>NC_139542.1:61557387-62177640 GCF_965153285.1 Podarcis tiliguerta | reverse complement strand
TTTAGTCTTATCATACGTTAATATTTAAGTTAAGTCTGCTGCAACTGGATTTCTTATGGACAGTGCCAGTCCTGAATGCATTGGATTTGTGATCATTGTGCTCATATGCCTTCAGTAGCAGTGAAGCTCTGCTGGATGGTCTATTTTTTGGGAATACTTCAACGTGTTTAAGTTTTTACTCTGCTAACTATACATTGGAATCTACTCTGGATCAATATTAAGTAGAATTCCAGGACAGATTTAAGTAGCACAATGAGCACAACTTATGGGGTCTTTTATTTATTTAGTTTCTTTCATTTCCATTCTGCCTTTCATCCTTCCTGCCAATGACATATAGATGTGATTTCAATGCAGTTATCACGGAGCAGACCTAAACCTGCATAGCTTCACCTTCTGTGGGACTTACAAGTTGCTGCTTGAAGAGAATGACAGAATAAGGTAAGAGTATTTGCAAATGGTCACGAATTGTCTGAACAGGGGGTTGCATAGATCAGTCTATAGAAATCAGGTTGGTTCTAGTAGAATGCCCTACAGTAAACCACATCGGTTTCCCCCCTAGCCACCTTTTCATTGACTGAGTCATGTAAGAAGTTTCTTTTTATTGACCACTGCTAGAAACCTGTGGGATCAATAAACTTGTTCTATCCTTGCACTGGGCCATCTACATTACTCCTAAGTTTCTCTGTGCAAAGGAAGCAGGGGGAAGGAAATAAAAGGGGGGGCATCCTAATATTATGGTCAAATTAATTTTATTTACAATTTTAAAAGTTAGAGATCAGATGCTTTTGTCTTACACCTCTCCACCCCCCAAAAAGCTCACACTGACTTGATCGTCAGACAACAGGAAGTAATTATTGTTCATTTCAGCATTGCTCAGTGTTAAACCTGCAATGTTTGCTTTACAGGCAAACTCTCCCAGGATGCGTTATGCTGCAAAACCATGAACTGAAAAGGTTGCTTGCATTCTATATCTGTAACATTTTTGTTATCACTTTTCATTTGTAACTTAAGCATCATCATTACATACATTGCTTCCCAAATCCGTTGAGCATTATACAAAAGTCAGCAATATCAAAAAAGACTTTTGTAGGGATAATACAATCCCTGAAGATTTTTTTTTCATGCTTAGTAACCTTTAACTTGTTTGTTAAAATATCCCCAAACCCTAAAAAATACACTGGGACATGATTCTGATGGGTACAAAATTGGAAGGAACTTCCTTGAAACTAACTGAGTGACACCGATGGGAAGACAGTGTAACATAAGATTCAATTCCCCGGTTTCCACATGCATTGTTTTTTCAGTGTCATAGCTTCCAAGGTACAATTCCTACAGAATTTACGGTTGTTCGGCTTGGCATGTGGTAGTGTTTCTTAGTGTGACAGTGTGTCCCTTTTGTTTGTTTGTTATATATATATATATATATATATATATATATATATATATATATCCAGAGACTGCAGTCACAGTCTTGTCAGTTGTACCAGCAATTTACAGGATATCCTCTGGATTTATACTTGCTGGAACTTCCACAATAATATACTTTATTCCTATAGCTATAGGGTTCTCTAGCTAAACGAGAGGCTGCCTAAATGTGAATGGGTGGGGGATCTGCAATGGATACAATTGTTCCTCATATTAGGGGATAAAATTCATATAATAAATTGTTCAGGGGTGACTTAGGAAATATAAGGCTGGTGGTAGAAGTGGAGTTGCATTGGTATGTAAGTGGAGAGGTACAAAGACAATCTTGTCTCACATTTCCAGAGCCTGCAGTCAGGAATTACATTAATATTTTTTTTTACCCTACAAAGAGCTCAGGGTACTGTTCTCTCCCTGACTTTGTCCTCACAACAAACCCTGTGGTATATGTTAAGCCAACAGAAAGAGTTGCTTCTCCAGAGAGTTTCCATTCAGAGTGGAATCTTGAACCCAGATCTCTTCAGCTGAATATCACTCACTTTTTTAAAAAGCCCAGATAGAAGATGGATCTTGGGGACTCCGCTCACACCTCTTATATTGTACCACCTTGCAAGTTAAAAATATAAAACAATGAAATATATATATTTAACTAATAAATACAACGAGCTAAGACAACAGCAGTAAAACAACAATAACATTCAAAATAAGTAAAAAATATCACTAACAGTTGAAGATAAACTATAAAGCCAGTATTGAGTAAAACAGACTGAAATAAAAAAGGTATTTAAGGCCTGTATCAGGGAAGCAGCCAGGTGTGTCCCCAATGGAATGACCTTTCTAAAGATGGCGCCACCAAGAGAGACAGTTCTGTCCCTCAAAAACCAGCCTGGCAGATCTGACTTGCAGGCACATGAACAGAACCTCTAAGGCAGATGTTAGAGCCTGGGTAGGCTTCTGCAACTACAGGCGGTCCTTCAAATAACCTGGTCTGAGACATTTAAGACATAACCAAGGTGTTAGCGACTAGCATGGTCTGAGAGATCAGCTGAAGCTGAGAAAAGGCAGCCCTCACCAGTGGTGTCAGGTTGTCCCCAAGATTGAGGGGACCCAGTGCGCATTGTGTGTGTGTGATGTTACACACATATCGTGCGCTATGTGACATCACACACTCAAGATCCCGTCATCTGGAGGAGGCCAAGCACTCTGGAGAAGCGGGCCGCTGAAGCTGCAACATGCCCCCTCAACATTGAGGAGGCCTGGCCCCTTTCCAACAAATATCGAGGGGGCTGAAGACATGTCTGTCCCTAATAATAATAATAATAATAATAATAATAATTTATTTATACCCCACCCATCTGGTTGGGTTTCCCCAGCCACTCAGGGCAGCTCCCAACAGAATATTAAAAATAGACTCAAACACTAAAAACTTCCCTAAACAGGACTGCCTTCAGATGTTTTCTAAAAGTCAGATAGTTGTTTGTTTCCTTGACATCTGATGGGAGGGCATTCCACAGGGCAGGCGCCACTACCGAGAAGGCCCTCTGCTTGGTTCCCTCTGTAACCTTGCATCTTGCAGTGAGGGGACCACCAGAAGGCCCTCAATTTTGTGCCTGCTTCTCACTATATGTACAGTATCTCCATAGATAGTGTCAAGTCAAGGAGCGTCTCTCAAGTGCACATTTGGTCCATCAAGGAGAGCAAGGGGGTTCCGTTCAACATTGGTCCCATCGAGAACAGCACCCCTCTCACCTTAAGCTTCAGCTTGTTTGATCTGATCCATTCCAAAATAACCTCCAGTCCTTGAGACTAGCTGGGAATGAAAGGTTGTACAGATAATTTACTACACCGGTGAAAGCAGCATGTCACCATACCATCACAGCTTGGACACATCTTCCGAACAGATGTGAAGCTCATAAACCGCCTTGGACCTTTCGATGCCAACACAATGTATTTAAATTCTGTCTCTGTGCTCTGCATTTCTCTGCACCTCCCAGAAATGGTATGTGTCATTTTCCAAAGCAGAGAGAAGATTTATTGACACATTCATGTCCTATCTATGCTATCCAGGAATGAAGGCAGAAAAATAATGGATGCAGATTGAAGTGAATCTTGCAGCTGCCAAACATAATGGATGCAGAATTAAAATGAGTTGTGGAGCTGCCAAAGGGGCCTACTTTTGACCTAGAATTAGGAATAAAGAAATATATGAATGATCATATAATATCTGTCTCTAGCCCACTGTGGTCAGTGCTCAATCCCAGCTGCTTCAGAGAACGTGCCCAGCATCTACAAAGCTTCCAACTAGTGTTACTGGCATTCAGAATTCTTTCCTTTAGCCACAATTTGCAGTAATTTCAGTGGGGCTACCGTGACCACTAATCTAACACCTTTACTTCTGGGATTTAAGGGTGGTTTAAGAGTAAAATCCCCATTCTGACCAACGTGGAACTTCTCTTCTGTGCATTTGTCAAATCCTTTCCTGAGTTGGCAGAAAATATCATTCCAATCTTGATAGAGCAGTTTGGATATAAATGTATCCCTAAGACAGTAAATTACTCAAAAGCTGATGGAATGCTTATCCTTCAAATTAAAACCAGCATGATCTTGAAGACCCAGGAGGCTTGAATGAACATAAGTTAACAATTTATCCACATGGATCACTTCCCAGACCTAACCTTAGTATTAATTGTTACCTGGAAATGAAAAAGAATGTATGGATCTCATCACTGATTGCATACCAGGCAAATACTTTTAGGGTGCATGAGATTCCATTCCCCCCCAGCCCCTAGCAGAAGCAACTCTAAATGTCCAAGAATTTGCTAGCTTATATAGATGCAAAGCTGGACCATAAAGAAGGCTGATTGCTGAAGAATTGATGCTTTTGAATTATGGTGCTGGAGGAGACTCTTGAGAGTCCCAGGGACTGCAAGAAGATCAAACCTATGCATTCTGAAGGAAATCATCCCTGAGTGCTCACTGGAAGGACAGATCGTGAAGCTGAGGCTCCAATACTTTGGCCACCTCGTGAGAAGAGAAGACTCCCTGGAAAAGACCCTGATGTTGGGAAAGATTGAGGGCACAAGGAGAAGGGGATGACAGAGGACAAGATGGTTCGACCGTGTTCTCGGAGTTACCAGCATGAGTTTGACCAAAGTGCGGGAGGCAGTGGAAGACAGGAGTGCCTGGCGTGCTCTGGTCCATGGGGTCACGAAGAGTCGAACACGACTAAATGACTAAACAACAACAACAAGGTGTAGCGGTGGGAGTATCCAATTGGCTCTGGCACTGTACCAACGCCATGCCTTTGCCCTGCCCTTTCCCTTTCGGTAAATCGTGTCCTCCCTCAAAGAGGGCACGTGTTGAGGTGCAACATGACAACCAAACCCTGTGTTGTGGGTGGGTACGATTGGATAGCCACAATACCCTATTGGTAGGTCCCTCGATGCTGGGTTTAATAAGGCCAATGGGACGCTAGCCAAACAGATTGAGGGACCTATATATGCCCATGCATGTGACCCTGAGCTTCCTCTTTGGGCCTGGGCATCGGAACACCCGCTCACCTCTCCCTATATTTAGGGCTTGTGCTTGACCTTGCTATGCCATCGTGTGTCGTCTGTTATTGGGACGTGGCATGGCAGGAATTTTCCCCACTTGGCTGATTGGCTAGCTTATATAGGAGCATATATTACTACTTAGTAAGATTTGAGTTTACTGGGGCCTTACAATAAGGCTACTGGATCTTGCAGGACGAGATAACAAATTTGAATGAATTGAGATGGATTCATGAAGGCTCTAGAAGGTTTTTCTCCTTCCATGACTGGCCGTTTTGTGAAATCTTTTCCCAGACTCTGGAACAGGAAAATAACCCTGGTGGTTGATTAGATCTTTCTAGAGGTTCCTATTTTGCTTAGAAGACCACTATGAACTTCCTGGTTTTCTGGAGAGTTGGTAAGTGATGAATTGAGTGATGGCTTGAGCAATGGCAGAAGAATATTTGTGGTGGTTGAATTCAACCCAAACACAGGCTAAAATGGCCCTCCTGTGGCATCAAAGAAAAGGTAGCCATTAGTAGCCATTGCAGGCACACGCAAGTCTGAGTGGAGCTATTCAGATTAGTGAGGGGGCCACTATAACTCAGGCCCTGAGGTGTACAGAAAAACTCCTTGGTGACCTTTTCTGACCAATTTATGGGACCAGAGAGTACACTTCCTTCTGTCATTCTGATGTAAATTCATACATTTTTTTATTTCATTAACCCTTTGTCTTTTTCCCAGTAGTTTATTACTTTTTTTAAAAAAAAATCAATTATAATGCATTTATTCGGGTAATTATGGAATTTTGTCTAATTAGGACAGGCTTGCTGCTATTTCTTTTAATTTATATAATCACTGCTTAGGTCTTTTATTGTCCTAATGTCTTTTTTATTATGTTGTGTGTCCCTCGATCCTGCTACCACACCTGATGGCGTTTCCTGCAAAAGTATGAAAATAAAGATTTCTCAGACCTTGTGTTTTTGAGAAAGTGTGCCACATAAGAAGGCATGCAAACTCTCAAACTACAGCTAACAGAGTTTAGGGTGAAAGCAATTGTGGCGTCTCTTTGAATGAGGCAAAGCAAGCAAAACCCAGAACATTTTGGTTCTGTTTCAACACTGCTTTTGCAACAAATTTCAGAAGATCTGACAATAGGTGGGCACTGCAAATAGATTCAAAGCTTCAGGAAAGCAAGTGTGCATAACATGGTCTACAATTCTGCTCCCCCCCCCCCCAGTTTTTCAAATTTTATTTATACTTTTCAAGTTTATACATTTCACTAATTTTACAATCATTTTAACATTACAAAACTTGACTTCCTTCCCCCTCTTTCTGTGGTTCCTTAAATTTATTTTTAATATCCTCTACATATCCAAATTAACTTAACTTGCTTATTTATTCATCGACTTTAAATATATAAGAAATCAAGATAACAAACTTTTTATAAAATAATGGAAATGGTTTATTGAATATTTACAGATAAATTGTAAACAGATAAGATCATTGGCAATACTCTTGTAATAACCTGCGGTTTTATAAGAGTCTGCTTATTTATTTACTTATTTTAACTCAAGGTAATGGACCTTTCTGTGGTCACACTGGACCCCTGGTAAAGTCTAACTATTGCCTCTCCCTCTCAAATGAGGACGTTCCTGAGAAGAACAAACACAAGGAATTTCCATTGCTCTTTGTCAATCAACATCCTCCAAAAATTATAAGTGATCAAATTCTTCAGGGAGCATGTAGTTAAAACGTTACGTGGAAAGCAAAGTTTATCTGTATCTGTCAGTCAAAGCAGATCAGCTGGTTGTAGAACCTTGAAAAAAGACAATCATGTGATTGCCAGTGAGGTGGGCTGACCCTTGTCTTAGTCACGAATGTTCGTTTTATAAAAAAGCATTACTCACCTAGAAGTGTGAATGAGCATAGATTGAAAATAGAGGGCAGCTGCTTTTGATATTTAACTGTTGCAATGTCCCTAACTTCGGGAGTTACCTTCTGCTATGCTTTCCACCAATTTTTCTACTTCTTTCAGCACTTTGGAAAAATGCACGTTCCATTCATGTTTTTGGCAAGTTGCCATAGGTGCACAAGAAATGGAAGTCATCAGATACCTTTGTGTAATTTAAAGGAAGAAAAATGTGGAAATGTGATCTTCCCTTGCCAATATAATCCACTGCCAAAATTTAAAGAAAAATCAGCAATAAGGCCAGAAGCTTTGAACTCAATTCTCAGAGTGGTTTAACAGTGAATCCCTCTGCTCATAAGAACTTTGGGAATTGAAGCTCTGTGAGAGGAACAGGGGTCTCCTAGCATTCCTCAGCATCCTTAACAAACTACAGTTCCCAGAATCCTTTGGGGGAAGCCATAACAGTTGGATCATATGGCTTTAAATATATAGCATAGCTGTGGCCTTAGTCTCTAGTAAGTTGTTCGCATTGCCTCTGGAGACAATGGAAGGCAATTTGTTCATCAGCACAATACTTTTGTTTATTTATTTAGCTCATCACTAGTAACAGAAGGCTTGACCACATTTCCCCTTTTTCTGCCACTTTCCTCTGGGAAAACTTTGCTGTTTACTGCTGAATTGGAAGAAACATCGATAGGTTTTTGGGCAGACTGACATTTGTTCCAATTCAGCGGTAAACAGTGGATTTTCCTGGGTAAAGCAAGAAAACATAGGTAGGAAAAACCAACTGCGGAAATATAAGATAGGGGATACATGTGGCTTGCCAATAGCACATGTGGGGTGTGTGGGGAGAGGTAGTACCTCTGGTGCAGGACACATCATGCTCCTTCTGGGGTAGCTTGCCCACCTTTGGTCCCAACCCTGCACTCAACTCTCACCTGTGGCTCCTAGAAGCAGCCACATCCCAGGAAACAGCTTCAACTGGCTGGGTAAACCAGGTGAGGGTAACTGATGGGTCTCAAACCCTCAGTGTGCTAGGGACTTCCCCTGCATGTGAACACAGGCTCTGCTGGACTGAGTGGATGAGATCAATAGTGGCTCCAATGGTCAAGTAGGCAGTTACTGCACATGCTGTAGAGGGAAGTGAGAGGCCAATGGGACGCATTAACCTGGGAAGGTTAGCCCGTTAGGAAAAGGAAAACTGATCCTAAACCTTCACTGCATTGCAGGATATATTCAGAAGAAGAAAAGGCTAAGGAGTAAACCCTACACAATTCTGGAGAATGGTCCCTTAAATCAGAGGTCTGCAAACTAAGTAAGGCCCAGGGGCCAGATGCGGCCCCTCAGGCTCATAAATCCAGCCCATGCCGCAAAACCGGAACCCGCCGCGAAGTCGAGACTCCCGGCGATGGTGACGAGAGGAAGAGGCTGAGCGGCAGCGGCAGCTCTGTTGCACCTAGTTTGATTGGCAGAGCCGTTGCCGCTCAGCCTCTTCCTCCAGCCACCATTGACACCACCCTGGTGCTCCTGTGGGCCAGAGAGTAGAGTGGACACACTTGTTCTGCCTACCCGCTTCACAAGAAGAAGAAGAAGCAGCGGTGGTGGTGGCAGCCCCTGGGGAGATAAGCGCAGCGCCTTCTTTCTCTAGGCAAGGAGGGAGCCCATTTCACATCACTGCCGCCAGCCCTTCGGCAAATGATGCAGGCAGCAAACCAAGAAGGCTGCTGGGGCTGGGTGTCTGTGGGGAGGAGGACTACTTGCCCCCCTCGCAGTGTGCATAGTAATGTGTGTGTGTGTGTGTGTGTGTGTGTGGATAGATAGATAGATAGATAGATAGATGATAGATAGATGATAGATAGATAGATAGATAGATAGATAGATAGATAGATGATAGATAGATAGATAGATAGATAGATAGATAGATAGATGATAGATAGATAGATAGATGATAGATAGATAGATGATAGATGATAGATAGATAGATAGATAGATGATAGATGATAGATAGATAGATAGATAGATGATAGATGATAGATGATAGATGATAGATGATAGATAGATAGATAGATGATAGATAGATAGATAGATAGATAGATAGATAGATAGATAGATAGATAGATAGTCCGGCCCTCCACAAGGTCTGAGGGACAGTAGACTGGCCCCCTGCAGAAAAAGTTTGTTCACCCCTGCCTTAGATGGTCGAATAGCACTTGTACCCCTACTTCTGGCAACTCCTGCAGGCAAGCTGCTGCCAAATATAAATATATTGTTCTGCTTTCCTTTGGAGCATGTTAGTGAGGCCAAGAGCAGGGTCTTGTCATCTGGGCATTCCAGGACCTCCATATACACTGCCCAGGTTTGCATACGAGGAGGTCACAGAATCACAGAATCACAGAATCACAGAATCACAGAATCACAGAATCATAGAGTTGGAAGAGACCACAAGGGTCATCGAGTCCAACCCCCTGCCAAGCAGGAAACACCATCAGAGCACTCCTGACATATGGTTGTCAAGCCTCTGCTTAAAGACCTCCAAAGAAGGAGACTCCACCACACTCCTTGGCAGCAAATTCCACTGTCGAACAGCTCTTACTGTCAGGAAGTTCTTCCTAATGTTTAGGTGGAATCTTCTTTCTTGTAGTTTGTATCCATTGCTCCGTGTCCGCTTCTCTGGAGCAGCAGAAAACAACCTTTCTCCCTCCTCTATGTGACATCCTTTTATATATTTGAACATGGCTATCATATCACCCCTTAACCTCCTCTTCTCCAGGCTAAACATGCCCAGCTCCCTTAGCCGATCCTCATAAGGCATTGTTTCCAGGCCTTTGACCATTTTGGTTGCCCTCCTCTGTACACGTTCTAGTTTGTCAGTGTCCTTCTTGAACTGTGGTGCCCAGAACTGGACACAGTACTCCAGGTGAGGTCTGACCAGAGCAGAATACAGTGGCACTATAACTTCCCTTGATCTAGATGCTATACTCCTATTGATGCAGCCCAGAATTGCATTGGCTTTTTTAGCTGCCGCGTCACACTGTTGGCTCATGTTAAGTTTGTGGTCAACCAAGACTCCTAGATCCTTTTCACATGTACTGCTCTCAAGCCAGGTGTCACCCATCTTGTATTTGTGCCTCTCATTTTTTTTGCCCAAGTGCAATACTTTACATTTCTCCCTGTTAAAATTCATCTTGTTTGTTTTGGCCCAGTTCTCTAATCTGTCAAGGTCGTTTTGAAGTGTGATCCTGTCTTCTGGGGTGTTAGCCACCCCTCCCAGTTTGGTGTCATCTGCAAATTTGATCAGGATGCCCTTGAGTCCATCATCCAAGTCGTTGATAAAGATGTTGAATAAGACCGGGCCCAAGACAGAACCCTGTGGCACCCCACTAGTCACTCTTCTCCAGGATGAAGAGGAACCATTGATGAGCACCCTTTGGGTCCGGTCAGTCAGCCAGTTACAAATCCACTGAGTGGTAGCATAGTCAAGACCGCATTTTACCAGCTTCTTTACAAGAATATCATGGGGCACCTTGTCAAATGCCTTGCTGAAATCAAGGTAGGCTACATCCACTGCGTTCCCTTCATCTACCAGGCTTGTAATTCTGTCAAAAAATGAGATCAGGTTAGTCTGACATGACTTATTTTTCAGAAATCCATGCTGACTATTGGTGATCACAGCATTCCTTTCTAGGTGCTCACAGATTGTTTGCTTAATGATCTGCTCCAGAATCTTCCCTGGTATTGATGTTAGACTGACTGGGCGGTAATTATTTGGGTCCTCTCTTTTCCCCTTTTTGAAAATAGGGACAACATTTGCCCTCCTCCAGTCTGCCGGGACTTCGCCTGTTCTCCAGGAATTCTCAAAGATGACTGCCAGTGGTTCTGAGATCACATCTGCCAGTTCTTTTAATACTCTTGGATGCAGTTCATCTGGCCCTGGAGACTTGAATACATCTAAACTAGCCAAGTATTCTTGTACTATCTCCTTAGTTATTCTGGGCTGTGTTTCCTCTGCTGAATCATTTCCTCCAAATTCTTCAGGTCGGGCATTGTTTTCTTTATCGGAGAAGACTGAGGCAAAGAAGGCATTGAGGAGTTCAGCCCTTTCTGTGTCCCCTGTTTGCATTTCACCATCTTCTCCTCTGAGTGACCCCACTGTTTCTTTGTTCTTCCTTTTGCTACGAACATACCCATAGAAGCCTTTTTTGTTGCTTTTAACCTCTCTAGCAAGCCTGAGTTCATTCTGTGCTTTAGCTTTTCTGACTTTGTGTCTACACGTGCTGGCTATTTGTTTGAATTCCTCTTTGGTGGTTTCCCCCCTTTTCCATTTTTTGTACACATCCTTTTTTAATCTTAACTCAGTTAAAAGTTCTTTAGATAGCCACCCTGGCTTCTTTAGGCACCTTCCATGTTTCCGTCTCATTGGTATTGCCTGAAGTTGTGCTTTTACTATCTCCCTCTTAACAAACTCCCAGCCATCATGAACTCCCTTTCCTTTTAGCATTACTGTCCATGGGATCTCACCCAGCACTTCCCTAAGTTTTATGAAGTCGGCTTTCTTAAAGTCAAGAAATTGAGTCCTAGTATGCTTGGCTGCTCCTTTCCGTTGTATAGTAAACTTCAGAAGAGCATGATCACTTGCGCCTAATGATCCTTCCACTTCTACCCCATTAACCAGGTCATCGACATTGGTTAGGACCAGATCTAAAATGGCTGTTCCTCTTGTTGCTTCTCCCACTTTCTGGACAATGAAGTTGTCTGCAAGGCCAGTGAGGAATCTGTTTGACCTTACGCTCTTGGCTGAGTTTGACATCCAACAAATATCTGGGTAATTGAAGTCCCCCATTACTACTATCTCCCTTCCTTTTGCATGCTTGGCCATCTGTTCCAGGAAGGCATCATCTATGTCCTCCATTTGGCTTGGGGATCTATAGTAAACTCCCACAATGAGGTCACTATTATTCTTCTCTCCCTTAATTTTGACCCAAATGCTCTCACTTTGGCTTTGAGGTTCTAAATCTTGGATCTCTTCACAGGTATACACATCCCTGACATATAATGCCACTCCTCCTCCTTTCTTGTCTGGTCTGTTTCTCTGAAATAGATTGTATCCCTCCATTTTTACATTCCAATCGTGGGACTTATCCCACCAGGTTTCAGTGATGCCTATTATGTCATATTTAGTTTGCTGTACCAAGAGCTCAAGCTCATCTTGTTTATTTCCCATGCTTTGTGCATTAGTGTACAGACATTGAAGTCCATTAGTCATTCCCCCGTGTCTCTTATTTAAGGATTTTTTCCTCCTACCACTAGGTCTGCTTGCTGTTTGCTCCATTTGGTCTATGACATTTGGATGATCATCTTCATCAATTAATAGACTCCTACCTTCAGGAGCACTGTCTCCCTCCCCCACATTAGTCAGTTTAAAGCCCTCCTGATGAGGTTTCTTAGTTTTTTGGCAAAAACATTCCTCCCAACCGTTGTGAGGTGCAGCCCATCGCTTGCCAGAAGTCCATCCTCAAGAAACTGCAGTCCGTGATCTAAGAATCCAAACCGTTCCTGTTTACACCATTTGCGAAGCCAGCTGTTTACTTCCACTATTTTCCTCTCTCTCCCTGGGCCACGTCGTTCAACTGGGAGGACAGATGAGATGACGATTTGTGCATTTAATTGCTTCAATTTCCTGCCCAGAGCCTCGTAGTCTCTTTTGATCTTCTGGAGGCTATTGCTTGCAGTGTCATTGGTTCCCACATGAACCAAGAGGAAGGGGTATTTGTCAGTGGGTTTTATGATTCCTTGCAGTCGTTCAGTTACATCTTGGATCTTAGCCCCGGGGAGACAGCACACTTCCCGAGACATCTTGTCAGGCCCACAGATCACTGCTTCTGTTCCCCTCAGTAGGGAATCCCCTATCACCACTACACGCCTTCTCTTAGGTTTGGTCAGGGTTCTTCCGTGAGCGGTCCGTTCCAAGGTCGCCTGCACATTCCCTGAGGACTGACTTTGCTGCTCATCTTCATATACGTGATCGACTGTAATGAGGGAGAGATCCTCAAATGGAGTCTGCTCTTCATCTTCCATGCTAGGGGAGAGGACCTCAAAGCGATTGCGTATTTCTAGACAATCAGAGCGAACCCTGGGCCTCCTACTTCTTTGAGTCACGTTTCTCCACATATCGGGCTCCTGTGTTGGTGAACTAGCCTCCTTCTCAGGGGAGTCCCCTGTCTCCTCCTTGGTGGAGACGGTGTGCTCTGTTGCTTCCAAGAAGAGCTCCAGCTCTCTAATTCTTTGGAGCGTAGCTACACGTTCCTCCAGTTGCTGGACTTTGTCTTTTAGGAGGGCAATCAACATGCAATTGCTGCACGTAAAGCTGCCTGCAACCTTTGGCAAGATGGCAAACATTGCGCAGGAACCGCAGGCGACTGCAGCTGTTCCCTCCCCCTCCATCTTGAGAATGTGTCGTTGGGCTTGAGACTAGCTCCCCTAAATCTAAAAGATGTTTCACTTTGGTGATGTTAATGCAGTGCTTTGACTTCAACCTTGGAGGCATGCTCCATTTTCTCTTGAGACATGTGGATGCCAACAACAAGATGTAAATGTGACAAGGATCTAGAGAGCTTAGTAGACCACAAGCTTAACACGAGTCACCAGTGTTACGCAGGAAAAACAGCTACTGCTATTCGAGGCTGCATCAATAGAAGCCTAGTATCGTGATCAAAGGAAGTCATAGTTCCACTCTATTCTGCCTTTGGTCAGACCCCATCAGTCCTGGTCACCACAATTTAAGAGGGATATTGACAGTCTGGAACATGTTCTAAGGAGGGTGATCAAGAAAATAAAAAATCTGGAAACCAAACCTTATGAGGAACAGCTGAGGGAATTGTGTATGTTTTGCCTGGAATGGGGAGACTGAGAAGAGATATGATAGCCATCTTCAAATATCTAAAGGGTGGTCACCTGGAAGATGGAGCCAGCTTGTTTTCTCCTGCTCCAGAAGGTACAGTAGGACCCAAATCAATGGATTCAAGTTACATGGAAGGAGATTCTGACTAAACATCTGGAAGAACTTTCAGATGGTGTCAGGGACTAGCAGTTCACTGATAAATGTGCATCAGGGGAAGGTGGGAATAGCTTCCTAGATGCTAGACTGGTGTGCGTGGGTGTTTGGAACCATAGAAACAACTGGGTTAGCTTTGACAATAAAGAATTAACTATCTGCCATGTTGGGGTGTGCCCTTGACAGATGATAAGAGCTGTCCGACAGTGAAATAGACTCCCTTGGGAGGTGATGGAATCTCCTTCCTTGGGAGTTTTAAAGCAGAGGTTGGATGCCTTTGGGTCCCTTTCAAACTTGCAATTCTATGATTCTACGTGATGGAATATTTCCCCAGTACTTCTGAATTTGTGTAGATTTACCCGTAATTTCCTGAACCTTTGCTTCCTGAATATTTCTTTCTACCCTAATTTGGGACGCAAAGGTTTTAGTACAAATGTTAAGACAAGTGGAGACTGTGAGTGTCTTTGATTCACCCATGACTAGATCGCTGGATGTTAATGCTAACCTTTATCACCTAGACTACTGTTCTGTATCAAGAAAAAATCCATCAAGGCAATTAGGTTTCAGCTATTATATCCTGAATCATAACTGTTCAATATCGATGAGTATGGCAGTCAGAGCTTTTCAAGTGCAGAGCATGTAAGAATAAATGACCAATCTACCTAAATTCCAAAATAGTTGAAAAATGTAATGGTCCAGGGAATAGATATATTAAATATATGATGCAGAACTTGGGCTCCACTGCCCGAAGTTATATTTTCTGATTAGTTGGCAAATGGAGATCCCTTTGAATAAAAAAGTCCTTCATATAAATATGTGTGTTGTTCGTTTTCACAATCTGGTATGAGCATCGGTCCTTCACCTAGGTATATAGCTGGAGCCTGATGTTTGCCATGGGGCTGTTCACTTGCCCCAGTCTAAACAAATCGTAGAATCATAGAATTGTAGAGTTGAAAGGGACCCTGAGGAGTCTAATCCCCTCCAATGCAAGAATATGCATCTATCCCATAAGAGGATAAAACCTACAACCAAGGCTTCCCCAGTTGAATGAGCACTCACACTTTACATTGTGGGTTCCCTTTGCATGGTCACGTGTGGTGCTACAGTTCCCAGGGAACTTAATGGCAAACAGGGGCTTGCTTGCCTCTCAGTGTTATTATTTGGCGGTTCACGCCCAGCCTCAGTAGTCTAGTTTCATTGCTGGGAGGTGGGGCCAGTCCCAAATATATATAGGGGGTGGAGCCAACAGTATCCAGGCAGTCAGCTCTGGAGATTCACCCTCCCTACCCTCCCTTAGTTTAATGTTTTGTTTGCAGGTTAATTTTTTCTTCCTGTTTAGCGGGCGCTGCTGCGGTCTTTAATACAGCATTAAATATTGAAAACTTCCCTAAACAGGGCTGCCTTGAGATGTCTTTTAAATATAAGACAGCTGCTTATTTCCTTCACATCTGAAGGGAGGGTGTTTCACAGGGCGGGTGCCACTACCGAGAAGAACCTCTGCCTTGTTCCCTGTAACCTCACTTCTCACACTGAGGGAACCGCCAGAAGGCCTTCAGAACTGGATCTCAGTGTCTGGGCTGAATGATGGGGGTGGAGACGCTCCTTCAGGTATACAGGACTAAGGCCATTTAGGGCTTTAAAGGTCAGCACCAACACTTTGAATTGTGCTCGGAAACGTACTGGGAGCCATAGCAGATCTCTCAGGATGGATGTTATGTGGTCCCAGTGGCTACTCCCAGTCACCAGTCAAGCTGCTGCATTCTGGGAGATAACTAGAGCATGCACCACTCTGGCGAGACAGGTAGGGTCTCAGCCTGCGTACCAGGTGGAGCTGGCAGACAGTTGCCCTGGACACAGAATTAACCTGCGCCTCCATGGACAGCTGTGAGTCCAAAATGACTCCAAGTCTGCACACCTGGTCCTTCAGGGGCACAGTTACCCCATTCAATTTTTTTTTTATAAATATTTTATTCGGTTTTACATAAGAAACGACAAAACGAAACAAAAACAACAAATAATACACCAAAAACATACAGAATTGCACAAACATCACATACTACAAACAACATATATAAAAACAATCTTATCTTCATATTGGTCTTGCATTAACTTGTTTCTCTGACTTCCCCGAGTCTCCCTTCCCTGTATTCCAGTTCATACAGTTAAGCAACAAATCCTTTCCCTCTGTCATATTAAACCTCCTTTCTTAATTTGAATGTTTTAATATAGCTTATTCAATACTTAGAACTTAAAATGTTGGGTCTTCTAATCTTTAGAGTTTTACTCCAATAACCTTATACATTCAATCTGATGTTATTTTAACATTCATTAATCTTATAGTGTTTCTGTAGATAGTCTTTGAATTTCTTCCAATCTTCCTCCACCGTCTCTTCTCCCTGGTCTCTGATTCTGCCAGTCATTTCTGCGGATTTGCCAGTCATTTCTGCGGATTTACAGTTACCCCATTCAAGACCAGGGAGTCCCCCATACACGCCCGCCCCCTGTCCTGCCAAAACAGTACTTCTGTCTTGTCAGGATTCAACCTCAATCTGTTAGCTGCTACCCATCCTCTAGCCACCTCCAGACACTCACACAGGACATTCACCACCTTCACTGGTTCTGATTTAAAAGAGAGGTAGAGCTGGGTATCATCTGCATACTGATGAACACCCAGCCCAAACCCCCTGATGATCTCTCCCAGCGGCTTCATATAGATATTAAAAAGCTTAAATGCTAACTGATGATGAACTGGTGCTGTTAAAAAAAGAGATGGTAACTGACTAACCAGAAACAACATACTGCTAGTTTGTGTGAATTACATGCTCACTACTGTAGCTGCTCTAGTTTCTACTACAGCCTCTGGGTGGTAATGATTGATTTAAGTTCTCTTGCTTGTCTTTTGGTGCTGTGTTGGCGATGTGACGGTTTAATGCCATGTGCTATAAATGGCTACAACCCTCCAGTAATGTTCAGTGAAACAAAGACGTCCCCTGCCCCCACATCTTTTCATTGGCTCCCATTTAAGAGCAAGTGATTAAATGCTGAGTGTGATGACGGTTTCTCGTGCAAATGATTCTTCCTGGAAGACAGTCCTGCAAATGCATTTGTGAATGAATTCTGCTTGGCTTCCCTATCGGAAGGGGAAACTACGTGATTTCTGAACTGGCAACCTGGAAGGACAAAAATAATCATTAAAAAAAGGTGATTTAAGGTTAACTTTCTGGTGTGCTGATTTTGATACAACACATTAAATTTAATTACTGGCTGTACAACATTGTAAGTAAGGCACCAGTCTGTAAACAATTTTGTTGCTTAGAACAGTAATTAAGGGAAGGAACATCAAAGTTCATTAACCCAGGAAGGCAGTTGGGCCATCAACTTTTACTATGGGAGCAAATATGCATTTACAAGAGTAGTTTACAATCAACAAAGGAAGCCATAGGAGCAGACAAACTACAAATACAGTATTGAAAGGGTTTGCATTCAGATTTTTCAGGAATTCATAGTAGAGAATGTGTGTGTGTGGGGGGGGGGGGAATCATAACAATAGGCCTCAAGTAGGCTGAGGTCATTCCCAGTTTTGAGCAGTGTGTCCTTTGGAGCTGGCCTAAAAAGCAAATGTGCTGATGTATTACAGTTCTTGTATATGGGAATGTAGCACTTGCTGGAAATTTTCTAAGGAACTACAGTGGTACCTCGGGTTAAGTACTTAATTCGTTCTGGAGGTCTGTTCTCAACCTGAAACTGTTCTTAACCTGAAGCACCACTTTAGCTAATGGGGCCTCCTGCCACCGCTGCCACCGCGCCACCAGAGCACGATTTCTGTTCTCATGCTGAAGCAAAGTTCTTAACCTGAAGCACTATTTCTGGGTTAGCGGAGTCTGTAACCTGGAGCATATGTAATCCGAGTAACCACTGTAGGTTGTTCTCTGTACAAGCCCCATTGGAAGCTGAGGTAGATCATTTATGTGGAAGGTACTTGCACCATACAGGCTTCTCAGGGGATTATGTCCCTTATTCCTAGGAACTTTGGTCATACACGATGAATGGATTGTTCTGTCTGTGAACTGTTGCATTCTGTTATGTTAGGATGTTATGTATTCAGTGGCCTGTGCTTGCCTAAGCTTGACTCTGGACTAAATGATTCTGAGCTCCTGTGTTCTGATTAGATACATGATGGCCAATCACATAACATTTCAGGATTTGGGCCTCTGCCATTGGCCCTTGAACTCTGAGTCATGATTCACAGCTTGGAAGTATAGACAGCCAATCACGTTGGGAGTGGGAGTGGCCCAGGCTTTCAGGAATGTATATAAGCAGTTGCTTTGCCCGTGTTTCCCAGTTATGTAGTTCAATAAAGGTTCTTGCTGTTATCACTGTCTTCCCTTGTAGGAACCCACCTACACTTCACCTGACACAATATGCTTTAAAAGGCACTATGCATCTGTTGAAAAGCAATAAAATTAAACAGTTAAACCGTGGCTGTTTAATTAATAAAATTGTAGACTCATAGAGACTAAAGGTTCACATGCTTGGCTAGAGGCTTAGCCTGCAAAATTATGCAGAACATTAACTTGCATCAAATCCTTATCCAGTTATAGGTAGACATAGGGACAGCTGCATGTTCTTGTTTTTCAAGAAAAGCTTGGTCAATGTTCTCCCACTGACTATTTAAGGACCAAAAGAGATATTTGGGAACAGATTTGGGTCTAGGAATGGGCAGGTAACAAACAGCTGCAAAGTGGTTGAGGAGCGTGTGACTTGATGTAAAGAGGTAGAATGTAGTTCTGCCCACAGCTGCTGCTCCTTGCTGAGGTGATATGACAAAGATACACACAGAACCCTAGTATGGGGAAAATGGCTGTTCACTGCTTCCATGGGAGGGTGATGGTTGCAGCCCCTCATGTTCCACCATAACCCCCAGCAGGCAAAGCACTCTCGCTGGCTGGCTGTTGTTGGGGAATTCCCCTCACCTGGTGGTATTAAGAGGAGGCCTTCCCACCAAGAAGTGCAACTTTGATTGGGCCAATCGGAGGCTCTGCTTGGAGGTCAGTGCCTCGATGGCTGGTCGGGCATTGGCTGATGCCCTGCCTGGCCTGGCAGCGAGGCTTAAAAGGCTGGCAGGTGGCTTGATTGGATATACAGTGGTACCTCTGGTTACGTACTTAATTTGTTTTGTTTAATTTGAAACTGTTCTTAACCTGAAGCACCACTTTAGCTAATGGGGCCTCCCACTGCTGCTGCGCAATTTCTGTTCTCATCCTGAAGCAAAGTTCTTAACCCGAGGTACTATTTCTGGGTTAGTGGAGTCTGTAACCTGAAGCGTATGTAACTCGAGGTACCACTGTACACCCAACACCTGAGTCAAAGTTCCACCTACACCTGTAATCAATAAAGTTGGGGGCATTTTTAACCTAGATTGTTGTCTGCTTGAATTTGTACTGTCACACCTCACATAATATTAGGCCGGGGAGGCGAGGCACTGCAACCGTTTTGTTATAGGCAAAAAGCAGTGACAGGGGAAGGGTTAATCACTTCCATTGTGCATCTGCACTGCAAATTACACACCCACTTTGCAATTGCCCAATGGAATTAGTCGTTCATCGGTCCATTCATTTTCTAAAGGGTCGGAGGAAACATTTCTATACTGGGAGATGTTCAGCAGTGTAAAGATCCCAAGTAGACCTTCTTTCCTTTCATATAAGGAAGGCTGTGTGAAAGGATGCAGGTCTGACATATGACAAGGTTTATTGTTACAGGCATTAAGTAGTGCCTTGACAATAACTGTAATTAGAGTTGCCACCACTTTGACCTGATTAAACACAGAACAATACTACTGCCACTCTTTGACTACCTTAGGCTGGTGAGCATCTGATGATATATAATATCTTTTGGCAGCTGAGTTAATTATAACATAGCTCGATGCATTTCTTTTGAGAGGAAATATTTAAAGAAATTAAAGGGAGAAGGGACCATAATGAAAGCTGTCAGGGCAATTATTGACATTGCTAACAATCTCAGAAATATGTTAACATTTCATTATTCACCCCCCCCTTCCATTCAAATGTGTACTATCACCATTCTCCAGATCCTGACAGACTTACACATCCAGAGGTTGAACTTTTGCAAATATCTGTACAGCTGCTCTCAGCAAGTCGTGCCTTGAAAAATGTGAAAAGGATGCAGAAACCAATGGCTCAGTTCATCAAAGATGCCTCCATTAGTGCTAAATGAATGGGATTGAAATCCACAAATCACTTAGATGGCAGTAAAGACACATCAATGGATTTCCTCTCCCTCAACACTCTGCATTAAAAAGCTGACACTGTTCCATATATATTTACGATGCACTAACAGCTGGATGGGCGTGATGGTACGAAACAGGCGCAGCGAGATAATGGTAAAGCAATCGCAAATCTCCATGTTTTCATTACATTTCGCTTTGCGGTATACAGTATGTTTGGCAAACTCACTTTATTTTAAAGCAATGTATGTTACTTTTGAACAGTGGTCTTTGGTTCACTAACACAATGTTAAGCCCAGCTTCCAGTAAGAAGCCATCTCTTCATATGCATTTGTTTTCATTATATCCATCTATCTAAATGAATCGTTTTCTCCAGCCACCTTCCCTGCAATCATTCTTCTTTCTCCAAAAACTGAGCCTGTCACGACTGGTGCAATTGTGCTGGGACTAGACATGACTATCAGCATAGGGCTGACGTGTCTCCACCCCTTGCAACATTTAATCCAATTCACCTATGCTGTGATCATACCCAACATGTGATCCCCTTCCATCTCCACATCACAGGCCGGTGCTGGAGGAAGTGGAGAACTGACATGGGTTGTTGTTGTTTAGACATTCAGTTGTGTCCGACTCTTGGTGACCCCATGGACCAGAGCACACCAGGCACTTCTGTCTTGCACTGCCTCCCGCAGTTTGGTCAAACTCATGCTGGTAGCTTCGAGAACACTGTCTAACCATCTAGTCCTCTGTCATCCCCTTCTCCTTGTGCCCTCAATCTTTCCCAACATCAGGGTCTTTTCTAGGGAGTCTTCGCTTCTCACGAGATGGCCAAAGTATTGGAGCCTCAGCTTCAGGATCTGTCCTTCCAGTGAGCACTCAGGGCTGATTTCCTTAAGAATGGATAGGTTTGATCTTCTTGCAGTCCATGGGACTCTCAAGAGTCTTCTCCATAATTCAAAACCTGCATGGATAGGTTTGTTGAAACCCAAGGCTCTTGGATCAGATTTGAGTAGCCCTCTTGAAAATCAACATATTTCCTTACCTCTGAAAAGGAGCACTGCTCCCTCTGGCATGGTACAATTGTTGGAAGATCTTACGGAGCCTCAGGATACAGAAAGGCAGGTAGGTGCCTCCCTCTCTCTAACAACTACAAGGCAACCCTCTGCTGCATTTGCCTGCCTGCCTGAATGTGGGGGCAGAGGCATATACACCTGTCTATCTATGCACATGGTGAGTGGATATTTGATTTTATTTGAGTACTATATGTGTGGTTGTGTACATTCTGTATTTGTACCGCAACTTATGGAAAGTGTATGTATGCACATGAATGTGTATGTGGTCACTTTGCTTTCTGCTTCTGCGTTAACTTGCAGTGGGAAGGCAGTTTAGCACTAAGGGATTTTTTGGGGGGGAGGGTTGGGGGATATAAATAAATAAATAAATAAATAAATAAATAAATAAATAAATCCTGTGCTATTACTGTATTGACTGTGGCTATTTTATCCCTTGGCTTCTGCTGGTCCTAGGGTGGGTGGATTAGCCACCTTCAACATTATGCTTGAATGCATTTGGATGCTGGAGTGGGGATATAAAAATGTGCTTACCGACTAAAATATGGGCGATAGCTTTATTATCCCCTTGTTGTTTTACGGCTGTTGTATTGGTTATTACATGAATTGACAGATAATGTTTCATGCTACTTGCATTTTGCTGTCCTATTCGTTTGTTAGCTTTAATGATATTGGCCACCTTGGTCTTCATTGGAGGGTAGAGGCAAAATGCAGAAGAGGAAAAAGAAGAAGAAAAGAATATTTCAAGTGTTGTTGTAATACACATTTGTATAAAGGCATTGTGGCATCGATAGTTCTATTTAGATCCCTTAGCTAATTATTCTGAAAAGGGCATTCACGTATTTTCAGCTGTTGCACACCGTGTCAACATTTTAACTAAACTATATACAGTGGTGCCTCGCAAGACGAAATTAATTCGTTCTGCGAGTTTTTTCATCTTGTGAATTTTTTCATCTTGCGAAGCACCGCTGTGTATTGACGGTTTCCCATAGGAATGCATTGGCGGTTTAAAAAAAAAAGGCGCAAGACGTTTTTGTCTTACGAAGCAAGCCCATAGGGAAATCCGTCTTGCGAAGCAACTCAGAAAACGAAAAACTCTTTCGTCTTGCGAGTTTTTCGTTTCCGAGGCATTCGTCTTGCGAGGTACCACTGTACCATGAGGAGAAATTGACGCAAAAAGGGGTAATTTTTGTTGGGATAAACTCTCTGTCCATTCCACCTCCACCCTACTTTTTATAGTTTTGCTACTGCCCTCCAATGCACAATAGTTGCAACCCCACAATTTAGGTCTGGCTGTTGGGAGTTGGGGTACAACAACATATGGTTCCCCATAGATTCCCCATCACTGGAGTAAAGTATGATGCTGAAAAGCGACTGAGTTCTTAGTTGAAAACGAGACATTCACATCTCATTTGAAAGGAAAAGGAGAGTGAATATTGGCTGTGTAAGTTGCATTTATTTCTACATTTAAAATGCTGCCTGGCACAAATTTCCTAACCTGAGGCTGCTCATTAGAAACATGGTTTCCAGCGCTTGAGTCACTACTTGGTTCGTTCCTCTGTTAAAACTTGTGACCTGCTTCTGTCATCAGAATTTTGAGTTTTAAAATTGAGCAAAAATAATCAAACTGAATGTTTTGCAGCCGGGTAAGAAGAGCTAGGCCAGTTTTGAAAGGGTGAGTTGTGGAGAGAGAGAGAGACAGCACTAAGCCACAAAGCAACTCTGGATGATGTTTGGCAAGCAAGTATCTCTCAGTTTAATCCTCCCACACTTGGGTGCTTGGAGCATTATTCTAATCTGGATATTGGTCTCAGCCCCTAATTATGTCACAGTTGTGAGGAGGAATGTAACAAATTAACAAAGATACAGCTTTACTATAATGAATTGCAATGATACAGTAGACAAGTTTACAGCAGTACAACCGGGTTTTTTAATTTCTTCCAGTATTCTCAAAGTTTACTGGCAATTTAACTGATGTATTTTTACTTCATAATCAACTGCTTTTTCCCAGTTATTCCAACTTTCCCCACCACTGGCCAGCTTACTAGGCTTAAAAAACACCACCTTCTCCCAGAATTCCTCGCACAATGGCCTCACACTGGTTTGCTACTACATACACAAGGCATTATACACCTCCCCTCATTCTTCCTTGCCATGCATGTGAGGGAACTTTTGGTCGCCACTTGT
Source organism: Podarcis tiliguerta (assembly GCF_965153285.1). NCBI lineage: Eukaryota > Metazoa > Chordata > Lepidosauria > Squamata > Lacertidae > Podarcis > Podarcis tiliguerta. The sequence goes on along the minus strand of NC_139542.1, from coordinate 62,154,224 downwards.
CACAAACTACTGTTTCCCATGTATCTGTATACAAACCAGGATAGAAAGTCAAAATTGTGTCCATGTTAGATATCATGGCTTGTTAACAAATAAGTTTCATGTATTCAGATGAAATGGGAAACTGTAGTTTGTTAAACATTTCAGGAACTCTGGTTCCAAGTACAGAGTGACTTCAAAAGTCAAACAGAAGTAACCACAGTCTGAATTTAGCCTAAAAGCAGAGCAAAGCCACTGCAAACACCAGCATAATACAGTGATATCTCGGGTTAAGGACTTAATTCATTCTGGAGGTCCGTTCTTAACCTGAAACTGTTCTTAACCTGAAGTACCACTTTAGCTAATGGGGTCTCCCGGTGCCACTGCGCTGCCACCACACAATTTCTGTTCTTATCCTGAAGCAAAGTTCTCAACCCGAGGTACTATTTCTGGGTTAGCAGAGTCTGTAACCTGAAGCGTCTGTAACCTGAAGCGTCTGTAACCTGAAGCATTTGTAACCCGAGGTACCACTGTACAGTCACAATACCCAGATCTAAATAGCAACCTAGCAGCTGTCTTTTGAACTAAGTACAGTTCCAACCCATCTTCAAAGGCAGTTCCACATATAACATGTAATCAATACCTTAACCTGAAGGTTATCAGAACATGGACAACTCATGTCAAGCAATTATTAATCAATTATTCGCTTGAGTGCAAAGAAGAAAAGAAGAGGAGTCGTGTTGTGATCCTAAACCTCATGATGGTTCATGCAATTAATAATAAACCATACTGGGTTTTTTTAATGTCTGAATTGGGCCATATTGTCTCAGGACAAACCACCAACTTTGGTTTAAATTTTGCTTTACACAAAATACAAGATGGGCATGTGGAAGAGAGCCCTGAGATACTTTACAAAAGTTGATGGCAGTCTTTTGGCATTCCTTGAAAATAAGCCCCCCAAGAACAGTGGGCTCGAAGACGAAGAATATCTTAGGAGGGTACAAATTACTGGTTCTACTATTACTGGTTCTACTCTTCTCATGCACCATCACCAATACTAAGCTGGGATTTATTGAAAGGAAAATGCTTCAGCTTAGCCGAATTCCTGAAAGGTCATATCATCAAGGATATTAACTGGTGTTAATCACATAAAATTAACAAAATTTGGTCTGATCAGCTTTTGGGCTGATGAGCCCCATGCCTCCACAAAATTTGCTTTGATCAACCCCCTGCCAATTCACAGTTTGGTCTGATCAACTCCCTACTGATGCAGGACTCATCTTAGGGTGAGTCCAGACATAACGTGCTAATCACATGCAGCATCTCCTTCCTTGGAGGTTTTTAAGCAGAGGTTGGATGGATGCTGAGATTCCTGTATTTCAGGGGGTTGGACTAGATGACCCTTGGGTCCCTTCCAAATGTACAATTCTATGATTCTATAATCTAATTAGGGATGTTTGTGTGAATCAGGCATCTTATAGACATCATCTCAGAAAATTTTTTTCATATCATCTGATCCTTTCACCTTTTTCAAACTTATATTGAATTCTGAATTTTATTTTATTTTTTTAATCACCACAGACAGGCACTTTTTCTTTTTTAAAAAAAAATATTAAATGTTTAATAGTTACAGAAAGAAAAAAAGTGAAGAAATAATAAAAAAATAACAAACAATACATCAAAAATAGAAAGAAAAAAACATTACAACAAAACAACAAGAAGAAGCAAAAACATTTAAAAACACATCCAAATTTTCATATCTTTATCTTTCATTTGCTTCTTTCCTCGACTTCCTCACACCTCCCTTTTTTGTATTCTAGTTCAAATTATCTGGTTCAGCTAATCCTTTCCCTCTTTCTCATTTTTTTGTTCTATAATTTATCTTAACACAATCTAACTTTAAATTTTCCACTTTAGCCCATTAACAATCAGTTTTTGCATAATTCTTAATAACATTTCTGCTAAAACCATATAACTTCATTCCAGTATTCTTCTAACATTCATTAATTTTGCAATATTTCTGTAAATATATAATTTTTTTCCAATCTTCTTCCATCGACTCTTCTCCCTAGTCTCGGATTGTGCCAGTCATTTCCGCCATTTCCATGTAGTCCATCAGCTTCATCTGCCACTCTTCCCGGGTGGGTAGGTCTTATGTCTTCCAATACTTTTCAATGAGTATTCTTGCTGCTATTGTGGCGTACATAAAAAATGTTCTGTCCTTCTTTGACACCAATTGGCCAACCATGCCCAGGAGAAAGGCCTCTGGTTTCTTCAGGAAGGTATATTTAAATACCTTTTTCATTTCATTATATATCATCTCCCAGAAGGTCTTAATCCTTGGGCACGTCCACCAAAGGTGAAAGAATGTACCTTCAGTCTCATTACATTTCCAACATTTATTATCGGGCAAATGATAGATTTTTGCCAGCTTGACTGGTGTTATGTACCACCTGTAAATCATTTTCATTAAATTCTCCTTTAAGGCATTACATGCCGTAAACTTCATACCTGTGGTCCATAACTGTTCCCAGTCAGCCATCATAATGTTATGCCCAACATCTTGTGCCCACTTCAGACAGGCACTTTTTCATTTGCCCTGTCCTGTCTGATATCAGGGCAGCTCAGCCAATCACTGCCAGAAACTTCACCACCACCCAATTAATACCATTCAATACAGAATACATATCCTCTATCTTTCTTCAACACCTTTTATCTATTAGTATATGATAGTACTTGGATTCAAATTGCTAACATTAGGGTTCTTTTCAAACACTGTGACTGTTACCCTCAGCAAATGCCATTTCCTTAATATGATCTTTGTGGGGGAAAGAGTCTGGTTTTCTTCATTTTTATTGTGTAGCTGTTAATCCATTTCAAAAAGTATTATGCTAATTATAACAGTTCGTTGCACGTTCGGCATCTGAATTACTCATTTCCAAAGTTTTTTTTTCCCTCCTCTAAATTGTAATCTGTTAATTACTTGTTTAATGGAGTGTGTAATTACCTACTTTAAGTTAGGAAACTGTTTCCATTTCAAAGTGAGAAACCCATTCTAGAAATGAAAGCATGTAAATGCAGTTCCTTCCAGATATAGTCTAAAACGCTTTGGCTCTATAATGGTTTCAGCCGCTTAGAAAATAAATTGGTGCCTACCGTCTCTATTACACACAGTAGAACTGTTTATTAGAAAATGTGCGAAGAAGGGTTTATATTGAAAGAAAACACCTTCTAAACTCAATAACCTTAATGTAGCTAGGAAACCAAATTCAGCGTGCACTTTGTCTTCCTTTCACTAGGAAATTTTCTAGGGAATGCTTCATCTCAACAAACAGCAGACTTTATATTTGGTGCAATTCATTACACCTAATGTAGGGGATGCTTGCTTGTAGCCTTGAGCCCAGGCAAATCCTGGCTGGGAACAATCGTTCTGCAATGCTTACCAAACTCCCTCCATAGAGCACTGCTTTTACAGTCATTCTAGTCCTAACTTTAGTAGTTTGAGATTGGTGATATTTTTAAAAAGAATAATAGAATCATAGGGTTGGCAGGGACCACAGTGATCATCTAGTCAAACCCCCTGCAATACAGGAATCTTTTTTACCCAGGGTAGGGCTCAACCTCACGACTAACAGTCTGCTACAAAAGCTGAAGCTGCTGGAAGTAGCAAATAGGCTTAGGGGTAGAATAAGAATATGTGGTAGTAAATATTAAAGATTAGAGTATTAATAAAGGAGAATAGGTTAGTAAATGAAAGGAGTTAATATTATTACAAATATGAATTTGGAGAACTGTTATAGGTAATATGATGAAATTCAGTTAGAGGGGATTTGAGGAAGTCAGTTATCAATGTAATGAGAATTAGGCATTTGAAAAAATAATTTTCCTTTGTGTTTAGTTTATTGTTGTAGTATATTTTTCTTTGTGTGTTATTTTTGTGATAAATGTTGAAAATCAATAAAAAAAATGGGGGGGGGGACAAAAGCTGAAGCTGTTGAACAGATTCTTGGGCTGGAGTATTGTTTACAGTGGGTTAAAAGAGCTGTTGCTGTTACTGATATTGTTGTATATTTAGTTTTAGATCTTACGATTTACATGGAAATTGTTTTCATTTGGTTGTGTACTTTTTGACGTGTTTCATTTATTGTTTATGACTTCTGTTGTGTTTGTAATTATGTAAATCTTGTCATGTTGTAAACCGCCTTGAGCCTAGCTTCAGCTATGGAAATGCAGCATACATATAAAATATGGTGATGATGATGCTTTTGGAACCAAGTTGTGAAATCTGTCCCCTTGCCTACAAGTAAGGCATGATTTGGCTATCAAATAATGCCACTGAGGATGTTTCTGAAAGGGAAAATGGCACCGTGAGCTGTGAATATGAAAAGAGTGTGATTTTGAGGGGAGAACAGGGGCTGGGGAAACCTTTCAACTTTTCTCTTTTCATTCTGAGAAAATTCAGGGGAGCACCATTACCTCTGGGGAAGGGCTATGGTTCTATCAAGAAGGTTCTTCAGTCCCATCATGTAGGGTTGGGAGAGACTCCTTGCCTGACATTCTGGGGAACCACTGCAAGTCACCGTCAACAATGTTGTTGTTGTTTAGTCGTTTAGTCGTGTCCGACTCATCGTGACCCCATGGACCAGAGCACGCCAGGCCCTCCTGTCTTCCACTGCCTCCCGCAGTTTGGTCAGACTCATGTTTGTAGCTTCGAGAACACCGTCCAACCATCTCGTCCTCTGTTGTCCCCTTCTCCTTGTGCCCTCAATCTTTCCCAACATCAGGGTCTTTTCCAGGGAGTCTTCTCTTCTCATGAGGTGGCCAAAGTATTGGAGTCTCAGCTTCAGGATCTGTCCTTCCAGTGAGCACCCAGGGCTGATTTCCTGAAGAATGGATACATTTGATCTTCTTGCAGTCCATGGGACTCTCAAGAGTCTCCTCCAGCACCATAATTCAAAAGCATCAATTCTTTGGCAATCAGCCTTCTTTATGGTCCAGCTCTCACTTCCATACATCACTACTGGGAAAACCATGGCTTTAACTATACGGACCTTTGTTGGCAAGGTGACCTTTGTTGCTTTACCGTAGACAATATTGAACCAGAAAGTTTAAAAGGTCTGACTCAGAACAAAGCAGCTTTCTATGCTCCTTCTCAGTAAGTATGAATATTTTACCCCAACAAGTCCTGATTTGGAGATGTTTTTCTACCCATTTACTCAGGCTCTTTTGTTCCTTTTTTTGCCACAGATTCAGAATCTCAAAGTTACTCCAAAATCCTAACTCTGTCTATTTTTAAAAAAACAAGTCCAAGGGCAGGTGGAATTAGGATTGCGAAGGAAATCAAGCCACAGTATCTTAAAAGTTCCTTCTTGCTACCAATTGCATGCAAATATTGCACTGTTAATCAGAGGCTGGGTACTCATTGACAGCTTAAAATGCTGCCAGGTTGTTCTTTTGTTTCAATTTGGTTCAAAGTGGGGCATAGCCAACAAGCTCATCCCTCTCATGTGTTGATTTCGGGGGGGGGGGGTATAAACAAATAGGACCTGAAGAGCCAAGTATACCCTGCAATTCCATTTGATACAAACCCCAGCGGCTTTAAATATTACTTTACCCTAACGCGGGTGGCACTGTGGGTTAAACCGCAGAGCCTAGGACTTGCCGATCAGAAGGTCGGCGGTTCAAATCCCTACGATGGGGTTAGCTCCCGTTGCTCGGTCCCTGCTCCTGCCAACCTAGCAGTTCGAAAGCACATCAAAGTGCAAGTAGATAAATAGGTACCTCTCTGGCGGGAAGGTAAACAGTGTTTCTGTGTGCTGCTCTGGTTCGCCAGAAGCGGCTTAGTCATGCCGGACACATGACCTGGAAGTTGTACGCCGGCTCCCTCGCCAGCAAAGCAAGATGAACCCCAGAGTCGGTCACGACTGGACCTAATGGTCAGGGGTCTTTTTACCTTTAATTATATTTCCAGAACCAATTTATGCTGGTCTTTGAAGCTGAAGGTTAGACAGAGCTAGACTAGGATGGAAGGCTGCAATTGGGTTAAAGGAGCCTGTGCATTTGCCTTCACCCCGATTTGATTCTGGCTTCCAAACATTCCTGGAGGGATGTGCTTAGAAGTGAAAGAAGAGTTGCTCCCAAGTCTCTGTTCTGATAAATGCATAATAGGAGCCATATATGCCAATGGAATGTCGACACAAATAGTTCTAACACTAACGCTCAGAGATTTCAATAAAGTTTTTAGGTAGGTGCAAGGCACACTTCCCTTTTGGATTGCACCCATTCCCTCGTAATAAAGTGTCTCAAAAGAGTCCCTTGTTTTATCATGTAACAAGCAATGTTCTTGCCTTGAAAATGATACATTCCTAATAATAGAACACATGGTGAAACCAAGACAGAAATAATGGCACGTAATTAATGTACAATCGTTCTTCAGACTTTGACAGATTTCATTTTCATGCTCGTTTTTGCTCCTACCGTTTCTTTCTGGCTCACTAATATTTGTTGTTTCATCCGTGTTCCCTCTGAGAGATTACTAGCCTATTTCCACGGACATGTTTGCCGTGAGAGATGCCATGTGTCAATATTTGTCAGCCTAATATTTGCATCTATTAGTTTTCTAGGAATTGTTCACTTGCTGCGTACCCTTTGGTTCCAGTTTTGTCCCTGGCTAGTTCTATCCCCCCCCCCCACTTTCCTGATATTTTTCCCACTTACTTCTTACACAATTATCTTTAATCCTTTGCTAACTCCTGTATTGGATTGCTGTTGCGGCAGAAGGAGATATTGTGAGAGATGCTTGTTAGATAGAGCCTAAAATGGCAAGGTGCATTTTTTTAAAAAATCTCTCACACACATCAACGTGGTTGAATACACCTGATATTGCTTCATCCCTGGTATTCAAAAAATCCATTGTGTTGTGTAGTGGTTTTGTGGCCCACATGCATTCTGGTGTTCTGTTCAAGAACTTTCACATGCCCACATACATAACACGAAGCAAGTCAGGGTGTGGATTATAAATGACTACAACTTCATTGGTTATATTAATCTCAAAGCGGAAAAAGAGAGAAGTAGATGGTATCTATTTGCTGGCGGTCTGCAGCATTTCATATTATAGGTGCCTGAATGTTTGCATGAGCCCTCATGTGGAATGATGCCTGCATATACAAAACTTGCGTGCTGAAGAGGACGTTCTACATTAACTTTCTCCCCAGTGTTATTTTTATGTGTGTGGGACAGGAAAGTGTGTGTGTGTGTGTGTTTGTGTGTGTACAATTAATCAGCAACTACAATCACATGTTGCTTATGCTCATTTGTTTTTAACTTGGAGACAGGGAAGAAAACTTGAATAGGCAAAGATGAAGAATCACAGCTTGATTTGAAATAACCAGTAAAATCTATGGCTGCAGGCTTCGAGTACAGAGAGAAAGTGCCGCTCGCTTAATGAACAAGACTTTCACCTTTTGGAAAAACACATTCAAATCCTATTAAGGTCAAAAACGAGTGGGTTTGATGGTGGTCTCATAATTCCAATGGAACATCTGTCCCTATCACTAAGCCCTACACGGGGGTTAGTGTGATTGACAGATCAGTCCAGAAGGGATTCCAGCTTGGATGACAGGAATGTCACAGCTCAGGCTGAATGAAGTGTGTGGGAGCTAGCACAGAGCTGATTTGTATTCTGCCTGGCTCTGCTATAAACCATAATGTATGAGCCAGCAAAGTGTCAACCCCCTTGCTCCTAGGGGCCATTAGGCTTCTACAAAAATTAACGGAAACGGGGGAATGATCATATTGCGGTGTAATTGAAAAGGAGACTGATATCGGAAAGCATAACCTTCACACCTTTTCTGGTACAATTTGCAATGTCCTTGGTCTCTTCATCACAGGGCAGCAGTGAGACATGGATCATCTGCTCAGTTTATCCCATTCAGTTCAATTTTTCAAAAAGCAGAGAGAGCCAGCACAACATAAGGGATTCAGCTGGGTGGAAGAAAGTATTGATTATGAACGCCAGAAGCCTAACATCATGCAAAACCTGCTAGCTCTTTCTTTTACAGGTTTACCCACACATATTGTAATCTTTTGGCATTGGTTGTTGAATACCGTATTTTTTGCTCTATAAGGCTCACTTTTCCCTCCTAAAAAGTAAGGGGAAATGTGTGTGCATCTTATGGAGCGAATGCAGGCTGCGCAGCTATCACAGAAGCCAGAACAGCAAGAGGGGTTACTGCTTTCACTGCACAGCGATCCCTCTTGCTGTTCCGGCTTCTGAGATTCAGATTTTTTTTTTCTTGTTTTCCTCCTCCAAAAACTAGGTGCGTCTTGTGGTCTGGTGCATCTTATAGAGCGAAAAATACGGTATATTTTTTAAATCAAATCAAATCAAAGCGACTTAACAGTGGGGTGTAGGGAAGCTAGCAGGAGGAGGAACTGAAACATGGTTTGAGAGATATCGGAAGCAGAGTTGGATTGAGTTTAAGAGACGATCCAATGCATGATCATTCCAAGATAGAAGACAGGTTACAGGTAGAAATGTTCTGTGAAAGGCATAGAGGCAGGACATGCAGCTTTCTGCCAGCTCATTTTGAGCCCTGGATGAGATCTAGCGATCCCCTTCCTCTGCACTTTGAATCCCTGGCTAAAGACAAGAGGCACCAGCACACACCAGGAAGAGGAAGCCGTCAGTCTCAGTCCTTCTGTGTGAATCCAGTCTATGTGACTTCCCTTATGTTACAGTATAGTCCCTCCATAGATGATGCATTCATTCTGGCCTCTCTTTTTAAATGCAGCCAGGGTTGATCCTACAGTAGCTTAGTTAGTGCTGGCTGATGTAGTGCCAAGTCTGGACTTTCACACTGATGGCTGGAATCTCCCAACTTGACCATGTTTTGCAAGCAAGGCATGGCTGTTGCCATTTCTACCGCCACCACTCCTGACAAAGAGGAAAGTAGCTCAGGCAGAATAAGTGTTCCTACAGTGGTTGCCTGTTTAGCCATTACTGCCACAGCTCTTCATCAGGGTCCTGCCATTTATTCAGTCTCAGAGAAGGAGAAGGAACATTTTAAACTTTCTTTTACTGCTGACAATTATCTAGTCAGCAATTAAGCCAGATTTGCCCTGAATGCTTGCTGTTATCATTTCCTAGGGATATATATATATATACACACAACAACAACTCCTAGCTGGCCTGGGGGAAGCTTTTAACTAGCTAGAGATCGCATTAGGTGCCGTCCGCAGTTCGTCACAGATGTTCATTATCCTGGAAAGCAATATATTAATTAATTAATTAAGATGACTGCAATCACAAGTCTAAATAGGTCATTGACAATAAAACACTGCAGACACATTTGGCAACACCTCACTGTGAACACAATGCGCTCTCTCTCTCTCTCTCTCTCGCCTTCTCTTTTAAATGAAATTGCTTCATACATATCACTGCCTGTCATCAAACATATAGTCAGCTGGTGGTATCCATATGGGTGTCAGTGTGATCCTGTGCATATTTTCTGGGACGTATATCCCACTAAATTCAATGGACCTACTCGCGAGTAAGGGTGTTTGGGATGGAGCCTATGTGAAATGAACTCATGGTAAACACATGCTAAAATGTAATGTAATGCAAAGTATGCAGAAAGACCATAGAATGACAGAATTGTAGAATTGGCAGGGACCCCAAGGGTAATCTAGTCCAACCCCCTGCAATGCAGGAATCTCAGCTAAAGCATCCATGAGAGATGACCATCCAACCTCTGTTTAAAAATCTACAAGGAGGGAGAGTCCACAGCCTCCAGAGGCAGACCTTCATCCTCCTTTTGAAAGCTGACTCCCTTGACTTACTGTAAAAAAAGGTAAAGGACCCCTGACAGTTAAGTCCAGATGCAGACGACTCTGGGGTTGCAGTGCTCATCTCGCTTTACTGGCTGAGGGAGCCAGCGTTTGTCCACAGACAGTTTTTCCGGGTCATGTGGCCAGCATGACTAAGCCACTTCTGGTGCAACAGAACACCAAAACCAGAGCAGCACACAGAAACACCATTTACCTTCCCACCGGAGCGGTACCTATTTATCTACTTGCACTGGTGTACTTTCCAACTGCTAGGTTGGCAAGAGCTGGGACTGAGCAACAGGAGCTCACACCATCGTGGGGATTCGAACCGCCGACCTTCTGATCGGCAAGCCCAAGAGGCTCAGTGGTTTAGGCCACAGCACCACCTGCATCCCACTGACCTAATGTAGGAACAGCCTAATTATCAATCCATGGGCTGGACTAAGCAAAATTAGTGTTCACAGTCATTAGGCATGTAGTCAGCTGGGATCTATGCAGCACCTAGGATTTCACTAGCTGCGCCCAGAATTGCAGCTATTGTTTCCAAAGAATGAAATTTCAGGTACTTATCTCCTTCAACAATGCAAAGAAAGCAGGGACACAATTACTCAAGATGTTTATTATGCAGAATTTCAATAAGGCAGAGGGAATAAAAGTATAATTAACTGAATTCTCAGTTGCCCTTTACTCAATGGAAAAATGAAAATTGTTGATGAATTACTTACCATTGTTTTCACATCTTTCTTTTGTGTTTTAAACATTATATTATGTTCACATATTTTATGCAATTAGACACAGTATAGTGTGTAATGGATTTATTTAATTCAGAGTGTATTTTCATTGCTTTTGGGTTGACAACTCCACATTGATGTGTTTTTATATATAAAAGAAATACTACATTATTCTGTTGTGCCTAAATCCTTAAAATGTATAATTGAGATTTAAGTGGGAGAATGCAGAAGACATGTTTAGCAAGTGGGGTGTCCTTCATTTGACTGGGAACAAATGCTCAAACTGCTGAAATAAAAAAAATACAAAATTCAGGTACGCAACACCTCCTGATTTTTGTTGTTTTCTTTACCACGACCACCAGAGCTGATGATCGAAATGGTCTCATACATTCCAGTAGTCCCTATCTGTCAGGGCTTTGATGGGAAGGTCTTACCTGAGGTTCTTCTCTACATAAACTGATATTTTTGTTGGAATGATATATGGGTCATTTCCGCTACAGCAGCAGAATTGAAGCTTTGCATATATCCTACTCCCTATCCCATGGCAACCTCACCCACCTTTGCACTGTAGAGGTTATGGATTATTTCACATTGCCTTTATTTAATTGTGTCTCCAGGTCTTGTTTCTCAGGGCACATTGTACTCTGCTGGTCAGGGAGGGAGTGATAAGAGTGCCTCCTTTGTTTCGGTAAACTTTGTCCCAATCCTTCAAGGCTTTCTTGCTGGTCCATGTTTACTGCTGCTTTTGTCTGTGCTCAAGTGCACAGAGTGCACAGAGTTTTCAACTTAACCAGCCAGTAGCTGATCAAGGACTTTCAGCTTTGCTAGCTACGGTTGGATTTTAATTTGGTCAATCTGCTCAGAGGTTACAGTTCCTGGTCTTCCATATGCTGAGGCTCTTGTTGCATATTCAGCAGCCAGCAGTTTGACTTCTCTGAAGTGGTGACTCTGGAGAATTCTTTTCCGCCCCTTTCTTAAACACTATTGCTTTATTAGTGATTCAACTCAACTAAACCATTGGCATATTTCTGGTGTTACCACTGGAGAAGAGCTCCCCATCTCCAGTTTTCTTTTTCTTTTTTGCTTTCCTGTGTGCATAAATTTAATGCACCTGATGTACCCACCAAGAATCCTGGAAATGTTAAGGATTATGGGAAATGTGGCTCAGGGGTGGCTAAAGTACAGTTCCCAGGATTTCCTGGGGGAAGTCATGTGCTTTAAATGTATGCTGTGTGTGAAGTCACACTCCCATGCCCTGCCATAATTTTTCCTGGCCCTGTCCTTAGTGCAGAAGCTTCTGCTTGAATTCTTCCTATCTAGCATCTTTCAGAATTAAAAATCTTAGTGGTAGCCAAGAGACCTTCACATTTGCCTTCTGGAGTTCAAAACTTGTGCAATGTGAATGATCTCACATGTTTGCCTTTGGAGCAAAACAAAAATGTATCCCACCATCGTATAAGCACAGGTTGGTTCACACAAATGTTGCCTCCTTGCTTGAATATGTACGTTTTTATTCCGTTCTTTTGACTCCTTTTTTTCAGTGAATGAGATTTTTCCTGCATATGCTCTTGAAACCTATATGGCACCATTATTCTGGACAACAAAATTTGAATTGGTATGGCATTCATGTCTAATCTGCATAACAGCATTTTGTACACAACCTGGAGCTCAGGAGAAAAAGTGTATCAGTGCAAGACTCTGTGAGGTCCCTGAAAGGCACAAATTGGTCAGCCCCGTCAAACATTCTGACTTTCCTCAGGCTGCCTAACCAAAAGAGAAACAGCGACAGAGCGAATTAGGTTGGCTGCTCTCCAGTTTATTCAAGATGTCATGGCCAGAGGAGTTGTGTTTATAGATGTCTGCTGGGAAAATAAACAAGACCTCACTGTCATCTTAGGGAGATCTTTCTATGAACCCAATGATTCCAGCTCATGGGGTCTTGCAGAAACAGTAATTAAAGATGGGAAGCCAATGGAGGACCAGACCATGCAAATCAGTCTTGCATTTCCACCATGGGAGCATCCAACACAACTTTATCATCATTGTCAAAGGAAAGACTTTGGATTGTTTCAGTCTCTTCTGATTGGGAAGGAGGTAAGTGCTATTAGCACTGGCGCTTTTAAAACAGTGGTGGGACACTAGAACTGGGTGGGGAGCTTGATCCTGAAATACATTTTTGGTGAGAGAGAAAAGTGCCAAATTCAAAAAGTACCTGCTGTTGACTGAAAAGGAAGCAGATGAGGGTGCTCTTTGAGTGTGTCCCTGATTCTCCTTCCTTTCAACTGCAGCTCCAAGTTTTGAACACCTACTGTCATATACAATGCCAGGCCAGCGAAAGTAGTGGGTGTGTTTTGCTCAAAACAGTCTGGTAGCCTGGAGGTCTCAATTAGAAGTGATGGAATACCACCTTCATAATGTGATTCTGGGGCTTTGAGTATAACATATAAGCCCTGTTTTCATCACCTCCCCTTGTGCTTGCTCCACTATGCAAAGAGAAGTTGACTGAGTATAGGAAGCAATTCAACCAGCAGATTCTCTTTCTCTCTCCCCCCCCCCCTGTTGACTTCTGCTATTCTGTTGTTGGCACCTGTCTGTCTCGGGAGACGATGAAGGAGTGCATCTTTGGGGATGAAGTCAAACTGCTGCAACTGAGGTGCTGGGAAGTCCTGATCCAGGAATGATGAATTAGTATCAACTGGACGTAAACAGTGCAGAAGCCACTTAGTTTCTAGAGACAAGCTGGAATCCAGGTCTATTCTCAAATGACAAACCTGTTTTTTTAGGGGAAGTGAAACCACTCCCATCATCATCATCACCATTTTTAATTTGTATATCATCTTTCTATTTTACAATACTCAAGGCGGTTTACAAGCTGAAGAAACAAAAAATGTACATCTTATAACAATCTAATGCAATACAAAAATGTGATAATAAAACATAACATTAAAATAAGCAACCTACATCAAAAAAAGAAAAAATCAACAATCAGTAGAATAGTATAAAATAATAATATCAGCATATAAAAGTTAAACAGAGATTCACTCTTAATAGTTACAATAAATAATTTCTAAACTACAATAAATAAAACAATGGCAAGCCACAGTACATCAAATAATACTACAAATTGAGAAGCAGAGACTAGAGGGTGGAGCAAGGCAGGTAGAAGAAGACCTTGCCTGATGAAGTCTCTCCCTTCGCAGTTCTTCCTCCATGATAGGTTTCACACCGCACTCCCAGACATGGAAACATCAGATGTTGAATGCTTCTATTTCAAACTACTTGCATTCTGATTGGAAGATAATATAGTAAACTTTTCTTCTAAATTATCCCATTCGATGTAAGAAAAGAACTGATTGAGCTGACCAAAGAGACAGCAAAACAGACTGTTTGCCTGTATCTCACATGGGTCTTGTTAACTGAATGGTGAAAGCAGACAGGAATAGATTGTTAGGGCTGGAATGGGTCCCGGTCCTCCATAGCTTGTCCAAGCAGCAACTGCTGGAGCGGGATCTGAATGAAGTGGAAATGTTGAAACAGAAATTCAAAAAGAGCTTTGCTCCCTCAGTGTTCTCTACCACAAATGCCATTTCAGATTTCAGGGTTGCAGAGAGATTTCAGTAATTGAGTGGAGAATCGGAAGGAGTTTTACAACCAGGTCAGAAGGCCTTTTCTTTGCTATATTAAATATTAAACTGGAATCCACATCAATGTTTTAAAGTGTGTTAGTTTCTATTTATTTCACTACATTTCATATTAACTAATGTTACCAACACACACACACACACACACACAAACCAAGCACCATTTTAAAAAAGGAAAGGGGCTTGTGTTTTCAGCATGAATACTAAGGATAGCTCCATTCAATGTCTGAGCAGAGGTATAACATGCTGTCTTGATGTAGCATTGGGCTATAGCTGTAGTCTTTGGATGAAGCGCAAGGGAATTGGCAGGAATCTAATAGTAATCTAATATTGAGTATCATAACAATATTCAGTCGGTATACGAAAGCAATGAATTGCTCAGAGGTGTAGGTATTCTTAGAAGCTTTTTCACATGCTACTCATGTGTTGGGCAATAATGTGAAAACAAAGAGGCAATGACCTGTATACTTCCCCTGCTGTACGTGTGATGGATCTGCAACTGAACCATGCACAAAAAAGTGTTTAACATAATCATTTGTGGTCTGAAACATGGAATGTGGAAGTTTGTTTGGGCAAGGCACCTCAGCTCAATGGCAGAGCATCTGCTATGTATGCAGAAGGTCACATGTTCAATCCCCAGGTAGGGCTGTGAGAGATGCATCTGAAACCCCAGAGGATTGCTGCCAGTTACTGTAGACCATACTGAAAAAGTTGGGCTCCTTGGTTTGACACAACGTGTGGCCACTTCTTGTTTCCCTCAACATTTTATTCTTCATTTGTTAAAAGCATTGTCATCCCAGCTTTGCAGAAAAATGTTATAGGTGGATCACTGCCTTGCCGTGGCGAAGGGGCTTGAATAACTCAGAGAAGCTATGAGCTATGCCGTGCAGGGCCACCCAAGACGGGCAGGTCATAGTGGAGAGTTTTGACCAAACGTGATCCACCTGGAGTAGGAACCGGCAAGCCACTCCAGTATCTCTGCCAAGAAAACTCCATGGACAAAGACAACATGCATACAACAGTTAAGTATCATAAAAGAAATACAACAATTCAGTGCTTTTTTCTAAAAAAAAAGGGGGTACTCTCATTTTGACTCACCATTTTATAGTTCAAATCGGGGAAAATAAATACAGTACATGGACCAAAGTACAAAGAACATTCATTACCTCATATTACACAGCTGACATTGGCATGAGTTTGTGTGCACTAGCATCTTCCCGATTCCTCTGATGAAAAATAGTTAGTAATTTTCCTACTCATATTGAAATACTGCCCCTCAGTGAGGCCAAACTTTCATCAAAAGAACACCACACATCCACATTCCACACTGCTTCACACATTAAACACTCGCTTCCATCTGAGACTCAAGAAACACCATGACAGGAAATGAGGCTGCCATCAGGGGTAGCAACAGAACTGACAACAATTCACAATGATTGAAAAGAAACAATTTAAGAAGAAGAAGAAGAAGAAGAAAAAGAAGAAGAAGAAGAAGAAGAAGAAGAAGAAGAAGAAGTTGTTTCTTCTTCCATTAGATTCACAAAATGTTTAGGGGTATGTGTACCCCTATTGCACCCTTTTTTTTTGTCATACTACCATCTCCCCTGGAAGCAAAGCAAGCACCTCACCCGAACACATTGATTAATCTTTTAGGGGTTAGTGTTTCAGAACCAAGATGGATGTAACTTCTTCCCTATTCCAGCGGAATACACCTGGTTTCATGTATGGTGTTCCAATTCTACTTCTGCTGTCTCTACGTGTACACACGGAGATGGAACATTCAAATTCCACCTCTGCCCATATATAGTTCAACAATAATGTCCACGTTTTCCTATTAAATTCAGAAATCAATTGTGCGATGTTTGCCTACCTGCAAAAATAACCCATCTCTTGGCACCTCAGACAAATTGTTGCTGCTGAATGTCTCTGTCAGAGACCATCTATGAAAGGTCACAAAGCTGCTGCCCTCCGTGCACTGGGCCAGATTGGGAGAGAGTTATTGTCCAGTCCACTGTCCCCTATATTTCAATGAGGTCCAACTCACACTTTGTAAGAAGAATAAATCTATATTGTCACATGTATGTAGAGTACTGGCTATAGAATAAACAACAACCAGGGGGCATCTTAAAAAGATTTGGGACCCAGACACGTATATGTATCAAAGTAACCTCGATCAGTGTGATTTCCCCAATGCAGACAGAAGGAGGGCCTGAAATACAAGACCTTTCCTTGTCTAAGACAACCGAAGTAATTTAGGGTTGAAGTGGTATTTGAACCAGAGGCTTCTGAGCTGATGCTCTTAGCTGCTCTGCTACTTGAATACCTGAATTCTGTACTGCAGAAGCAGAGTTAACGGAAGCCTACCTAGCGACAAAAAGTATAAACTCTGGGTACTTTTTTTTTTTTTTAAGGCCAACATAAAAGGATTTGTTCACTCAGATTCATGTCTCTGGAGGACAGCTCAAAGCAGCTCAATATTCTTCGGCTGGCAGTTGTTGCTGATGGCCATTTTCTCTGTCAGGGCTGCTGTCAGAAAGTACCTATAAGAAGGATTTATTTGAGGAGGACGGGCGGGGTTGTTACACACAGGGAACCTAGATTATGTGTGTAACACACACACACACAAACACACATACGTCTCATTCCAAGTACAGTATTTACATCCTCCACTTGCATCACTCCAATTGCTCTCAGCTGCAATTTGAGTGAGAAAGGATATCAAAAATGCACATTTTAGTGTTAGAAAACATTTTACTCCTAACTATGCTACTGAAACAACAGATATTGGTGCAAATGCAGCTTTCTTTACAATGGTTATGTAACTAGGAATGGAAAAGAATTGCGTTTGGCTACGATATCTAAGTATCCTTCCAATTTAGAACCATAAGCCTAGGTGAAAACAAATGTTTTTGCCTGGTGCCTAAAAACAGGTGTAATGGTGCCTTGGGTACAGTATTCCACAAACAGGAAACCAACACTTAAAAGACTTGGCAGTATCTAGCGAAAACCTTAAGTGAAACAATGTAACTGTGTAATTTCATACAATATGGAATTAACTTCTGAAATTCACCAGCTAGATGTGGTGCTAGCACTAGCTTAGATAGCCTTCGAAGGCTAGCCTCAGAAGAACATGGGTGGTGATGTGGTCTAAACCATTGAGCCTCTTGGATTTGCCAATCAGAAGGTCAGCAGTTCAAATTCCCGCAACGGGGTGAGCTCCCGTTTC
Organism: Podarcis tiliguerta; assembly: GCF_965153285.1. Taxonomy (NCBI): domain Eukaryota; kingdom Metazoa; phylum Chordata; class Lepidosauria; order Squamata; family Lacertidae; genus Podarcis; species Podarcis tiliguerta. Next base: position 62,136,822 of record NC_139542.1, on the reverse strand, counting down.
TCTGTTCCAGCTCCTGCCAACCTAGCACTTTGAAAACATGCCAGTGCAAGTAGATAAATAGGTATTGCTGGGGCGGGAAAGTAAATGGCATTTCCATGTGCTCTGGTTTCCGTCACGGTGTTCCATTGCGCCAGGAGCGGTTTGTCTTGCTGGCCACATTACCCGGAAAGCTGTCTGTGGACAAATGCCGACTCCCTCAACCTGAAAGCGAGATGAGCACTGCAACCTCATAGTCACCTTTGACTGGACTTAACCATCCAGGGGTCATTTTCCTTTAACTTTTACCTAGATAGCCTTAAAAAGAATAAGACAAATTAACTTTTATCAATGGAACCTAAATGTTCAGGGACAGTATATCTCTGAGTACTTGGGGTTTCACTTCAACAGGTTGGTGTGAAGAGGGATAGCTTGTGTAAGGCTACCTAGTATACAGGAAACCTCTGCTTTGGGTGCAATTTAGATGTGCATGATTGCACAGATGCACAGCGCTAAACCCGGAAGTGACCAGGAAACGTCATAAAAGACGTCACTAAAAAGATGGATCGGTAGCGGAGTGGGGCATTTCAATCCCACACTATTTCACCCAAGCACACAGTGACCCGGAACGTGACCCCTGTGCAATTTGGGGGTTGCCTGTAATCATGCCTGAGATAAGCTTTAAATCAGGAAGTCTGAGATCACACTCTTCCAGCCCAGTCTTATGAATCATAGATCACATATGGCTCAGTAAAGCTTAATGATGTCTGTGGCCACTGTGGTATGGATCTGGAGCAGATTATATAGGCTGAAAGGGGATGTGGCTTTTAAATTATTTTGTGGAATTTTTGGCACAATAGTCCTCCGTTGGTGTTCAGGCTTAAAGCGCTAAGTTCTAGCTAATGATAAAGTGCTGTCAAATTAGGATTTGCCAAAATGTACAAAAATATCTTTGAATCCATAAGAAAGGATGGGCAAGCTAATGTCTGTATTTTGGCATGGGAGAACACATTTAGCATACAGACTCTCAAACAGTTGTGTTGTTAGATGCTTTTGTCTTTGCATTCCATTGGTTCCTTTTGTCATATCATTAGGTCAGTCCATTTTGTTTGCATGTGCTTCGGTCTGTTTCTCTGCACACATTTCTCTTCAGGCTATGTGAAAAACTCTTAAGGATGACGTTTCCATTTCCAAGCACCCCTCCATTCCCCCCTCCCGCACACACAGTTGCAGAAAGAAGAGGAGGCGAAATTGAAAGATGGCCTGTCAGTGAGCTAATCAGACTGACAGATTGCTCTCAGCTAAAATATTAAAGGCGATTCTGCAATAATGTCAGGAGAAAGGGAAGATAGTCCTCTACCATTAGCAAAGCTTTCCATATCCCAGTTGCTATGGCTGTGCTTTTCCAGCCATATTGAACAAGGGTTATATTTTAAGCCCAAGAATCTATCATTGGGCGGAAAAGGAAAACATTGACCTAAACTTCAGAGATATTTCAATCTGGAGCCAATCTTCCCCTCCCAAATTCACAATTTCAATCCCCAATGGCACATATTGCATGTTGAACTCAAGCTGAAAATGTACCTTAAAATCATGTTGTTGTTGTTTAGTCATTTAGTCGTGTCCGACTCTTCGTGACCCCATGGACCAGAGCACGCCAGGCACTCCTGTCTTCCACTGCCTCCCACAGTTTGGTCAAACTCATGCTGGTAGCTTAGAGAACACTATCCAACCATCTCATCCTCTGTCATCCCCTTCTCCTTGTGCCCTCCATCTTTCCCAACATCAAGGTCTTTTCCAGGGGGTCTTCTCTTCTCATGAGGTGGCCAAAGTATTGGAGCCTCAGCTTCAGGTTCTGTCCTTCCAGTGAGCACTCAGGGCTGATTTCCTTCAGAATGGATATACAAATAAGCCACTTCAAAACAATATATATATATATATATATATACACACACACACAGAACCTTCCTCATCGTCCGAAGTTTCGAACATCTTCCTCCACTTGTTGCTGTTCCTGGTCTCTCGGTATTCCTCGTCATCGGAGTCCGTTCCCTCTTCCAACTCCGACTCCGCGAATCCTTCCAGTTCCTCTTCCTCGTCTGTGGTGCCGAAATACTCCCTCCTAAACCTTGCTACCGGCTGTGGTTTCCTCGGGAATCTTTGGTGGAACATTTCTGTTAAAACCTCGTCATTGACCTCCTCTGCCGTCACCCAGGTGTTTTCTGACTCCGGTTCCCCTTCCCACGCCACCAAATACTCCACCTGATTACCCTTCCACCTGGAATCGAGGATTTCCGCTACATGGTTACTGCTTTCCCTCTCTTCCAAGACTGGTCCCCTGGTGTACTCCCCTTCACGTCCCCCCTTGTACGGTGACAGTAACGACCTGTGGAACACTGGGTGCAATTTCATGTGGCTGGGTAACCGGAGTTTGAAAGCCACTGGGTTGACCTGCTGAATGACCTCAAAGGGTCCCAATCTCTTGGGCCTTAATTTTTTACAACCCCCTTTGAACGGCAACCCTTGGGTTGACAGCCACACCTGATCCCCCACCCTTATTGTTTCACCTTCCCTTCTGTTTTTGTCTGCCTGCTTCTTATATTGTGCCTTGGCCCTTTCTAAGTTGAGCTGGAGCTGACGATGGATCGCTTCCATCTCTTCTACAAAATGTTCGGCCGCTGGGACGCTCCATCTCTCGCCTCCCTCCCCTGGGAATGCCCTGGGGTGACACCCGTAATTAGCCAAAAAGGGGCTCATCCCTGTGGACACATTCTCCGCATTGTTGTAGGCAAATTCTGCCAGCGCCAGCTTTTCGACCCAATCGTTCTCTCTGTCATTGACATAACACCTCAGATATTGTTGGAGAATGCCATTTGCTCTTTCCGCCTGCCCGTTGGTTTCAGGGTGCCGGGCAGTCGAAAAATTGACTTCCACGTGCAGCAAGCTCATGAGCTTCCTCCAGAACCTGGAAGTAAATTGTTTGCCGCGGTCTGAGATCACCCTCAAGGGGGCGCCGTGCAGCCTGAAGATGTGTTCTACAAACAACTTCGCCGTTTCTTCCGCTGTGACTGCATGTGAGCATGCTACAAAGTGGCACATCTTAGTTAACAGGTCTACTACTACCATGATGGCCGTTTTCCCCTTGGATTTGGGCAGATCCGTCATAAAATCTATTGATACCGCCTCCCAAGGCCGTTCTGGTGTGGGTAATGGTTCTAATAACCCTGCCGGCGCCCTTCTTTCCCCCTTGGCCCTCTGACATTGGTCACACCCTCTTACATACTCCTTTACATCTTCCCTCACCTTGGGCCACCAAAATTCCCTGGTGACCATCCACATGGTCTTGTGTTGTCCAAAATGTCCCGCCGTGGGACTATCGTGCAACTGCTTGAGTACTCTTCCCCTCAATTCACCTTCTGGTATATACAGTGCCCCTTTGTAATACAATGCCCCGTTTCTTTCCTCAAAACCCTCGGGGCTCTCACCCTCTCCCCTGATACCTCTGAGCTTATTCTGGGCATACTCGTCATTTTCTGTTTCCTCTACCAGTTCTCGTCTCCCCACCAGCGCCGCCCCACACACCCAGCGGTCCTCAGGGATGACATGTCTTTCTTCGATTGCCTCCTCCCCCTCCAAATACTCTGGTTTGCGTGAGAGAGCGTCCGCCCTGACGTTCTCTGGGCCTGGCACATAACAAATCTCAAAGTGGAATTTGGAGAATTCCTGTGCCCATCTCACTTGTCGTTGGTTGAGTACTCGAGCTGTTCTCCAATACTCCAAATTCTTGTGGTCGGTGCACACTTGCACCTTGTGTTGTGCCCCAATTAATAAATGTCTCCACCTCCGGAACGCTTCGTGAATGGCGAGTAGTTCCCTGTCATACACCGTGTAGTTCCGCTCGGACTTATTCAGCTTCCTCGAGAAGAAGGCACACGGTCTCCACTCCGACGTATTCCTTCCCGGCTGAAGAAGTACAGCCCCTACCGCCCGGTCTGACGCGTCTGTTTCCACTCTCATGGGTTTCCGTAAGTCCACATGCAGAAGTTGTTCTTCCGAGGGGAAAGCCCTTTTCAGTTCTTCAAAAGCTCGCTCCGCCTCCGCCGTCCAAACAAATTTCTTCTTGCTACTGAGGCAGTCGGTGATGGGCGCCGTCAAGTGTGCAAAGTTCTTGATGAACTTCCGATAAAAGTTCCCAAACCCCAGGAATCTTTGCACATCCTTCTTGGTCTTCGGTGTTTTCCATTCCAGTACCGCTTGGACCTTGCCTGGATCCATGGCCAATCCTTTGTCTGACAAGCGGTACCCCAGGAATTCCACCTCCTTGGTATGAAACTGGCACTTCTCCAGTTTCACCCACAGCTGATTGGCTTGCAGCCGGCCCAACACTTCTCGCACGTCCCTCACATGCTGCTCTTCATCTTCCGAATACACCAACACGTCATCTAAAAAGGCCACACAATTCTTGTAGAGCAAAGGTCCCAAGACGTGGTTCATAAAACTTTGAAAACATGCGGAGCCTGCTTGGAGACCGAAGGGCATGACGAGGTATTCAAATGCTCCCAAAGGGGTGAACATGGTGGTCTTCCATTCATCCCCCTTCCTTATGCGTATCAGATTGTACGCCCCCCGCAGGTCCAGTTTTGTAAAAATCTTCCCCTTCCTCACCCTGGTCAGAATGTCATCAATTCGGGGCATAGGAAAAGCCAGGGGTTCCGACACGGCATTTAGGGCCCTGAAGTCAACTACAAGTCTCGGCTTATCTGTGTTCTTTTTGTCCACAAAAAACACTGGGCTGTCCCCCACCGCTCGGGACTCTCTGATGAAACCTCGCTTCAGGTTTTTGTCAATGAACTCCCTCAGCTCCTGCATCTCCCTGTCTGACATGGCGTACAGCTTGCCCACTGGGAGTTGAGCCCCAGGGAGTAGGTTGATTTGACAGTCAAAGGGTCTGTGCGGCGGCAGTTTGTCCGCTTCCCTTTCGCTAAATACGTTGCTCAGATCTGCATATTGCGGAGGCACCTTCCCTTTATTCATTACCTCCATCCCGGCTAGGGTGAGTCTGGCTCCTCCTGGATCCTTCCCCTGCTTGCAGTGTTCTAGGCAATGCGCTGACCCAAAGGAGACCACCCTCTGATGCCAGCCCACTAGAGGATCGTGAAGTGCCAGCCAGCTCATCCCCAAAATGATGGGAGCTCCTCCCAAGGTGGCCACATTAAACGCTATCCTCTCGGTGTGCCTTGCCACCCTCATTATCATAGGGACTGTCTGTTGGTTCACTTCTCCTCCCAACAGCTCTCTGCCGTCAATCGTGGTCACCTGCAGGGGGTTACTTAAGGGGATGGTCTGTATCTGGTGCTCAGCTGCAAACTCCTTACTCATGAAATTACAGGAGCTGCCTGAATCCAAAAGCGCCTTGATCTGTAGGGGGTGTCCGTTTGGCAGCTCTAGCAACACCTCTATCACTAGAGCAGGTCTGGGAGGTTCTGGCGTGGGCACTTTCACTGCTTTTTGGCCTGGCTGCTGTGCCCCGACGGTGGCAGCCAGGCGTTGGCTTTTACTTGCTCCTTGCTTTCCTCCTCTTCTCCCCCAACAGCTCCTGCCATCCCTTGCCATTCCTTTCTCTGTGGACAGACTCTGGCAAAGTGTCCTGGCTGTTGGCAGAGATAACATTTCTTGGTGCTCTTTCCCTCCTTCTTCCGCCCTTCACTGAGGTTTGAAACTGCGCGCGCCCGCGCTGTTCCAACTTCCATCGGCTCTGCCGGCGGGAAAGGCTGCTCTGGAATGTCTGGAATGCGGAGCTCCCTCCAACGTTCTCCTTTCCCTTCCCGCCTCTCCAAAGCCCTCGCTTCCTGGCGCGCTCCTATGGCCAGCGCGGATTTAGTCAGCTGGTCCATAGACTCCGCTCTGGGGGCCCGGGAAAGTTCATCTTTAAGGGACGAAGAGAGCCCCTCTTCGAAAAGCATCTGAATGGGCTCCGTCGATAAGTCCCACCCCAATCTATGAATCAACATAGTAAACTCAGTCCAGTACTCACGGACAGACCGGTTTCCCTGTTTGCAAGCCATTAACTGCCTTCGCACCACTCCCTGCTCAATGTCACTGGAAAACATCAGGTCCATGGCACGAAAAAACTTCATCGTGTCCTTTAGGATCTCATTATTCCCTGCCATCAGGGGTCTAACCCAGTCCTTCGCCCCTGATTCGAGATGGCTAATTACAAAAGCCACTCGCGACTCCTCGTCGGGGAAGTCATCAAACTGCAGGTTGAGAGCGTATTGCATCTCTGTTCTAAAGGCATGATAGTTTCTGGGGTCCCCCCCGAATTTCTGCACCAATCCTGGTATCTTTCTGGCGAGCGGGGTGGTTTTCTCCTTCCCCTTTTCTGCATCCTGAGCCCTCCTCTCCTCAAGCCTCGCCGTTTGCAAGGCAAGCTGGATCTCCAACGCTCTGTACCTTTCCTCCAGGCTTGGACCTCCTCCAGCTGCTCCTGCTCCTCCGGTTCCGGCTGGTTCGCTCATGATGCCTCTCCCTGCACAAGCTAGCTTTCGGTGACTTTCGGATTGCTGTGATGGGATGATGAGCTACTTGTGCGTAAAACGCCAGTCCCTCAGAGTTTGATCAAGTTCTCAAACCTCTGCCTGTGACGGAGCCCCTCCAGCATGGCTGCGTCAGTCGCTAGCAGAATCCGAAAGTGGTTGCTTTCGGAAACGTTTCCAACATAAAAGCTCCTTAACGGAAACACGTCTTCTGGACTCTCGGCGTGACAGTTTCCGGCGAGGAATGGGTGTCCCTATAGGAGGTCCTGAGACCTCCCCGCTGTTTTCGCTGGAAGCGTCTCTGAGCCATTCCTCCGACTCTCCTTCCCTTGACGTTCCTGCTCTCCCCCTACTGGTTCCCTCTTCAGCTGCTGCGTCTCTCTCAACCTCAGAGAGCCTTTGCACCTCCTGTCCTGCCGATGGCAGTTCCCTGACAATGGGAATTGTAGCTCCCAAAACAGCTGGAGACCTGAGTTTTGGAAACCCTGTTCTAGAAAATCTCTTTATTGACATGAGTGGTGCTACAACGTACACTGCTTCAGAAACCCCCAAAAGGGAATGAGCTAAAAAGTCATTCTGTGTATAATATGACCCAATCAACTTTCGGGTTGATTCTGGGTTTAAATCTGGTTAATTTCAAGGCATCTATTTTCTGAACTTGCAAATAATTATGGCTGTTATTTCATTTTTGAGTGCAAATGGAAAATCATAATTTTCATGAGTGAAAGCAACATTCGGCAAATACATGTGCATCAATGTTTTGAAAATGAATTACATCTTGTCTCATTGTTTCTACTTAGCAAGAGAATAATTAGGCTATGACTGCCTCATCAGTATTCTCAAGTTTGTTCAGCTGGCTTTAGTTCACTCACATTACAGGCTTGTTCATTCACATTATATTAATTCTGAACCCCATAACATGCATCCACAATGAGGCCATCTTGCAAAGCTACTATGGAGGTATGTAAGGATTTTTAATCGCTTCACCCTTTGACAATGATCCCAGGGTATCAAAATGATACAATACGATGCATGGTTTTAACAAGCCAAACAGCAATGAATCAAAACAATGCAAAATGGTTTCTCAGAAGACGTAAAATATTGGAAAGTTCTGGAAGCATAAACCAGTATTTGCCTGGAGCTTAAAAGCTAGCAAAGAAGATGCCCGAAGAGCTTTCCTGGGGAGGGAGAATCATCACAGCAAGGAGGCCAAAGCTGAAAATGCCTTTTTCCTGGTCATTACCCTCTTCACCTCAGACTTTTCCAGGGGCACCTGGAAAACAGAATCAGTAAAATGATATGTGTGTACGGATGGGTGAATATGTCAATTCTGGTTTCTCTCAGTTTCTCATTTTTCCAGTCTTAAATTTGCTTCTCCGCATCAAGATTTTTTTATAGGTCCTAACCTATTCCAATATATACATTTTCCTTTGCAGATTTGTCTAATAGAAAGTAGTTCATTAATATATACCTTTATATGCCCACTTTTCTCGTGGTTATATACATTTTTCTACACATTACTTTTACCATGTTTTGAGTTGCATATTGTTCCAGGAAGTGGAATATTGGGTAAGTTGTATTTAAATGTGGTAAAGGCAAACATGATGAAAAATCTATTCTGTGTCTGTTGTGTCTCGAGCCATACTCTGGCAACTCTGCCCTCCTCCCCAATGTGTCTTTCCAATAATCTCCCTGCCAATAATTATTTTTTATATTCTACTTCCCTTCAGCTCATATTGATTTTCATCCTTAAACTTCCATGGACAATTTTTTTTTAAAAAAAATTAAAAAATCCAGATTGCTAAACTATGTCAGACGTCTGTTCTTCTCTCTTCCATCAGGTACAAGTTCAAAGGCAAATCTGAAAGGGAAACTTTTCTTTCAGCGTTTCTGTGTGATGCCATGAAAAGGTAAACACTGATTCACGCCCCAACTGTGTAATAAAAAATTGTGCTTCTTTATGTCTGGAATGAACCCTGCAGAAATCTGCTTATCCTCAAGAATAGCATGGGAAGCAGATAACAGCTATCCACGTGAGAGATAATGACAAAAAGCTAAAGGTATCCCAAATGGACATTGAACAGGGCACAAGGAACCGTTAGAGAACAGACGGCAATATACAATAGAGTGTGTGCAGTATATATGGGATGAACACAGTCAGAAGTCACTTTTGTCTGATGAGACAGGTTGCCGGGAGGTTTGACATCACCCAAAAAAGGGTCTTTTAGCAAAAAAGTCATCCACAAACACCATAAGAGCGCTCTTGCCGAGCTGAAAAAGACAGTGAGCCTTCCTGCTGAATGTTAACGACAATCCCATTGACAGGATGATATTCACTTCAACAGCAGGCAGCAGTAGATGGATGGATGAGTCAAACCGTTTCCGTTGACACAAGCCTTAACGTGCAGTCATAATCAGCACTGTGGAACAGCCTACCCGATTTTACACTGATGCAGGCGGAGAGGTTTCTCTGCACTTCTCTGAAAAGGAACTTTGTTGTCCTATCGTTCTTGAAACATCGCCCTCTGACTGGTGACATGATTTCGCTTATTTTCTGAGACACTTAGGGACAGGAGCAACAATACTGAACAATACCAAAGCTTACATTTTTTACTCTGCCTCAAAGAGAGGTGTCATATTCAATGGGTGCTGAGCAGTCTGTTTCCAGAGTGCGGACAAGACTTAAATCTACTCAGAGAAGCATTTCTAATCCTTTTGAGACTTAGGAGTGCTACAGCTGACTCTTTGCCTAACACATTTCTCAGCTGCTTTCTTTCACAGTTTTAGAGACATGATTTGGTTGTGATCCCAAAGACTGATCTTCCCTCTTCAATTAATGGCCTGCGCTGTTTCTTGAGGTTTGGTGAGGAAAACCAAAAAGCTGCTCGTTTCTTTATGTATTATTTCTTATGACATTTCCATGCTGCTTTTTTCAAACATGACATCAGCTAACTTGTGTTATAATAAAAAATAATAACTTAAAACAAGCAACATTGTATGGGTGCATCCTGAGTTACAGTGGTACCTTGGGTTACAGACACTTCAGGTTACAGATGCTTCAGGTTACAGACACAGAAATATTACCTCGGGTTAAGAACTTTGCTTCAGGATGAGAACAGAAATTGTGCTCCAGTGGCGTGGTAGCAGGAGGAGGCCCCATTAGCTAAAGTGGTGCTTCAGGTTAAGAACAGTTTCAGGTTAAGAACGGACCTCTGGAACAAATTAAGTACGTAACCAGAGGTACCACTGTATATCCCTTTGGAAACAATGGGGAAAATCAGTCATAACTTAAGACCTATTGATTCCATTGGAAACTTAGGCTGTGTTCAGATGCCTATTTACTGTGTTTCCAGGGCTGGGTTTTTAATCTATGTTCAGAGGATATTATCCGGAATGCCTATCTATCTTGTACTCTGTTGTGAAATACTACTGTTTGACAGGTTGTTTTTCATACCAGCTTCACACCAGCTGAAGTCCTGAAGCGTTCCTAATTCATCTCCAGCCTAGGTGTGAACACCTTTGCATAGAATAAAGACATCCCTGTACCTCAAGGCCCCCTGGTGTGTATGCAAACTGAAACACATCTACACTAATTACCAGGTTGATGTGAACAGCTGGGAGAAAGAGCTGTGAAACAAACTAAGGTGGTAGTGGGGAGGACAGCTTTGTTGCACTCTAAGACAGTAATCTGAATACATCCTAAATTCAACTAACTTCAGTCTGGATGCACCTCACAGAAATTCTAACAAGAACAGTCAATAAGAACAATAAATCAACAAAACTGTCTCCGATTAGAAGTTTTAAAAGCTAAGCAATGGTAAAAAAAAAAAAAAAGCCAAATGGAGATAGAAGGGAATTTCTGATTTTTTAAAAAAAATAATCAAGTGTCACATTTCTTATTGCTATGACCATTCATTCACAGCCCCTGCATGAGAGAGGGAGAGAGAGAGAAATTCAGTGAAGCAATCCAAGTTGCAACATATGGATTGACTATTTTAAGAATATATAAAACATGATTTTCAATGTAGCAAACTACTCTTGATTGCAAATGAATCTGAAACAACAAAAACAGCAACATCGACAACCTACAATTTATTTATAGCAGGGGTGGCCAACTCCCAAGAGACTGCGATCCACTCACAGAATTAAAAACTGCCAGTGATCTACCCCCATTTTTGGGGGGTTCAGGTCAAAGTTGTTGAGCTAGTTTTGGGGAGGAAGAAAGCCATGTTTTAGGGGGATTCGGGGCAAAGTTGTGGACCTTTTTTGGGGGGAGCCAAAGCTCTTCTTTGGGGGGGAGGAATGAGCTACCATGATCTACCAGTGATCTACCACAGTGATCTACCACAGAAGAAGATCAAGATCTACCTGTTGGACGTGCCTGATTTATAGCATTTAACTCACCAAGTGTGAGCTAGCAAGCCTATGAGTCTCCCAGAAATAGCTTTAATACAATCAATTAAATTAAGATAGTTCCTACTTGTATTCTTACAATATAAAATACATGACACAAAAGGAACATGGGATAGGGTGGGAAGAGGAGGGGGGAAGTCTCAAGAATGATTATTAGGTGGGCAAGCCAGAAAGACAAGGAGTAGGCAAGAAATAATCCAGGGTCACAATTTTGTAGTCACAAACACATTCATGGTGGTTTGGGATTTTGTTCATTCAAGGCATTTATTTAGACTACTTACCCACACTTTTCATTTTCTCCTGCTAAAGTTTATATTAATAAAGGTGACCCTAGGTCAGCCCATTCTGTGTGTCTTGATTCTTATTTCCTGATTCTGGTAGAATTTTGGTTCAGTCAAAATGTGCAACTGTGATATTTCTGAATATTAAGACAGATTATAGATATACTGGGGAGATAGTCAAAACACTGATGGTGCAGTCAAGACCTCCATGCTTAGAGAGGACACATTATGGCTGTTCCTGTTATGCTGAGCATGCAATGATGGATGAAGCCACAACACAGACACTGAAGGCTTTATGGCAGGCTTCCTCAACCTCAGCCTTCCAGATGTTTTTGGCCTACAATTCCCATGATCCCTAGCTAGCAGGACCAGTGGTCAGGGATGATGGGAATTGTAGTCTCAAAACATCTGGAGGGCCAAGTTTGAGGAAGCCTGCTTTATGGTCTTCCCACTGGAACATGCCATGACCCAGTCAATGCATGCTGTTATGAGCAGGACTGTCAGATATGCTGGGTGCCCTGACTATAGGAGTGATGGCCATAAATGCTGGGCACCCAGCCAGTTGGAGAGGAGCAGGTCTTCTGAGAACATGCCCCCTGGGTGAGGTCAAAGGATCAGTCTGCCATCTTGCTCTCACAGTGGCACTGGTGGCTGTTGAGGCAGGTTTTTGACCTGACTTCCCAATGTACAACTGCTGGTTGCTTGCTTAGACTTTTTAACCTTTCCCTTAAATAAATTCAGACAAGACTCAAATTTTGGTTTGGTTATTGGCATAATTTAGGCCACAACTTTATGGATTACATCAAGTGAGTGGTTGAATAGGCTCTGGTTCGACAAGCTCCCTGCACTGTGCAGGTAGCGTTGAACCAAGGCACCAGCATAGGTGAGCTACAGTGAACACCTGGAACAGCGGAAAGCTGGTGTCAGGCTAGTCCACCACCCAGATGTCCTCCTGAACTCAGGCAAGGGCACAACCCCTCTCAGGGTTGACCAAACCATCGAGTCCTGGATTCCTTTAACAGAATACCCTTCTCATAGGGATGGCAAGAGCCTTCTCCCATTCCTATCCCCTGAACCAGAGCCTATCCACAACCTTACAAGTTGTGACGATTTGCTACGTGGCAGGCGAAACCCAAATGGCAACAGCCAATCAGCCAAGTGGGGAGAATTCCTGCCATGCCCCTATCCCAACAACAGAAGACACACGACGGCATAGCAAGGTCAAGTGCAAGCCCTAAATATAGGGAAAGGTGGGTGGGTGTTCTGATGCCCAGGCCCAAAGAGGAAGCTCAGGGTCACGTGCATGGGCATATATAGGTCCCTCGATCCGTTTGGCTAGCGTCCCCTTGGCCTGATTTAACCCAGCATCGAGGGACCTACCAATAGGGTTCTGTGGCTATCCAATCCTACCCACCCACAACACAGGGTTTGGTTGTCAGGTCGCACCACAACACATGCCCTCTTTGAAGGAGGACACAATTTACCAAAAGGAAAAGGGCAGGGCAAAGGCATGGTGTGGGTGCAGTGCCAGAGCCAATCAGATACTCCCACCACTGCAGCTGCACTATGCCAAACTGCCTCTCGATAACTGGCATGATGTACACCATTAGGAATCCAGGTAAGTGTTAGGATACTGCCAGGGAGACAGAGGCATCAGGCCTCCACGTTGTCTCTGGACGATCTCCGGTCTTCCATTGGAACAGCATCAGTCAATTAGTGACACGAGCCTCAGACACATTCCAAGACTCATGCACACCCTTTTCAGCAGTCTTTGCAATGGAAAATTCAAACAGAAGAGCATATTTACAGCTTTATTATACAGCTTTAGTCAGAACAAAGGAAAAACATGACTGCTGTGGAGAGGACGGCCAGATGCCTATGGGAAGCTGAAGTGCAACAGAGTTCTTCCCAGAACATTTCCAAGCACGATTCAAAGTGTTTCCTCTACCCAGTATACCTGAAGGAGCATCTCCACCCCCCATCGTTCTGCCTGGACACTGAGGTCCAGCTCTGAGGGCCTTCTGGCAGTTCCCTCACTGTGAGAAGTGACGTTACAGGGAAATCAGGCAGAGGGCCTTCTTGGTAGTCATGTCCTCCCATCAAATGTCAAGGAAATAAACAACTTTTTGACTTTTAGAAGATACCTGAAGGCAGCCGTGTATAGAGAAGTTTTTAATGTTTGATGTCTTACTGTGATTTATTGGAAGTTGCCCAGAGTAGCTGGGGTATTTATCTATATATTATATATCTATATATCTATATATCTATATATCTATATATCTAATCTATATATCTATCTATCTATCATCTATCTATCTATCATCTATCTATCTATCTATCTATCTATCTATCATCTATCTATCTATATATCTATATATCTATACACACACAGACACACACACACACACACAAAATACCCCGCCCATCTGCCTGGTTTCCCCAGCCACTCTGGGCAGCTTCCAACAAAAGATTTAGAATACATTAAAACATAAGTCATTAAAAACTTCCCTAAACAGGGCTGCCTTCAGGTGTCTTCTAAAAGTCAAAGAGTTGTTTATTTCCTTGACATTTGATGGGAGGACACGACTTCCAAGAAGGCCCTCTTCTAAATGTCAGATAGTTGTTTATTTCCTTGATATCTGATGGGAGGGTGTTCCACAGGGTGGGCGCCACTACTGAGAAGGCCCTCTGCCTGATTTCCCTGTACCCTCACTTCTTGCAGTGAGGGAACCGCCAGAAGGCCCTCAGTGCTGGAACTCAGTGTCCGGGCTGAACATGGTGGTGGAGGCGCTCCTTCAGGTATAATATATTATTATATTATTATTACACTTGTTACTCCCAACAACTTGCATTCACAGGATCCTGCCTCCAACAGTGCAGGCTGAGCATAACCATTATGGCTAGTAGCCATCCAAAACCTCCTCCCCCTCTGTATTTATCTTTTAATGTCTTTTTGAAAGCCATCATTGCTTCTTGTGTGAGCAAATTCCATCATTTAACTATGCTCATCTCATTCCTACCTATCCAAGTCCCTTACCTGTCATTCAGCAACAAAGGCTATCATTGCAGATTGCAGAGCAGCAGCAGCAGCAGCAGGGAGGACTGGGAAGTAATGAAAAGACTGGCAAAGCAGTGTGTGTGTGTGTGTGAGAGAGAGAGAGAGAGAGAGAGAGAGAGAGAGAGAGATCTGCTCCATTTCAGCTACATGGGGCAAAGTAGATGGCAGGTTACAACATTAAAAAAAAAGAAGAATTTTAGAAATCTAGGTCATATGTTTGCAGAGGAAAGGGGAAGATTAAATTACAATTTGGACCTATCATGGAGCATTAATAAAGAAAAAGACAATGGCTCACAAGTGTTGTACGTCACCGCCACTTCAGCTAATTTAAAAATCTTTTAACAGTTTCATTATTCTCTCTGTGCGGCCAAGTGCTATAGAAGTGTTTGATTTTACTGAACATAATGAGAATGCCATAAAAAAAGAGAGAGCCTGATATAAGAAACATTCCATTTTACACTAAATCAAAAGGTCACAAGGGGCTTTTGTTACCAAACAAACCTCATCAGTGCAGTTCATTAATACAATTAGACAAAGTGCATTCTCCAATTTCGGATATCTATTTACTCGGAGGCGCTTTCTGCCTTACTTAATCAAATTTAACATGGGAGGATTTTGTTCCCAGCTATAGAATGTAAATTAAATGGAAAGGATCTATGAAAAAGTCCATTATTTTATCAGCTTAATTTTTATATATGATGCTACTCAAGCAATAGTTAATTAAAGAGAGCTTGCAATGAAAATTACGCATTTGGCTATTGCGCTGGCTTTCAAAATGTCTGTCTTCAGGAAAGACATTGACTAACCTGCTAAGAACATCTGCATGGCTGTCACAGACCCATACACACACACAGTGTATTGAAGAGAATTTTGGGATATATTCAAGAGAGCACCATCAGTTTGCAAGGAACCTGGCTGGGTCTACTGGGCCTCATAATTGCGTGTTCAGACCCAGAAACCTCCCCCCTAAATAAATTCAGACAAGACTCAAATTTTGGTTTGGATTTTGGCAGAATTTAGGCCACAACTTTATCTATTACAGAAAGTGGCTGGTTGCATAGGCTCTGGTTCGACTAGCTCCCTGCCATGCAGGTAGCACTGACCCAGGGTTCCAGCATAGGTCAGCCAAGGGTGAACACCTGGATAAGTGGAAAGCCGGGAACAGGCTATCTCCACCACCCAAATGTCCCCCTGGACTCAGGCACATGCACAATCCCCTCTCAGGGGTTGACCAAACCAAGTTGAGTCCTGGATTCCTTTAACATAATACCCTTCACATAGGGATGGTGAGAGCCTTCTCCAGTCCCTATCACCTAAACCAGAGCTTATCCGCAACCTTACAAGTTGTGACGATTTGCTACGCGACAGGCAAAACCCAAATGGCAACAGCCAATCAGTCAAGTGGGGAAAATTCCTGCCATGCCCCTGTCCCACACTTCCTACAACAAATAGGAAATGAGGTAAATAGTTTCAGATCAGCCCTAAAAGAATGTATCAGGAAAAAACTGAAATCCTAAATCGGAGCTCTAATATGATTAATGTGTCATCCTAAATATTCAGTTGCTTTGGGGTGGGGAGAGAACACATTCTCCGATCTGGGAAGAAAGGAGGAGGAGTTATTGTTTGCAATTGTTAATTTAATTGAGTGAGTCTTATGGTAAGTAAATTGGCAAAGCTAAATGAATATTCATTAGTTACTGTGTAATGGCTGCAGAAACACTAACGCAAAATAAGCTGAATGACCCTTTCACCGCATTCAAAGAATTCCTCCTAGGACAGTGGAATGCAAGAGGTTAAAGACTGACATGTTCTTTTTTTCAAGGGAACAGCAGAAAACAATGCATTTCTATTGTGCACACAAATGAATAACACAGTTTAGCAGAGAACAGCCAGACTCACTAATGAAAAATGCAAATGCAGTATTTATGAGTTATTCATGAAGTTCCTTAGTCTGCATTTCACATTTTTTTAGTATTTAGCTCTTCTGAAAATACAGCTTCAGCATACATGATTCAAAAAGCTGACTGTTGAATGTCAGAAATAATAATTTAGAACAATAGTTTTCTAATATTCTGACTTAAGGGGATATTTTATATCTTTGCTTATATGCCAAAGAGCATCATGACAGCTGCCATGAAACTCCTGCATGCTGCAAAGTATGATGGGAAATATTTTAGGGGGCAACACATGTAGTTCTTCAACAGCTTAGTCAGTGATACTCTTAACCTCAAGGTTGTGGGTTTGAGCCCCATGTTGGGCCAAAGACTTATGCATTGAAGGGGATTGGACTACATGACCCTTGCGGTCCTTTTCCAGCGCTACAGTTCTGTGGCTCCAATCTCAGAGATAACATAGTGTATGTGGGGGTGTTGAATTTTCCTGCTGGGCCTCAGAACAAACATTCAGAAAATGGCTGGAGTTTTTCCTGCACTGAGCACTGAAGAGAAATGAATTGTGGAGAAGAAAATGTTTCTGCCATTGCTCATCTTCTCATTGAGGCTCGCCTGATTGACTTTGGAAGAACTTCAGTTTCAGATCTTCAGCTGATGATATTATGTTTGAATTTATACTGATTCTGGTCTTTCTTGAGAAAAATTGCAAAGATTTATTGCTCAGGCAAGAATATCAGTAGGAATTTCAACAGGAAAAAAAGTGATATGTTGTGCTCCTCCCCCGTGTCTCTTAAATCATGATTTTTTTAATTATCAAGGGAAATATATGTTCCCAATTTTTATGGCATTACCAGGGGTGGATAATGGGAGAGTTAAACACTTTACTTCCACCCACTAATTATGCCTCAAATGCCTCCATATTGAGCCAATTTCATCTGGCACTATAGGAGTCAATACTCCAGGGTCTGAGGGGGTTGCCTAGGAGAATGTTTTTAAAGACTTCTTAAAGTCCATTGTCAAGGGACGCGGGTGGCGCTGTGGGTAAAACCTCAGCGCCTAGGACTTGTTGATCGCATGGTCGGCAGTTCAAATCCCCGTGGCGGGGTGCGCTCCCATTGTTCGGTCCCAGCGCCTGCCAACCTAGCAGTTCGAAAGCACCTCCGAGTGCAAGTAGATAAATAGGGACCGCTTATCAGCAGGAAGGTAAACGGTGTTCCGTGTGCTGCACTGGCTCGCCAGATGCAGCTTGTCACGCTGGCCACGTGACCCGGAAGTGTCTGCGGACAGCGCTGGCTCCCGGCCTATAGAGTGAGATGAGCACACAACCCTAGAGTCTGGCAAGACTGGCCCGAACGGGCAGGGGTACCTTTACCTTTACCTTTTTTAAGTCCATTGTTATTGTCTGTTGTTTTTTTTGTTGCTGTTGTTGCTGTTTTTTGAATGGAGGATCAGGTTTAATGGTGTTTGGAAAATATGCATGTATCAGCAGCCTTGAAGCCCTCAATTTTTCTTGAGTCCTTTTTGCTACTCATATAATTTTTTTTAAAAAAATATTACATTAAAAAGCCACCTCCCACTGAAGTTACTTCAGGTGTGGTGGTAGTGGGATTCCTAACACACAAGATGAATCAACGTAGTAAGCTCTGGGTAAGCTTCATCTACCCCACATCTTGAGTTCTTCCCACCTCCAAAACAACTTTAAATATGCCTAGCAAAAAAATAATTATAAATAAAAATAATACATTTTTATTTATACCCCATCCTTCCCCGTTCAGAAAACCAGGCTCAAGGTGGCTAACAACAACTTAAAAACACTCAATTGTAATACAACATAGAAGCAGTGTAAAATACAGTATAAAAGCATGAATAACAATAAAATCCAAAGTTCAAAAATCAATTAGGGGGAAATCCATCCAATAAGCATTAAATAGTCACCAGGGCTAGCTGGCTGAATTAGTCCTACTTGGGCCAGCAAGAAGGCCAGGGGAGAATCAGCTGTGGGGTCTCAGAACAGGCTATCTTCATAAAAGAGGAGGGGGAAAGAAGAGAAGGGAAATAGAAGATCAGGCTGAATTCAAATTAAAGGCCATGCGGAATAGCTCTGTCTTACAGTCCCGGCTGAAGGAGGTTAAATCCTTAAGGGCCCTAGTCTCATGGGACAGAGCATTCCACCAGGTTGGAGCAATACTCTAAACCTATTTTTCTGCAATTTTTTCAGATTTCTTGCTCAAAAGCAACTCTTTCATGTCTGCATTTTTCAGACCAATTAACCTCAAAATACATGGGGGGGGGGTTAATATATTCTCATATTTAGAATATATTTGTAATTTGGCAGATTTAAAACACTTGGGGGGGGTGTTCTATGCCTTCAGATTTTATCTACTTCTGCCAAAAGGGGAAATGTTACAGTCATTCTTTTTTTCCACCCTAATAGTTTGGGTGACAGCTGAAACTGTAATGGCTGCATTTATATGAAAACTGTTGCAGCTAACTTTTTGAAAGTTGTTAGGACTCATACCTTCAGAAGAGGTGTTTTTTGCCTGCAAATTTCAACCAATTCTGCCCAAGAATAAAACAAAATGTTATGGGCAATTCCTTTATTGACAAAAAAAAAACAAAAACAAAAACACAACAAAATTCTAGAGGTGTCCAGTATAAAAGCCTCTGGACCTATATACCTGTAATTTGGCAGGATTTATTCGCAATAGAGATGCTTCAATGCTTGCAAATTTCATCCACTTCTTTCAAAAGGGGGAAAATGCCATTTTTTTAAAATTTCCCAATAGTAAGTGATGGTGGTGTACAAAGTAGACGTAGACCCCTGAGCCAAATTGGGAAGTCCAGATTGCTCTAAACTGAATCAGGGTGCTTTACAAAGTACTTTTTATATTAGCCTCCTAGCTTTTCAAAATAAGGAAGATCTCAACAGCAGCTATTTCCCCCTGCTTTGTTGCACTGTAACTCACTAGTTTTCTGTCAGTCTGCTTTGCAAACTACCCACATTTTCTTATATTGCATTCTTATTGTATTAATTTTATAGAAGAGGTTCTATAACCTCTTATAGAAGTGGTTCTGTTGCTTGCACAGGCCTTTCCTTAAATTACCCTGCAGTTTATCAGTACGCCATACTTTAAAGTTCCAGTGGCAGTTTGAGTTTTCTTTCTCCACTGTCATGCAGTTTATAAATGGATAAATTGATTCTCACTCCCGCCCCCCTTCCTGACTTGGAAAATATATTTGCTCCTTTGCCGAGACAGCGAGTTTAGTCTCCTGCTGGTGGAATCTAAAATCTTTTGAAAATGCAGGGTTATTAATGAAAGTGCTAAGGCAACCTTCACACTAATAGCCTGAGGGCACTTATCCAATAACTCAGATACATCAATACATTAAAGAATTTCTCCTTTGATTTTATTATGGCATGCTCTAAATACATTCTTATCTATATCTATCTATCATCTATCTATCATCCATCTATCTATCCTATATCAATTGATCTTCCATTCACTATGCTTTCAAGGTATATCTAGATAAGTGCTTTTTGTCTTGGCAATAAATGGCCTTTTTTTTTTTTTTTGCAAAAGGTATGGTTTTTGCTTTAAGAACAAAAAGAACTGTTATTTGCCATGTTCTGAAAATAATTTGCACAAGACTCTTCCTTCCTCTCTTTCTTATTGCCAATGGTTACCAAGAATGACACATATATTTCATGTAGTGTAACTGACAAAAACAACCAAACCTTACTCAAAGACTAAATAAAAACCTCTACAATCTTCTCCGAAACCCTACTTCTTTCTGGTAGTCATACCTGTTTATTTGGTTCAATTTAGCAGAATTCCAGGCCACAGATTTATGTGGCCTTTGATATAAGCTGCAGGTCGCAAGTGGTCGCCTTACAATGTAAGTTACTTTCCTCTTCTCCAAACCAACAATTCAGCCTAAACATCTTGGCCAGTGGTGATGATCCTTAAGGCTGTGACTATCAGCTAACATTTTCAAATGTTTCTAAGAAAACATAGTTGCGTGTCGAGGTCCCCAGGGCCACCCCAATAACTCACACATCACACAGAATTTTTTGTTTAAGATTTTTGGCACACAACTTTTGGCCACAACTTTATTGAAATACAAATTTGTGAGTGGTTGCTTAGGCATTGGTTGCGACTATCTGCCCCCACCATGGGGGACAGACTGACATTCCGCACGATGCAAAAGTCAGAACAGGGGAATACACTTGGGGGTTACGCGGAGCAGGGAACCTGCCCTCACCCCAAATGCAACCAGGAGCTCATTGCTATGGCCCAAGCCCCCTTGACAGAGTGGACAAGCAATAGTTAGCCCCCAATTTATTTAACGGAATCCCTTGCAGCAGCAGCATTAGAGGGGCAGGCACTCAACCTACCAAGGGCAGGCACTCAACCACTTCCCCTCAACCAACCAAACCATAAACCAATGCCTAACCGCAACCTTACAAGTTGTGACGATTTGCTACGCAGTAGGCAAAAACCAAATGCCCCCAGCCAATCAGCCAGATGGACAAAATTCCTACCAGGCCCCTGCCCCAAGAGCAGACGACCTCATGACAGGCATAGCAAGGTGAAAGCAAACAACCCTAATTCTAGGGGGGGAGGACGGGCAATCCAATGCATGGTCGAAAAGAGGAAGCCCTAGCCTCGTGCAAGGAGTTTTAGCATTTCTGGCTGTCAGTCAACAAATGGCAACATTAACTTCTTCCCAACAACAAGGGAAGCTCCAATCGCATCAGTGGCCAACTAACAATTAGCCTGCCCCCAACTTTGGAGTGTCCTGGCGGCCCCCACCCCAACACATGCTCTCCATGAAGGAGAACACACTTTCCAGAACACCAACAAATGAACAGTCAAGTCATGAGGCTATTACTTTGTCACAAAGCCTCTCCTCCTTACAGAGGGGAGGAGTTGTGAGCAGGAGCCGTTTCCCACGTTGGCAGGGGGCGTTCCACCCCCCTGCCCAGCTGGCCTGGCTGCTGCACCACACCCCCAGGTAGCCAACCAACCAGGTGGAGGCTTGGGGGCGGGGTTTTGCCGCTCAAACATGGCCACGTCAGCACTTCCCTTTCATTCCACTGCTGGTTTTTGTCGGATCACCCACACACCCTCCCTTTAGTTCACTGCTTGGTTCTTGACATTGCTATGGACCTGTGGTTGGTCGCCTTGATTGTCCAAGGGGCCTGGTAGGATTTTTTGCCCAACAGGAAAATTGGCACCGGCCACTTGGATTTTTGCCTACCTCGTAGCAAATCGTCACAACTTTTAGGTATTGGTAGTTAGGCATTGGAATATGTTTGTGTATTGGAGGGCAGGGTGTGGCCATCGCCTACTCCTCCACTTTATGGGTATTCCGGTAAAGGAATCCGGTGGGCGTGGATCCTGTCCAATGCCCTTGCTGGTGGCTAGGGCCATGGCACGACCCCCAGTGACATCAGGGGGAGCTTTCAGTTGTATTTGCATCAACAGGCTCCTCCTACTGGTGGTTAACCCTTAATAGACTCACCCCTCCCTGAGGGGGTGGAGTCATGCTCTGTTGTTTTATCCAATGCCTAAGCCAATACCTCTCACATGCTGTAATCAATAAAGTTGTGGCCTTTTTTAGCCCATTAACCTAATATACTGTGTCCATGTGTCTTTCTTATCCCCAAGCGGGTGGCGGGTCCTTGAATCACAAATGCTTCAGACATGCATTATATATCATGGCTGAAGCTAGACAGACAGCTGCAAACAGAGAAATTCCAGGGTAGTGAATTGTAGTTTATGTAGAGCAGCCTGAAGGTTCAGTGAAAATAAACTTCCTTTTCCTGCCTCACATTTTAATGCAGAATTGATCATAGGTTGGTGGTTAAGCATTTGCTTTTCTTACAGAAGGTCCCTGGATTAATTCCCAGAATTTCCACTTTAAAAGGATCAGGTACAGATAGCAATGATGAGAAATACCTTTGACCCCTAGAGATGCCCTGCAAACCAGAGTAAGCAATATTTGGCAGCATGGACAGAGAGGAATCTCATACCCTCCAACATTTCTCCAATGAAAATAGGGGTGTCCATATGCCTTATCCCAGGCAGAACTATGTCGGCTGTTGAGGAGAGAAATTATTCAGTTGTGGCATTGCCAGGCTGTTCAGTGCTTTATCTCACAGACAGGTTTTTTCTACTAAGGTGCCAAGCCTAGGATCATTCTTTTATAAGACCAGCTGGCCCACCATTGCATCCACAGGTCCTCTGATTCCTTCTAGACTGACTTGCTTCTGTTTTCCTTCCCAGGAAGAGTAAGGCCAGCTAGACACTTTGTGTGTAGGCTCTCTTACTGACGAATTGAGTAAGTTACCTGCGCCCTCCTGTCAGATTCCCTGCTTTGAACCTGCTAGAACCTTACAATCATTTCTTCATATTCAGATGGAAAAAAGTCTGCACCTGACAGACAGTGCATATGTCCCTGTCACACAGGATGGAGCTGAACAGGCTGTGGTGTGTGTTGTTTGTTTTAGTTTTTGGCAGAATGTGCCAAGCCAACAGCAATAAGATATTCAGTGTAGCTATCAAGGAAGTTGATGCAAACAGGAGGCAAGATATAGATGATGTCCAGTTTAGCAGGCACCTTGGAACACCCTAGGTCCCATATAGAAGGAAAGAAGAGGTAATTGCTCAATTCTCTTGTCTTGGAAAGCTCACCAGATAACTCTTCCTATTAGCCTGAAGGACCTGAAGTCCCACCTCATAGCTATCCTTGAGCAACAGTGTTTAAAGAATAGATGGGCCCCACCTTCTTGATTTGAACGTTGTAGCGCTGACAGCATCTTAAAAAACAGAGACATCACCTTGCCAACAAAGGCCCATATAGCTAAAGCTATGGTTTTCCCAGTAGTGATGTATGGAAGTGAGAGCTGGACCATAAAGAAGGCTGATCGCCAAAGAATTGATGCTTTTGAATTATGGTGCTGGAGGAGACTCTTGAGAGTCCC
This sequence comes from Podarcis tiliguerta, assembly GCF_965153285.1. Classification (NCBI taxonomy): domain Eukaryota; kingdom Metazoa; phylum Chordata; class Lepidosauria; order Squamata; family Lacertidae; genus Podarcis; species Podarcis tiliguerta. Next base: position 62,113,678 of record NC_139542.1, on the reverse strand, counting down.
GTGGACTACAAGAAGATCAAACCGATCCATTCTTAAGGAAATCAGCCCTGAGTGCTGACTGGAAGGACAGATCCTGAAGCTGAGGCTCCAATACTTTGGCCCCCTCATGAGAAGAGAAGACTCCCTGGAAAAGACCCTGATGTTGGGAAAGATGGAGGGCACAAGGAGAAGGGGATGACAGAGGATGAGATGGTTGGACAGTGTTCTCAAAGCTACCAGCATGAGTTTGACCAAACTGCCGGAGGCAGTGGAAGACAGGAGTGCCTGGCGTGCTCTGGTCCATGGGGTCACGAAGAGTCGGACACAACTAAACGACTAAACAACAACAGCAAAGCACTGAATTGGTTAAATGCAGCTCTGCATGCACACAGGTGTGGAGTACACAAAGGAAGAACTGACTTTTTCTTCCCACAGAAAGGGGTGGAGGTGTGCAGTAATAGCAAGACAGGCAATTAAAGGTAACAGCGAGATGGGATATTGGGTTGTTTTTGCTTTATGCCAGCAAGATGGCAATTTATCTCAATTTACCTGCCAATGAGATAGACAATGGGTTTGTCCTCTGGCCTGAAAAAGCCAGGATACAAGATCACAGTCCTCCTGACCATCTTGTGGCCTATGCTGATGTTAAAACTTTCTTTCTGAGGCCTTCAGCCTGCAAAACGTCTCTGGCCAGTGTCAACAGCAGGTCAGGGGGAGGGGAATAGGACGTAGTATGGACGGATGAGGCAGGATAATACCTCTCTCATTACTTTGAAAATATTTCATCTGCCTATAGCCTCTTAAAATCCAATTTCTTTGAATGACTTGGGTGCTTGATTTGACTTATACCCTTTATAATATCTAACTGCCTTTGAAAACCATGTAAGGATTGCTAACTGTTTGTAGATAAAGGTAAACTGACCCCTGACCATTAAGTCAAGTCGTGGCCGACTCTGGAGTTGCGGCGCTGATCTTGCTTTATTGGCTGAGGGAGCCAGCGTACAGCTTCCGGGTCATCTGGCCAGCATGACTAAGCTGCTTCTGGCAAACTAGAGCAGCACACAGAAACACCGTTTACCTTCCCGCCGGAGCGGTACCTATTTATCTACTTGCACGTTGACATGCTTTCGAACTGCTAGGTTGGCAGAAGCAGCGACCGAGCAACGGGAGCTCACCCCATCACGGGGATTCGAACCACCAACCTTCTGATCGGAAAGTCCTAGGCCCTGTGGTTTAACTCACAGCACCACCCATGTCCCTGTTTGTAGATAGTGTGCCTATAAAGACCAAGTTTATGACTGTTTGTCTGTTTGTGATTTGCTCACCCTTTATGTCCAACGGAAACGAGCAATTATGTTCACTATATGTTCAGTGTTACTTGAGCTTCATTTTACTATGAGGATCAGACCTCAATGCTTACACGTTTAAGTGGCCAGGCTAAAGTCCTGCAGTGCTTTCCCCAATAACAGGAACACTTCATAATTCTGCTTTAGACAAAGCCACAAGTGAGTTATAAATGTCTTTGTTCTCAAAGCAAAATCGATTCTACACAGTTCAGCAAGTCCTTATTATGTATTCTGCTTATTCTGCAGGGAAGGGAACAAAACCTAGCCCCCTTTCCCCCCTATTCTTTTAAAATGTCGGCATGCAGTGTAACTCATTTGGTCTCAGAGATGGACCCAAGCATGTTTGGTGCCTTAAGGCAGCCAGTCCAAACTGTGCCCCCTTTTGTGAGGAAAGAATAGCAATAAGCTAAATTGCCTGACCTTTAACAGGAAGCTCCTTGGGGGCAAGGGCATGTACAAAGGTACATAATGTGCCATGAACATTGTGACGGTGCCACGATTAAACCAAAAACAAACTGGATCTGCAACAAAATGCTGCACTGTGATTTGGGCTTGATCAGGGTTCCAGCCAGTCAACCAGGGTCTTTTCAAAGACACTTGATTCCATTCCACTGGTTTTCCAGTCCCCTTTTCAGTTAGCATTGTGCACACATGTTGAATGTTGAGAAAGCTGTTTTAGCTGCGATTTCTACAATAATCCTTTAATTGGTACTGTGGACTGTTAAGTGGTATTCTTTTTTAAGGGGAAAAGGCTATTTTGTTTCCTCTTTTCAAACAGTGTTGAAGTTCAGCACTGGCTTAAAGAACTGGACGGTCTTCTGGACGGTGGTGGTTTGGGGACTTTGAAATTTCATTGAGAATACAGCTATCACCTTAATCCAGTGCAAATTCTAAAATAAAAGTTAGGGTTTCCTGCATATGCAATATATTGAATGGTACAGGGCACCACAATCTAGGTCTCAGTTATAGGACCCTGGCAATACCACTGGGAGAAGCAGAAATTGGTTATTTATTGGTGTGTTTTTCTTTTTTCCAAATCTCCCAGTACGTTTCTGAGCACAATTCAAACCTTTAAAGCCCTAAACGGCCTCGGTCCTGTACACCTGAAGGAGCGTCTCCACCCCCATCGTTCAGCTCAGACACTGAGATTCAGCACCGAGCATCTATCTTATCTTTAAAAGACATCTGAAGGCAGCCCTGTTTAGGGAAGTTTTTAATATTTAATGCTGTATTGTTTTTAACACTCGATTGGAAGCCGCCCAGAGTGGCTGGGGAAACTCAGCCAGATGTGCAGGGTATAAATAAATAAATTATTATTATTATTATTATTATTATTATTATTATTATTTATCTACCAAAGAATAAAATAAAATTAGGATTAAGGGATTTTCTCAGGACAGTGGAAGGCATGTGTGCTGACTCCCATTGGTGTAGTGCTGGTGGCACTCAGGAAGTTGAGGAGGGTCAATTGGTTGAGGATTGAGAAATGTCCCCATTTTCATCTGAGGAATGTTGGACAGTAAGCTAATGTTGCGCAGATGCTCCAGTACAAATCTGCCACTAATGTACTATCAAGGACATGTTTTCGAATATACCTTTTTTAAAAAATCAGCCTGGAGGGGTACAACAGAAGCATAAACAGAATACAAATGGTTAACGAAGGGTAGAGCCAATCAGCAGCCTGCTACTTGCAACGCAAAACTGAAACGGAAACTAAAAGCAGAGTGCCTGAGGGCTGACTAGCACAGCTCATGGAATGGCAAGCCAGGAGAGCCACTCCGCTTCAATTATTAAAAAAAAAAAATCCCGAAGGAATTCATTCTAAAGTACAGTGGTACCTCGGGGTAAGAACTTAATTCATTCTGGAGCTCTGTTCTTAGCCTGAAACTGTTCTTAATCTGAAGCACCACTTTAGCTAATGGGGCCTCCTGCTGCCACTGCGCCACCGCTGCACGATTTCTGTTTTTATCCTGAATCAAAGTTCTTAACTGAGGTAATATGACTGGGTTAGCAGAGTCTGTAACCTGAAGTGTATGTAACCTGAAGCGTATGTAACGCGAGGTACCACTGTACTTCATTTAGGGTTACATTGGTTTTGACACACAAATATGCATGTGTGTGCGTGCGTGTGCGCATGTGTGTATAATGATGCCAAGGGATGCGGGTGGCGTGGTCTAAACCACTGAGCCTCTTGGGCTTGCCGATATGAAGGTTGGTGGTTCGAATCCCATCAATGGGGTGAGCTCCCATTGCTCTGTCCCGGCTCCTGCCAACCTAGCAGTTGGAAAGCACGTGAGTGCAAGTAGATAAATAGGTGCAGCTGCAGCGAGAAGGTAAATAGCATTTCTGTGTGCTCTCGGTTTCCGTCACAGTGTTCCGTTGCGCCAGAAGTGGTTTAGTCATGCTGGCCACATGACCTGGAAAGCTGTCTGTGGAGAAACGCTGGCTCCCTTAGCCTGAAAGTGAGATGAGCACCTCAACACCATAGTCGCCTTTGACTGGACCTATCCGTCCAGGGGTACCTTACTATATATATATATATATATATATATATATATATATATATATAATGATGTGGTCGCACCCACATACCAGCTAACATTTGAATCCCTGCTAGTGTGACTCAGAATATCTATTCAACCTTTGGAGAAAACGCTGACTTAAATAGATGCATAAATAGATTAAATCACAAAGATCAATAGTTATATAGCACACAGACAATGAGATAAATCAGCGAAAACAGAGATGTTAAGGTTGAACATAATTCTTGATAAAAGAGCAGCCGGCTGTTTACTGGAGCTGTGAACTCTGAACCAGCCCTGTGAAGTTCATAAACCAAGCTCATTCTTCACAGGAAGTCTAAATGTGCCTCTCAGCTGAAAAATGAACTGTGGGTCACACTGCAAAATCAAATAGATGAAACCTGCAAGGAAAAATTGTGGAGCTATATATTCAGCCTTGAGGAAAGCATGGGGAGTGTTTACCAACCTGTTTCAGAAAAAAAACACTTTACTTATTTAATATTATGATCAAAGTTTTGTCAATTTTTCCCCTGGACTTTGATTGAAGCCACTTTACCATAGTATTAGATTTGTAAAATGTTTGATTCATGGGAACGGGGGTGTTAACTTTGCCTCCACCTTACTCAAAGCCTAATACATGATTTTATAGAGGTGAGAATGACACCAATTTAAAGTAGGAACTTGCATTGCCGTGACAAGGCAGCAACACCCCCAGCCCCCAGGGATCTTAAGGAAGGAATAAAGACTCTGACAATGTTATATGGAATTAAAATTAGGCCGCAACTTTATTAAACTTCTGAATGTAGGAAGACCTTGGCTTAGGCCTTGGGCGTGTATCCCTTCCAGCCTCCCAGCTGGGGGAACTGGGGCTCATCAGGGTAAATGGGATATGGGGGTGCTCTGCAAGACGTAAGTGTAGCAGGCAGCCCAGCCCATATCCCCACACGCAGGGTAGTTCACTGACAGCCTTTCGGTGTATGGCCAGTGACACCCATTATATAACCCCTTTTAAGAGGGGACCCTGGAATCGCTGCCGCGGGGGGTGAGTCACCACTTCACCCCCCCCCATTATAGGGAAGAAAAGACTAAAGGATTCCACCCAAGGCCATAAGCCACCAAAGTTGTGACGTATTGTTACGGGGAAGACAAAACCTGCCAATGCAGGAAAATTTCTTCCTGGTCCTTCAACAGCAACCAGTCAAAGACCGCAGCAGCGCCCGCAAAACCGGAAGAAAAAATTAACCTACAAACAAGAAAAATTAAACAAAAGGAGGGTAGGGAGGGTGAATCTCTAGAGCCAACTGTCTGTCTATTGTCGGCTCCACCTCCTATTTATAAATGGGACTGGTCTCACCTCCCAGCAATGAAACTTGATTACGGAGGCCAGGTGTGAACCTCCAAAAAATAACACTGAGAGGCAAGCCAGCCCCTGTTTGCCAGTAAGCTCTCTGGGAACTCTATCACCATGCACGATCCCACAAAGGGCACCCACAATGTAAAGTGTGAGCAGTGGCGTAGCATGTGTTGTCAGCACCCGGGGCAAGGCAAGTAATTTGCGCCCCCTAACCCGTGGATCCGTGGATTTTAGCACTCAAGTCTCTTCCACTAGATTAGTTAAAAAACACCTTACCCGCTAAGCACATGTATTGTTTGTTATGAAAATACTGATGTAATTAAAGTAAAATGCATCTAAATACAAGTTTATTTTCAAACACTTTATTGAGTGCGAACATGCATTACACATTCTCCGCATCCCCCCCCCCCAGTGGGCGGCGACCCAGCGGCTCGGAAAGGATTCGCACAGCCAGCACTGACTGCAGTGAGCGAGAGTGAGCTAGGTAGGGGCAGAGAGCTGCGAGTGCGAGCGCGCCCCACCAGATGTTGCGCCCGGTGCGGCCGGCCCCCCTTGCACCCCCCACGCTACGCCACTGAGTGTGAGTGTTCATTAAACTTTGTGCATGTGCTACAGAACAACTGCCAAAACAGGAAAAGTGTTGGAGGTCTGAGGTTACCACCATGTTAATTTGTAGAGAGTACAATTTCTTTACTATTTCATCTTCTTGAAATCAGCAAGGCTCAAGATTTTTCATTTCACGTCCTAATTGGATCACTGTGTTATTATTTTCATAAACCATCCTGCCAACTTCCATTCTCACTGGCTCAATTCATAACTATACTCAATTCATATAGAGTCATAGAATTGTAGACTTGGAAGGGATAACGAGGGTCAACTAGTCGAAACCCCTGTAATGCTGGAATCCTTTTGCCCAATGTGGGGCTCAAACCCACAAACTTGAGATGAAGAGTCTCGTGCTCTACTGACCTAACTATCTGATCCAGCCAAACTTAAATACAGTGGTACCTCAGGTTACATATGCTTCAGGTTACATATGCTTCAGGTTACAGACTCCGCTAACTCAGAAATAGTACCTTGGGTTAAGAACTTTGCTTCAGGATGAGAACAGAAATCATGCTCTGGCGATGCAGCGGCAGCGGAAGGCCCCATTAGCTAAAGTGGTGCTCCAGGTTAAGAACAGTTTCAGGTTAAGAGCAGACCTCCAGAACGAATTACGGTATTTTTTGCTCTATAAGTCTCACTTTTTCCCTCCTAAAAAGTAAGGGGAAATGTGTGTGCGTCTTATGGAGTGAATGCAGGCTGCACAGCTATCCCAGAAGCCAGAACAGCAAGAGGGATTGCTGCTTTCACTGTGCAGTGATCCCTCTTGCTGTTCTGGCTTCTGAGATTCAGAATATTTTTTTTCTTGTTTTCATCCTCCAAAAACTAGGTGCGTCTTGTGGTCTAGTGCGTCTTATAGAGCGAAAAAATACGGTAAGTTCTTAACCCAAGGTACCACTGTACTCTTATTGTTGGCTTTGGTCTGTCTCAGGAGACAATGGAGGAATGTGCCTTTGGGAGTGAAGTCAAACTGTTGGAAGGTTAAAGTTTTAAACACATTTAAAACTCATAATAGTAGTTACAATCTAGCCAATGTTGACTACATTTTCAGTTCTGTTGATCCTAATGGAAAGGGAGAGTTAAGCCCACACCAACCTGAAATTCTGGCTATCACTTCTTCTTATCCACCTCCAGCCTCTGCACTTAGCGCTGGCTCCATGGTTAAAAATTCAATGGCACATACTTCCTACAGGTACAGACATTATGCCGGCTTTTCAAATGATTCATCATCTAATGTTCATGCTCTTTTGTGAAACATGAGTGTTTATTTGAAAGCAGCTAACATTTTCAAAATATGCCCAATTACCAATAAGTTGTTAACATCTATCTTTTCAAATCCTTTGGCACTTCTATTTTTCCAAACTGAAAAAAACCAGAGAGAATCACAACCTTGCATAAAGGCTGACCTGAGAGCAGATGTCAACCATTTGTATCCTCACAGATAGAAAGTGAATGCAAAACCACAGAAATACAAATCTGAATGAAAGACGTGAATACCTGTCTCAGTCATTTAATGAATGTGTCAGATTTCCATTGATGGAAAATATTCTCTGCTATTTTTATACTCAGGTGCTTTCTCAGTAATTATTAAGTTATCATGTTTTCTGCAGTTGAATAAAATTCATTTTAATTTGGGGGGAAATTGCATTTCCTGTTGCATGATTTGTTTCTTACCTTCCTTTTAAGCTAGCCTTTATAACTATTAAAAAACGCATCATGCTGGTTGGCAAATAATGTTTTACATGGTTTATTTATAATCTATAGCATAATGGATGGTTAGAAAAGTTAAAATAATGTCTTAAATTGTTCATTCTTTTCCTGGAATTTGCTGCTTAAATGGGTTATTAACAACAACAAAAAGTTCTCAATATTTCCACACATTTACTGGATGGGCTTTCATAATTTGCTCTGCTATAATGTGCTTTCTAGGACTTAGTGCCAAATTCTCCATGTTATTTGTGTCCAGTGAAAGTGAGAGAAGGCCTGAATATACTCCAGGCAAGACCTTAAATTCATCTCCCACTGTTGAAAAGGAACTCAACAAAGAAAAATATTGTCTGAGAAATTCTGGTCCGCTTAGAAATTGAATGAATCTCTTTCGTTAGTTAATATCGGTTGATGAAGGAAGTCACAGGCTAAGAGACAAGGACTGGAATAAGTAAGAGCCAAGCTCATTTTTCCCTTTAAATAATAATAATAATAATAATAATAATAATAATAATAATAATAATGTAACAAGCTGGTTTTATATATAAATTCATTGATGGTGAAATTGTTGAGGCCATATTCATTGAAAATTCTCAAGCAGAATTTCAAATTCTCCAGTAGTTCCAATTGGAACAAAATACAGGAAGAAAGGCAAAAATGTGTTGGAAAATTATTTACAGAGAAATTTCAACTCAGACCTGATGTTTCCTTTGCTTAAAAAAGCCACAGGCCATAAGCATTTATTCCTTTCTTTTATGGATGCAGATGTCATAGATCCCAAAGGGCAATGCAAGACAATACATATTTTTTGCTAAATTTGGCAGCCAAAGAAAACTTTCCCCATAGCTTTTAATTTTAAAATTCCAAAAGTACTATTTTAAAATCATGTGGATTCCCTACCTTATCATTAAACAAAAGAAAAAGATGAATAAACCTCAGTAGCTTATTCCAGGAGAAAGAGAGAGAAAGAGAGTGTGTGTCTCTTTAAGGTACCACAGTTGCTTTTCTCTTTCTTTCTTTCTTTCTTTCTTTCTTTCTTTCTTTCTTTCTTTCTTTCTTTCTTTCTTTCTTGCAGCAAACTTATTTGGCTGTCCCTCTGGAATTTGTCCCTGTTGACCTTAGCCAAAGCAGCTTAATTAACAGGACCTGCGAGACATATATTTGTGAGAATTCCAAGAAAGGAATGTGAAATGTAACACAGCTTGTAAGATTCTAACATCTCCATGAGATTGTCATTGTACTGTGGTCATTACATTTATGTCATCCTGATAAGCAGAGAACATGAACTAGTGACACTGGGGTGCAAACCCTTACTGCTATTACTTTCACGGAGGTGCCAACTTTACTGTCAAATGATGACACCTCAGTGTCAAAACTTGACAGTCCCTGGAAAAAGGAAGGGAATGAAATGGGTAGGTGGGTGACAGTAACATATATAAAGGGGAGGCAACATTTGGAATTGCTTCAATGCAAATAAAGGAGAAATTTTAAAAAGTTATAAGGAGGAAATGCTAAGAAGTTGATGCAATGCAATGCAAGGCTAGGTCATGGAGCAAACCTAGCAAATATACCTGGTAATAACAGCTAGGTTTGGTTAGTTCCTTTTGTATACAGTGGTACTTCAGGTTAAGAACTTAATTCATTCTGGAGGTCCGTTCTTAACCTGAAACTGTTCTTAACCTGAATCACCACTTTAGCTAATGGGGCCTCCTGCTGCTGCTACTGCACAATTTCTGTTCTCATCCTGAAGCAAAGTTCTTAACCTAAGGTACTATTTCTAGGTTAGCAGATTCTGTAACCTGAAGCATCTGTAACCTGAAGCGTCTGTAACCCGAGGTACCACTGTATAGGATTTCCAAAGTTCTGAATGAGACTTCTTTTCTTTGGTAGAAAACACAGGTAAAATGGCCACAAGGCATATCAAACACCAGTTCTGCTTTAATGATATGCATTATTTCACTGTATCCCTCAAGACTCCATTAGTGAAGCACACTCTTTTCTTGGGTCTGGTCCAGAGATTCCATCTGGAACAAAATGCAGCAGCTAAGACTATTGATGGTGACAGACAATTGCCAGCACATAACTCCCATATGTAAAAGCTTACACTGGCTATCTGTATGCTGCCAGGCCAGGTCGAGGGTCTTATATTAAGTTGCAAGGTTCATAACAATTTGGGTTTGAGATACCTTAGGGATCACCTGGCTGATATTATTGCCTGATCACTGAGGTTTTCAGGAGAGTCACTGCTAGTTGTCACCCACGGCTCATACGCCCTGGTCATATTTACCAGAAACCACATATTCAGTGTTGGAGGAGCAATTTTGTGGAACTCCTTTCCAGCTGACAGTAGACAGGTCCTTCTCTGTTGAATTTACAGCTTCTAGAACAGACCATTTCATTTCAATGGGCATTTCTAGCCTTTTCTCATTTTAGTTAGAATTAATTTCCAATTCTAGTTAGCTTTTAACATATTTTATTTATATTGCGCTTGTTTCACTTATTTTACACTGCTTAGAGATTATTGTGTTTAAAGAGTATATACTGACTTCATAGCAAAGCTGTGACACCTTATACATGATTTTATGTTTCTGTAGGAAAATAGTTGTATACCTTTCTTTTCAAACTTAAGGGTGACTTTAGTTTTTAGTGTTTTTGTTTTGCTTTGACCTTTGGTCATCACCAGCAAAAATGTGCTTGCTCACTTACTCAAATAACAGGACTATATAATACATAAATTACACCCGTATCCTAAACTGATGGCATTGATATGAACATTTCGGTGACTTTTGACTCTTACTGAATAGGTACAAAGCAACTGTGCCAGATACACGTAGGCAACAGAGTTTATTTTTCTTCATTTTCACAGAAGTGTGTTTTTCCCCACTGCAAATCACTTTTGTAAGTCAAAGGTGGTTTACAGTCAAGGCTGGCTCAAGACTGCTCCATTGCATGTGATCTACCACAGGATCTAAGCGATGCTATTTAATCTCTCTTAATCAAATTTAAAGTAACTTGCATGTTATCAGGTTGTCAATAAACACTACTGTTTTGAAATACTAAATATACTGCAAGACAACTCCCAATGTAGTAAAATGAGACCTCTACTAATAGTTGAGAGGAATATTTCTCTGGAATTCTTTTTGTTGGCTTGGATTCTAACTTTGCTTCTATGATCCGAAAAGGGTTTGCATTCACAGTCCAAGGCGTTCTTGCTTCCTTCTTAATAATAATAATAATAATAATAATAATAATAATTTATTATTTGTACCCCGCCCAACAAAGGCGGCTTCCAACAAAGATGAAAAATACACTAAAATGTCACATATTAAAAACTTCCCTAAACAGGGCTGCCTTCAGATGTCTTCTGAATGTCAGGTAGTTGTTTATCGCTTTGACATTTGATGGGAGGGTGTTCCACAGGGCGGGCGCCACTACTGAGAAGGCCCTCTGCCTGGTTCTCTGTAACTTGGCCTCTCGCAGTGAGGGAACCACCAGAAGGCCCTCGGAGCTGGACCTCAGTGTCCTGGCAGAACGATGGGGGTGGAGACGCTCCTTCAGATATACTGGACCGAGGCCCTTCCTTCTATGTTCATCTGGGAGTTGCCAGACTTTTCCAAACTTCTTCTTTACCTCCCACATATTTGTGGATTGGGGGTGGGAATGCTTACGGGAGTTCTTTTCCTATCATGTCTCCTTCATAGCAGAAACCCTGTGACAGAACAAAGATTTCATTTCACTTGTGAATATCTTTTGGTACAGCAAATAAAGGTCGGATTTAGTAGAATTTATCATGTATTCAGCCACACAACAATTATCAAAAGTCATTAAACTGATTTTAATGAACACCCAAATTGTCAGTGCACTAATTAGTAAAAGGGGGTGTTTAATAAACATTCTTGGATAAAAAAAATGGAAAATGTGTGATCTAATGAATTTCAGAAAGGTAACCTTAATGAAAGTGATTTGCTTAATAGCAGTGGGAGTTCAAACATAATGTGGGGTTCAAATACAAAAAGAGGAAGGCAATAACAATTATGGATGAGTGAAAAATGAAGCCATATAGAAATCAAAAGGTAGTTTTAGCAACAGAGTTACAGAAGGGGGCATAGCTCATTGGTTGAACACTGGCCAGAAACAGATTACAAGCTACTGCAATATTCTGACTAAAGAGGAAATTCTGCATAAAATATTTGGAACGTGCAGAATAATATTCCACTGGAATTTACAAAAGTCCCAGTGAATTTGGTCTCTAAGGCACTACATGATCATTGAGCTTGTATGGAATCTTCTGGCACTGTGATTTTCCCCCAAATTCCCACAGAAGCACTTCCCATATTAATAGAAGTGAAATAATATGTGGGGGATGAGTTCATCCATTTCTGATCCTTAAGATGCTTCTCCATAATTCCAGTACAAGGATTTGAGACAGAAGGGCTGGGAAAGACTGTGACTTAATATCGTGATGATCTCTTGTCAAACAGGAAAGACTTGCTTCAGCACTGATGAACACACACTTGAGGTATCAGACAATTTTGTCTACCTGATTTCCACCAGTAACCTCTCCATCAACACTGAGCTGGACAAACATATTAGCGAAGCAGCTATGGCAATGGCTAACTTCTCCAAAAGGGTATGGGGGAATGTGATGCTAATGTCCAATACCAAGATGAAACACTACTGGGCTTGCATGTTGAGCACAGTGTTTTATGGAAATGAGTAATGGGCAACTTACAACTGCTAGGTGTGTTAGGAAGATTTTAGGAATCACATGTCTAAAACAAAGATGTGCTATTCCAAGTCCACATCCCCAGCATGTTCGCACTCCTATCTCAGGTGAGCGGGTGGTGTTGTGGCCTAAACCACTGAGCCTCTTGGACTTGCAGATCAGAAGGTCGGTGTTTCGAATCCCCGCGATGGGGTGAGCTCCTGTTGCTCTGTCCCAGCTCCTGCCAACCTAGCAGTTCGAAAGCACTCCAGTGCAAGTAGATACATAGGTACCACTGTGGTGGGAAGGTAAATGGTGTTTCCATGCACTCTGGTTTCTGTCACGGTGTTCCGTTGCACCAGAAGCGGTTTAGTCCTGCTGGCCACATGACCCGGAAAGCTGTCTGTGGACAAACGCTGGCTCCCTTGGCCTGAAAGCGAGATGAGCACCTCAACCCCATAGTCACCTTTGACTGGACTTAACCATCCAGGGGTCCTTTTTTTTTTAACCCCTATCTCAGCAATGTCTACATTGGATTGGTTATGTCCACAGTATGGACAATGGCAGGATCCCCAAAGATGTGTTCTATGGGGAGCTGGTTTCAGGCACCAGGACCATGGGCAGGCCAATGCTGCATTACAAAGATGTCTGTAGATGAGACATGAAGGCTGGCAAAATCAACCCTGTCATTTAGGAATTCCTTGCAGACAACCACAGAGAATAGAATCTCTTGGTTCTACTCTGTGAAACAAATCCCTTCTGTTCCATGAAAACTATATAGTGTGATGGGGACCTCACATTTTTGTTGACCGTCTGATTTGCTTGAATTTACAAGGGTAACTCCTGCACATGTATTTTGTATTCCAGGGTAAAAATGTGACTCACAGTTTGCTAAAACTGTTTCACACATTTTTTGCCTCCTTGAAATAAATGTGAAAGTGCTATAGACAAGTGTGCCTGAACTTGTCACACAGTGGGAAACCATGCAGTGCATAAGTTCTTCAGTTACCCTCTGCTTACACATCTGCCAGAAAAACCTCTAAACTTGATTTATAGTGCTCAGGTGCTTCCACTACAAAACCTGGACAATTATACATCTGAATGCTTCACACGATGCCTGCAATACATTCCACCTTCAAGGAACTATTTCCACATCTCCTTGGTCTGTTGACAAACTCCTGAACTTCTGCATTTGACCCCAGCATGTTATGTGTGCATAGTATATCTATGTAGAACAATAGCTAGTAGGGCTATGAGGATCTATTGCTTTGAGAAGATTCATTCTGTTGCTCTGTTATTCTGCTATTTCATTCTTGCTTTATAGAGCCATGCTTTTCCATAAACAAAGCTCCATTGTCGTTTGCATTTCATATTGATATTTAAATATCAATGCACCCATAATTCATGAGTTGCTCATGGGATTGGAGTAGAAATTTGAAAGCTAGCCAATCCTTTGAAATTTGCACTTACCTGAATTTTGCAAAGCCCTTCTCCAATGAAACAATGCTCTATGGAAATGCATGTATTAGGACAAAGTGTGCATAAAAATAACTATATTAGTGAAAACAACATACTGACATACACCTTGTTAGGGGAAATTTCTTGAAAAAATGAGTCAAAGTTGCTTGCAAAAATGTGCACATGTTAAAATTAGCACTAAAATGCTGGTGAATGTTCATGAGGCTTTTTAAAAAATGCAAATTGCTGCAGAAATGTGGAGAGCTGAATTTATAACTGGGGAAAATGAGAAATGGAGAGAACTGAAATTAGCAGTTCCTTCTGTCCCTAGTCTGTCCCGGGACACAGGTGGCGCTGTGGGTAAAACCTCAGCGCCTAGGACTTGCCGATCGCATGGTCGGTGATTCGAATCCCCGTGGCAGGGTGCACTCCCGTCGTTCGGTCCCAGCGCCTGCCAACCTAGCAGTTCGAAAGCGCCTCCGGGTGCAAGTAGATAAATAGGGACCGCTTACCAGCGAGAAGGTAAACAGCATTCCGTGTGCTGCGCTGGCTCGCCAGATGCAGCTTGTCACACTGGCCATGTGACCCGGAAGTGTCTGCGGACAGCGCTGGCTCCTGGCCTATAGAGTGAGATGAGCGCACAACCCTAGAGTCTGGCAAGACTAGCCCATACGGGCAGGGGTACCTTTACCTTTACCTCTTTCCCTAGTGGCTCACCAGGGTGTGCATGCGTGAAACCACAGCAATAACCTCTCCGTAGCAGAGGGGGCGGAAAAGTTAAGGCATGCACTGGCAAAGCCAATCCAGTTCAGTCCTCTTGTCACCACAACCTCAGCGCTTCCTTTTCTGTCATGTAGCAGCAATACCCGTTATGTTTGGGAGCAAGTCCCTTGAGACTCCCTCCTCTAATGGGGTGAGGCAAATTCACGCCGTGAGAGGGAGGACAGTGACAGTCTCCAAGTTTCCCCCTCAAATGTACATCTTTAGTCTTGGAGCATCACCCTTTCGTATATTGTGAAATCTGTCCGAACTTCTTCTTGACTATATCTTTGCTTTTTCCTCGTGGTTGTCAAAGGGTGCATTACATTCATCTTCCTGCCAGAACTATTCATTCATGCAGCACTATCTCTGCATTTTGAACATCTGTCTTCCACCATCCCTTTCAAGAGGTGGAAGAATTCCTCATATCATTCTTGGTTAAGGCATCACTAAAGTAGGTCAGATGTTGTCGGAGTTCATCTGAAAGTAACAAAGTGAGACTGTTGCCAGATTTACTTCTTCACTGTGGTGCTTCCACAGTGTCCGATCTTATGTACTCTGCTGAACCACACATAATTGTAACTGAAAATGTACAGGTCAGAAGGAATGCAGAATGCATTAACAACATGTTGGCACTATGGCTATGACAAAGGGTGTTAAACTGTGAATACCGGGCTGGTTGCCCATCAAAGCATTTTGCATTATTCTTTTCTGCTTTTTAATACATCACTTCAGAAGACATTTTTCTTTGATTTTCCTCAAACCAAAGTGTTTCTCTGAGAGTTAGAAAGTTTGATAAACAAAAGCAACCATCCACCCATTGTGAAGAAGAAAGACCATCATTTAATTGATTGATTTTCAAGTTTTCTGAACATAAATTTTGGCTTACAAAGTATTCATACTTCACGGAAATTAAGACCATAGTGCGCCAGTATGCCAAAAAGATGAAAAACTAACAATGAAAAAAGGTAAGTAATTTCCTGCACCCCCGTGACATTCACCAAATTTTAGCACAATATTTCTTTTGTAATTATCTGTTCCTGTAATACACTCAAAGCAAACTAGCCCTATAATGCGAGAAAGAACTTACTGCCTTAAAAATGGCCTTTTTTTAGCTTCTTCAGATATTTGGTTGAAACGTGATAATTTATTTTTACTTTTTTAAAAAAACAAAAACACCCAACAGCATAAATCAGGCATAGGCAAACTCCAGCCCTCCAGGTGTTTGGGACTACAATTCCCATCATCCCTGATCACTGGTCCTGTTAACTAGGGATTATGGGAATTGTGGTCCCAAACATCTGAGGGCCAGAATTTGCCTATGCCTGGTATAAATACTATCATCTCATTTCATCTTACAGGACCTATAAGTTGGTTCACAATAAAAGGCACAAGAAGTTAATCTGGGCTATACCCAGGTGGATGCATTAGGATCTAGTATAGCATTTAAGGTGGAACGTGCCTGAGTTAATTAAAGAATTTCATGCTAAAGGTCATGAGTTCAGTATTTGATATCTCCAGTTAAAATGGGAAATGTCTCTGGCTGAGGCCCCTGAAAGCCTCTAACATTAACAGACAGCACATTAATTTTTAGAAGTTATGATCACTGGGCTGCTGTCAGGGCAAACTGTATTTTAATGCTGCTTATAGATGTGTGTTGGTGCACTTTAATTATCGGTTTTAACTAGTTTGCTTTATTTTTACTGTGTTTTTCAAAAAGTTTTTATTATTAAAATAATTCAGCATTAATACACACATATTGCGAATAGAGAAGCATACAAACATACATTTCATACAATCCTTAAAAATGTTCAAACATACCTACACTCAATCCCACAGATAATTCCTTTTCCCATCACCATCCACCACCCCTCACCCCACCTTTGTGTTAGACTTCCAATCTACTCAATTGCAATTTCTTTCCACTTCTATTACTTTCTTTCACACACCTTTAACCTAATTTCACGCTTCTTTTTCTATTACACATTGTTATCCATCTTATTTAGTATTTCAGTATTTAAAGCGGAACTTGTTTATTTTAATAGGAGTTCTGATTTTTCAATATGGTTTTGCAAGTATCCTTTAAACACCTTTTCTTTTGTTTTTTACTTTGTATTTTATAACGACATTTCAAAATTTAAGCCAACTTGAACTTTGGGGGAAGGCAAGATAGAAATATGTTAAATGAATAATAAATAAATAATGTGAGAATACATCTTCACTTTGTCCTATATAAGTCTACTTACCCTTTGGGTGTGACAGCAATGCAGGCCAGCAATGCATCCTGGCACCCTTATCCGGGGATGGCCTGGCTGGTGAGGTTGACTGCAAGCTCACCTTGCCAGCTGGTGTTTTGGTTTCAAATCTGTCCGCAAACTGGCCAATGGCAGGCAGGCTTATGGCCTGGGCCCTCCCGGGGGTGGGCCTAATGTTTGCCATTCTATTTAAGGTAGAAAGTAAAATGCTTCTCTTGGGGTTGCCATTATGAACCTACCCAGACCCTGAGATCATCTTCTGAGGCCCTCCTTCATGTGCCCCCTCCTTGAGAGGTCCGGAGGGTAGCAACACGAGGAAGGGGCCTTCTTTGCAGTGGCTCCCCATCTGTGGAATGCTCTCCCCAGGGAAGTTCGCCTGGCACCTTCATTATACACCTTTAGGCGCCAGGCAAAAACATTCCTTTTTAGCCAGGCCTTTGGTTGATCCAATTTATATCCTATGCCCTTTAAAAATGTGGGGGTTGGGGTTGGGGGGAGGGACTATTGGGTTGTTGTTTTTGTTTTTATTAGGTATTTTGTGGTTTTATATCTTGATTTTATTCTGTGAACCGCCCTGAGACCCTTGGGTATAGGGCGGTGTAATAATAATAATAATAATAATAATAATAATAATAATAATAGTGGTGACTGCCTTCAACAGGAAACACCTCATGAGAGTGAGGGGGTACAGAAATGCAGGGGGCCATTTTCGACCATCGTTGGGCATATCACAGGTTGGAAATAAAAGAAAACCCTGTGTTTCAAGCTTTGCTAGGTTCTGTGATGTGACATTTGATTTCCCGTTTTCTATTTATTTCCCCTCCCCTCCCACAAGCCTGTGTAAGATTGGGTTCAGCTGAGCGGCACAGCTTTTTGTACATAGAGCTGCTGCCACACTGGTCCCAAATGATGAGAGCTTCAAAAGGGCTTAATGCCTCAAGCATTGTTCTCACACAGGCTTCATTCGTTTCAGTCCAGCCTGTGTGGGTGTAACATTTGGTAGATTGCACTCAGAGTAGGCAAACTGATATTTCCTAAGTTGTTTGGCTGTTTCTATAGCTGTACAAACAGAACACATATAAGAGATACCATAGGGCAGTTTGTCAGTCATCCCCATCATCATGAATAGAATAAGATTTAGTAATTTCCAATAGATTAACTATGTCAAAAGGGATGGTAGTTTATTCAATAAATTAACATAATGTGAAGAACTCAGCTTTGATTTCATTTTCTTTTTTAAAAGCACCCCAAATGGGTACAATGGGTAGCACGGTCTAAGTCATTACTTTTAACATGGATATTTTATTTATTGCATAAAATATATACACTGCTTGATTGTAAAAGAAAAGAAAAGTGGTTTACAAAAAGATAAAAATGAGAAAACCAAGGGAAATTAGCCATTTGAACAATGGTTCTCAAAGTGTGTGGCGTGGCACACTGGTGTGGCAGGAGAGGATGGCAAGTGTGGCAGGAAGATTCAAAGACAATCAAAGAAACATTTAAACATTTCAGTGTACTATAGTATAGTACAGCGGTACCTCGGGTTAAGTACTTAATTCGTTCCGGAGGTCCATTCTTAACCTGAAACTGTTCTTAACCTGAAGCACCACTTTAGCTAATGGGGGCCTCCCGCTGCTGCTGCGCCACCAGAGCATGATTTCTGTTCTCATCCTGAAGCAAAGTTCTTAACCTGAAGCAATATTTCTGGGTTAGCGGACTCTGTAACCTGAAGCGTATGTAACCTGAAGCATATGTAACCTGAGGTACCACTGTATAGTATAGTATCATTTATTTATTCATTCATTTATATTTATTTATTATTTATTTATTTATTTATTTATTTATTTATTTATTATTTGCAGAATATAGATAGATACCTTTTCAAAACAAGCCAGAGCATCAAGTGATAACGAGGACAATCCTGGTTGCATTTTTCAACGGATTTCTTCTTAATTAAAAAATAAATAAATTGGTGAGGCACAAGGAATTTTTTTTGTTCTGAAAGTGTGACCCAGAGGAAAAAGTTTGAGAACCACTTCTTTAAAACATGCAAAACGTTAAGACAGCAAAACTTATTAAAATATTCACACCAGCCTTTCTAAGCATCTGGGTAGGATGCATAAACAAGAATATTTTTAGCACGTGCCAGAAACAGTACAGTGAAGGCACCAGAAAGTGTACAGTGATATCAGTAGACAGGGAGTTCCAATGTACAGTATAGCTGCTGCTGCTGCACCAAACAATACATTTCCTTTCCTTCAAGCAATGGATAGCTGTTGGTTGCCCATTATCCACATTCCCATTTTCCTATATCATTAATTATTTTGGGGAGGGTGGTAGCTGAGTGGTAGAGAGAATGTGCTTAACATAAAGAAAACCCCAGATTTAATCATTGGCTTTGTGAACATCACCTGCTGGAAACCCTGGAGATTCGCTGTGAGTCATTGTGGACAATAACAAGTTTGACGGACCATTGGCTGACTCCATATGATAGATGTATGTTCCATGAAACAAATCCTACCTAATCTGAATTTCTTATTTCTCAAAATACTCCATGCCCCTTATTGTTCCACACATAAGATTTAATTAGTTTGTTGATTCAGATAGATGATAGAGATATGGATAGATAGGTAGATAGATAGATAGATAGATAGATAGATGATAGTGCTTTTCTTCTTTAAAAAAATGTTTATGGGTATTCTCATTTTGACTCAAGAAAATCACCATTTTATAGTTCAGATAGATGATAGATACATGGATAGATAGATAGATAGATAGATAGATGGATGGATGGTAGATGATAGATAGATAGATGATAGATAGATAGATATAGATTAGATAGATAGATAGATAGATAGATAGATAGATAGATAGATAGATGATAGATAGATAGATAGATGATAGATAGATAGATAGATAGATAGATGATAGATAGATAGATAGATGATAGATACATGGATAGATAGATAGATAGATAGATGGATGGTAGATGATAGATAGATAGATGATAGATAGATAGATATAGATTAGATAGATAGATAGATAGATAGATGATAGATGATAGATAGATAGATAGATAGATAGATAGATAGATAGATAGATAGATGATAGATGATATGGTGCTTTTTTCTTTTAAAAAATTTTTAGGGGTACTCTCATTTTGACTCAAGAAAAGCACCATTTTATAGTTCAAATCGGGAAAAATAAATACAGTCAATGGACAAAAGCACAAAGAACATGCATTACACCAGGAAAGGAAAAGAAGCCGCCATTGGAGATGGTAACAACAATATGGACCAATCGCCATTCTAGATTCCAACTCCTACTTCACACATTAAACGCTCGCTTCCATCTGAGACTCAGGAAACACCGTGACAGGAAATGAGGGGTAGCAACGGAACTGACGATTCACCATGCTAGAGAAGAAACTAAAAATTTCATTTTTTTTAGTTTCTTCTCCCATTGGATTCACAAAATGTTTAGGGGTATGCTTCTCCCCCCCCCCCCCCGAAAAAAGCACTGGATAGATTATATATATCCAGTAGAGTAGAAACATAAGTCATCCTTATGTTCATTGCTGCAGATCTTTGTCACTCAAAAACTCCAGTTGATTTAGACTGACTGGCCGTTTTTGTGCAGAATGTACAGACCCAGGCAAGTCCATGTCAGCAGTGGTACCTGGGGACAACACTTAACCAACAAAGAAAGGCAGTGTAAAAGAGCAAAGCCCCCAGATTGCATACTGGGTGCTTGAAGGTAGCAGTCTGCTGACAATGGCATCTAATTCTTTTTCACAGGAGACAAAAGGTTTCACCATTATTCCATCTGCTTGGGAAGCAAACCAGAAAATAGAAAGAACAACCTCTCGACTCAGAACAGCTTGGCTTGCGTTGTAGACATTCTCAACAATGGACTGCAAAATAAAAAATACTTAAGGCTGCTTGCTTGGCTGTCTTGAATCACAAACACAATGCAATTATATATTATATATGATTATAGATTATAGATTATAAAGACACCAGGCAAGTACCGTATTTTTCGCCCTATAGGACGCACTTTTTCCTCTCCAAAAATGAAGGGGAAATGTGTGTGCGTCCTATGGGGCGAATGCAGGCTTTCGCTGAAGCCTGGAGAGCGAGAGGGGTCAGTGCGCACCGACCCCTCTTGCTCTGCAGGCTTCAGGAAGCTATCCGCAAGCCTTGCAAGCCCGGCGGGAGTTCCCGTGGGCTCACAAGGCTTGCGGGCAGCAGCCTACATCCCACAAGCTCAGGGGACAGCGGGGAGGCGCAGCGCCGCCATCCCACTGTTCCCCGACCTGGTTTGGATTCCCCGACCTGGTTTTGGGGGGGGAATAAACGAAATCCCCCCCTTTATTTCCCCCCCAAAAAAACTAGGTGCGTCCTATGGGCCGGTGCGCCCTATGGGACGAAAAATACGGTAGTCACATGTTAAAGCAATATATTCCCTTTTCAAAAAATGATAACTTTATAGGAGAGAAATGCAAAAATCAAATCCAATGAATATAAATCTCTGCACATCATATACCTCTTCTTTGTCTTTCGAAAACAATATGATGTTAGGGTTGTGGCTATTGATTCTGATTGCGTTTACTTCCTCAGATCAGTGTCTAATATAGTTCAAGTGTTAGGAACATGGGAAGCTACCTGATACCAACTCAGATCCTTGGTTCATCTTATTCAGTATTGTCTAAACCAGGCTTCCTCAAACTCGGCCCTCCAGATGTTTTTGGCCTACAACTCCCATGATCCCTAGCTAGCAGGACCAGTGGTCAGGGATGATGGGAATTGTAGTCTGAAAACATCTGGAAGGCTGAGTTTGAGGAAGCCTGGTCTAAATGGACAGGCTGTAACTCTCCAGGGTTTCAGAAGAAATCCTTTTCCAGTCCTACCAGAGATCCTAAGGATTGATTTCTTCATGCAAATCAGGTGTTCTACCACTGAGGGCTCTTCCAGATTTTCCAAGTCCCTTTGCCTGCAAGCCTCTTACTGCAGCTTATACTATGACTAGAATAGCTGTCTGGTATAATCTCCCCACCCCAACAAAATATCCCTGTGCAAACATCTCACCCCAATCTTGCTCAGAATTAGCCTTGCCTAACTCTAGATAGGGAGACACGGGTGGCGCTGTGGGTTAAACCACAGAGCCTAGGACTTTCCAATCAGAAGGTCAGCGGTTCGAATCCCCGCGACAGGGTGAGCGCCCATTTCTCGGTCCCTGCTCCTGCCAACCTAGTGGTTCGAAAAGTGCAAGTAGATAAATAGGTACCGCTCCGACAGGAAGGTAAACGGCATTTCTGTGCACTGCTCTGGTTCATGAGAAGTGGCTTAGTCATGCTGCCCACATGACCCAGAAGCTGTACACCGGCTCCCTCGGCCAATAAAGTGAGCTGAGTGCTGCAACCCCAAAGTCGGCCATGACTGGACCTAATGGTCTGGGGTCCCTTTACCTTTACCTTTAACTCTAGATAGATTGTGCTGCAGCAGACACAGGATACTGTCACCTAGCCCCTGAATTTTATTACGGCCAGATTAAAATTTGGCAGGAGAGAAGAGCCCACACTATAGCAAAGCTGACGTTATGCATTTTTATTCAGAAGTGAGCCCCATAGAGGTCAATAGGCTTACTCCTAAAGCTAAAACTACTGTCCCATCCCAGCTTTTTATTGAGGTCTATAGAGTCTGCTCTCCTTGCAAAACAAAATGGCAGCAGTAGCACTGTCTCAGCCTAATTCCATGTTGTTGCCAATGTGTTCCAGTTCTCTAATCTAGAGTTTCTTCTTTAGATTAATTGAGGAATTGCATAGGAAACCCAAAGCACTGCTATAAGACTAGAGATATTTATCGGATGGGGGGGGGGGGCAATGAAGGAATTTAATTAGTGGAGGTAGTTTTCCTAAGCACTCATTTGCTCAATGAGCCATAGTTATTATTAACTTCTATTTTGATACCATTCTTCAAACAGTTTCAGGGTGACAAATTCTGATGCATTTCCTGTCCAATTATTCCTTCCGAGAACAATGTGATGCAATTAACAGATCTCAGGAATATGCTTGCAACTTGATTTTCTCAGAAGCGCTCAGTGATTACCATTAGCAGATAGATGATAATGAAATGAAAATATTGTCAAGGACCGGCTTAACAGCAAGCTCTTAAACTCAATGACGAAAAGATATTCGGCTCTAGTTGTTTCCCTCCACAAAATGTTAAATACTCTATTAGAAGCTAATTTGAGGAGGCAGTTTATAATTTCATCAGGCTTCTTGCTGTAGTCAGCAAAACAACTGGCTAAATATTGTGGTGTGTTTTAAAATAACAATAATGCAATTCTGTACCAGCTGCCTTATTTAAGGTACAAAGAAATTAATATGATGGTCTTGGGTTGTTGTTTTTTATTGTTTCCCTACATGTCATATTCTACCTTTTTCTCCATCATGGAAACCGAAGTGGCTTACAACTTACTTCTCAGGTGGTCGCCCATCCAAGCAGTGAACAGACCAAGACCTGCCAGGTAGGCAGACCGTGACCTATAGACTCGCTGTGCCTGCAAGCTTGTGATCTCCCTTTCAGCTAATATTCTCTACTTTTTCACCCAGTTGACAGAGCTCAAGGAGACTCCAGGTTGCATACTTGGGAACACTGGATGCACTGGAACGTATAAAGGCGTGCTTACTTTCAGTCCTCAGCTCTCATTCCAGCTCTCCACCAATTTCCAAGCCCAACACCAGCATCCTATGCCTGAGTCCAGGGCAGCTGTCTAACAGCTCCATCTGGTACACAGGCTGAGACCCTACCTGCCCGTGGACTGTCTCGCCAGAGTGGTGCATGCTCTGTTTATAATATAGGGCAACTGACTATGGTGCAATAATATAGTGCAACTGACTTTCGGGGTTGGTGTGTTGTGCCACAAACACAGAGAGTGCAATGATATTGAGTGTTTGTGTGTGTGGGAGGCTTGGTTAATTTCATTGTACACAGGTTGTACATTGACAATAAATGTATTATTATTATTATTATTATTATTATTATTATTATTATTATTATTATTTCCCGTTTGAACTACTGCAATACACTATACAGTGGTACCTTGGGTTAAGAACTTAATTCATTCTGGAGGTCTGTTCTTTATTATTATTATTATTATTATTATTATTATTATTATTATCTCCCGTTTGGACTACTGCAATACACTCTACAGTGGTACCTTGGGTTAAGAACTTAATTCATTCTGGAGGTCTGTTCCCTGAAACTGTTCTTAACCTGAGGTACCACTTTAGTTAATGGGACCTCCCGCTACCGCTTCTGCATGATTTCTATTCTCATCCTGAAGCAAAGATCTTAACCCAAGGTACTATTTCTGGGTTAGCAGAGTCTGTAACCTGAAGCGTCTGTAACCCGAGGTACCACTGTACGTGGGGCTACCTTTGAAGGTGACCCGGAAACTACAACTATTCCAGAATGCGGCAGCCAGAGTGGTGACTGGGAGTGGCCGCCAAAACCATATAACACTAGTTTCAAAGACCTACATTGACTCCCAGTACGTTTCCCATCACAATTCAAAGTGTTGGTGCTGACCTTTAAAGCCCTAAATGGCCTCAGCCCAGTATACCTGAAGGAGCTTCTCCACCCCCATCGTTCAGCCCGGACACTGAGGTCCAGAGCTGAGGGCCTTCTGGTGGTTCCCTCACTGTAGAAGAGAAGTTACAGGGGACCAGGCAGAGGGCTTTCTCGGCAGTGGCACCCACCCTGTGGAATGCCCTCCCACCAGATGTCAAAGAAATAAACAACTATCTGACTTTTAGAAGACATCTGAAGACAGTCCTGTTTAGGGAAGTTTTTAATATTTGATGATTATTGCATTTAAATATTTTGCTGGAAGCTGCCCAGAGTGGCTGGGGAAACCCAGCCAGACAGGCAGGGTATAAATAATAAATTACTATCAATATTATGAGGGACCACTGTGAACCTCTACTGCTTCTGCTTCCCTCTTGTTGTTGCTTTTATGTTCAACTGCCCTTTCTGAGCATAGAATATTGGGGAAATGGAACATGCTCTTCCAGTTCCCCTGTACTGTCTCCTTGGCAGGTTGTGTAGATTGAGACGTGCAAATGGGCAGTGCTGACAGCACCAAGAAGGAAACCAGACTGTATAAAGGGAGTTACAAGTTACAGAGAATCAGGCAGAGGGCCTTCTCAGTAGTGGCACCCGCCCTGGGCAGCCCTGAAGGCAGCCCTCTTTAGGGAAGCTTTTAATCTTTGATGCATTACTGTATTTTAATATTTTGTTGGAAGCTGCCCAGAGTGGCTGGGGAAGCCCAGCCAGATGGGCAGGGTAGAAATAATAAATTATTATTATTATTATTATTATTATTATTATTATTAGTTGGCAGAGCCAACAATCAGACCAGCCCATGTGATTAGGTGATATCCTATACCACACCAGGTTACCAAAATATACTACTTTAGGACTCTGCTGTCAAGGAGGTAGATACTAAAGATAGCTAAGGGCAATCAAAAAGGGTACAGCATGAAAGATGAAAGTAAGTCATAGCAGAAAAATATGAGGAAATTTCCT
The DNA here is from genome assembly GCF_965153285.1 of Podarcis tiliguerta. Classification (NCBI taxonomy): domain Eukaryota; kingdom Metazoa; phylum Chordata; class Lepidosauria; order Squamata; family Lacertidae; genus Podarcis; species Podarcis tiliguerta. Next base: position 62,088,399 of record NC_139542.1, on the reverse strand, counting down.
TTTACGAAAAGAAAAGTTAATTAAGGACAGCAGGACTTTCTGTATTTTCCTCGGGATTTCTGAAGAGAGATGTAGCACAAACTTATAATTAAGTCTTCCACAGGTGCCACAGACAGTATCTTCAAGTTTTTTTTTGACTGCCTGACCTAAAAAAAGAGAAGAGGAAATAAAATAAAATTAAAATTAAAAATGGCAATGTTGTTTGAAATCTTTGCTGCTAAATTTGTCTCGAACGGATAGGAACAGTGGGATGCTCATACTGAAAATGCAAGACTCGTACCCGCTTCACAAAGTCTCTTTCAGTGATGCTGACTGCATTGACTTATTGTAGATGTAGGTTTGTCATTTTGTGTCTTACAGGGAGAAGGACCTGTAGAAAGATTTTAATAGAAGGAGGCATGATTCCGTGGGACCCAATGCCTGCTTGTAAATAATTCAGTTAAATTGCAAATCAATCTGTAATTTTGAAACAATAACAATAAATGAACCATTCATTTATGGTTATGAAATTAACAAAAGGAAATCAGAACTGTTAGCTGTGAATGTACTTCCCATTCAAGCTCCACAGATTAGTCTGCCCCACTCTTTCAGAAAACACACTAATCACCTACTTGAATTTCAGCATCTTTACGGAAGCTCCATAAAAAATAATTATCTCACACTGACTAACTCTGTAAAACAAGATCCGAAAAGGTGGCAATAATTACAGCTGAAATAAAGGTAAATATTAAAGCCAAGCGTTCTCTTGGGATGCTCCTGCCAAAAAAAAGTGGTGATTTGTAGAGTGAGCTATGCTCTCCCCTCAAAAAAGGGAAGCAAAATGCTTTAAATTCTAACCTTTTTCATGGTCCTTGACAACTGTTTGCAGCTACTAGTTTCACCCACAGTTTTTGCACCATCTCCCTTTCCCCATTTCATTGCTCCCCAAGTAATCCCAGCAAATCAAGGATCACATATTGGGTGTGATGGAATCATATGATCACATATCCAATCAGAGATTGGCTACATAACAATATCATTCAGCTCAAATTAAAGCTATTAGCAATGAAGGCAGTGCTTTCTATATAGGTCACAAGAGTGATCAAATCATCTCCAGGGTGACCCAACCAAAAGTATTCACATCCTTTCGCAACAAACCCTAGAAAATTGTCCCTGAAAAGGAGGGAGCTCATTTCAATGCTGGTACAGATTTTTCATGAACAGGGTCTTCCTTTCATTTCAGTCCTAATGAATATTCTTAAGGGTTTCTTTTTAATTGAACATAATTACAATATTTGCACAGCACATTATGTTATTCTCAGTGAATGATATAATTAATGTGTATATTGTAGGACAGTGAAAGCAACGATATCGTAAAAAAAAAACAAAGAAAAGACAGCAAATGGAGAGCTAATCTATCTGAATTTTACAGAGCATCTTCTACGCTAGCAGTGTTTCAGTTACTTTTTTTGTAAGCCAGAAAACATCTGTGGAAACAGGAATAATGATAGAAATACCAATGCAGTATCTACTTTGGATTCCAGAGAGGAGCAGGCCTCCCTGTTTGATAAACAAAGTAATGTTTGATGAATGTGCCCTTTATATCTGTGACATATAATCCTAACTTTAATTGGAATATTTAATAGTGTGTGTGTGTGAAATAGTTTTTCATGTGTCTGCATGTTCAAGGGATAATCCAATAATGTAGAAAGAGGGAGATTAATTTCAGAACCCCATTCTGTCATTTCCTCCCCTCAAATTTAAGCACATTTAAACATGCATTGTAGAAAACCAGGCCTTAACAGAAAACTGGCATTATGGAACAACTATCAATGTTCTACAAGAATTATGGGTAACAAACAATTTTATTAACCAAAAACTGTTGGGTCCATAATATTGGCACTCAGCAAATTCACATAGTGAATTTATATGGACTCATATGCTACAAGTTTTAATAGCTGCAGCTATGAAAGATAACTAGCTGCAGCTATGGAAGTTAACTTTTATAATATGTGGTTCAGATAGTACTTAACAGAAGGTTGTAGGGGATTAATAACATAAATATAAAATGTGAGAGATGAAACATGGATCATGTAATAGCTACAAAACAGGTCTTGCAATAAAATCTAACTTTTTTGGGGGACAATTTACAGACATAATGGGATACCTTTTACATTTAATTATGGGTTCTTTGCTTACTTGGAACATTTGCTGGAATTGTCTGGAATATAACTGTTAGAACAAAATGGGCATGTGGGAGGTAATTCCTGGGACCTGCTACTTGGGACTTGGGAGTAAAGAAAGGAACTTCTCTAGGACTTTTCTGGATCACAGAGTCTTAAGAGTGCAATGGGTTGTGGCTGAAAATGATGTTTCTTTCAAAAAATGTATACACCGCTTGATTGTAGAAAACTTCAACACCTAAAGGTGACCTAAGCCAGGTCAACATTACTTTTATCTAGTTAATCTTTTATCTTTTAATCCACTACGGATCTCCTTTGTTTTAAAGTTAATAAAGTTTTGGTGCTACCTAACCCAATATCCACTGCCTTGCTTCTTTATTCCAGTTTTGGGTGCAACAATATCTCAATTCTCTAAACAATAAAAACATTATTGAAGCTACGGTCAGTGTTTGGACTGACAAAATTAACCTATCTTGAAAGACCACACCAGGGAAAATGCCTGCTAATAATTTTAGAAGAAATGGGAATTATTTGTTGCATATTGGGAATATAAGATTCTCTATAAGATTTTACCCCTCCCCATGCAATTTATTGTACTTTTAGAATGAAATGCATACTGTAGTGATATTTCATTAAATATATATATATATATATATATATATATATATATATATATTTGCTTTCGTAGATTTTCACGGGTACAATCATTCTCCCAGCAGACAAAGGTAATGCCACTGTTGTGATGAACACATCAGACTACCAAACAAAACTATCAAATCTACTCCAAGACCCTACCTACCAACCTATAAAAACAGATCCCACCACCTATCTGGAAAAAACCACCAAATCCAAAATAAAAGCCTCTCCTATCAGTGAAGAAATCCAGCTAAGAATCATCCCCAGAGAAAAATCATCCAGATGCCCCAAACTCTACGGCCTCCCCAAGATACACAAAGAAGGAACACCACTCAGACCAATAGTCAGCTCCATAGGCTCACCTCTACAAAATCTCGCTAAATTTCTCGCCAAGCAACTTCAGCCCTATGCAGAATCCATCTCTTCACACGTTCCAAACTCCTTCCAGTTCATAGAAACAATAAAGAAGCAAAACCTACAACCCAATGACCTACTTGTGAGCTTCGATGTTGTATCTCTCTTCACACAAGTGCCCATTAATGAAGCCTTGACAGCCATTCAAAACAAATACAATCCCCCCGAATACATCTTGGACCTGACCAACCACTGCCTAACCAACACGTACTTCATCCACAATGGACAAAGATACAAACAGATAGAAGGAGCACCTATGGGATCACCCCTCTCACCGGTCATCGCTAACCTGTACATGGAACACTTTGAAACCAATGCTTTAGACAAGTCAGAACACAAACCCAAACTTTGGCTCAGATATGTTGACGACACCTTTGTAATTTGGCCACACGGGAAGGAAAAACTGGATAGCTTCCTCACACATCTCAACAGCCTACACCCCAAAATACAATTCACTATGGAAATAGAAGCCAACAACCAACTTCCCTTCCTTGACGTCCTAATCTACAAAAAACCTGATGGCTCCCTAGGACACACTATCTACCGGAAAAAAACACACACCAACCGCTACTTACATGCACAATCACACCACCACCCTGCACAAATAAACTCCGTAGCCAAGACTCTCATCTCCAGAACCAAACGCCTGGCTGACGAAGACCACTTGACAACTGAGTTACAGAATCTCTCAAATGTGTTAATTGCCAATGGATACCAGCAAAACAGGGTTACGAAGCTAATCCAAAAAGAAACACCCCCCAAAAACCAAGACACAGAAGAAAACAATGGCATAGCCCTCCTTCCTTATATCAAGGGCACTACAGATAAAATTAGCAAAATCCTCCATAAACACAATATCAAAACAGCCTTTTGCACCAACCAAAAAATAGCCAATATCCTCAGAAACCCCAAGGATAAAATTCAGTTGGAAAACCAAGGGGTCTATGAAATACCCTGCAAAGTCTGCCCAGCCACGTACATTGGACAAACAAACAGACGAATAAATGCACGGATCGCAGAACACAAGAATGCCATCAAAAAAGAAGAAAAAACTTCCTCTCTTTTCCAACACATGAAAGAAACAGGACACGAAATTAATTTTGCAGATTCCAAATTGCTCTTTAACATGGAACATCACCACAAGAGAATAATCATGGAAGCCATCGAGATAGAGAAACACCCTCACAACATGAACAAGCGTGACGACACATCCCGCTTGCCAGACATCTGGAAATTAGCCCTCCCCACAAAATCTGACACCAGATCCAGAGGCACACAGAACGCCATCACCAATCAACCACACCAGACCCAAACCCAGACCCTCTCCACAGATAAATTACAGACACCATCCAGTAGCCAAACCAGGGTGGCACCTCCGGATGCTGCACCCCCCTGCAATCCCTACACAGATCTGGCTGGCACAGGCCACAAAACCACAGCTCGCCCCTATACACGAAGCCAAGCCAGAGCACAACCAAGTGCAGTACAGCCATCTTCTCAGAAAAACTCTTCACAAAGTTCAAGAGTTCAAGACACGAAGGCTTTAGCAACTAATCCACACCTAATGACCCACCTAAGTGTGATTCAGGAAATCACTCAAGAAATCACTCAAGATATCCCTCAAGTAATTAAGGAACAAAAGAAGAAAAGGCACACTAGCCTGGGAACCTCCTCTCTGCCCAGAACATTGGAGGCTATACACCACACCTCCTCAACAGTATTTATAGGAACTCAAACACTGAGATCCTGCTCTGTTCCAGTAACAAGAAGCCGAAAGCACCAGCCTGAAGATGACGAGTGAGACCTCGTCGAAACGTCGCCTAGACACCCCAACTTTTACACGGGAAGACACCCGAGGACACCAAAACCTGCATTCCTGTACCCGTGAAAATCTACGAAAGCAAATATCTCACCTCTACGGGGAGGAAACCTTCCAGCTGACAAGAACCTACGAGAAACTAGAAATCCGAAGAGCCACCATCTTATGTGATCTCTTGTTCCTACGCAACTGCCGAGACAACAACTTAATTCCCACATGCTTCCAACTTAAATTCCACTCTAAAACCCCAGCTACCGAAAGGATCCTGAAACGAACTGAACTATCTCTAATCAGAAACGAACTACACAAGAAAAGATACCTACTAAACCAAACCAACAAAGATCTACTCACTCTTCACCTCAAACTCTGTAACAAAATCCACCCTGCACTCTGGGACAAATGCAAACAACTAGCCGTCTGGAGAGCTGAAACGGAGACCTCACACAAGACAGACACACACACCAACAAACTCCACAAACTAGAGAAACGCCAGAAGCCCAGCCACCCTCCACAACAACCCATGAAACAAACAGTACATAACATATCAGACAGGATCCTCACCTCAACTGAAACCAAAGTACTCTCCAAAGGTTTCAACTTTGCAGTCGCCCCGAGACGCATCCCCACGGAAAACATCATATGCGGAGTCGAAGCTAGCCTAACCAAAATCAATCCAGATGAAGCCAATAAAATCAGACTTGAAGTCACCAACATCCTCTGCTCCAGCAAACCACCCAGAAGCAATTTACACAAAGAAGAACAGAAAGCACTCACCAACCTGAGGAAAGACAACAACATAATCATTCTCCCAGCAGACAAAGGTAATGCCACTGTTGTGATGAACACATCAGACTACCAAACAAAACTATCAAATCTACTCCAAGACCCTACCTACCAACCTATAAAAACAGATCCCACCACCTATCTGGAAAAAACCACCAAATCCAAAATAAAAGCCTCTCCTATCAGTGAAGAAATCCAGCTAAGAATCATCCCCAGAGAAAAATCATCCAGATGCCCCAAACTCTACGGCCTCCCCAAGATACACAAAGAAGGAACACCACTCAGACCAATAGTCAGCTCCATAGGCTCACCTCTACAAAATCTCGCTAAATTTCTCGCCAAGCAACTTCAGCCCTATGCAGAATCCATCTCTTCACACGTTCCAAACTCCTTCCAGTTCATAGAAACAATAAAGAAGCAAAACCTACAACCCAATGACCTACTTGTGAGCTTCGATGTTGTATCTCTCTTCACACAAGTGCCCATTAATGAAGCCTTGACAGCCATTCAAAACAAATACAATCCCCCCGAATACATCTTGGACCTGACCAACCACTGCCTAACCAACACGTACTTCATCCACAATGGACAAAGATACAAACAGATAGAAGGAGCACCTATGGGATCACCCCTCTCACCGGTCATCGCTAACCTGTACATGGAACACTTTGAAACCAATGCTTTAGACAAGTCAGAACACAAACCCAAACTTTGGCTCAGATATGTTGACGACACCTTTGTAATTTGGCCACACGGGAAGGAAAAACTGGATAGCTTCCTCACACATCTCAACAGCCTACACCCCAAAATACAATTCACTATGGAAATAGAAGCCAACAACCAACTTCCCTTCCTTGACGTCCTAATCTACAAAAAACCTGATGGCTCCCTAGGACACACTATCTACCGGAAAAAAACACACACCAACCGCTACTTACATGCACAATCACACCACCACCCTGCACAAATAAACTCCGTAGCCAAGACTCTCATCTCCAGAACCAAACGCCTGGCTGACGAAGACCACTTGACAACTGAGTTACAGAATCTCTCAAATGTGTTAATTGCCAATGGATACCAGCAAAACAGGGTTACGAAGCTAATCCAAAAAGAAACACCCCCCAAAAACCAAGACACAGAAGAAAACAATGGCATAGCCCTCCTTCCTTATATCAAGGGCACTACAGATAAAATTAGCAAAATCCTCCATAAACACAATATCAAAACAGCCTTTTGCACCAACCAAAAAATAGCCAATATCCTCAGAAACCCCAAGGATAAAATTCAGTTGGAAAACCAAGGGGTCTATGAAATACCCTGCAAAGTCTGCCCAGCCACGTACATTGGACAAACAAACAGACGAATAAATGCACGGATCGCAGAACACAAGAATGCCATCAAAAAAGAAGAAAAAACTTCCTCTCTTTTCCAACACATGAAAGAAACAGGACACGAAATTAATTTTGCAGATTCCAAATTGCTCTTTAACATGGAACATCACCACAAGAGAATAATCATGGAAGCCATCGAGATAGAGAAACACCCTCACAACATGAACAAGCGTGACGACACATCCCGCTTGCCAGACATCTGGAAATTAGCCCTCCCCACAAAATCTGACACCAGATCCAGAGGCACACAGAACGCCATCACCAATCAACCACACCAGACCCAAACCCAGACCCTCTCCACAGATAAATTACAGACACCATCCAGTAGCCAAACCAGGGTGGCACCTCCGGATGCTGCACCCCCCTGCAATCCCTACACAGATCTGGCTGGCACAGGCCACAAAACCACAGCTCGCCCCTATACACGAAGCCAAGCCAGAGCACAACCAAGTGCAGTACAGCCATCTTCTCAGAAAAACTCTTCACAAAGTTCAAGAGTTCAAGACACGAAGGCTTTAGCAACTAATCCACACCTAATGACCCACCTAAGTGTGATTCAGGAAATCACTCAAGAAATCACTCAAGATATCCCTCAAGTAATTAAGGAACAAAAGAAGAAAAGGCACACTAGCCTGGGAACCTCCTCTCTGCCCAGAACATTGGAGGCTATACACCACACCTCCTCAACAGTATTTATAGGAACTCAAACACTGAGATCCTGCTCTGTTCCAGTAACAAGAAGCCGAAAGCACCAGCCTGAAGATGACGAGTGAGACCTCGTCGAAACGTCGCCTAGACACCCCAACTTTTACACGGGAAGACACCCGAGGACACCAAAACCTGCATATATATATATATATATATATATAAAATAACGTGACACTGTATTTTCTCGATATTATTTTAACTACTTTTTTCTCAGAAGATGTTTCTCTCAGAGAAGTTTTGAGACCAAAAAATGGCCTTGGCAGACTTTTCTCTACTTCTTCTCCAGTTTCTTCTTTCCTTCCTTCCATTCCTCCCTGAACAACATCTTGGAAGGTAGCCAGGTCTAGGACATTGTAGAGGATATATGGTGAGCACAGTTGGTTCAGTATTAGTGGCAACAGCAGAAAAAATAAAGAGTCTTAGGACAGGGTGATGCATCCTCTGCTTGCTTGCCACATCAAGTCTGCTAAGCAAATACCTACAGCCTGTAAACCCCATGGATCAATTTCACAGATAACCAGGCTCTGTTCCCAGGTGGACAACATCAGGATACAGATCTATACTCTGGTGAGAAGAGGGAGAGAGAAAATTGCTTCCTGATCCCGACAATGGGGTGGTTTCACACACATTGCCCATCACAGCACCAGGATGGTGATGGCTCATTCTGGTGAACAGGGATGGGCAAAGAGGAACTGCATCCCCAACATGGTGTTTGGATGGGATTCCCCCCTCTTCTTGATTATCAGAATGAAATGATGACTAGGAAAAGTGTTGATGGTGACTGCTATCCCAATTTCACAGTGATGGGGATGGAAAGCTCTTGTTCTCCTGATCGGATTGATCTGATGAGCAGTAGAAAGGGGTGAGATGGGAAGAGTTGTTTGCACGTTGTATGTGTGTAAGTGGGAGGGAGAACTGAATTTAGTATTATATTTATTCAGAATGCTTCATATACGGAGATACCTGAAGCAGTCTTGTATGATTAAGTTCTCCTGCAGGTATTATGCTTCAGATGGTGTCTGGAGGATGGGATACAGAGACTTTCCTGGGACCACTTCATCAGTCCTTTAACAAATATGAGATTTGAACTGGGACCAAGTCAGTTATGTTCATTAATTCCAATAGCTCTACTCTTAGTGTTGGGTACAACTCCTTGGTTTGAAGTCCAGATTCTTTACTCTGCTACACATTGGTTCAATGATCTGTTGTTGTTTCAAGAAGGACACTGACAAACTGGAACGTGTCCAGAGGAGGGCAACCAAAATGGTCAAACGATGCCTTATGAGGAACGGCTACGGGAGCTGGGCATGTTTAGCCTGGAGAAGAGGAGGTTAAGGGCTGATATGATAGCCATGTTCAAATATATAAAAGGATGTCACATAGAGGAGGGAGAAAGGTTGTTTTCTGCTGCTCCAGAGAAGCGGACACGGAGCAATGGATTCAAACTACAAGAAAGAAGATTCCACCTAAACATTAGGAAGAACTTCCTGACAGTAAGAGCTGTTTGACAGTGGAATTTGCTGCCAAGGAGTGTGGTGGAGTCTCCTTCTTTGGAGGTCTTTAAGCAGAGGCTTGACAGCCATATGTCAGGAGTGCCCTGATGGTGTTTCCTGCTTGGCAGGGGGTTGGACTCAATGGCCCTTGTGGTCTCTTCCAACTCTATGATTCTATGATTCTATGATTCTATCTGCTTTGTAAATAAACATCATACTGTGTTGTAAAGCCAGTGCACAAGCCTAAATAGAGCCACAGGGACATTCCAAACCCTTATATTCAGAAAATACTATGCCACACTTCTGCATATTGCTCTTTGTAGGATCACCTCCAGCCACTACCATTGTCGCTGCATTTTGTTGAAGCGAAACTTATGGACAGTTTGGAGGTTCAAGCCTCAAGGAAAGAGGTCAAGAAAATGTGAGGGGAATGAAGAAATGATGCTAAAATTAAGATTAAGGGTAAGAAGATTTCGCTCACTCCTGGCTTTAATCTTGAAGTTGGGCACTATTTTAACATTTAATCCCCCCGAAGGGGTGACCATAGCATGGGGGCAGTTTTGCTTACTTTAGCAATGGCAGCTTTTGTGATGTATCACCCTTTAAAAATCCCTTAGATATTGTTGTTTCTTGAAAAAGTGGCGGCAGTCTTCTCCTCTCATTTCTCTTGCCCTGTATCCCCTCTAGAACTTTAAATTAAAGCGCTGGCTGCTGGAGCTGTTGTTTTGACCACTGTGGTTTTAATTTAATATAATGGAGGGCACGAGGGGAATGGAAGAGGAGAGGAAGCTCACTGCTGCTGTCACAGGTGGTGGCATTAAAAGCTTTTTAAAAGGAGCTCCTGTCATTTCCAGGGAAAGCAGGCCCCCACGCAGCTCAGCTCGCAAACCAATCCCCACAAACTGAACCAGCCGTCTACAGATTGGGGTCAGCCAGTTCAATACAGCCTTAATGAAGAATAATGAAATTTCTTTTTAAGTTACCACAGAATATCACTTAAAGTGATACCTGAGGCAAATCAACAAGTTCCTGTTCGGGCACAATGCCTCTGGAATTGGGAAGGAATACAAATTATGGTACCAACATGAGTTTGATCAAACTGTGGGAGGCAGTGGAAGACAGGAGTGCCTAGCATGCTTTGGTCCATGGGTCATGAAGAGTTGGACATGACTAGACAACTAAACAACAACAACAAATTACGGTTAAGTTCAGATATCTACATGACATTCCACTTATGTAGATCCACACTAATGTGCACATACATCAAACCATGGCCATAACGAAGTATTTTATTTTATTGATACATGTATCAGGTAATAAAAGCTGGGAATAGCTCTTCGTTATATGTATCATTTGGAGCAGGAACCGGCAAGCCACTCTAGTATCCCTGCCAAGAAAATTCCATGGACAAAGACAACAAGCAAATTAAAAGACGCTTGCTTCTTGGGAGAAAAGGAATGACAAACCTAGACAGCATCTTAAAAAGCAGAGACATCACCTTGCCAACAAAGGTCCACATAGTTAAAGCTATGGTTTTCCCAGTAGTGATGCATGGAAGTGAGAGCTGGACCATAAAGAAGGCTGATTGCCGAAGAATTGATGCTTTTGAATTATGGTGCTGGAGGAGACTCTTGAGAGTCCAATGGACTGCAAGAAGATCAAACCTCTCCATCTTAAGGAAATCAGCCCTGAAGCTGAGACTTCAATACTTTGGCCACCTCATGAGATGAGAAGACTCCCTGGAAATGAACCTGATGTTGGGAAAGATGGAGGGCACAAGGAGAAGGGGACGACAGAGGACGGGATGGTTGGACAGTGTTCTCAAAGCTACCAGCATAAATTTGACCAAACTGTGGGAGGCAGTGGAAGACAGGAGTGCCTGGTGTGCTCTGGTCCATGGGGTCACGAAGAGTCAGCCATGACTAAACAACAACATATGTATCATTTAGCAAAGCAAAATCACGGTAACCATTGCAACATTGCAAAGCATATGCATAGTTGTACATGGGAGTGAAATGAAATGTATGAAAAATGTATCATAAGAATTTGTCACAAGGACATAGTTCCACCGGGGAGTAAATAAGAAAGGAAGCATGAAATGTCTTTGGTTTTGATTATCAGCATCTTTCCTAGGCAAATGTTTCTTAAGGCTCATAGCAAATGTATGTAATTTGAGCACAGTGTAGTAGTATTAAAATGTTTTTTTTAAAAATAAGTTAATAGGATAAGGTACCAGAAAGGATTAACTACCACTAAATAGCAGTGAGGATTAGCCATTATCCTGTCTATACAGGCATCTTAACGTGGCCAAAGCTGATAGAATGCAACAGGGCCATGCAAAAAATACACATCTCCTGCTTCCTTTCCTAAGCATATTAAAATCAGGTTGACTAAAGCCCATAGCTAAATAGCTCATGTGGCAAATAAGCCCTAACTCGCACAATGTAGAAAAAGCAGTGTTAGGTTGAGGTTTTGGGTGCCCTTAAGAAAGCTGTCCTGGCTGAGTCCTGTCATACTGCTCCTGCTATCTCCCACTGGCATTTTCCCATTTCCTGTGGGCTTAATTCCCTTTGCATCCTAGAGAAAAAGGGCAAAGAAGCAGCCTTCTTCTCCTTCTCCTTGGACCAGTCACTCAGGGATCATGCACACTTCTGTTTGTCCCACAATTTCTAGACACAGGTCTGAGTGGCTTTCCTTTTGTCCTGCCACTTTCCCCAGGAAAACTTATGGTTCACTGCTGGATCAGAACAAATGCCAACCCAGTTTTCTGCAGATTGATGTTTATTCTTACTCTGCAGTAAACAATGGGATTTCCTTGGGCACAGGGAGATTTAGGGCAGCACAACCAGTTTCATCACACTGGGTGCTGAGCTGAGGTGGGCACCACCGGGCATCACAACTATGACCTAGTGCAAGTGTAGAACAGAAAGTGAGAAGTGGTTGGCCACATGGAGGGCACAGCTGAAATTTGAAATTTGTTCATCCTTTCCTGGGGAAAGTGGTGTGATGAAAGAAAAACCTTTCCAAATACTAGGCAACCTGTGGAAAGCCCTCCTACCAGATGTCAAGGAAATAAACAACTATATAACTTTTAGAAGACATCTGAAGGTAGCCCTTCTTCTTCTTCTTCTTCTTCTTCTTCTTCTTCTTCTTCTTCTTCTTCTTCTCCTCCTCCTCCTCCTCCTCCTCCTCCTCCTCCTCCTCAACAGATCATAATGTATAGGTCTCCTGCTATCTGGGTTTTGGGGTGTTGTCTCTGCCACCCTTCCTGGGCTCTCCAGACATAGAAGCCATCACATGGATCATTGAGATGCAAACATTCACAGAAAAAGGTCTTGGTTGCTCAACCCAGATCCTTTAGGTGCACTAGGTATTGAAGCACCTCATCCTATTTGCCGCTCAACTCAAGGAACTACTCAGAGCTCTGGAATTCAAAGATTTAAGGGAAGCCTAAGCCCTAGCATACGATTTAAGTGAGGATGTAATTGTTAGGATTCTTGCTCCGTGTTTGCAGTCATGGGATTGTTGTCTATCACATGACGGTGTATGTTTTCATTCCTCAGTGTGGGAAGTGATGGAGACAGGATGTTTTGGTGTTACTGTGTTTCATGATGTGGGACTATTGTCTTTTGTTTCTTTCTCTTTGCTGTCTGATGAGAAAGAGGAAGGAGCTAAGTCAGAATGCTCCAAGTGTATTATATGTAAATAAAATAGATTAGCCAAGATGCTGAGCTATTGAGTCTGTTATGCCTCTTGGTATCAGTCTCTGTGCTGTTCAGACTGGAGAAAGCTTTTGGAGCTCCCGACCGACCAGGAGGGAGAGGACATGCCAGTTGGGCATGTGTCTCTACCAGGGTCCTACATGAGAGTAGGACGATCCTAACAATAATGATGTAATGTAGTACTCCTTGCATCACATTGATTCTCCAAGGTTCCAAAGTTGGTCTGGTAATGGCTCTGATAGCTGCAGTGCTTACGGTGCCAATGCACAAAATGATCCATCTGTAAACCAGATAATGTGTCAGTTATGTTACAATCAAGGCCCGCCCACCTCTTAGCCCACTGATTATTGGCTAATTCAGCCAGCAGGCTTGTAATCCACTTCCCAGGCGACAAGGAAGCCCATTGTTGACTCCCCACCAGACAAGAAACTTCTGTTGTTGCAATCCCCATTTCAGATAGTGTAGCGGAAGCAGAATCTGGCCTGCTGTATCTACAGTAAGTTGAGCAGACCTGCCTAATGAAGAAATTGTTTTTCTGATCTTCTGGAGTCTGCCATGGTACATGGTGTGCAGCTGTGTGAGTAAATGGACGAAGGACCCACTTAAGAATTTTACAGAAGTAGGGGGATATTTTCATAGGAATGCTAGAGGAATTCGACAAATTCTGATATGAACTAACCTGATCTGCACATCTCAGACTAACATAAGGATTGGAACTTAGCTGTTAATCAGTGTTTGAACTTCCCAAATGTCCCAACACAATTTTCAGCTCAAAAGCCTGAATCAAAACAGGTTTTAATATGTGTATTTTGAAAGGAAATATGTTTAATTCATACCTCAAGAGAAAATACATTAAAATATGCACTGAAATGGAAATGTTTGTGCAGCCTTTTTAAAAAATAATAATAATCAAAATCAAAATTCGTAGATTCAAGCAGAAACAGGACAGAACAGAATGATGGGGGGAAACATGCAAAAATAATGCATACTGGAAATAAACTGACTTGCCCATCCCAACGTTTTCCTCAAGGTTTTAAAAAGCGGATTCTTAGATATATTCAAGGTACTTTGCAAAGCAGACATGTAGTGTAGCAGCACTTATTTTTTACTTTTCCGTTCCTCAGAATCACTTTAGCAACATCACTGGTAAAAGTTAAAGATCTATCTTTTTTTCCTCCTGTGAAAAAGGAGTGTGCTTGTTATGCCAAAGAGATTCTGCAAAGTTTGCAAAGTTCACGTTTCCAGTTATGACCTATAGGTTGACAATATTTCATATTCAGACACCTGCCTATACCGCACATAGCATCAACACTATATAGCAGTGTATATGCCCCATATAGACTCCTCATTCTCACAAATGACACAGCCATGCAATTTGTACCCAACTGTGGCTCTGCATTCTCTGACGATACTTGCACAAGGCAGGGACTACTGAAGCCCTGTCTACCTTGAGCTCGGGAGAGAAATACCTTCTGATTATCTCTCAAATGTCTTGCATGCATCACTCTGTTGGGATTTAATTTTTTCATTGCACGAGGGCTGGGGAACTGCACAAGCAAAGTAGTTGGCTGCACTGAACTGCTCTGTGGCATCCCATTCAACCTGCCAAATGAGTTGCCGTCAGTACACCTTTAAGGTTGGAGGTCCAAATGAACTTCTAAAAAAGGTAAAGGTACCCCTGCCCGTACAGGCCAGTCTTGACAGACTCTAGGGTTGTGCGCTCATCTCACTCTAGAGGCCGGGAACCAGCGCTGTCCGCAGACACTTCCGGGTCATGTGGCCAGCGTGACAAGCTGCATCTGGCGAGCCAGCGCAGCACACGGAACGCCGTTTACCTTCCCGCTAGTAAGCGGTCCCTATTTATCTACTTGCACCCGGGGGTACTTTTGAACTGCTAGGTTGGCAGGCGCTGGGACCGAACGACGGGAGCGCACCCCGCCGCGGGGATTCAAACCGCCGACCTTTCGATCGGCAAGTCCTAGGCACTGAGGCTTTTACCCACAGCGCCACCCGCATCCCACAATGAACTTCTAGTTTGTTTATATATTGTGAATAGTATGAAGGGTAGCATTTCTGCACCGTGTTTCACATTCCCAACCCCAGCTGTATCATGAGGAATGCAATCCATAGACAAACTTATAAAGGAAAAAGGGAACAACAAGAGCGAGAATGGAATTGCAATCTGAGTTTTGGGATATCATGTAACTTATATACCAGTGGCAAAAAGAAGAAGAAGAAAAAGACACAACTCCATGAGAGGTCTGGCCCACAAGTGACTTGCATTAAGTTTTATGGCCAGAAAGTGTGGATAGAAGCCTTACCATGGAGGTTGTGTGTCACTGCTTTGAGTGTAATACATGGGTGTCCATGAGGAAGGAAGGGGGTAGTTGGCAACGTGGATGAACCATAATTCCAATATTTCCAGTTAGTACATTTCTAACATTTGCAGATATGAGGCAAAACATACAGGCATGGTTCTTCCTACTCTTTTCTTATGTTAGAAACTAGCCTGCTTTCCATTTCAATGTCCCCCCCCCCTTTGGCAAAACCCCTGGAAAAATCCCTGCAGTTGTCCCCATGGAGTCAATAGGACTGAAGTTTATTGCGTGCGTGTACACACACACACACACACACACACACACACCAAACTGAGGACAAGATAAGATTTTAAAATGGATGGCATTAATTTGTAAAAGCATTTGTAGTGTCTAGGTCCTTCTCTCAACAAGCATCCCTTCCACTTTATTTGTTGGCTTCTATTTACTGGAAAGTGCATTGTTTTGATCTAGTAAGTCACCAGTCTTGCAGGAAGTCATGGTAAATGATTCAGAGACCAATTCAAGTGAAGGTTTCGAATACTAAGCGAGAGACCCTAGGCTGGGTTTTTTTGCAATTACAATCACCATTATAAGAGGATTCTTGTGAAAAATAAGTGATGTAAAGGGAAGGAGAGAGGCAAAGGAGCTGAATGGCTTGAACACTGGCAAAACTGCATCAAATCCAACATTAATTTTATGAAATCTTCAGGTAATCCTGGGATTCAGGAGAAATAGAATGCAGGGCAGAATGAAGCAGCTAAATAATGAAGGGATTGATTGATTGAGATTTACTCTTCTCTAGTCCGGTTCTACTTCATGTAACTGCTAGTACCAAGAAACTCATGTGAGCTGAGAATAAAAGGCAGAAGGAGCTCAGTAGACATTTGGGTGGAAGAGTAGGGAAATGGCCTCTTTCTTTCTATCTCTACATGCCCCAGCTTTTTGATAGCTTGTGCACTGAAGTCATGACCCCGTGGTAATAACATGAGTTTGTTGCTATGGAAATGATTCCTTCACCACAAATTAGTTTGACTTCACCTCAGGAACAAATAGGAGGAACAGAGCCCCATAGTGGGAGGAAACCTTTGTTTAAATGCAAATGAATCTGATAACGGGGAACTGGTGTGAGAGCATCATAAATGAGATCTATGTTCTGTGTCTGAGATCTTGTCTACAGATGTAGCAAAAAGAGATATGCACCATGATGTGTACACACAACCAGTTTAAGACACGGCTAGGTCATTCCCCCCGGCTACTTTGGGGAAAAACACATCAAAACACAGTATTTCATAAGAAATGACAGGTTAGATACAGGATAGGTGTGGGTTGTGCCTAATGTTGTGTGCACATCACATCCCAAACCAGCAATGGGAACACACCAGATGCAGAATAGCCGGGAGTATGTACTCATAGTGCATAGATCTCTGTTATCATTCATTCATCATTTTATTTGTATGTCACCTTTCCATAGTTAAAACAATGCTCAAGGCAGCTTACAACATGACAAGATTTACATAATTACCAACATAACAAACGTCATAAACAATAAATAAAACACATCAAAAAGTACACAACCAAATGGAAACCAATTTCCACATAAATCATAACATCTAAACCCAAGAATACAGCATTAATATCAATAACAATTTAAAATGACATAGATAAAAAAAAGCAATTAAAAGGAAAAAGAAAACAAAAAGGGAGCCCTCTCTGCCCAGCAGCAGCGGCAGTAACAGTCCAATATGGAGCCCGTCAGGGCCCGCCCCAAGCCAGGTGGAGAGAAGCAGGGCAGGGCCCTTCAGGCTCCCAGCAGGTCAGTTATCACGATCCTTAGGGTGATGCAGCCTGAGGTACTCCAAAGATTGTTGGACTACAACTCCCATCAGCCCTAGCCAACACAGCCAATGGTCAGGGAAGATGAGAATTGTAGTCTAGCAATATTGGCACCACATTGGCTATACAGTGGTACCTCGGGTTAAGTACTTAATTCGTTCTGGAGGTCCGTTCTTAACCTGAAATTGTACTTAACCTGAAGCACCACTTTAGCTAATGGGGCCACCCGCTGTCGCTGTGCCACTGGAAGATGATTTCTGTTCTCATCCTGAAGCAAAGTTCTTAACCCGAGGTAATATTTCTGGGTTAGCGGAGGCTGTAACCTGAAGTGTATGTAACCCGAGGTACCACTGTATACTATTACGGAAACTTCCAGTGCAACCCTGATATGCACACAATGTGTCTGTCTGTGTGTGTGTGTCAATCACGCACATTCTGTGAATGGGGGGGGGAATCTCCTTGATCTGGACAATGCTGGATACTGCGGGAAAGTGTCCCTTGAAAGTGAAGTTACTGCGTTCCGCCCTGCAACATTTCGTTGCAAAGCTCCTCTTCTTTGCATGCATATCAACTTTGCCTCCAAAAACCAACCATTGCCTCTTGAAATCAAACAGTTCCTTCTTTGAGGTCTCAGACACGAATCAGAAATATCCACTGTTCATATGTAACTCTGTTGATATTCATCATGGCTCAGCTGCGGCAGCGTCACTTTCTCTGCAGTCAAAGTGCAGAAGATGAGACTGCTCACAACCTCGCACCTTCTGGTAGTGATATATCTCATCATTAGGAAACTAACTTGCTGTACGGTATCAAGGCTTTTCTTGTCAAGTTCACAGTCTTGTCATCACTTAGAGGTTTTATTATACCTTAAGTACAGTGGCCCATAATGGGGTATTTCAGAAGAAGTGAGCTGCTTCATTGTCGTGGTTTAATGCTTTGGATGTTCTGAAAAAAATATGTGAGCTGAGAGACACTGCAAAAGTAACTTGAAATATGATTGAAGGGCAGAGTAAAATACCCATACTGTAATAAATTAATTGTTGCTAGAATGGTGCTATAATCGCAAAATAAAACTGTAGAAAATTAGATGCTGTTCAGTAAAAGTGTCAGCCATAGTAGTCAAAGCTCCCCAAAGATTTGGTGGGATTTTGGTATAACGTTAGTGGTACTTTACCTCTACGCCATCTTCTGCTTTATAACGATTGCAAGTGGGGCACCGCAACAAAATGTTGTTTGTGTGGTGTGTGAGACTTCAGAGTTCCTCCATCTCTGGAAGGAAGGCTCTCTTGAATGGGAAAGCTGAGAAGGGGCAATGTTGAAGGGACAGATTGAGCCAGTTGTCAGCTGACTCAATTTGTGCCTTCGAAGACACCCCCCCCCCCTCACGTGGGAGGCTGTCCAGCCTGATCTGTGCTTCCCGTTATGAGTCACAAGACCACTGACTGTGACTCTGCAGGTTACAGACTAGAAATTTGAGAATTGGCGGAACTGTCAGCAAGAACTATGCATTGACCAGGAGATCCTGGGATTGTATCTGAAATCAGATAAATACAAAAGGTGTTATTGAGATCACTTTACCTGTGTGAAATGGGTTCCTGTATATTTCTGTAGAGCACATCAGGAGATCCTGGGATGGTCCTCTGCAGAAAGGTCACAGCAATGCACAGAACATTTAGTATTTTCTCTTTGTCCCACTGATGGGGAAAGCATGTTTTGCAGTGATGCAGGAAAGAGCTTTCTATATGTTGACACCCGGCTTGTGGAAGATCATCTGCTAGATGAACACTAAGCACCGACAGTTCTATCTTTTCAGGACACGGGTGGCACTGTGGTCTAAACCACTGAGCCTCTTGGGCTTGCTCATTGGAAGGTCAGCAGTTCGAATCTGCGTGACGGGGTGAGCTCCTATTGCTCTGTCCCACCTTCTGCCAACCTAGCAGATCGAAAGCATGCCAGTGCAACTAGATAAATAAGTACCACTGAAGCGGGAAGGTAAACAGCATTTGCATGTGCTCTGGCTTCCGTCACGGTGTCTCATTGTGCCAGAAGCGGTTTAATCCTGCTGGCCACATGACCTGGAAAGCTGTCTGTGGACAAATGCCAGCTCCCTCGGCCTGAAAGCGAGATGAGTGCCTCACTCCATAGTTGCCTTTGACTGGACTTAACCATCCAGGGGTCATTTATCTTTACCTTTTTTAACTTTTCAGGAAAAGTTTCACCAAGTGAAAAAAATTGTGTTTGCCATAGATAAGCATATATATATATATATATATATATATGCTTTCGTAGATTTTCACGGGTACAGGAATGCAGGTTTTGGTGTCCTCGGGTGTCTTCCCGTGTAAAAGTTGGGGTGTCTAGGCGACGTTTCGACGAGGTCTCACTCGTCATCTTCAGGCTGGTGCTTTCGGCTTCTTGTTACTGGAACAGAGCAGGATCTCAGTGTTTGAGTTCCTATAAATACTGTTGAGGAGGTGTGGTGTATAGCCTCCAATGTTCTGGGCAGAGAGGAGGTTCCCAGGCTAGTGTGCCTTTTCTTCTTTTGTTCCTTAATTACTTGAGGGATATCTTGAGTGATTTCTTGAGTGATTTCCTGAATCCCACTTAGGTGGGTCATTAGGTGTGGATTAGTTGCTAAAGCCTTCGTGTCTTGAACTCTTGAACTTTGTGAAGAGTTTTTCTGAGAAGATGGCTGTACTGCACTTGGTTGTGCTCTGGCTTGGCTTCGTGTATAGGGGCGAGCTGTGGTTTTGTGGCCTGTGCCAGCCAGATCTGTGTAGGGATTGCAGGGGGGTGCAGCATCCGGAGGTGCCACCCTGGTTTGGCTACTGGATGGTGTCTGTAATTTATCTGTGGAGAGGGTCTGGGTTTGGGTCTGGTGTGGTTGATTGGTGATGGCGTTCTGTGTGCCTCTGGATCTGGTGTCAGATTTTGTGGGGAGGGCTAATTTCCAGATGTCTGGCAAGCGGGATGTGTCGTCACGCTTGTTCATGTTGTGAGGGTGTTTCTCTATCTCGATGGCTTCCATGATTATTCTCTTGTGGTGATGTTCCATGTTAAAGAGCAATTTGGAATCTGCAAAATTAATTTCGTGTCCTGTTTCTTTCATGTGTTGGAAAAGAGAGGAAGTTTTTTCTTCTTTTTTGACGGCATTCTTGTGTTCTGCGATACGTGCATTTATTCGTCTGTTTGTTTGTCCAATGTACGTGGCTGGGCAGACTTTGCAGGGTCTATGAAATACCCTGCAAAGTCTGCCCAGCCACGTACATTGGACAAACAAACAGACGAATAAATGCACGTATCGCAGAACACAAGAATGCCGTCAAAAAAGAAGAAAAAACTTCCTCTCTTTTCCAACACATGAAAGAAACAGGACACGAAATTAATTTTGCAGATTCCAAATTGCTCTTTAACATGGAACATCACCACAAGAGAATAATCATGGAAGCCATCGAGATAGAGAAACACCCTCACAACATGAACAAGCGTGACGACACATCCCGCTTGCCAGACATCTGGAAATTAGCCCTCCCCACAAAATCTGACACCAGATCCAGAGGCACACAGAACGCCATCACCAATCAACCACACCAGACCCAAACCCAGACCCTCTCCACAGATAAATTACAGACACCATCCAGTAGCCAAACCAGGGTGGCACCTCCGGATGCTGCACCCCCCTGCAATCCCTACACAGATCTGGCTGGCACAGGCCACAAAACCACAGCTCGCCCCTATACACGAAGCCAAGCCAGAGCACAACCAAGTGCAGTACAGCCATCTTCTCAGAAAAACTCTTCACAAAGTTCAAGAGTTCAAGACACGAAGGCTTTAGCAACTAATCCACACCTAATGACCCACCTAAGTGGGATTCAGGAAATCACTCAAGAAATCACTCAAGATATCCCTCAAGTAATTAAGGAACAAAAGAAGAAAAGGCACACTAGCCTGGGAACCTCCTCTCTGCCCAGAACATTGGAGGCTATACACCACACCTCCTCAACAGTATTTATAGGAACTCAAACACTGAGATCCTGCTCTGTTCCAGTAACAAGAAGCCGAAAGCACCAGCCTGAAGATGACGAGTGAGACCTCGTCGAAACGTCGCCTAGACACCCCAACTTTTACACGGGAAGACACCCGAGGACACCAAAACCTGCATATATATATATATATATATACATACACATATACATGAGAAAGAGAAAGAGAAAAGGAGAGAGAGATGGGGTAGCTTGTTCGCTCTTCATTGGTTTTATAGCTTTGCCGCAATCATTGATAATCTGACTTCAAGATCTATTGTGATGAAGGATGTGCTGTAGATAGTTATGTCTCATAAAATAAATAAAATACAGATGTGTATTTTGTAACTGCAGAAATGTACCTGAGTACAAAATAATGTGAGGAAGAGATTTGGACGTAAATGCAGTAAATGAAACGACACTGAGTAGAACAGAAATTGCATGGTCAATGAGGGCAAGAGGGCTAATCTTGCTATGTTTTATTCATTGAATTCTCAACAAATTTTCGCTCACAAGACACCAAAAACACCCCAGGATTATCTCCCTGGAACAAAGCCCCATTGATTGATTGTGTCGTGTGACACAATTGTCATCTGCCTGCAGCTCTGCAGATATGAGCCATTTCATAAACGTCACTGCATGCAGCACAATTATTATATTTAGATTTGATCTATTTGTCCTTGTTGGCTGGGCTTTACCTACAGTCACTTTGACTGATGAGTGAGCTACACAGGCTATTTCCCTACGATTGTATGTAGCTTTGTAGAACGTTGGCCCCAACACCTAATTTCTCACTTCTGAGATAATACTGACTTGAATTTTCCATGCTATTTTGACACACCTTGGTGAAGACTAAATGTGTTTCCTCTAGCTACTGATATGCTTCGTCCTGACAGACTACAAATCACTTTACTGCTGCTGTATTCTGTTTGGCTGGTTCTAACTTCATTATTCCAGCCTTCCGTTCCCTATGCCGATCTGATATTGTCTTAAATGACTTGGAATATTTGAAGGCCTCACGCTGACTTCTCTGAGTATCATGGCCCAAAAATAAATCTAAAGACTACATTATTGTTAGGAACATAGGATGCAAAATAAATCTAAAGAAGGAGTATGAGCTATAGCTCTTTGTCTTGGAAAAGAGGCAGATTTAGGGCAGCGTGAATGGTTCTGCTGCACTGGGCCTTGAGCCTGGGGGGCGCTGCAGGGCATTGCAACAATGACATAGTGAATTGGGCAGAACGGAAGGTGAGAGACGGCGGGGCACTGAATTTTGGCCTCACACAGAGCGCAGTTGAAATGTGAAAGACCAAAGTCTGCCCCTGCTAGGAAAACCAGTGCAATTTGTGGAGCTTCCCTGCTTCCCACACCACTATGAAATTTAGGGTCTAGTCTGTGGAGGTTACTGCTCTTTCAGACTTTTAGAAGACATCTGATGGCAGCCCTGTTTTGGGAAGTTTTTAATATTTGATGTTTTATTGTATTTTTAATATTTTATTGGAAGCCACCCAGAAAGAAAAGCACTGGATAGATAGATTATACAGTGGTACCTCGGGTTAAGAACTTAATTCATTCTGGAGGTCCGTTATTAACCTGAAACTGTTCTTAACCTGAAGCACCACTTTAGCTAATGGGGCCTCCTGCTGCCGCCGGCCGCCGGAGCACAATTTCTGTTCTCATCCTGAAGCAAAGTTCTTAATCTGAGGTACTATTTTTGGGTTAGCGGACTCTGTAACCTGAAGCAAATGTAACCTGAAGCATATGTAACCCGAGGTTGTTGTTGTTTAGTTGTTTAGTTGTGTCCGACTCTTCGTGACCCCATAGACCAGAGCACGCCAGGCACTCCTGTCTTCCACTGCCTCCCGCAGTTTAGTCAAACTCATGTTGGTAGCTTCAAGAGGTACCACTGTATATATCCAGTAGAATAGAGACATAAGTCATCATTATGTTCATTGCAGCAGATTTTTGTCACTCAAAAACTCCAGTTGATTTGGACTGTCTGGCTGTTTTTGTGTAGAATTGTGGCTGGGGTAAAAATAAATTATTATTATTGTTGTTGTTGTTACTATTATTAGGCTGGGAGAGGCAGGAATTGGGACTTGATGGAGCTATTCAGAATTCCATACAAGACTAGAGTTAAAATCTTAAATCAGGCTCCACAACGTAATGATCAACTTCTATTAGACACACTTTTTTTAAGGATTAATTTTTGGTCTTTCTCATGTGGTACAGCTTTCTCTCTCTCTTTAAATGTAACCAATAGTGCTGGCAATTATAGCTGACACTGTGCTTTAATTATTGTCTTTGTTTTTATGTCATCTGTGTGCCTACCCACCTCACCCAGGAGGATGCCGCCTCTCTCAGAGAAACAGTGCCCATAATAAATAATCAAAGGCCTACAGAATTTCAAGTTCTCCTTGAACAAAGCACAAGACTCTCATCTCTTTTCCCCTTGACTTTTGGGGGAGCATATAAATACAGCACATAATCCTTTCCCTTGTAGTGAATTGTTTAAAGAAGGGTAAGGCAGAAATCCTAGAATTAGAGGCAGAGTTCAAAAGCCTCATACCGCCAGCTCCATGGTCCTTTACTGATGTGACCTCTAGGGAGCTAACCAAAGCAAAATTGCCCTCAATAATTATTTAACTGCCAAGGACTTTAGGTTTGTTTAAGGCAGTGTCAGAAATATTGTTAGCAGAGATTGGAGGGGAAGGGGACAGAGGAAAAGAAGAAAAACAATGATACTTGCTGTTAAAATTGTTTCAGAACAGTCCCACTAGGCAATCTGCGGGAGCGATGCCTCAGACATGGATTTGTGTATTCCTAGGTAATTGGATATTTCAGTTTGGTTCTCTGTCTCTTTCCTCCCCCAACTCCATTTTGCCTCAGTAGTTCTGTCTATTGTGCTCTTGAAGCAGTAAATCACATAACTTCCATAACTGCCCTTCCTATCAGTT
The DNA here is from genome assembly GCF_965153285.1 of Podarcis tiliguerta. Lineage (NCBI taxonomy): Eukaryota > Metazoa > Chordata > Lepidosauria > Squamata > Lacertidae > Podarcis > Podarcis tiliguerta. Next base: position 62,064,141 of record NC_139542.1, on the reverse strand, counting down.
CAGAATTTAGATAGGAATATTTAGAAATGCCCATTTCCTTTGAGAAGAAACTTTTAAAGAACAAATTCTGGTAAATCACCAGGGAAAGCCTTTTTTCCCCCTACCCCCACTTCATTTTTCTTTCCCCCACTACGTTGTATAACACCCACACACCCACACTTGCTCTGGTTTTCAGAAAGCTTTCTTCTCTCTTTTTTTACCTATGCTGGAGATAAAATGTTTTCTTAACACTTAATGAGATCAGAGAACCATGTTTAATGTGTTTAAAAGAACCTTGATCTGCAGACATGTTTCACCTAGTCTCATTGATTAGCCAGAACTGAAGATTTATCCAAAGATATAGATCTGATGGCTTAAAAAAGACACACAACCTAATTCCACAGCTGCTTCGTTGCTGCCAGTCTGACTTTTCAAATGGTAACTCAGCAACACGCTCTGCTAGTGTGGAATGCAGGTGCCTACTTATTAGGCACTATTTTCCTCATCGTTGCACCTTTGCTCCAGAACATTCTCTTATGTTTCATTCAGCTTCGGTATGACATGTTTTAAACCTGGAAACCTTAGAAACGATGCCTGCTCTGTTAACGATCAGCAGGAAATGGCAGTGCAAGAATATTGCTTCAAAGAAAGAGAGAAGAAACAAGGGGGGAAATTCCAAGGAATCCAACCCATCCCAATTGGTTTCATTTTAAGCACCACAACATATGAGGTCATTGGAAGATGTTCACTGGAGCATCTAACTCTGTGGTCTCTTTCTGAGAGCCACAACCTAACATGGCAGTGTTGTGTGTGTAGGCATCCTATGTGAAGGGATATTCAGTTGCATGAGCCCTGACTTACACTGACCCAGGTTCACCACATTAGAAGAACTAGACTGCTATTATAGACCTTCTTCCTCAGGAGCATCTCTCTTTAAGACCAAAATATCCTACACCTGGAGTGACTGCTTTTTCAAGAATACACAGCTTGTAACACACCAATTCAAACATAGCATGATTTGGGGCCCATTGGCTGCTGGTATCTATCATCTATCATCTATCTATATCTATCTATCTATCATTTATCTTTCTATCTATCTATCTATCTATCTATCTATCTATCTATCCATCCAACCACACACACCCCTCTGCAGTTCAAGGCAGCACAATCCTGGAGATTTATTGGGACCCCAGTGGGCAACCGTTCTGTTGCATTTGGCTTGCTGTTCTCATGATTTGCCAGCCTGTTTGATGGATATGAACAATGTCGAGTGAGATCTTCGAAGCTGGGTGGGGTGCTCAGTAAGATTTCTAGTCATCTGAGGAGCGGCTCAGAAACAGAAACAATTATGCAAAGGATAGAGATTCAAATTTGCAGTGACCAAATCCAGCTTTAAATTCTTTCCCCCTCTCTCTCTGTGTGTGGAGAGCACATAAAGCCCTAACTGTAGCTTATGGATTCATGTGCCTTCGGAAGAACTGAAGAACTCCAGACTGCCTTCTTGTCCTTTTCTGTCTGAAAGGAGGAATTTGACCATGGGGGATGGGTTAGGGGAGAAAACTAAGAAAGTGTTGATTTATAGATTACACACACATGCACACACAGTTACAAAGGTATCTGTATGATAATCTCCCTGCATCGTTCTCCTTGTGATGAGGAAATATCCTTTCTCTTCTCTTTGACATCACAGCAGGGTTTATTTGCACTCTCCCTAACCACTTTCTATGGGTCCAAGTGGGTGGCTATCAAATACAAATCATCTAGTGAGGCTGAACGCAATGAGAAGACAGCCCCCGGTTATAAGATCGGGGAGAGAACACGGTGACTCAGAAGAAAGCAAATTAAAACATACAGGCTCCTTAATCAGGAAGGGTCAGGAAGAGAAAATGAAAATAGCAGAGCACTGTCTACTGAGGGCTGGTTGACATTCACTCCTCATTTCACTCACTGGAATACAGCAGCAAGTCACTCCTGTGGGGGAAAATGTGTAATGCCCTCACACAATATGTGTATGGGGCCAATTCCTTCTGTTTTCAAGTCCCTCACCAAAGCCCACCTTTTCTTTGGATTAACTATTTAGTTGCCCTACTAAAATGAAGCCTCAATGCACATCAGTAGCACATACAGTCCATAGGCATTAGAATGGCAGGACAGAAATTGCTATATTATATACATACAGTGGGTTTTTTTCCTTTAAAAAAATGTTTAGGGGTACTCTCATTTTCCCACTCGTTTTGAAATACTGCCCCTCAATGAGGCCAGACTTAGATTCACAAAATGTTTAGGGGTATGCGTACCCCTGCGTACCCCCAGGGGGAAAAGCACTGGATACATACATATATCACGGTCAGAAAGGTAGTTTCTGCATGAAACTACACAGAGAGCCAGTGTGGTGTAGTGGTTAAGAGTGGTAGACTCGTAATTTGGTGAACCGGGTTCGCGTCTCCCCTCTTCCACATGCAGCTGCTGGGTGACCTTGGGCTAGTCACACTTCTCTGAAGTCCCTCAGCCCCACTCACCTCACAGAGTGTTTGTTGTGGGGGAGGAAGGGAAAGGAGATTGTTTGAGACTCCTTAGGGTAGTGATAAAGCGGGATATCAAATCCAAACTACTACTCCTCTTCTTCTTCTTCTTCTTCTTCTTCTTCTTCTTCTTCTTCTTCTGTCCCACCTCTAGCTGAAGAGGGCAATGAGGAGCAGATGGGGCTCATCAACCTGGAAAACTCTGGTCTTAAACCTCCGCTGCCTTGTGGCTATACTCATTTGTGAGAAAGGCTTTGGGAGTAAATGCCAAAGAAAAATTCATCTTGTTGCTTTGCGGCACATCTTCTGGAGAAGGCTAAAGAGTAAATCCTACAAAATCTGGAGTGGAATTCCTAAGACGGTTGGATTGCACCCTGGAGAGGTCACTTTGGTGCTGCTGAGGCAGCAAAAACAATACAGCAAGCAGCAGTTACGAGTTACTGGCCTCTGAAGCTGCAGCAGGTATTTTGATTCCCCAGTGATTTGACTTGAACCCCTGAAGCCCATTCCATTATGTCTTCAGACAGAGAAATGCCAACAACAAGAACCTGAACTAAGTTTGCACCCATTCTTCTTCTGTTACTATTGGCTCTGTTTTCCCCTTTCTGCTGCTCTTCTTCCTTTTTCATCTTTCATTATTTCAGCATTTCAAGAAGTAAGATCTTCCTGCGGCAAAGACCTGACTTTATGTTCTGTAAAAATTTTTTAAAAAGATGTTATGTACATCAATGCTACTATATGTCTATTATGGTGATGACAACTACGACTGCTAAACCAAACTTGTAAGTAGAGTTGGGGGAGAACTTAAATTCAGTATGCAGTTAAAGATGAACTTACAAAATTTACATTTTCCAAGAGAGAGAGAGAGAGAGAGAGAGAGAGAGAGAGAGAGAGAGAGAGACCTGAAACACAGCTACCCATTGACATTTGCATCAATCTGAATTTTGCAATTTGTCTAGAACAGTACAATGAGGCAGAGGAAGCAGAAAAATTAAGCAAAACATCAGGCAGGGAGTGGAGACTTATTTTCCTTTTTTTGTGGTGTTCCTACATCACAAAATGGTAACACTTCTTCGCAATATGGTTTGAATTGCAAGTTAAAAGCAAAATATTGTATTTCAGCTGCCTAATATCTTCAGCTTCATGTGTTTTTGCAAGTAAAACATGCACAGAGGTAAGCACAACCGAGTTCAGTGAACTTGCTCAGCTAATTATGCACAGGTTTGCATAACTGCTTGCTCTAAAGCTTTACTCATTGGTGTGTGAATGTATTGATCAATACAGCTTTCCAATTAACTCTCTCTTTCTCATACCCAGCATAGGTTGAGACAATATTGGGATAACAAAGAAACCAGACACTAAGAAGTGGGCAGGTGTATAACATGTCTTTCTACTATACAGTGGTACCTCAGTTTACAAACCTAATCCTTTCCAGAAGTCCATTCTTAAACCAAAGCGTTCTTAAACCAAGGCATGCTTTCCCATAGAAAGTAATGGGAAATGGATTAATCTGTTCCAGACGATGAAAAACAAGCCCTAAAACAGCAATTTAACATGAATTTTCCTATCTAACGAGACCATTGATCCATACAATGAAGGCAATAATCAATGTACTGTACTATAAAAAAAATTTAACAGTAGATGACAAAAAATAAAAATTATTATTATTTTCTCACGTGAACTGATGATAGTGATTGTTTGGATGGGGGGCTTTTATCCATTTCTGCAGTCACACAATCAACCAGTAGCTGAACTGGGTTCCACACAGTCACAAAAACAAGTCACAAAAACAAAGTCACAAGCCACAGTCACAACTCAGTCCCATAAAACGAAGAACAGGTCACATTTTTAAAAAATGAAAAAAGCCACACAAACAAAAATGCAAAAAATAGCAAAAGCAAAAGTTCCAAATATCACCTCTGTGTTGTGTGGGTGCTTGGGACTCAAAAGCCGACAGACTCAATAGGAAACCTCGATTAGCAGTGTGGGACTCAATTTATAATTGGAACACACTCAACAGGAAGCGGAACATGTTCCGCTTCCAAGGCAAAGTTCACAAACCAAAACACCTACTTTTGGGTTCGCAGCATTCTTATTCCAAGCTGTTCATAAACTTAGCTGTTCTTAAACCAAGCTACCACTGTACTAGTTTTCTAGGTGTATGGAATGTGATATGTGAAGAAGCACTCTAATATGTGGCTTTCACCCACAGTAGAGATTTAGTAGCCCATCCAAATGTCAACTCTTATCAAAACTCTTAAAGTTTCCTTCAAAATTCTCCAGAGGATTTACCTGAGAAAGATTATTTTGATTGGCCACCATTTTACCTCACTTAATAGAATTTATTGGCAATCCAAAGATACTCAGGATTTATTTAATATATTTTAGGTCCTCTTCCAATTCTTATGATGCTTTGCCCATGCAGAAACCTCCAAATGCATACTGAAGGTTTCCTTTAATTGAAATTTAATAGTATTTCTGACCTGCGGTCTGGAGTCCTTCAGCCCAGGAGACTACTCATACTGAAGCAAATTAAGAGGGAAAGGTTTCAGCCATTTAACCCACTTCAGAATTGGATGAAACTGTTTTGTGGTAAACATATTAGAGCTCCAACAGGAAAGCAGTCATTTTATTTTCCCTAGAAAGCCCTGTACTAACTTGTTTTTGGGATTTTGGAAAATTCAGAATTGGACTTCTCATAAAATGAGATGCTTCCTGAAAATGAGTGATTCCTGGAGGCTGCCATTATACTAGACAGCAGTTGCAATTCATAAAATGGTTGAATTACTGGAAAGCTGATGTTTCACACTTCAAAATTGGACTCACCATAAAAATAGGAGTTTCATGGAGGTTGCCGTTATAGCACAGAGCAGCTGCAATTCATAAAATTGATAAAATGGTTGAATTAATGGGGAACTAATGTCTCACACGTCTGTAAATAATAACACACGATTAGAATGCTGTGAAGGAGGAGGAGGAGGAGCAAATTTTACCAGGATTAATCTATATCTTCCATCTGTTATTTCACAGAAGTATTCTCTGTACATTTGCATTTCTGATGTTTCCATTTTAGGTTCAGAAGCAATGAGCTTGCATCATAAAAACAATAAATATTAAATTGGACTTATTGTTGTCATTCTACACACACACACACACACACACACACGGGGCAGCAAGGTTTACCGGCTATGGGCCGGATCACTCCCATGGAGATTGTCCGTGGGCCGGACTGGCACAGCGTGATGCCAGAAATCACATCTGCACATCTCCGTGGTGCTAGAAATTGCTTCTGTGCATGCCCAGATGCCGAAAATCGCTTCTGTGCAGGCGCGATTTTCGGCGTCGGGACATGCGCAGACGTGATTTCTTGTATCTGCATGTGCACAGATGGATTTCCGGCTCCGCATGGCGAGTCACTGCGCTGGTTTAGCGCAGTGAGCGGGGGACTCACCAAGCGGGCAGCTCAGTTCAGGAGCGGTTCGGGGGCCGGTAAAATGGTCTTTGTGGACCACGTCTGGCCCATGTGTTGCCGGCCCCTGTATTAAAAGGTATTTTGGGGAGTAGGTAGATAATCTTATTGGATGCTTCTTTAGAGGGCATGCTTCTTTTAAAACTGCTTAATTATAAATATGGAAGGATACACATACAGGGAACAGGCAGTGTCCTAAACAATCATGGAAAGTCTCCCACTTTGCTTTCAACTTCCCATTTTACCCAACCTCAGCAAAAACTGCTTTGCTCTGTGCCCAAATTCAAACAGTATTTCCCCCCCTTTTAACACCCTAACCTTTCAAACTCAATTGTGAAGACTGGTCATTCAGGAAACCATATCTTAATGAATGGCTGTGATTGACAGAGTATTAATGGATACTCCCTGACAAGCAGTCAACTTCAGCCAAAGTTGGCCTAGTCTTTCTCCACACGAGTACAGTGGTACCTCTGGTTAAGAACTTAATTCGTCCTGCAGGTCCGTTCTTAACCTGAAACCATTTTTAACCTGAGGTATCACTTTACCTACTGGGGCCTCCCGCTGCTGCAGCACCACCGCTGCACGATTTCTGTTCTCATCCTGAAGCAAAGTTCTTAACCCGAGGTACTACTTCCAGGCTAGTGGAGTCTGTAACCTGAAGCGTTTGTAACCCGAAGTGTTTGTAACCCGAGGCACTGTATAGCATTTCTATTGCAATAATAACCATACTCCGCTTCTCAATGGTCTTATTCTCTTATTATTCACAAAACAATGAAATCAGTGCCTGGTTATCTCCACTGGCTTCCAATCAATTTCTGGGTGCAATTCAAGTGTTGATTTTAACTATTAAAGCCAAGAATGGTTTGGGTCCAAGATAGCTTCTCAACAGGCAATTCTTGAGGTGAGTTCATTACGGCACTTTCTGTAATGTCCCCACCCAATGAGGCAAAGAGCAGAGAGAGATGGCATTTTCAGTGTGGGCTGCTGCATATAGAATACTTTCCCCTGCTAGGGTATTTTTGGCACCAGGTGAAAACCCTTTTTCTAGGTCTTTTAATGTTAAGCTTTGGTATGTTTTAGTTCAGAACTATTACGTTTGCCCTGCTGATTTGTATACTTGTATGCTGGTTCTATGCTAGTTTTTGTTCTAATGTTGCTTCTGTGTTCTGTGGGGTTTTTTTAAGTTAATTTGATTCCATTTTATTGATTTTGGCAGAGGAAATAGTTAATTTTGTGGCATATAAATGTCAAAAATGAATAAATGTCCCACACCTGCACGTACCACCCCCAGGAGGTGTGTCTACCATTTTCCAGTTCTTACAGTAGCTATAGCTATTTTTGTGCTATTCATAAAGACACTTGTAACTTTGTCATAGTGAAATAATCTTATCCAAGTAACCATAGATGATTTTTTAGTGGAGCTCTTGGTATCAAATGCCCAATTATTTATTGTGTTTTATCAGTGGAGGGGGGGAGGCACTTTCCCAAATTCCCTACTAAATAAGCCACATGTCATTGTTTACACCTCCAACAATCTTCTTTTTTTTTCTTTTTGAAGCAGAACGTATCAGTCCCCCCCCCATATGATTTCTTTGTCAATCAATAGCCTGACATTTGAAGACAAGCTTGATAGCAGGAAAATTAAGAGAGGTTTCACAGTAAACTGAAAGTTCTATGCACTCTTTGCTATAATTCCAAAGCATGACCTCAGCACCCTATTTATTTATTTTTTGTAATATTCATGGCTGTATAGAAGGGACAGTATTCTTTGCTATTTTGTAAGTGATTAGGCTTGACATTTGCTAAGCTACCAATTCAAAAACATAAGAAATATAGCATAAAGAGCAAATCAGGCAGTTGAAATGGTTCCTTCTCCTTGCCCTTTACACACTGTCCAAGGATCATTTTGTAAAACCTTTTAGAGCATGTGATTTTCACACATTTAGTAAATGTATATTTAGGTTTGTTGGAATTCCTACAGCAGGCAGTCAATCAAGCATCCATTGAATAAAATGAAAAGACTCCTGTAGAGCAGTGCAGTTCTTTCTGTGTTAACAATAACATGCTTTATCTATTATGTTGGAAATGTGTGGTTCGGAACATGAAGGAAAGGGATGTATTTTTATTCCAAGTCAGCCATGCTTTATACAGAAATGGCGAGGGAGTGTAAAAGAAAATAAATTGTCCATGGGGGGGTATGAAGTGCACCAATAGGTGAAAATATATTGATATACCATATTTTTCCATCTATAAGATGCCCCCATGTATAAGACACCCCTTATTTGGGGGGACTCCGATTTTAGAAAATGGGGGGAGATGGCCCCCATGTCTAAGATGCCCCCAAAATTTGGACATTATTTTTAGGGGGAAAACCTAGTCATATACACTGAAAAATATGGTATATTTAAAATATCTATATACATAGCAATTGTTCATAGCTTTGGAGTGCAGCATCAATATAGCGCCTAGCTCTATTTTTCATCAAATCCAAGAGCAGCTGCTCCCTTAATTTGTTCCTGAATGTGTTTATTACAGGATGAATATTATGGTAGGGATGAGGTCCAACTAAATGAAATTTAATCCGGACAAGACATGTCAATTCTACATATCTTATGTAGGATTAAACCTTACCAGGAGGGAAGCATTGCCTCTGGGTTCTGCTCTGTTTTCAGGTGGCAGAAATTGCCCGGGGGGGGCAGTATTTGCTAGATCCAGCTGGTTGGATGGTAGCTACTCAAGTGATCTGACCTCAGTCTGTTGTGAGCACAGCCTGTTTCTTTAAGAGAAATGCCTGGTCTGTAATAGGGACTCTTTTTCTAGGCTGGGCTTGGTTCCCTCTACAGTTCAGTAGGAACTAGTTGGAACCTTGTTGTTGTTTAGTCGTTCAGTCGTGTCCGACTCTTCGTGACCCCATGGACCAGAGCATGCCAGGCACTCCTGTTTTCCACTGCCTCCCGCAGTTTGGTCAGACTCATGTTTGTAGCTTCGAGAACACTGTCTAACCATCTCGTCCTCTGTCGTCCCCTTCTCCTTGTGCCCTCCATCTTTCCCAGCATCAGGGTCTTTTCCAGGGAGTCTTCTCTTCTCATGAGGTGGTCAAAGTATTGGAGCCTCAGCTTCAGGATCTGTCCTTCCAGTGAGCACTCAGGGCTGATTTCCTTAAGAATGGATGCGTTTGATCTTATTGCAGTCCATGGGACTCTCAAGAGTCTCCTCCAGCACCATAATTCAAAAGCGTCAATTCTTCGGCGATCAGCCTTCTTTATGGTCCAGCTCTCACTTCCATACATCACTACTGGGAAAACCATAGCCTTAACTATACGGACCTTTGTTGGCAAGGTGATGTCTTTATTTTTTACAATGCTGTCTAGGTTTGTCATTGCTTTCCTCCCAAGAAGCAGGCGTCTCTTAATTTTGTGGCTGCTGTCACCTTAGTCTGACCTAAGTGGTGAGTCGTGTACGACTCTTGAAGTTTTCCGGACTCCTGCTTCTTACCAATAATAGGGCAGATCTGTTGTAAGACTTTGTGGTCCCTGGCTTCTCATGGTACAATGCTGATGACACTCACATCTTCACTATTGCAATGTGGGTCTACCTTTGAAGGCTGTTCTGAAGTTGCAACTAATGCAAAATTATATGGCCCACAACTTGACAGAGATGTATGCATCACTTACCGTACTTTTCCGTGTATAAGACGAAGTTTTTTTTATTCTAAAATAAATAATGTTTAAAATTTGGAGTTGTCTTATACATAGATGGTGCACAGTGGGGTTGGAGGATTGGTTGCTGCCCCCCCCCAAAAAGCTCAGCAACTCTGGGCAATCTCTCCCCATTTTCTTAATGGGAGAGCCAGTGTGGTGTAGTGGTTAAGAGCGGCAGTCCCGTAATCTAGGGAACCGGGTTCGCATCTCCGCTCCTCCACATGCAGCTGCTGGGTGACCTTGGGCCAGTCACACTTCTTTGAAGTCTCTCAGCCCCACTCACCTCACAGAGTGTTTGTTGTGGGGGAGGAAGGGAAAGGAGATTGTTAGCCGCTTTGAGACTCCTGAAGGGGAGTGAAAGGCGGGATATCAAATCCAAACTCTTCTTCTTCTTCTTAATTTTGAGTCCCTAAAAATAGAGGGCATCTTATACACAGGGGCGTGTTATATACAGAAAAATACAGTATATTATTGTTCAATTGCACTGACTATCTATAGCAAGCATAGGCAAACTTGGCCCTCCAGATGTTTTGGGACTACAACTCCCACCATCCCTAGCTAACAGGACCAGTGGTCAGGGATGATGGGAGTTGTAGTCCCAAAACATCTGGAGGGCTGAGTTTGCCTATGCCTGATCTATAGGCTTCTAGGTTACCTTGAACGTATTAATGGTTTGGAGTCCTCCTTCCATTTATTTTTTCAAACTCCCCTAGATCTATAGCTGAAACATTGATCTGTGTTCTGGCTTAAAAAAAACACAACAACAACATAAGACTTACTACAGGAAAATAGAATCATATGTCACATCTATATTCCAAAAGACAAATCTACTGGTGCCTAACCAATTCCCTAATGATAGCATTTCCATGGCTGGATAAAACTTGGTTGTTAACAAGGGATTTTCAAGGTGCCTTTTTGGGGTTTGCCTTTAATTGTACTTCCGGGTCATTATTACCATTACTGTTATTAGTCTATTTCTCAGAAACCTTTTTAAAAAAGACTCAATGCAACTTACAGTAACCCCTCAGGTGCCAGGTATTCTGTACCTGGTTGTTTTCCAGGGCGCACCTGAGTAATGTTAGGAACCTTGGAAATTACATATCCCAGGGCTTGCTGCTCTTGTGAGCATGCCCTCAAGAGCCATGGGAAATGTGCTTTCCATAGTGCCCAACATTCCTGCCAAGTGCAGAGTCATTTGGGGAAATTGCATGCGCCATGGAAACAATGTACCTTATATGTCTTCAGAAATTTCTTTTCCATTTGAAACAAGGGAAGAACATTTCAGGTGTTCAGTTCATAGCACAACTGAGCATTGCATGCTGGAGAAATTTGTATCTGAAATCAGATAAATGCAAAGTGTGTCACTGAGATCACTTTACTGGCGTGAAAAGGGTTCCTGAATATTTCTTTCTGTAGTGTCCTTCATTCTCATTCAGTGGGCATGGTACCCATTAACAGCTTTCCAATATCAAAAACATTGTGATAGATTTATGAGAAGTGAGAGAAAGGCCACTTGAGGCTATGTTATTCATATCCCAATGCCAAGTGATTTTGAAAAAGAGAGAGACTTTTTTTTTTTTAACCCAGCAGCAAAGATGAGGAACATGATTATATAATAACCTGTTTTGAAAAAAGCAACTTCGTGCTCTGTGGGGGTCAGTTAGCAAAGATTTTGAGTGAGAACAATTGGGTCAATGAAACGCAAAAACCATACTTTCCCCCAACTTCTTTCTTGGGGCAACAAGGGCCCCTTGGGTACAAAATTGGATCAAGTGAGATGATTCTCCTTTAAATAGCATGGCAAAAGAAAAAAGAAAAACCACAATTGGAGGAAGTCGGAGGTCTTAAAAGCTTGTCCGCACAGTATGGGACTTCCTGCCCTGTAGGGTGATTCCTATTGAATTCAACTCACTGCTCAAAAGGAAGACTTTTCTTTTCAGATGGTAGACAGTCTTTGAAAAGAGACACATAAGACATTGTTTCAAAGAGAGAGAAAATGTTTTTTGCTTGGATAGCTCTGAAAGATACAGGCTTACAAAGCCCAGCAAATGTCCCCGAGACCTCTGCAGAAAGCATGTGAGTAATGGAAATTGATCATGTGCTTTCTCTTCCGACCTATTTATTTGTACATTTTGGCTCATGCAAAAGAAATGACGCCTCATAGCACGCAATGTATTAAAGTTCATTAACTTCCAGTGGATATGCTCCATCAAAAAAAAAAAAAAAAAAGCAAAAAAGCAAAATAGCTTTTTCTCGGCACACTAGAGATTACATGCAATTGCTTGTATCTTTTTCCCTCTACACACACACACCACCCAAAAACAAAACCAGTTTGAGAGCCTCTGAGCTTGTGAAGAAATGATATAGTGGGAGGGCTCTCTAACCGATTCTCCTCTAGTTATTTTTCTTCTCAAAATTAACTCCAGTTGCTTCATACACTCAAAGTCAGGGAAATGAAATATATGTACCATATTTTTCGCTCTATAAGACACAGCAGACTACAAGACACACATAGTTTTTGGAGGAAGAAAACAAGAAAAAAAAAATTCTGAATCTCAGAAGCCAGAACAGCAAGAGGGATCGCTGCGCAGTGAAAGCAGCAATCCCTCTTGCTGTTCTGGCTTCTGGAATAGCTGCACAGCCTGCATTCGCTCCATAAGATGCACACACATTTCCCCTTACTTTTTAGGAGGGAAAAAGTGAGTCCTGTAGAGCAAAAAATATGGTAAATATAATGCAGATATCTTTACTTTCCCCCTCCTCTTAATGCAAATTTCCCATATCCACTGTAGTGGGTTAGTCTCCAGAAAAGACAGTAGGGTTGAGAATGTTATTGCTGGTTTGTATGAGGAAGCTACCAAGAGATGGATGAACAAGCTGATACGCATGTAAACCAACGACATGTGAAATGTAGAAATATTCAGGTGTGCATTACATGCTGTGCTGAGAGGCATATGATGTAAATGTCATGATGCACAATTAAGACAATTTCATGTCATGATACGAATTCAGTGCAAAAAAAAAAAAAAGGAATAATTTGGCTCTCCAGTGCAAATACTGCATAGCCATTTCTGTAGACAAACATCTGAAACATGTGCCAAAAGGAAGACTAAAAGGAAGAAGTTTGCCACACCCCTCTACTTCATTGTCACATGCCTTCATATGTTATACACTTTCATTATACACCTTTAGGCACCAGGCAAAAACAATCGTCTTTAACCATGCCGTTGGCTGATTGACATTGAATACCCTTTGGAGGATGGATGGTGGCTAACAGATTGAGGTTGAATCCTGACAAGACAGAAGTACTGTTTTGGGGGGACAGGAGGCAGGCAGGTGTGGAGGACTCCCTGGTCCTGAATGGGGTAACTGTGCCCCTGAAGGACCAGGTGCGCAGCCTGGGAGTCATTCTGGACTCACAGCTGTCCATGGAGGTGCAGGTCAATTCTGTGCCCAGGGCAGCTGTCTAACAGCTCCATCTGGTACACAGGATGAGAACCTATCTGCTCGCAGACTGTCTCGCCAGAGTGGTGCATGCTCTGGTTATCTCTCGCTTGGACTACTGCAATGCGCTCTATGTGGGGCTACCTTTGAAGGTGACCCGGAAACTACAACTAATCCAGAATACGGCAGCTAGACTGGTGACTAGGGGCAGCCGCTGAGACCATATAACGCCGGTCTTGAAAGACCTACATTGGCTCCCAGTATGTTTCTGAGCACAATTCAAAGTGATGGTGCTCACCTTTAAAGCCTCAGCCCAGTATACCAGAAGGAGCTTCTCCACCCCCATAGTTCTGCTCGGACACTGAGGTCCAGTGCTGAGGGCCTTCTGGCGGTTCCCTCACTGCGAGAAGCCAAGTTACAGGGAACCAGGCAGAGGGCCTTCTTGGTAGTGGCACCAGCCCTGTGGAATGCCCTCCCACCAGATGTCAAAGAGAAAAACAACTACCAGACTTTTAGAAGACATCTGAAGGCAGCCCTCTTTAGGGAAGCTTTTAATGTTTAATAGATTATTGTATTTTAATATTCTGTTGGAAGCTGCCCAGAGTGGCTGGAGAAACCCAGCCAGATGGGCAGGGTATAAAATTATTATTATTATTATTATTATTATTATTATTATTATTATTATTATTATTTTATTTTAAAACATCTTGGGGAGGTGGGGCTTTATTGGACTTTTCTTGTTCTTGTTTTTATTGTGTATTTTGTCTTTTTATATTGTGCTTTTATGTTGAGAACTACCCTGAGACCTGTGGGTATATGGCAGTATGCTACTCCTACTGCTACTAATATGTTTAATGAAAGAACCATAATTCAGTGTATATGCAAATGCTTTGTGTGCAAGTTGCCCCAGGTTCATTTCCTGGCATTACCAGGGTACATCTGGATAAGAAGGTGTCATATCACTGGGTCTCTAGAGCAATGTTTCCCAATTTTTTTCTGACCTCGGCCCTCTTCTAACTTTGTTTCCTTCCTGTGACACCCCACCCCATCCTACCAGTAGAAAGGTAGCTATTTAAATGTTTTGTTTGTAAATAAAATATGTTTTATTTATATTTTTTTATAATTTATGCAAAATACAATCACATAAAATGATAGGTACATAATGAAATATTGTTGAAGCAGAAAAACATAGAACCCTAGCCCTGGGAGGGGTGTGTGCCATGCCCTTGAGAACAGAGGCCAAAATGCTGCCCGCCTCATCCAGAAGATTCTCAACTGTCTCAGTCACCTCAGTCATTGAAAGATTGCTAGAAGATTAATGCAATTATCTAGTGTTACTATCAAATTGCAACACTCAAATTTAATTTGGTGGTTGTTTCTCAAGCAAAACATTTGAGGAATTTTGAGAAAAGTCTCATCAGTTCTGAAAAAAATTCGCAAGTGGTATGTGGGAGTAGATGAGGACAGTTCTTTAGGCTGCGGCTGAATTTTTCCTGAAGGGAAATTGAAAGTGATTTTCCTCCATCTTCCAGCCAAAACAGCTGGAGAATTTGAAAGGAACCCCAAAAGTGTTAATAAATGAGCAAAATTCAACGGAGCATTCTTCACATCCCTAAAATAATCCACTCTCAGTGTGCATTTTATATCCAACCAGAAATAATAGGCTTATTAGAAACTATTCAGCAAGACAGATGCTTGTTAGCATGTAATGGCTTCAGCACTACATTCACAAACATGTCCTGGGATTGTCATTTGGTAACAAGTATTTAATTTCCATTCCATCATGTTTCCTCACTGACTTAAAAAACAACAACCCAAAAACAACAGCATGTGAAAATTCACATCCAAATATATAGTTAAATGATATTTTAAATGTATTTTCTCTCGAGCATTTCTAAATATATTTTGACATATATGGAACAGCAACATTTGGGAAAGTGTGAAATACAATGGATAACTATGTTCCAATGTGCACATTATGCCAGGAAATACAGATCAAGACAGTATCAGGATTCATAGACACCAAATTCCTCATACTATATACAATATTTCACAAGATTGGCTGCCCAGGTGAGTTATATTGTTGATTTTGGCCATGTGACCTCAAAATTGCTGTACAGTGGTGCCCCGCAAGGCAAATGCCTTGCAAGACGGAAAACCCGCAAGACGAAAGGGTTTTCCGTCTGCAGAGGCGCTTTGCAAGACGAATTTCCCTATGGGCTTGCTTCGCAAGACGAAAATTGATGAAAAATTTTGAGGGTTTTTTTGCTCCAAAACCCCTTATTCTGAATCGCTAAGCTGCTAAAAGCATTTTAGCAGTAAAACCGCTAATCCCCCAAGCCTAAAAAAGCCGTTTTTAGCCCTTAAAGTGCCAATAGCGCTAATAGCACTACTCCGTCAATGGGCTTGCTTCGCAAGATGAAAAAACCGCAAGACGAAAAGACTCCCGGAACGGATTCTTTTCGTCTTGCGAGGCACCACTGTATTTTTAAAGAATCATAGGAAGATGCTATGCTACAGGCTTTAATACTGCTGAAAAATGTAAGAGCAGATCTTTACTTGGAGATAGGAGTCAATTAACTTAATGGACTTAAGCCCCATCTGCACTACATATTTAAAACACTCACCATACCACTTTCAACAGTCATGGCTTTCCCCAAGGAATAATGGGAATTGTAGTTTGTTTGAAAAGTTGTTAGGCAACCCCCTATTTTCCTCACCAATCTTGAATTCATGGAGCTCCCTTGGAAGAGGGATTGACTGCTAAGCCGCTCTGTGAGCTGTATCTTTTGTGAGGGAAATAGGGCTCTTCCATCAATCCTTAGCACCCTTAACACAGAAAAAGGTAAAAGGACCCCTGACTGTTAGGTCCAGTCGCTAACGACTCTGGGGTTGAGGCACTCTTCTTGCTTTACTGGCCGAGGGAGCCAGTATACAGCTTCCGGGACATATGGCCAGCATGACTAAGCTGCTTCTGGCGAAGCAGAGCAGCGCACGGAGACACCATTTACCTTCCCGCCGGAGCGGTACCTATTTATCTACTTGCACTCTGACGTGCTTTTGAACTTCTAGGTTGGTATGAGCAGGGACCGAGCAATGGGAGCTCACCCTGACGCAGGGATTCGAACCGCCAACCTTCTGTTCGTCAAGCCCTAGGCTCTGTGGTTTAGATCACAGCGCCACCCGCATCCCACAGTACAGTTTCCATTATTGTGTGGGGCAAGCCATGTCTATTTAAAGCAGTTTGCTACCACTATAGATCATAGAATTGTGGAGTTGGAAGAGACCAACCCCTGCTATGCAGGAAATTTTTGCCCAATGTGGGGCTCAAATCCATGACCCTGAGATTTACAGTCTCATGCTCTACTGACTGGGCTAATGTATAGTACATAGAATTGTAGAGTTGGAAAGGACTTTGAGGGCCATCTAGTGCAGCCCCCTGCAATGCAAATGGGACCTTAATTCTGAGTAAACATGTATACAACCAGGTTGAAAAGGTATAATGTGTCATGAAATTCTACTCAATATTGGTCCAGAGTAGATTCCAGAGTAGCAGAGTAACAACATAAACACGCTGCAGGATTCCCCCCAAAATAGACCAGAGGCAATTAATATTTCATCCAGAAGAGCTTTACTGCTACTGAAGGCCATAGCTGTCAAGTGTCCCTTATTTGAAGGGACAGTCCCTTATTCCAGCGCCATGTCCCGCAACTGTCCCTTATTGATGGATGTCCCTTAAATGTCCCTTAAATGATGTCCCTTAAATTTCAAAGGAAGCAGCTCCTCTCCCTCCCTCCCTGCCCGCCAGGGAGGAGGGAGGCTCCAACTGTGTTGCTTGGCTGTGTTGCTCACCGAATAAGAAGTCTAAGAACGACTGGGGGGTGGAGCTTGCATGCCTTGTGCTGATCAAATCGGCTGCATTGCCTGGGGACTCGCCTTTGCTCAGCGCTTCCCAGTGGAGAGGTGGCGGTGGTTTTCCTTGAGGCTTCATTTGGCTGCTGGCTGGGCTTTCTGCCTTTGGCTCAGAGGGGCTCAGAAGTTGAACATACCTGTGCTGAGTGCTCAGATCGGAATTGGATGGATACGTCATCGACGGCCCACTCACCCTTGCCGGTGGAAAGGTCTGCCTGGAGCGAGGGCACACGGTGGGGGGAAAGGAAAGGAAATCTTGTGGGAAGGGGGGCTTTTGAATTTGTTTTGGAGGCTCCTTCGATTGACTTATGGGGGGAAAGAAAGGAGCTGGTTGAGGGGGGGAGGCTGTCTGTGTGTGGCTAGTTAATGCAAGCTGAGGGGTTTTTTGAATGCTGGATGCCATTTTGCTGCACGTGCTGCTGCAAACTTTGCAGTGCAAAGCCAGGCTGGGGAGCCATCTTAAGTTGAGGCTGCATAGGCCTTGTGGTGCATGTGATTCAGATTCTATTCAGTTGAACCTCTGGTTACAAAGTTGGTTGGACAGTGTTCTCGAAGCTACCAGCATGACTTTGACCAGACTGTAGGAGGACAGGAAGACTGGAGTGCCTGGAACAGGTGAGGCTGCAGGTCCCTTATTTTGGCTGCTGATCCCTATTTTCAAGGCTGCTGGTTCCTTATTTCCAATCTGTAAATTGACAGCTATGACTGAAGGCAAATGAGCATCATGGTCACAAATCTAATACATTCAGGACTGACACTGTCCATAAGAAACTCAGTTGCAGCAGACTTAACTTAAACTTACAATACCTTATACTAAGTCTAAAACCTTAACACTAAGCATACTATGTATAGAACAGCACACCAGAAGGAAGAGCGATAGAAAGAGAAAATGAAACCCAGGCTCTTTCTAACCTTTTATAGTCAGCATGACCTTGACAGAAAAGAGATAAGAGAACCAGTTTAAGCCAGCTGTACTCAGCTTCTCTGAAGGAATAACCCAAACATCATGAACCTTCTGCTATTTTCTTTCACACAGAGAAGCTTCCAGAAGCTTCCAGAAGCCTCTTGAATTAATTAGAATAGGAAAGATCTCTACACATCAGATCAATACTTTCTGCACTAAGAACTGACATAATGCATATATATAGATATAGATATACGTGGTAGGCAATATCACCGAAACTAAATACTTGCAAGTTTCAATTTTAGTGAGAGAGCTGAACATGTACTTTAATATCTTCCATTGAAATCGCTGGCTTTTAAAAATGCTTAACTTCCACCCCATGGACACCCCATGCCTGAGGTTTCAAACAGCACACATACATGCCTGCATTAATTTATTTGCATATCACCTTTCCACAGTTCAAACCATGTTCAAGATGGCTCACCACATGAAAAAGTAGAACGTAAATGACTAGAATGTAAATAAAATGTTAAAAATGCACAACCAAACTGAACAATTTCCATATAAGTCAAAAGAAGAGCTAAAATAAAGATATAGAACAACACCTGTCTAAACGACACCCTGGCCTAAGAGTCTGTTCAGTAGTGACAACTTTTGTAGCTGGAGTCAGTCTGGTCCCCACCCTTTTGGCCAGGTGGAAAAAAAGGCCTGTCCGGCAGGGAGCAGGATCCTGAAGACTCACAGCCATTACATTTCTTCAAAACCCACTTTTCTGAGGCTGCTTCTGGTAGTTTGCAAAGAGAATATAACAGTTTGGAACAATAAATCCTCCTTCTCCCACCTTTCGCATCTTGTGGCAAAAGTTTAAATGGAAGTATTGCAAAAGAAAATGACTAGTTATACTCTCCAGTGAATGGTAATAGTGATAAATGGAATACGATCTGACAGTTTAAATTTAATGAGCGTGTCCCTGTTTTGTCTTAATAGAGGTAAATCATCCTAGGTTGAATAGTCAATTTACTCTCCCACACTAAGAATGGAGCAATGAAAGAAATCACTCACTAGTTGGGTGGAGAAGGGCTGACAGTTAAGTCTGCAAACAGCAATTCAAATTAGGTGTGAGTTGCGGCAGACTTTTGAGGATTTAAGATAGGTATAGGGCTGGAAAGGACCAGAACCTCTGCATGGTGAATTCATTAAAACACCAATTGTATTCATACACCTGAGACTTTTATTTACTCGGGGGAAAGATACTTTATCGGCTTTGCAAGGTTTCACAGTGCTATCGAGGAAAATAAGAAGCTATTAAAGGTTATAGCTTTTGCTGGGGGAAGGCAGAATGGACGCAAGGTTAACAAGCCTCTTAAATTTTTCACTTATACCAGGGATGTTCACACACATATCTACATCACTCTGGGCATGTACATGTGTATGTACTTAAAGAGTTTAGGTCACCCATCAGCAAAGCCACCTGGGTAATAAAGCGTTGATACAAAACATTTAAAATGGCTTTTAAACAACACAGCAAAACAACAGCATAAACATACAGCATGACAGGAGGGGGGGGGACCACCAAACCTTTCTTGCATTTGATATTTACCTGTTTAAATTCTGTACAAAGAACACATAGTCTGTGCTGCTGGGATAGCATCACATTTGAGGCCAGGTGAGCCTCTGACTTAAAATGTGACTGCAAAGGCCCTTTTTCCAGTCACAAGCCTAATTTCAGATGATGTGGCCTATGGAGGAGAACCTCTGATGAGGAAGGCAACATTTCAGGAGGCTCATGTGTCATTTATTGTTATTTATTGCTTTGCTAGGTGAGGACCAGTGCTTTAAGCTTTGGCTAGAAATGGGTGGGTAGCCTGTGCAGTGCTTTAAGAACTTGCAGGATAAGTTTTCGATGCTGTAGATTTTTGCATGCACTTCAGCCTATATGGACATTTTAATGTATACACAATCAATCTGTGATATGTAACCTGTCTCTCTCTCTCTCTCTCTCTCTCTCTCTCTCTCTCTCTCTGTGTGTGTGTGTGTGTGTGTCCTGCTCTTTTAAAATGCTGCAGGGGCAATGTTCTTTGATTTTGTTCAGTAAACATTGTGTAATTCAGATGAGTTCTAATACACTGGTTATAATACACTGCAAGTATTCCCGTATTAGTTATTTGTCTGCTTTCTTCATTACAGGAATCAGATGGCAATGGGTCAAAATAATGATGGTGATGATGATGATGATGGATACCAGCCAGACCATACGATTTTCTGCAGGCACTTCCCTTCCATGTGCCACATTATTTATATAAACAGTAAGATATGCCAATTGTCACAAAAATGTTGTTTCTTTTGTCTCCTTGCTACTTTCAACTTCTGAGATAATTTTTCTGTTAATGGAGTTTGCTATACTATATTATGCTTTTGGTTTTCATATACTGTAAGCCATGGGTAGGCAAACTAAGTCCTGGGGGCCGGATGAGGCCCAATGGCCTTCTAAATCCAGCCCACGGATTTAGTGTGTTTTTGCATGAGTAGACTGTGTGCTTTTATTTACAATGCATCTCTGGGTTATTTCTGGGGCATAGGAATTTGTTCACTTTCCCCCCCTTCAAAATATAATCCGCCCCCCCCACAAGGTCTGAGGGACAGTGGACCGGCCCCCTGCTGAAAAAGTTTGCTGACCCCTGCTGTAAATGCTTGCACCAAAAGGTACCATACAATTCTCAAAATAAATAAAAGCAGTTTATCATTGGCTTCAATGTGGTACCAGCCATGCTACAAACCAGCAAATCAGATATGATATTTGTTACCTGTCTGAACCCACTAAACCAATCTGAATGGAATGCCACTTAGGAGTAATTGATGCATCTCTGCTTTTGTAGAACTGGGATTTGTCAAGTGAAGGTATAACATTGTCAGGAGATTTGCTTTCGTTTCATGTCATCTAATTCCACCTCATGTTATGGGAGTTAATTGCACAGACAAACACAGGATGTTTGCCATTAACTGGGTGTATTTTTAAACAATTAATTATTCCTGCAAATCTTAATCAGTATGCATGCGAAAAAGTAACACACAATTCTCTTTTCCCTATTATTTTCTGTTTGTCTAACATCTGCCTGCTCATAAGTGGCAGCGATAATGAATTCATCACTTTGCTATTTTATGGAGAAAATTAACAAGCCTCTCTCTTTTTTTTAAAAAAAATAAAGCACACTGTTCTTTAATGTTGTCCATTAAAAGCTCATTTAAAAATAAGTATGGGCCTATCTGCACACTAAAGAAAGAGTATATTCTCACAGCTTTTATTTTCAAGTATATTCAGTGAGCACATTCGCAACATGAATTTTTCCCACAGACTTCAGGCCTATCGAGAGGTGAATCTGCTGTGCTGTGCCTGCACCCCACAAGGCAGAGGACTCCTTCTTTGCTCCATCTCTCCCTTCAAAATGCAAGCCTTTTGTAGCTCTTGTAGAACATGAACTACAAAGCAAAATGGTTAGGTACTATTCAGAGCATCTGCTTTGCGAGAAAGCGTGTTCTCCTTCATGGAGAGCACATGTTGCGGTGGGGGCCTCCAGGACACTCCAAAGCTGGAGGGCGGGCTAATTGATCCTTGGCCACTGATGCGATTGGGGCTTCCCTTGTTGTTGGGAAGAAGTTAATGTTGCCATTTATTGATTGACAGCCAGAAATACTAAAACTCCTTGCACAAGGCTAGGGCTTCCTCTTTTCGCCAGTGCATTGGATTGCCTGTCCCTCCCTCCCTAGAATTAGGGTTGTTCGCTTTGACCTTGCTATGCCTGTCATGGGGTCGTCTGCTTTGGAGCGGGGGCCTGGTAGGAATTTTGTCCATCTGGCTGATTGGCTGGTTTTTGCCTACTGCGTAGCAAATCGTCACAACTTGTAAGGTTCGCGGTTAGGCATTGGTTTATGGTTTGGTTGGTTGAGGGGCATGGATTGGCTGTGCCTGCCCCTCTAATGCTGCTGCTACAAGGGATTCCCTTAAAGGAATTGGGAGCTAACTATTGCTTGTCCACTCTGTCAAGGGGGCTCGGGCCATAGCAATGAGCTCCTGGTTGCATTTGGGGTGAGGGCAGGTTCCCTGCTCCGCGTAACCCCCAAGTGTATTCCCCCATTCTGACTTTTGCATTGTGCAGAATGTCAGTCTGTCCCCCATGGTGGGGGCAGATAGTCGCAACCAATGCCTACGCAACCACTCACAAATTTGTATTTTAATAAAGTTGTGGCCAAAATTATGCCAAAAATCTTAAACAAAAATTTCTGTGTGATGTGTGAGTTATTTGGGGTGGACCTGGGGACCTCGACACGCAAATGAGCCTGCTCTTGCCTTTCAATATTTTTAGCCAACGAGTGAGGTCACAGCTGTTGACTGATGTTTAGGAAAGCTTTTCTTTGGCTAAAGCAGCACTACTTGGTTAAATATTAGTGCCCACTTTTAAGCATGCACATATATATTTCCCAAGCAGGCATAATTTTACTTCTGCTGTGTTTCCTACATTGCAAAGCTTTGGCTATTTTCAAAATGATTACAGTCACAACCTCTGTGGAACACAAAAGATATGCAGATTTTATGCTTAATATGCTCGTAACTCCTTTCTTTGAAAAGCAATGACATCTTGGAAAAGAAAGTACTGTACAGTCTTTGTGCATTTGTGCCTTTATTCACAAAGGTGCCGTGCCCCAAAAGCATTCTGCCTGCAAATTGTGAAATCAGCTCCTTGGGATAATAAGTTCTTGGTAGAGCAGTCATCCATTGTATGGAGTAGTCATAAACTGTATAACTGTACTCTATTACACAGTTAACCACATGGAAGTCAAAGAGCTAATTATCAATTTGTATATATTAATGTAGGGGTCTTTAAATAAATAAAAAAAGTTTGAAATGTCCATTCTATGCAGATCTGTGTCTTCTTTTGTTCTCTGTTATGGCCATGAATTTTGCCATGTTTCTGCTATGTATGATGATTCTAGTGCAGGCATATCAAGAACTTCTCGATGCTAAGTTTTGGGTTTCTCCTCGCCTTCCCTTGCTTCTGTCTACTGAAGATAGTTTATAAAGCTTGCCAAAACAATTACATGCTGTCAGAAGAGAAATGAAAAGTAAAGCAGTGAAGCAGAATATGGACCTATTGCAGCCTACAAACACACACACACACACACACAGAGAGAGAGAGAGAGAGAGAGAGAGAGAGAGAGAGATTTGAAGGAAATGCTGCAATGCAGACAACCAGGGCTCAAGCATGGAGGATAAAAGGAACATGTTCTACCAATACCATGGGATCTGGGAAGCCCAGGATTGGGCTGTAATGGCATTACCTTGAAGAGGGAGGGGAATAAGGTGAAATTGCTTTAGGACATTTGTGGGGGGAATTTTTCCTTTATCTATAGATTTGTTGTACAGATAGTTTGAGATTTGCTAGAACCAATCAGAAGAAGTGCCAGGGCAAAAAGAAACAACCTTCTGTATAGTTGGCTCTGGCTGCAACTCTCTTTTGAAGAATATGCCTGTGAAATGAAAGTAAAACTTTCAGTCAGAAACAGAAATTTCTGCTTTTCCTGCACTTTCTCAAAAACTACCAGTCCCAGAGTTCCTTGGGCAGAGGCAGAAAGGGGATAGAGTTTGTGGGAGGGACAAACACCATCACAATGGAGGACATTAAACCCAGGGGCAGCAGGAATATGTGTTGCTTGTAGGATTTCCAGACAATGATTGTGTGTGTGTGTGTGTGTGTGTGTGAGAGAGAGAGAGAGAGAGAGAGAGAGGGAGGGAGGGAGAGGGAGATGGGAGGGAGGGAGGGAGGGAGGGGGAATGGTTATCTCACAGATATCCTACAGATCGTTCTGATGATTTCCCCAAAGAAATATTGCACCTAAAATATATACTGTATATTCAGTGTCTAGAACACCAAAAAGATTTCTTCTATTTCAGCAATTTGTTGGAATACTGCCTAAAAGTGATGAGAAAGAAATTTGGTTTGGTTCATATTAAAATGTGAAATTACACCATAGTCCACACCTTGGTCCACTTTTAAAGCTTTTGCTAAGTTGTACTCACCAAACAATAATCAAACACTGTGATGCTTTGAAATTTGCACTTCTCTGAATTTTGCAATGCAGTTCTTCAGCAAAAATGTGCAAAATAAGTGAAAATGTGCATTAGGCATGTTGACATAAATAACATACAAAACACATTAAATTAGGGGAAATGCGTGTTATTAGGCAAAACTGCACACAAAAAGTATTAAGAGAAAGGCAGATTAACATGTTGTTTGATTTTAACAAGGACTAAACATAAATCACCAACTAATGTGGAAATGTGGTGAATGTAGGTTGGAAAAATGAGAAACCAAGAGAAACTAAAATCGACAAATTCATCCATCCCTGTTGTCTAATAATGCTTTCCCTTATAAATCTAGAACGTAGAAGGACTGGAACATTTATTCATATCTAGAGACAACTTAGGGACGCGGGTGGCGCTGTGGGTAAAAGCCTCAGCGCCTAGGGCTTGCCGATCGAAAGGTCGCGGTTCGAATCCCCGCGGCGGGGTGCGCTCCCGTCGTTTGGTCCCAGCGCCTGCCAACCTAGCAGTTCGAAAGCACCCCTGGGTGCAAGTAGATAAATAGGGACCGCTTACTAGCAGGAAGGTAAACGGCGTTTCCGTGTGCGGCTCTGGCTCACCAGAGCAGCGATGTCACGCTGGCCACGTGACCCGGAAGTGTCTCCGGACAGTGCTGGCCCCCGGCCTCTTGAGTGAGATGGGCGCACAACCCTAGAGTCTGTCAAGACTGGCCCGTACGGGCAGGGGTACCTTTACCTTTTTAGAGACAACTGATTTACATGCAATTGTGCATGCACGCACAGCACTGAAGCCGGAAGTGACCTAAAAACATCACTAAAACACTACAAAAATGGCACTAAAAGGGCAGAATGGGGACATCGCAGTGTGGAACACTATGCGGGCCCTGCCAATGTGCACGGGGGTCTGGAACATAACCCTCACACGAAATGAGGATTGCTTGTATCCATCTATTATGACAGCTGAAAATTCACATGGGGGTGAAATCTCTCAACAGGGGTTAGGGACAGGCACCTACAATTCCCATGTTGCTGGAGCCAGGAAACTCACCTTGCAAGAGCAGTATCAAAATATTCCTTTTACTAAAATCAAGGACCTCACACAGCATTTTTCAGCAACACGACCATCAGTTGAGATTTTGTCATTTCTCAGGAGACAGCTGCCTGCTGAGAGTTTCAACTGCATTACTTCCTTCACTGTTTTATGGAACTTGGCTGCATTGGAACATACTATCCCATAGCCTGTTGGAAGTCTGCCCTGCTGATTTTTGACAGCTGATGAGGTCACATCCTCAAATTGTACTCCCAAGAGTTAAGGATACAGGTATCTTACTTAAAATGCTGGTTCACTGTAATTATTGGAACACTTTACATTCTGTGACAGCTCATGGGCTGCTAAAGATTTTTGAGAACTTTGAAAGAATTGATAATTGGGTTTCACCGAAGTGGGCTTATAGCTTTGATCATGTTAACTTGTCAAAATATATCATTAAATCAATTAATTTTAATAGCAAAAAGGCCTAGTACATATGGTTGCTGCTATGTGGCTCTTCTAAAAATGTCATATATTTTAATAAAAGAAACTATGGTTGGTTTTCAGTGTAGTAAGCCTATAGTTGAGCTGAACCACTTCAGAATACAGGTGGGGATTCACATAAATAAATGCTGCAAACCAACAGGCCTGTCGATCCATCTACCCAGGTAGAAAATTAGGTTCTGAAAGAAAAAATATACTATTACCCTTCTCTCTAATATCTCTCTAATATTACCCTTCTCTCTAACATTTTTTCTTTGGATAAAGAGCTCTTTGTATAGAGAGAATCCCATCTTGCAATATGGAGTGGACCAGTCAGAAGTTTACAGATCAAGTGAGCTAGGGTTGCTTGAAGAATGTGATCTTTTCATATTCTGATATCAACTGAGCTGATCTGCACCTCCCATACTAATTCACAGATCATAGCTTAGTTATCCACTCATTTTGACAGGTCCTGAACGTTCCAATGCAGTTTTTGGCTCAAAACACATGCAGAGATATTAACTAATTAATTAATATATAGACGCTGCTCTTTGTCAAAGACCACGGGGCAATTTGCATGGTGCAGCTGAAAGTTGAGACCCCAAGATCTGCACTGCTGTGTTATAGCCAGACTTTCTCTTCCTAATTGTTGAGTTGGTACCTTACTTAGAATGGAAGTTAGCCACTGTTTGAAAGGGCTTGGAAGAAATTCCACCTGCAGCTGTGACTAGCTGTGCAACATGTTTAGATTTTCTTTTCTTTTTCTGCTTGCCTCATAGCAATGCCGATAATTGTCATATGCATGGTCATTGCACGGTCTATGGTTTGAAAGGTCATTGGAATTTTCTTAAATTTATCGTTACAATTTTCTTCTGGCAGATAAGACACTGGGCCAATCTACCTCAGCCTCTGTGTTCTTGCTCCATAATAATAATAATAATAATAATAATAATAATAATAATAATAATAATAATAATTATTATTATTATTATTATTATTATTATTATTATTATTTATACCCCGCCCATCTGGCTGGGTTTCCCCAGCCACTCTAGGCTGCTTCCAACAAAACACTAAAATACAATAACAAAGACACAAAATGTTTCAGAACTTATTTTCAGCATTGCTCCACGTCAACCCAGAAGACATGAAGAACAGAACAGAGGGAAAGCTAATTCCACCTGACTCTTGCTGCCTGCATGAAAGGGT
Organism: Podarcis tiliguerta; assembly: GCF_965153285.1. Lineage (NCBI taxonomy): Eukaryota > Metazoa > Chordata > Lepidosauria > Squamata > Lacertidae > Podarcis > Podarcis tiliguerta. The sequence continues at coordinate 62,037,392 of NC_139542.1, read as the reverse complement.
GGCAGATGCAGCCACCGCAATTGCCTTGATAGCTACAATGGCTTATCAAGTCACAGCAGCTACATATTGACATCCTTAAATGAGCATAGCCTAGCCACAGGTGCCTGCATCTCCAGAGACTTGTTGGGAGCTGCCAGCAAGCATGAGCCAATCCTTTGTGCGTTGACAATGGAGAATGTGCCAGTAGTATTTTATAGAGATGTATATTTTTTGACATATTGATTGAAAGCTACTGTCAAATAAAGAGTGACAGGAAATCCTATTTTTGAGATACCAGAAGAATGGTTGTCAATTTTATCCACTGCAGTCTTGAATGTTAGTAACAGTATTCTAATTTAGATGGGCAATTGTTGTAGCATTTGACTGTGGTGCTGTGGGTTAAACCACAGAGCCTAGGACTGGCTCATTAGAAGGTCAGTGGTTCGAATCCCCGTGACGGGGTGAGCTCCCATTGCTCGGTCCCTTCTCCTGCCCACCTAGCAGTTCAAAAGCACGTAAAAAGTGCAAGTAGATAAATAGGTACCAATCTGGCGGGAAGGTAAACGGCATTTCCGTGCGCTGCTCTGGTTCACCAGAAGTGTACGCCGGCTCCCTCGGCCAATAAAGCGAGATGAGTGCCGCAACGCCAGAGTCGTCCGCGACTGGACCTAATGGTCAGGGGTCCCTTTACCTTTACCTATATTCTTGAATGCCTACAATATACTCTATTTAGTTGAGATTTGAAGCTCACATTGTAGCTTAGAGTTCTGTTTGTTTGTTTGTTTGTTTGTTTGTTTTAAAAAGCATGGTCTTATAAATTTGTAGCACCAAAACAAGACAGCTACTTTGCCACTTAAGGTTGTGAACTGATGCAGACTTGCCTGGAAGTAAGTCCCACTGTGGGACGCGGGTGGCACTGTGGGTTAAAGCCTCAGTGCCTAGGGCTTGCCGATCGAAAGGTCGGCGGTTCGAATCCCCGCGGCGGGGTGCGCTCCCGTTGTTCGGTCCCAGCGCCTGCCAACCTAGCAGTTCGAAAGCACTCCCGGGTGCAAGTAGATAAATAGGGACCGCTTACTAGCGGGAAGGTAAACGGCGTTTCCGTGTGCGGCTCTGGCTTGCCAGAGCAGCGATGTCACGCTGGCCACGTGACCCGGAAGTGTCTTCGGACAGCGCTGGCCCTCGGCCTCTTTGAGTGAGATGGGCGCACAACCCTAGAGTCTGTCAAGACTGGCCCGTACGGGCAGGGGTACCTTTACCTTTAAGTCCCACTGAACACAATGGGCCCTACTTCTGAGTAGGTATCTACAGTGAAAGATTTGGCCCTTTACTGTGGCATGGGGAAATGTCAAAATTCTTGTCACTTTCTTCAAAATCACAACAAGACCCTTTAGATTCATTTATATTTTCATTTACTGCTGCTTTCAATATGAACCTGTGGACTGTTTGGTTGGGTTTGTCATATTTCGCATGTCAGCAAGGCACATTTATTTAATTTATTTTAATTTAATAAATTTGTATACCACCCTTAATCTGTAGAACTCAGGGTGGTTCACAACATAAATATACAACATAGAAGCAGAAAATATATTACAAAAACAAGAACAACAACAAAAACCCAATAAAGCACCCACCCCCATCGCACATTTGGGGTGTGAAAGTGCACAAGGAAATAGGCTTGATTTTTTGTTTTTGTTATTTTTTGCAGTGCATATTAAAATAATTATTGTGCCTTTGTCATTCCTTTGGGGGATATCTCACACCTGGTTGTTCTTCAGGAGAGTATGGTCACATCCCCACCATTCATCTAGCTTCTCTCAAAGAATCATGGTAGCTGTAGTTTGTGAATTGTGCTGGGAATTGTAGCCATCGGACAGACAACTAAAGTATCCCGAATTCTTTGGGGTAAGCCATAACTGTTAGTATGGTATAAGAGTGTTTCAGATGAATTGTGTGGTTGTGACGTTCTTCACAAGAACAAACAAGTGGGGAATAGGAGATAAGGAGGGAAAGTTCCATTTGCAGAACCATAAGTACTTGTGCTAACTTCGCCCATAAGCATCCAACCCAAAGGGACCATTTATTAATCCGACCTTCACCAATAGAGTGTCTTCCAGATGTTTTTGATTGCAGCCCAGCCAGAAGAGAGAACAGTAGTCCAAAACATCTGGCTGGTGAAAGCTGTCTTAATAATTCTGTCCTTAGAATAGAATCCTGGAGTATTTCAACACCATGAAATATATTTTTGACGTTTCCTTGGATCCAGAGACAACAGAAGAAGACAGGACAATTCTCCAAGGCATGTAAGAAGACATCCATTTCATTCTCATATTTCTATAAAGTAATTAGGTTTTACTAATTAATGGCAATATACTACCATTAAGTCCTTTTATTTTACTACAACTTTCCAGCTACAAAAATTGCAATATTTCTACCTTATAAGCCTTTCGTATTTACATTTTTATTTTTAAAAAAACAAACAAACATGCTTTTAGGATTCTGTTTGTTCTGCTACTATATACTGAATTAATAGATTGGAGTGGTTTAGTTTGTTTTAACAAGCCCAGAAAGGGAAGCATCTTGCAAGATTTAAAAGGTCTCCTGTGGGGCATTTATAATTTTACCAAGAAAAAGAAAAAGAACATGAGTGGGGAAAGAAAACATGTATTATACATTGTTGTACAGTGAAAAATGCTAATTTCGGGTTCATCTTAACCAAGCTGGAATGTATGATGGCTCTGAAGTTGCATTGTTGGGGCAACGAGTGGCATAATAAATTATGGTAGGTAAAAATAGTATAGCCACTAACTGAGGGGAGGGGGGCTTGTTTTGATATTTGGGCCCCTTAATGCTAATCTTTCCATCTCAGTCAAAATAATAATGTGGTCAGGAAAGGACTGTCAACAGCAGAAATCAGATCAAATATTGTCTTAAATCAATAGTCACAAGTCACTCACGGTATTGTATTTCTAATGCTGGAAAGCAAAAGATAGTAAAACAGATAGCATGAGCAAAAAACAGCCAAATTTATTAGCTTTTTAAAAGATAGATTCTGACGCAGTAATTAACTACATGCTTCTGCTTTGGCTCCAGTTTACTTCTCGAGTTTATTTATAGAAAAGGAAATAAGAAGAACATTTTGCATACCCTTCAAACAATGGGACAAAATTACAATTTTGACAAGTCTGGAAGGTATCGAATGAATCTACCTATCAGTGGAGCTGAAACAAATTCAGTCTGGCATATTTTGGGCTACTGAATCCAAGGAATTTGTACTGCTGTTAACTGCTGGCAGTGCTGGTGTTAGCACCCTCACAATGTTGGAATTACATGTTGTTTATCTCTTATTTTACTGATGCCACAGCCAGTTCTTCATTACTGGCACAGAAAGTCTTAGAATAGGATCATATGGACATTTTTCATGACATATTGAGTACACAAACAAATGTATTGGGTCATTAATTAGTGGTACGTGGATATATTGCCAGATTTGAAATTAAGTTGCTCCCCAAAATTAATCCTATTCAAAAATTCCCCTATGATAATTTTTTTTATATCAAATATTCTCCAGGTGTTCTCTAATGTTTGATATCTGTTGAATATTTCTGTTGTCAGCTTCTATATTATAGAATATACACAACATACACAACAATGTCACATATTTTGTAATTCTGTATTTGGCCCACATAGCTGCATTACCTGATAGCTGGAAAAAAATGCATATAAAAAAGGTTGAATCTCTAACACACTTGATGACAGAGCTCTTTTTAGATCTATCTCACATTTATTTCATAGATGCATTTGATACTCTATGCTACTTGACTTCTACACAGAATATTTGATAATTGATGATAGCATTAAATACATGAAATGCAGTAGATTTTGCATCCAATGATGTTATATTTTACTAGACATGCAATGATATTTCAAGTTGAGGCCCACAAGGAACTCATAGGAGCAAGGATAATACACAAAAGGAACCAGCTGCAGTGGTTGGTGGGGTGGCAATATTCCTCACTTGGCTTCCCAATGCCAAACTTCACTGCTGGCTATTGAGAGGTGAGGGGGCAAGGCATTGGGAGCTCAGTATGGTGTGGGCACGACAGCAGAACAAATCTGATGCCTTCACTGCTGCACCCGCACTGAATTCCCCACTGGCTCGCCTCTCTACCTCTCAGTAGTCAGTAACTGTGCTCAGCATTGGATAGTCAGGGGAGTAAAGGTAAAGGACCCCTGACGGTTATGTCCATTCGCGAACGACTCTGGGGTTGTGGCACTCATCTAGCTTTACTGGCCGGGGGAGCCGATGTTTATCCGCAGACAATTTTTCTGGGTTATGTGGCTGTTGGGATTCCTGTTCCATGCTTTCAGTCATGAGATTGTTGTCTATCACATGACGGTGTATTTTTTCATTCCACAGTGTGGGAAGTGACAGAGACAGAATGTTTTGTACTACTGGGTTCCGTGAAGTGGGACTATTATCCTTTGTTCTTTCTCTTTGCTGTCTGATGAGAAAGAGGATGGAGCTGAGGAAGAATGCTCTGAGTGTATTATATGTAAATAAAGTAGATTAGCCAAAATGCTGTGCTACTGAGTTTGTTACGCGAAGTGCCAATACTCTGCAGGATCCGTAAGCGTGCTAATGCCACTTGGTATCAGTCGCTGTGATGTTCGGGCTGGAAAAAGCTTTTGAAGCTCCCAAATGAATGACCAGGAGGGAGAGAACATGCCAGTCGGGCATGTGTCTCTGCCAGGGTCCTACACGCGAGTAGTACAATCCTAACAGTGGTCAGCATGACTAAGCCGCTTCTGGCGAAACCAGAGCAGCACACGGAAATGCCATTTACTTTCCCTCTGAAGCGGTACCTATTTATCTACTTGCACTTTTGACGTGCTTTCGAACTGCTAGGTTGGCAGGAGCTGGGACTGAGCAACAGGAGCTTACCCCATCACAGGGATTCAAACCGCCGACCTTCTGATCGGCGAGCCTAAGGCTCAGTGGTTTAGACCACAGCACCACCCGCATTCCACTAGTCAGGGGAGTAATGCTTGCCAACTTAGGGCTAGTAACTGGTGGGTTGAAGTATACCCAATTGGTGGCTCTTGGTCTTGGTTGAGCAGGAAGCTAGTGTCATTCTTCATCTTCCCACTGGTCCAGCAGTGGCGTCTCGTATTCTCCCTGCTGCAATTGGAATATGAAGTAAGGAAAGTCAACGGGACCACTCCTTCTGTTTGGACAAGCAAACTCTGTGCAATTTTCCTCAGTTCCCTATTCCCAGTGGAGCATGCTGCCACACAACCCAGGCTTCTCATCAGAAGAAGTTATGGATGGGTTGCAGTGAAGTACATCTCCCTTGTACTAGTGTCCTTCTGCTCTCTTAGCATTTAATGCCACCCAATAAATGGTGGAAGATGCTGAAAGACCAATTTGCTCATAGACCTTCTGGTTGGGTTAGCATCTCTGGTGGTTTGTATTTCTAGCAGCATGTCTAGTGGCTAAATTTTGGTTTGGTTCTGTAATTCCTTTCTTCTTACCCTTCCTCTCCCACTGTTGCTACTTTCCTTGCTTCTGCCTCCCCTCCCTGATTGTATGCCTCTTGGGGCAGTGACTTGATTCCCCCTCATTACACTATTCCCCCTTCTATCCATATTATACTGTTATTAAAATTCTGAACATCTTCATGTACAATCAGTTGGATGAGTCTTTAATTTAAAGCAGCATGAGGAAGGGAAGCAGATAAACCTAGTCATACTGTTCTATATGAATTTATGTCTCCCCACCAACACCTACGCACCCCCCACCCCCACTCATGAGTGGATCTTTGTGCAAATTACTGTGAATGCACATTAGTCCCCTATTTTGCTTTCTGGTGAAAGCTGCTCTTTTTAAAAAAGCCATTATTGTTTGTATTTGCCAGCTAGGGCAAACAGTAACACTTAACTATAGAAAAGCTTTGGAATTCTTAAGTGGCAGAAAAATCTCAGGCTACATGTTGGTACGTACCCTTCCTTATTGAACAGGGAAATGTGTGTCAACACACAGAAGATGGCAACCTTTTAAAATATTACCTCTCCTCTGTTTGTCTGAATTAATGTCAAGTCCCTTTGTAAAACCAAAAGGTGGGGAGTGCACCAAACAAAGCTTTTACACCATTAATTAAAGGCACTCAGTTGCTCCCTCCTTGAAGAATGAGGGTTGTGAACGGAATGGATGCACATTTGCAGAACTGTATTTTTATCACCAAGGAGAAAAACCACTGTTTTTTTAAAGGGCTGAACAAATAATACCCCATCAGTTTTCCACCCCTGTGCAAGGGGGAAAGAAGCTTGGAGGGAAAGAAGGAGATGTGACTGGAGAAAACAGAGGAGGAGAGATAGAAGCAAAAAAGTGGGGCTGGGACATCAGCAACTGCCCAAATGTTTTGCCTCGCAGTGCTTGCATGTGCCTCACTTCTTCTTCTGTTGCTGCAGCCAGGTGGAATGTGGCTTAGAAAAGAATGATCCATGGAAGAGGAGCAAATTAGTGAACTTACCAAACTGTAAATGAACTTATAGCCCCCTTCAACAACTCCAAAAGGGTTTAGTAGCATCTAACTGTATTTAAACTTGAATAAACGTGAAATCCTACATATATCTGCTCAGAAGTAGAGTTCAATGGGACTTACGCCCAGGTAAAAGCATGGGTTGCTAACCTCAACCACCCACATCCTAGGGGCCTGATCTTGCTCCCAGGAAAATGTCTCTGACCTCCAACAATTTTAGACATAGAAAAAATACACAGCACAAGGCTGGGCAGAGACATTTAAACTCCACTGGTAGGGAGGAAAATTTCCCCCTTTCTAATCATCAGATTGATTACTGTCAAGAGCCAAAATTTATTTCATGCCCTCACTTCAGATACTGATTCTTGACCAGAGGAACAAGTACAGTAGTTGCAGACCTCAGAACACACTGAGGTGGCAGTGGAGGGTATGGTGAACAGAACAATTCCTGCAACTCTCAGAGAAGAAAAAGACATGTCCCCTATGGAAGAGGACAGAAGTAGCAGCGTGTGGAGGAATGACTCGTGGTTTCAGTTGTTTCTACATGAATGCACAGAGTATTGGAAACAAGCAAGAAGAACTTGAACAGGATAGGTTTCCAAGTCAAAGAGACAAAAGTGAAAAGAAGGAAAACACCCTGTGAGGTTGAGAATCAGTGCTATCTAGTAAGGGGTTTTCCAGCTCCTCATTCAACACTTTATTAATATACTGGCTCAATTTTAGCTCCAAACCAGCACTGGTTTGGCACAGTGTATAAGTTATATCCAGACTTAGTTTTGCTGAAGGAAGATCTACTGAAATCACTAAGCCTTAACTTAGTAACAAAATAATTTAGGTGCCATTGATTTCAGTAGGTCTACTCTAAGATTGAGGGACACAGGTGGCGCTGTGGGTTAAACCACAGAGCCTAGGACTTGCCGATCAGAAGGTTGGCGGTTCAAATCCCCACGACGGGGTGAGCTCCCGTTGCTCGGTCCCTGCTCCTGCCAACCTAGCAGTTCTAAAGCATGTCAAAGTGCAAGTAGATAAATTAGTACCACTCTGGCGGAAAGGTAAACGGCGTTTCCATGCACTGCTCTGGTTCACCAGAAGCGGCTTAGTCATGCTGGCCACATGACCCAGAAGCTGTACGCCGGCTCCCTCAGCCAGTAAAGCGAGATGAGCGCCGCAACCCCACAGTCGGCCACGACTGGACCTAATGGTCAGGGGTCCCTTTACCTTTTACTCTAAGACCGATAAGTCTGGATCTAATTTCGTGTGCTTGTAGAGCAGGGGGTGAGGAACCTTAGCTTTCCAGATGATGTAGCACTCCATCAGCTTCAGAAAGATGTCCAATGGCCAGGGATCTGGAGTCTAACATCATCAGGAGGACCACAGTTCCCCACTTCAGCTGCATACACATCAGAGATACCCCAGACCCTGACAAAAGGGTTGCCCCTCCACACTCCGTTCTCCTTGGCTTTTATCTACAGTACAGGCTGAGACTAGTTTAACAGTCTTAATTCAACTTTTCAAAGGTAGGCACAGTTCCAAATGGTATAAAGAAAAAAGGAAGAGAAAAGAGAACCTCAACAACCAACAGAAAAACAGTTCATGGTAACAAAATGCTGTAGGCCAGTGTATTCAGGTTAGATAGCCCTTCTTCCAAGGTAACTCAATTATGAGTAATTGAAACAGCAAAAATGTAGTATTGTCTGGTGACATAAATGAATGGATTGAGCTGTCCCTGAAGAAGGCTTTAAACTCAAAACCCATTTGGACTGCAGCATTTCTGAACAATATAAAATTTCATAGAATCTGTTGAGGCAATGTATTCACTCGTTTCCTCAACTCATTGTGTTGCCCTCATTTCTTCCCCCTCTTATCCAGCAGAGAGACAACATAAAGCTTTCCCTGTTTTGCACTGGTTTGGTGGACTTGAGTATCTTAAATATTGAATAGGGGCTCTGAAAGTTGCTTTTGTTCTCTCTGCTCTTTCAACCATTGCGGTAACCACGCAAACTATGTAAAAGTGAGGGACGAAATTCAGAGATGAACAATTCCTGGAAACCTGTGCCTTTTAGAAACTAGAAAGACAAAGAAAAGTGTCAGTCAGAAAGCTTCAGGCAATTACAGAAAGGACTGGTGGTTTGAAAGAGGAGATGCCCTCACTTTGCTCTGTATCGCTGTTCAGCAGAAGCGAAAGTACGGGAAGAAAACTTCCCCACCTCCCCTTTTGCACTGCATTCAGCAAGTCTTGTTAAGTGCAGTTTCTGTTTTCTTTACATAATACGTAGTCTGTCAGGACAAGAAACGAACAGAGAGACGGATCATGAGACTCTTCATCTCTGAGGAACAATTGCTTTAATAAGAAATGTACGAATCAGGCACTTCACTTTCAGTGCTTGAGTTTTCAGACGGCTACGCAACCAAGATTAGTGTTTCCTCACAAGTGCCATGGGTCCAATAAATGTTATTTAGGCTTTTTTTAAAAAAGTAGAACCACAACCAATGTTTAACTGTTTCATTTTTGCGGCAGAAAGAGTGCCGCCACCAACATTTCACTCCACTCCCCAGTACTGATAATGTTTAACTTTTTTGCACTTGTTAGCTGATATCTGATCTAATGCTTTCTCTGATCAGTTGGTATTTTGGTGTCCTTTGTCCTGGGGGAAATCACATGGGAAGTCCCAGCCTATAAGGGATCATGCAGCGAATGGAACAACATCGTGATGATATATGGCCAAACAAAATTGTTATGTGCTGCTGTCATCACTGAGGGAAATGAACCAAGTGAAACATGATAGCCTTCACTCTCAACACAGTGAACACTTTCTCTTTTGAAGAATCACCCATACTGAATTGGGGGTGGGTAGGGGCTTCCTCCCCCTTCATGGATCACTGCCTTGTCATGGCAAAGGGGCTTCAATAACTCAGAGAAGCTATGAGCTATGCCGTGCAGGGCCACCCAATACGGACAGGTCATAGCCAAGAGTTTAGACTAAATGTGATCCACCTGGAGAAGGAAGGCAATCCACTCCAGTATTTTGCCAAGAAAACTCCAGGGACATAAAAAAGGAGAAGCTTTGAGAATAAAGTGAGAGTTTCCAAGGCATGCTCTGGTTCATCGGGTCACAGAGAGTCGAACACAACTAAGATGACTAAACAACAAAAGGTGCTCTTTTTGCTGCTTCAAACTTACTTGAATAACACCATCGTTCTATGCTCAGCCCTATCTCTGATTATTTAATATATTGTCATTTGCCTTCACTGAAGTATGCATCTCCACTCTTAGGTCCCCAGCTATCTTACATAGCAATTTGTGACTTCCACCAATGCAAACCCACTGATAATGGGGAAGTCAATGTATGTGGACGACTATATACATGGACAAACCTGCCAACTGGAACCTGCTTGCATGGAATTTTGGCTTGTGTGCAAAACCTAGTAAAGGTAAAGGGACCCTTGACCGTTAGATCCAGTCACAGACGACTCTGGGGTTGTGGCATGCATCTCACTTTATTGGCCGAGGGAGCCGGTGTACAGCTTCTGGGTCATGTGGCCAGCATGACTAAAGTGCTTCTGGTGAACCAGAGCAGCGCATGGAAATGCCATTTACCTTCCCGCCGGAGTGGTACCTATTTATCTACTTGCACTTCATGCTTTCAAACTGCTAGGTTGGCAGGAGCTGGGACCAAGAAATGGGAGCTCATCCCGTTGTGGGGATTTGAACCACCGACCAGCTGATTGACAAGCCCTAGGCTCTTTCGGTTGCCTCTTCAGCTGGATAGACATCAGATGTCAGGGTAGTGTGAGACTGTGGAGCCAAGCAATACTGATGATTGTGCCAGTGCTGTATAATGCATGATGTGAGCTATGGAATTAGACAGGTGTAACTGAGATGATGTGTCTGCACCAGAGGACTGACCACATCTGTGTCCCAAATCGGGCCTGCCAGTTTACTGCACCATCTTGCATTCCTATCAGAGTCATATGTAGAGACTGAGCTGATCTCATTTAAACTGCTGGATTCCAGCAGAGCCTGATTGGTAATTAAACAGCATTTGTGTTAAATGGTTATCTTCCAAGCTCAACTTCACATTCTTGAATATGTTATTGTAATGAAACTGCCAAACAAGGAACCATCATAGATGCAGCAATGCATCAAATGGCACACAGCTGTAGGATGCTAAAAAAGCTCTCTTAATAGCATTAATTATAGCGGACAAGGAGGTTTTCCTTAGTGTCCAATGGCTCCGTTGCCATTCTGCTTAAATAAAAGCACAGCCACAACAGAAAAACAAATGCGCAGGGGGCTTTGTGAGCCAAACCCTGAATTAAGCCACAGCTCTAGGAAATCTATAATTTTGTAAATGGGCAGCTAAGGCATGCAACATATGTTAGGAATCAGAAACTAGAGTCTATTGGACCGATTTGAGGACGCTGAGGAATTGGCCAACCTGGAAGCAAGGGAGGTATTTGGAGGGTGTGACAGCTTGCTGGTAGTCCACTTTGGACAGGGTTGTGTGCAATGTGAGGGAATCTTGTCTGTGTTTTATGTGTTCCTGATCCGCAGACTGTTTTGCACAAAGCTGAGGAGCTCTAGAAACTAGACCTGGAAGCAACTAGAAATATAGAGTTCTGGTGGGTTTTTCTCATCGTAATGTGTGTTAGAATCTAGCATCTTCTGAACATCCTTTTTATAGTACTGTAGCTGCTGTTGCCTCCCCAGCATGCTTTTGTGTGATATTATTACCACCCACTGCTACTCAAGAACATTGCAATTGGATGAGCAATTTTTCTTCTATTGCAACAATTCCAACATTTGTGAAAGAGCTGGAAACTTTTCACAGTATCCCCATTGTGGAGAAAGTGCTTTGCCTAACTTCCTGCTTTTACATGTGGTTGTGTGGTTTTAATGACTTCCATTTTGTATCTTTCCTGCATCTCTTTGACTGGAGGCCTGAAACTGCAGGATCTGAAATGGTGGGTCATGCAGATTGACAGAGTGTACTCAAATTCCTGCTGTCTAGTTTCTTAACTCCCACTGGGTCAGAATTCCTGATAACCAAGTTGTTTGTGTGCGTGTGTGTAAAAAAACAACAACCTATCAGTATTTGTGTACATGCTCAGAATTCCAACATTCACTGGCTGGGGGAATTATGGAATGGAAGGAGTGTGACTACAGGCACAGAACATTTCTTAGTCTGAACACATCCTGTCATTGGTGTAGACATTTAGAAAAGCACAATTACAAACCCTCCAACATTTCTCCGATGAAAATTACGGACTTCCCATTCCATAATAATAATTTCCACACACATCTTCCTGGGTTGCCCCAGCCGCTCTGGTCAGCTTCCAACATACAGTTTTACCTCGGGTTAAGAACTTAATTCATTCTGGAGGTCCGTTCTTAACCTGAAACTGTTCTTAACCTGAAACACCACTTTGGCTAATGGGGCCTCCTGCTGCTGCTGCGCCACCAGAGCACGATTTCTGTTCTCATCCTGAAGCAAAGTTCTTAAACTGAAGCACTATTTATGGATTAGCAGAGTCTGTAACCCGAAGCGTATGTAACCTGAAGCATATGTAACCTGAGGTACCACTGTATATAAAAACATAATAAAACATTAAACATTACAAAAAGCTTCCCTATACTGGATTGCCTTCAGATGGCTCAGAGGTCGGATATCTCCACACCATCCAACATTTCTGCAGTGAAAATAGGGACATCCTAAGGAAAAGCAGGACATTCAGGGATTAAATCAGAAACAGGGACGGCTTCTCTGAATCAGGGGCGTCCCTGGAAAAGAGGGACACTTGGAGGGTCTGCAATTACCTTCCAAATAAGAGTCACATGCAACTGATGGTGTGGACACAGTCTGCTACAATTTCACTCCAAAAAGTATCAGAACAAACAGCACCTATAGCGCTGTAAAGTTGTTTGATCTCTCATCCCCTGTACATCTTACAGGGGTGTGGCCCATGGCCAACAACCCATCCTTTTCTCATAATGGCACTCCTACTAAATCTAGCTGCAGAAGAGAAGCATGCACTTATTGATTTCCATGAAACAACTATAATTTCTGCCTTATATGTGTATTATTAAAGCAGCTGGAGGCAGCTGGAAGGTTCAGTAAACATCAACGAGGAAAGAGACATAGGTCGCCCTCATTTTCTTTTTTGACAAAGTGTCAAATATTTTCTGCCCCGTGTTGAATAAAGCACATGTGTGGTTTCCCCCTTTAAGCATTACAAATGAGAAACCTTTCCATCTGTTATCCCCATTAATCTTCAATGTAAGAAAGAGGGATTTATGATCCTAACAGGAGGGGAAGTATCCAGACCCATGTTTCTGTATCAAAGGGTGAAATGAAATGGTCATTCCAGTTTTATTGCCACATCTTCAGGTGACAAAATTTCAAGGTTGTTGTGGTGGCTTTTGCATGGGATGATTTTGGACTTCTGAAATGGTCTTGCGATGAAGGTGTCCTCTTTCCCCATCCCCTACTGCATCACTTTAATTAAGCAGCTTCATACACACACACGCACACACACACACACACACACACACACACTATCTTTTGTGACTATCTCAGCCAATGAATTCTGATTCTGAATGGAGTGCAATAGAAAGTACATCTGGGTAAAGGTGGTCCTAAAGATGCTCAGTTCTGCCGCTGTCTGAACTGACCCCAGAACTTAAAATGTAACCAATGAAAATGGTACAATATTGAGTTAGATGCTCTGTGCTGCCAGTTCACATAACCATCCTAGAAGTGGCATTTTGGGACAAATGAACTTCCTGGCACACTCTTTACAAAGGCCTAACTCTCCTAGCTCTCACCTGAGAGCCTTCTATTCTTCTCCCAATGTCTCACCTTTGAGATCTTTCTTTCCCTACCTTTCTCTCAGGGTCCTTCCACCAACCATCCAGAAAAGAGAGAAAAAAAGGGAATGAAAAGAAGAAAATAAAATAAAGATTAAAAGGACTTCTAATTTTCCATTTGTCAGTTACATAAAACAGAGAAAGCGCTTTTGATGATGCGGAAATGTTTTAGATAGCAAAACGAGACAGAGTTCAGACATAATTTAACATACATATTTTATCAGGCTATATCTAATTAATAGATGCTGCCACAAGGAAGCACTGTTCAGATATTGGTTTTCTTCTGGAATATTGGCAATATGAAAGATAATTCGTCAGTCTCTGTAGGCTACTTATCCTTATAAGTGATCAACAAGCGGGAGATGACAGTGATTTAAAAATGACAATGTATTTGAGTTTGTTAGCATATGAGTGCGAGCAGGATAGTGTAGCCAGTTTTCACACACCCATACTGGGAGTCCTGGCTTCACCTGTAGCATGGAAACACAGGGAATGATTGTTATTAACTAGTCACCTTGTTGCATTTCTAACAATGCATGCTTATTAGGTCAATGGCTGGTACAGGGATGTGCATTCACAGAAATTACAGTTGATCCACATAGTTTCAACTGGCAAGAAAACTGTGACAACTTTTCAGGGATGGCTAGTGAGAAATGCTATTTAAACATTATCGCCTAAGAAATCATGAAACTAAAAGAGAGAAGGGGCTGAGGAAACAGCAAAGAAAAAGCACGAAAAAAACGGTAAGAGGAAAAATAGAGAAGGGAGGATAACACATTTTGGTGCAGAGCAGGCAGAAATATTAAGAATACATATTTTCCTGCAAGTAAGCTCCACTGAAGTCACTTGGACTTACTTTTGAGTAGATATGTATAAGTGGTTTGGCACTTGAATCACAGCAACCCATGATGTTTCCCTATAATACAATGCATTATATCTGCTTGGATTTTAATCTGAATTTCTTGCTAGCACTTAACTGCCCATTGTAGTAGCTGCTGCTGCTGCTGTAGCAACAAGGAGTTCTCTCCACTGCTTCCAGTACATAGAAGATGGCAACGGCAAGTATCCCCGGCACTGTGAGCCATGGGAGCCAGAGCACTTGACATTTGAAGATGGGATGCAAAGGAAGACATCTTGATTTACTGCATATTATGGATTCATCTTGCTGAAAACCAAAACAAAAATGCTGGTCTCAAATCCACTGGAATAAATGCACAGGTTTGTTTTTTTAAATTGTGTTTTAGCTTCTTATAATGCAGTTTCAGCTGCTGGCTAGCCACTGATTCACTTAGAATCATTGCTTATTGTTGGATAATAGCCCAGAATGGTTGGCTGATGGGAGCTAATGGCTGGGGGTTATATGTATTTCTGAATGGGACACTACTCAGAGCTCAAAAAAGATGACCTTCAACTTCCAATGAAGAAGAGACGTTTATTTTAATACACTTATGATCTGCTTACATATTTATAAATACTTATTTTTTAAAAAAAGAAAACTTATCTAGGGTTCTGTTGCTGGAATGCAAGGATGAGTATGAGGAACGGCTAAGGGAGCTGGGCATGTTTAGCCTGGAGAAGAGGAGGTTAAGGGGTGATATGATAGCCATGTTCAAATATATAAAAGGATGTCACATAGAGGAGGGAGAAAGGTTGTTTTCTGCTGCTCCAGAGAAGCGGACACGGAGCAATGGATCCAAACTACAAGAAAGAAGATTCCACCTAAACATTAGGAAGAACTTCCTGACAGTAAGAGCTGTTCGGCAGTGGAATTTGCTGCCAAGGAGTGTGGTGGAGTCTCCTTCTTTGGGGGTCTTTAAGCAGAGGCTTGACAACCATATGTCAGGAGTGCTCTGATGGTGTTTCCTGCTTGGCAGGGGGTTGGACTCGATGGCCCTTGTGGTCTCTTCCAACTCTATGATTCTATGATTCCACAGGATTGCAACCAAGTAGGAAAGGGTTAAAATCCCCTCCCCTCCCCATGAGTCCAATATTTTTAAGCCACCTCCTCCCAGCTGATTCTTTTTTAACCTACATGATTAATGAAAGGCCATATTTAACGTCACATCTCATTTGACTCTAAATCGTGGCTTACTTTTGCTGGAGTCTGTCCACTAATTAGATGTTTTAAAAATGTTTTTATTTAATTTTTTTATGAAAAAAAAAGGTTACAAAGATTTTGCTTCATGCTAATTATTTTTTTTCTTCCTCGTGGACTTTTGTTGCTAGTTCTTGCTGCTGCTGCAATTTTTTCTTCTTCCTTTGAAGAGCATCAGTGACAAAATCCTGGAAGACCTGATGACAGCACTGCCAATTAGTTAATGTTCAGCAAAATTTGTAATACATTTCACAGAGAGTGAGTTCTTTGGCATAAAAAATGCTATTCTTATTGCTGTAGTCTTGCAGCTAAGCTTGTGCTTATTGTAGAATTGCCGCTGCACCAGCAGCAGTGAGTACAGAAGTCCAGGCTATCATGCCAGTCAATTGCCTGGTCAAATACCGGCCATCTGTTATTTGGCAGTAAGTGAGGACAGTCACATAATCCATGAAGTGAAGTACGGCTTTACATAGATGGTAGTCTCTCTGTTTGTTACAGGAATGAGGGCTCTTTTGTCCCCAAATCTGTGGAAGTTGCAGTTGACAATGCATAAACATGCACTACACCAGGGGTGGCCATCTCCCAAGAGACTGTGATCTACTCACAGAGTTACCGTATTTTTTGCTCTATAAGACTCACTTTTCCCCTCCTAAAAAGTAAGGGGAAATTTGTGTGTGTCTTATGGAGCGAATGCAGGCTGCACAGCTATCCCAGAAGCCAGAACAGCAAGAGGGATTGATGCTTTTACTGCACAGCGATCCCTCTTGCTGTTCTGGCTTCTGAGATTCAGAATTTTTTTCCCTTGTTTTCCTCCTCCAAAAACTAGGTGCGTCTTGTGGTCTGGTGCGTCTTATAGAGCGAAAAATACGGTAAGTACTGGCAGTAATCTACCCTCTTTTGGGGGGTTCAGGTCAAAGTTGTTGAGGAAGGAAGGCCCCCTTTTTTAGGAAGGAAGGCCCTTTTTTGGGGTTAAGGGCAAAAACGTTGAGCTTTCTTTAGGGGAACCAAAGTTGCTGAGCTTATTTGGGGGGAGCCAGTGATCTACCACAGACATCCAGTGATCTATCGGTAGATCATGATCTACCTGTTGGACGTGCCTGCACTACACTCTATCTGTAATCACTAGGCCCTATGAACAACTGATTGGTTCAAAATTGGGAAAGGAGTACGACAAGGTTGTATATTGTCTCCCTGCTTATTTAACTTATATGCAGAATTCATCATGTGATAGGCTGGACTGGATGAATCCCAAACCGGAATTAAGATTACCGGAAGAACATCAACAACCTCAGATATGCAGATGACACAAACTTGATGGCAGAAAGTGAGGAGGAATTAAAGAACCTTTTAATGAGAGTGAAAGAGCAGAGTTCAAAAAATGGTCTGAAGCTCAACATAAAAAAAACGAATCATGGCCACTGGGCCCATCACCTCCTGGCAAACAGAAGCGGAAGAAATGGATGCAGTGAGAGATTTTACTTTCTTGGGCTCCATGATCACTGCAGATGGTGACATCAGTCATGAAATTAAAAGACGCCTGCTTCTTGGGAGAAAAGCAATGACAAACCTAGACAGCATCTTAGAAAGCAGAGACATCACCTTGCCGACAAAGGTCTGTATAGTTAAAGCTATGGTTTCCCAGTAGTGATGTATGGAAGTGAGAGCTGGACCATAAAGAAGGCTGATCGCCAAAGAATTGATGCTTTTGAATTATGGTGCTGGAGGAGACTCTTGAGAGTCCCATGGATTGCAAGAAGATCAAACCTATCCATTATGAAGGAAATCAGCCCTGAGTGGTTACTGGAAGGACAGATCCTGAAGTTGAGGCTCCAATACTTTGGTCACCTCATGAGAAGAGAAGACTTCCTGGATGTTGGGAAAGATTGAGGGCACAAGGAGAAGGGGACGACAGAGGACGAGATGGCTGGACAGTGTTCTTGAAGTTACGAATATGAGTTTGACCAAACTGTGGGAGGCAGTGGAAGGCAGGAGTGCCTGGCATGCTCTGGTCCATGGGGTCATGAAGAGTCGGACATGACTAAAGGACTAAACAACAATAACAACAAATACTAATTTTTGGTTGGTTGATTTGTAGTGTCTCTCAGCAGTTGGGATAGCCATAATAACACCAGCTAAAGTTGAGTCTCTTTCTAGGTAGACCTCATTTCAATATGCTGAATAACCACCAATAGCTGTAAATGTTTAAAAACTGCAGCCTCCCTTTACAGCACTTTTAATGCAAACTTGCAGAATGTCTGTTTTTTTCTGTGCTCTTCCTTGTCTCATTCTTTAATTTAGTATATTTGTTACTCTAAAACCAAAGTACCTTAACTACTATCGAAAGCTGACTTTTCTTTGCAGATAGATACAGAGAATTGGATATGTATCAGGAACAATACAGCAATTATTAGCCAGGATAGCGAAGGCTGCAATCCCATGCTCACATTCCTGGAAGATAGTCCCAGTCCATAGAACTAGCAAAGTGGAATAACAGAATCCTGGGGTGGGAGATAACTATACCACTTCATGCAGTGTTGACAGAGGGGGCTATACCACTTCAGACAATGGGCGTCATTTTAAAACGATGCCCAGTGTAAATAACAACGCAAAACCCTGACAAATAAAAACCATAAAAACCTAGTCCTTGAAGAAGAAAAGTTGTAGAACAGTCTTCTCACTACCCCATCAGATTTCTACTTGAAATAGGTTTTTGTTTACAGAACAGAGCATTCAAAATTTGATTCTCATTTGCAATATGAAATGTTACCAGTACAGTCTGTTCTTCCACCTAAGTACTCTACAGCTGAAGTCTATTTTTGTCCTTTTTCTGTGTGTGCAGACCACTAGACCTCGGTCCAACAAAGTGAAATTTGTTTATTCCAAGTAAAGTTGTTGAGGATCAGGATGCAATGCGGCAGAAATCCATGGGCAGGATCCATTGCCCCACTTTAGATGTCCTTGTATAAAGTTTGGGTGAGCTCTGTGGAATTTGTGACTGCCTCCTTCTTTGCACAACTTGAATGCACACAGAAAGGAAGATTGTGTATGAAGCTGGTGCAAGATTGATTTCTGGTTGTGAATCAAGGTCATTTCAAGCTTTCACAAAATACTCAGCATTTGTGTTGATTTATGCCAGCTTCCACCTTGTGTCTCTTACAACAACTGGACCAAAACACCAAACAATTCAAAGCATGAAAGAAAAAGACTTGGCTCAGGTAAACTTGAAATGCATGGATGATATACTGCCCTTCCTTCTTCTCATCAAATATACTAGAGGTATATTAAAAGTACACTATTTTTCATAAGTCTTCCCAGGCATGAAATCGAATCACGCATTTTTCAAGCATGAGGCTTTCAACCAAATTCCTCTTGGAGAATCCACGTAATTAGAGTTGAAGCCCCACGTAATGGGCTCTACAATGACATTATGTGCCAGGCTCTGTGCTGTAAACAAACAAGTTGTGCCACTGCAAGGTATGCAGCCTGCCTCAATATTTAGCCACACACACACACACACACACACACACACACATGTTTGGGAGGAAGCAAAACATTTTACAGCTTAACATAGAAGGAGAGGCTCTACTATGTGTGTCCGTTCTAATTTTGGCAGCATGCGGCTTGATTAAACTACCCCAATTTTGGAAATAATTAGAAGTGTTTTAGTGCATGCCAGCAAAAAATGCTGTTTGTCTAATTCTGCTATTGCATTTTCCAGGAAGGTAGCCTACGCATCATTTAAATAAATAAAAGGCAAGTAAGTAATCACTAGGAAGATGGATGGACGGATTGATAGTGGTTTTCGCCAGATGGGATTTGAATAACATCCTTTTCCCCCTGTTGAAAACATGTGAGTTCTAATCAACAGGAGGGTTAAGAATGTTAAATCAGCCAGCCATAAGAAATGTGTCACACGGTTTGCTGTCATCCTAATTAATTAGATAGCATTATTTGGTGTCCCAAGTGAACCTTGATGAGTTCAGTGCCTGATAATAGCTTCATTCTTGTCAGTATTTTTTTAAAAAAATATATTGACTTTTTAAAAAACAACAACCAACAACATAATTTAAGATTACATATTTAAAGTAAGAAGAGAGATAAAGGCATATGGGGGGTATCGAGCAATATAGTATGACTTCATAAGGTTGAGCAGATCTTTGACCCCCACATTAAGGGCATTTTAATTTGAAATCTTCAAGGATAGTGCTTCATAAGTAATTATAGTCAGTAATTATCTTGCAGTTTCCTATCAGATATCTGGCCATGTTTTGTTCCCGTCCTTCTAGTCGTTTAAAAGAATTTTGTAAAAATGACTTTAACATCATTAGTTTTCATCTCACACCATACATATGAAACAGTTCATAAGGGTTAATGTGATATGGCTGTCATCCAATCAATATTAACTTTCTCTCTCTCTCAAAAAATGAAATGTTAAGGTTCAGTTGTTGTCAGTTAAGGACATATAATTAAAAACTATCAGAGGACTTAATTCTCAAATATTTGCTGCATATGATAAGAGACCTAACTCATGTCACATGAGATCAAATAGCAGTGAACATTTCAGCTGATGAAGAGGTGTCCTCTATAACATTGACTGATTCTCTGAAATTATAAAGAAATCTAAGCAGGCTAAGTAACAACAAGTAATGTTTCTACTTTGCTAAAAATAATAATTCTTGATTTAATTTAATTTAATTTGATTTAATTTACAGTGGTGCCCCGCAAGACGAATGCCTCGCAAGATGGAAAACCCGCTAGACGAAAGGGTTTTCCGTTTTTCAATGCGCTTCGCAGGACAAATTTCTCTATGGGCTTGCTTCGCAAGACGAAAATGTCTTGCGATTCTTGCAATTTTTTTTCACTCCCCACCCCCTTTTTCTAAGGCACTAAGCTGCTAATAGCCTTTTAGCAGCTAATCCGCTAATCCCTTAAACCTTTAATAGCCGCTAATAGCCGCTAAACCACTAATAGCTCTAATCCGCTAATCCGTTAATAGGGTTGCTTCGTAAGACGGAAAAAACCGCTAGACGAAGAGACTCGCGGAAAGGATTCTTTTTGTCTTGCGAGGCACCACTGTAATTAGATCCCACATCCTTCAGAAAGACCTGCTCCTTTAACTATATCCCTCTTAGTCCCCACTTGCTTGAGTCTTCCGCTCAGGAGGCTATGGTGAAGGTTTATACCTTCTCCTGTGAGACTGCTCCAGGCTTCTCCTCCCAACTTTTTAAGCCTTGGCTAGATACTTTCTTCCAGCCTCTTCTCAGTGTTGGTTTATTTCATGGCTTTAGTCAAGAAATTTAAGGGAATAAAAAGAGCAGATTGAAAGAGTTCCAAGAATCTCAACTTGAACTTCAGAAAAGTCTTCCATTTTCTTCCCATTCTCTGGAATTTGATTTTATTGCTTTCCTTTTTCTACATCTTCATTTCCTAAATCTCACTATCTTTCTGCCCTTGCATGGCAAATCGTTAGTGTTCAAGCACCGCCCTGGTGCATCAAGTGACCAGGGGCAGACCTTGGTAATATGGTGACCTGTGTGAGGTCAACATTTGATGCCCACCCCCAACCAAAGCCCCATTCACAAAGCTGGGTAAGGGAGGTGCTGGGATTTGGGAAGGAGACATGAGGCTCTGGCAGGGTCCCAGAGCCCTTGTCTCTTTTCCAAAGCTGGACGGGTGCTAAATAAGCTTTGGGAAGGAGGCAAGAAGACTCTTGGACCCCATCAGAGCCCTCAAGCATCCTTCCCAAATCCCAGTGCTTACTAGGCTTTGGAAAGGAGAAAGGAAGGTACCTCCTTGGCCCCTCTGCCCTGAGAGGGGGAACTGTTCACACTGCTGTCAGGCAGCAGAGGAACCAACCTCCATGGCAGGTTACCAGGAATCGACAAGACAAGGGAAAGTCCTTACCATCTGCTTTTATTCAATATTCACAGAGAAAGTCTTAGAAATGCATCTACTTGGAGTAATGGCGATGCTCCGATTGAAACTCCACCCCCTCCGTCTCTCCCATTATGCGTCAGCACTACAGTGGCTGAGTTGTGCCTCTGAGCTCTCTGCTCTCCTACTTTCAATGCCCATTGGGTTTGGGGAAAGCGGGGTCTGGAATGCTTTCTAGAGATACTGTGTCCGTCAACTGTCGCCCCCCTGGTGCTCCTTCTTCTTCAACCTCCTCTTCCAAAATTTCCCAGCTTTCCCCCTCATCTGCCTCTGAGCTGTAACCTCCCTCAAAACAACCCCTTTTGTAATTCTGAACTGTCTCCTTCTCTGGAAGGATCAGGCTGGGGAGGCAGCCTCCACCATTCCTCCTCTGCCCTGTTGTTGTTGTTGTTTAGTCATTTAGTCGTGTCTGACTCTTCCCCCATGGAACAGAGCACGCCAGGCATTCCTGTCTTCCACTGCCTCCCACAGTTTGGTCAAACTCATGCTGGTAGCTTCGAGAACATTGTCCAACCATCTCATCCTCTGTCATCCCCTTCTCCTTGTGCCCTCAATCTTTTCCAACATCAGGGTCTTTTCCAGGGAGTCTTCTCTTCTCATGAGGTGGCCAAAGTATTGGAGCCTCAGCTTCAGGATCTGTCCTTCCAGTGAGCACTCAGGGCTGATTTCCTTCAGAATGGATAGGTTTGATCTTCTTGCAGTCCATGGGACTCTCAAGAGTCTCCTCCAGCATCATAATTCAAAAGCATCAATTCTTCAGCGATCAGCCTTCTTTATGGTCCAGCTCTCACTTCCATACATCACTACTGGGAAAACCATAGCTTTAACTATACGGACCTTTGTCAGCAAGGTGATGTCTCTGCTTTTTAAGATGTCCCTGACAACTGCCTGCCTATGGGCCACAGCAAAAGGCTCAGTGAGTTGCATTCGCTTTGGTGGGTCATAAGTTTTGCACAACTGCTCTAAAGACAATTCAGCTGATG
Source organism: Podarcis tiliguerta (assembly GCF_965153285.1). Classification (NCBI taxonomy): domain Eukaryota; kingdom Metazoa; phylum Chordata; class Lepidosauria; order Squamata; family Lacertidae; genus Podarcis; species Podarcis tiliguerta. The sequence continues at coordinate 62,014,994 of NC_139542.1, read as the reverse complement.
CAATCTGCCCAGCAGGTGTGTGTGGAACAGAATGGAAGCAGGAACCAAATAATTTCTAAATAGATACCAATAACGCATGCTGCATACCTGGAATCTTCCACTGAGTTGGTCCCTGACCAAAAAAAAAAAAAAGAGAAGCAAAATCCAAATCCAAATTGGCTGCTTGCCAGTTGTAGCTATGGAGCTTAGACTGCAATGCACACTGAATGTGTATGTCTGCTACACTGCAATGCTGTTGGCTATTAGCATAATCACACAGCAGATTTGAGAATGTGTATGCAAATATTAAAACAGGACCTATCCAAATATCTTAAAATATAGCAATACACAGTCTTCTGAAGCCAGAAGAGGGTTGTACTTTTGCCTTAGATTATATGAGAACTCTTGGGAGACGCAGCACAAGCACATAAACAATTGAGCATGATTACTCAATAAAAGAGAATTTAGCATTAATACACACACCTCATTTTGCTATAATGGGTAAACAGCTCCCGAGAGGTCAGCATCTAAAGTGCTTTCCAGCTGATGTACTTCACTCTGTTGTAGCCAGTCAGTTTAGTGCATCCAATTAATGCCTCTGAGAAAGGTGGCAGCCCAAAAGCTGTACGTGTCGTAATTGACATTACGAAAATCATATTATCGCTCCATTTAATAGGTACTGAAGACTCCTGGGGAATGAAAAACACAAGCCCTCTGAAAGCTGAAAGAATGCATTTTGCTAGAATACATCTTCCTGAATTTGGTGGAGTTTACTCTCAGGTATAAAAGGTATGGTTCAAATTGAAGCCAATGTAACTGGGGTGGGGGGCTTTATGGACAGAATTCTCAGTTGCCATCTAGGCAGGAATACAAAACTAGCATCAAAGGTTCTGCAAATTACTTTTTTAAACAATGGATATTTGGTGAATGTTCATTTGCACATGAATGCTGGAATTTCATGATGATTTGAAAACTAGATGTATACCAGTGGACAGCGCACACACTTCCTCTTTCCTCCTCGAGGGTTGTGGTGACATATTGCAGCTGCACCATGCATTTGGCCCGTGATTCTATGTGGAAATCATGCTCATGCATGTATGGCCACTAGTGGCAATTACTGGAATGGAGTTAGTGGTTTTAGCTGACAAAAAGCTTACTTGCCTGTGGGTGGTAGACACTTGCCTCCACTGTGTGTGGGAGACATAGCTTCCCACTACCGAGGAGGAAAGAATTAGTTGAGACAAGACACAGTATTCACCTATGGCAAAAGGGCTGGACAGACTTGGGAGGTAACTGCTGCAGTTATACATTATAACAAGTGTCTATGTGAGATGGTATGTCCAGACACCCAGGGGTGTTAGAGTAGTGTTGGGTGTTGGTGTGGAGCCCATATCAAGGGCACTATGATCTCCAGCAACTGGTTTTTAGAATAATGCTGCCTCTGATTCTGGTTGACTTATAAATGTTGTGGTTAACTCCCAAGAGACTGTGATCTACTCACAGAGTTAAAAACTGGCAGTGATCTACCCCCTTTTTGGGGGTTCGGGTCAAAGTTGTTGAGTTGTTTTCAGGGAGGAGGTAAAATGTTGAGCTTTTTTAAGGGGAGCCACAGTTGTTCAACTTCTTTGGGTGAGCCAATGATCTACCTGTGATCTACCACAGATGTCCAGTGATCTACCGGTAGATCACGATCTACCTGTTGGATATGTTATACCATCTAAACATCCTGTTGGGACTGTCCGAACACGATTTCAGTTCACTAAGGTTCCCATTCTAAAAACCACACTGAACAGTTGGCTGTCCATCTCGTACTGAACATTTTAATTGTTAAAATAGATTACTGCTGTCAGGTTCCAGAGGCAGATTGATAAACAAAGCAGTTCTTGAACGAATGGTGAATCACGTCTCTGCTTTCTAATGAGTCTCACACATTCCAAAATGGTGTTATCTGAAGATCCCTTGTGCCCATTAAAATGGTAGAATTCTTTAAACAGAAGTTCATGATGCAAAAAGTTGTTGTAGTTCCCCCTCCCCTTTCTTTCTAAATAAGATATATCAAGAGTTTATTTCAAAAGCATCCTCTTCTACTGAAGCTGTAACAGGTTCTGGAAACTTGCCTGGAATTTTGCAAATAAGACTGGCACTGCTTTCTACAGGTTTGGGATAGGATTTGAGTTTTTTTTTTGGGGGGGGGGGTTGGTAAGAATTACTAATGCATCCAAATGATTGGAGCATTAACTTTCCCCAAGACATTTGGCAGATGTTAGATAACAGGAAATAATGCTTCGAAGAGAATACATACTGGGAAATGACAGAACCCAAGGGGGGAAGTGTAAGGGCTTATCAGTATGTACACACTGGAAAAGAATGCAAGTTGCTGCTGCACTGGTACCAAGGGTAGCAGATCATGGGTGAGCTTTCCAGAAAGGCCACCTGCAAAATAAGTGAGCAGACCCAGAAGATAAACAGCTGTGGACCATTTTCTATATTTGAAGTGCCTCACTACAAATGCTCAGTCATTTGATTTACCACAAATGAACAAACAAATCATGGGTTGTGTTTTTTTTTAAAAAAAAAAATAGATCAGAGCAAACTTTTTGGGAAATGGTTTTCCCATTTGTTCTCCATACCTTTGGACAGCTCTGGATATCATTGTCAAAGTTGGCACAAGGGTGGTTTTCATTGGCATTGCCCAACAACAATATGTCAGTGATCAGAGGCTTCCGATCCCTCCCCTGGGAGATCTCGTCTGGGAGATCTATCAGATTCATTTCTATCACTTGAAGGTCAAGCATTCATTGTGTCACCAAGGATCTCCTATCAATTGAGAATGATACCCTGGCTCTGACCTCTCCTGGACAGAAAAAGTCTTGCCACAATTTTTTTGTGGTTTTTTCTCCTTTCATTTCTTTCATTTCTTTATTTCTTTATTATTAATGTTGCAATACATATATGAAATCTTTACATAATGATACATATACATTATATTCTTAAATTCACATTTTCACATTTCATTCTGTACCAACATTTATCCATTTCTTATTTCTTGCCCTGTGTCTTCCCTCCACCCGTGCGTGACTTCCTTGTTATTATTTTGTAACTTTATTATTGAGAATGTAATTTTGTATCTTAATAATTAAACATCCAATGATATTTTTTACATAAACATGAGTCACATTTCCCTACACGGAAGTTCAGTGCCACATTCAGAAATGATCTGCACTCTGTAATGATGACACATACTAACAGGATACCCTTTCTATCATTGCCACCATTTTGCTCTCATTTTGTTCTGCAGTATCAACAGCTCCTTTTCTTTGCCCTCTGCCAGCACTCGCTACAGCCTAATGAAAATAAGAAAGTTCAATGCTTTGATTATACCACAAAGGGAGAGCCAAAGCAGTATTTTATGTTTCTGGAAATCAGTACAATAAAACATATTGCTTGGCACATGCATCCCTCCACACACAATTCCCTAAGAAGTAGGAACAACCCATTTGGTCACCTGCCAAATGACTAAAGCCCACTGTGAGGCTTCCCATAAGAACACCAACAAAGGAAGATCATCATGGTCCCAGCTGGATACAAATGCTTGTTTAAAACCCAACACAGCATCCAGGTACAGTGGTACCCTGGGTTACAGATGCTTCAGGTTGCAGACGCTTCAGGTTACAGACTCCGCTAACCCAGAAATAGTACCTCAGGTTAAGAACTTTGCTTCAGGATGAGAACAGAAATCACGCGGTGGCAGTGCGGAGGCAGCGGGAGGCCCCATTAGCTAAAGTGGTGCTTCAGGTTAAGAACAGTTTCAGGTTAAGAATGGACCTCCAGAACGAATTAAGTTCTTAACTCGAGGTACCACTGTATTACCTATTATTTGTTTATATCCTCACCTTATGAAAAAGGCTCTCAGAGCAGAATACAAAAAACAGTTGTAAGACGGTGTGTGCCCTGAGGCTCACAGTCTAAAAAGAATGTGACACGTGAAGAAAAAGGAATGGAAGGGAGGATGGAAAAGCAACAGTTGGCAAAGTTGCATACTATGTCAGTGATGGCTCTGTCTGTCTGGCCCTTGATAAACAGCAGTCCCTCCCTGGAAGTGATTTTCCTGACCAGTGCATATCCAGTAGCAGAGCAGATGACAAGTCAGGAGGACAGAGCAGCCCTTGCTACACAGTTCTCCCCTCAAACAGGTCCAAGATGGCTCTTGGAATCTCTGAAGTGATGCTAGTTAGAATTGATACTATGGCCCAGCTTATCTCCCCATTGACAGTTTCTTTCCACTTCATCTAGTGAATAAAGCATCCCTGGTGCCTCTTTGCTTTTACTTCCTTGCTTGTTATCTTCACACAAGCTAAACAGATAAAAGACATTCCTCACTCTCCCCGGTGCACTCACATGAAGCCAGGGATCCCTGTAGGCTCCTCTTTAATCTCTTTGATAAATTTTTTTGGGGGGGTCAAGAAATAGCTGTTGGGGGCCAGGTGGAATCAGACCCCTTTTTTGTCTCTGTCTTCTGGAGCAAACCAACAGTTTGTTTTGCTCCTTTCCTATGAGTGGATGGATCAGCCCAATTCAGGTTCATGTCCATTTCTTTTCGGGAGTAAAATGACATCTGTCCTGTTCTGTTTCTGCAAGCAATGTGAGGATTCTCCTCTCCCCCCCCCATTGCACAAATATAACAACAGCAGTAACAAACACAATACTTGTGACATGGTCTGAGGGCTTGTGAACCCCTCCTCTGTTAATTTAAGACATGTACCATATTTTTCGCTCTATAAGACACACCAGACCACAAGACGCACCTAGTTTTGGGAGGAGGAAAACAAGAAAAAAAAAATATTCTGAATCTCAGAAGCCAGAACAGCAAGAGGGATCACTGTGCAGTGAAAGCAGCAATCCCTCTTGCTGTTCTGGCTTCTAGGATAGCTGCGCAGCCTGCATTCGCTCCATAAGACGCACACACATTTCCCCTTACTTTTTAGGAGGGAAAAAGTGAGTCTTATAGAGCAAAAAATACGGTATTTGTTACACGGAGTAACTATGAAGCACAACTGTTTTTGAAGGCCGCAAACTCATTCTTTCCCTCTGTACCTCCACAATTAACAGAACTAATAGATAGAGATTTATTTAATTCCATTCCTGCACTAGGAATTGTGTGTTTGCATTTGGGGTTTTAATGAAGCTGAAAACAAATAAATATGTGAAAGTTTTCTTGCTTTTAAAAATCTATTCAGTCAATTTGGATGAATAGCTTCTAATATAGTTCCTTTATCATTAACATATTGTTTTTGTTTAGAAACTCGGCACTGTTACTTTAATGTTACTTTAGTTTCCTTCACTGGCACCCCCCCCCCTTGTCATTGAATGAAACAGAAAGCAATAGCAAGGATATTTTTAAAGTTCATTTGTCTCAATGTCATTTGTTCTACATTCCACCAACAAAGGATGTCACTATGTGAAAACAATGCTGTTCAGGTAACAGCAATGCTCTGCAAATGCGACTAGATGCAAACAGAGACATTTCGTCTTGTGATCCCATCCCTGTCTGATGCCGTGATTTGGATACAATTCAAAGCCAGTGCTGTTGCAAGTGCTGAAAGATTTTACAACACATCTGCAAATAAATGTTGATTTACACGACGTATACCACAGATGGGTAATGCATATAAATCAATGCCCGCGACATTTATTTCATAATGTACCATAAAGCCTTACAGCTCTGCTGATTGCATTGTGTTGCATAGCTTGACCAAATGAGCAAATCACTAAGAGAATTGATTTTATTTTCTGCCAAACAATGCTGCAGAATTTAAAAGCAAGCCTACATAAACAAGTCAGTGTTAACACTTCATGTGCAAGGCATAAAGTACATCAGGATTTCTGCAGCTTTAAACCCCCCTAAATGATGGTGGGGAGGCTAACTAGAAAACACGGTATGTTGTGGTGCAGAGATGGATTTTTTTTTTCCTTTTAACATCCCTCCTTCCACGTTCTTCTGCATGGTTGTAGGCTTTGCTGTACTCCTCTGGAAAATATTTGGCAAAATATCCCAAATTTTGCCATCTGTTAATTTTGAATATTACTGTGAATCCAGTCTGGTACACATTTAATATTACACTGATATTGCTGAGAGAGATAGTGAGTCTGACTCCTTCTGCTTTCAGTCTTTCTTACTCCATTGTTTTGTTTATCCACTAATATGAACTAACAGTAGAGTTCAATTCAGCATGAAGTCAGCAAACATTTTTCAGAAGAGTTTTCTGAGCGGAGAGGGAGGGGGGAACTTGTTTGCGAATTTTACCTCCCCCCCCCCAAGAATAGTTGTCAAACTTTCCCTCCTCAATTTCACTGCCCACAAATAGTGCGGGCAATTCTGGGAGGACATTTTAGATTAGCCATGTTATATTTTACCAAGTAACTATTAGTAAAGATGTTGGAAAGCTTTGGCCAGTTCTACAAGTACTTTTTTTGCAGCTTTATGAACCAGAACATCTATTTTATTCATTTGCATTGGACACATTATTTTCCATCAAATACGCTCGTAAGTGAAGTATAATATGAAAAGTGGAAAATATTTGAACGGCAAACAAAAATGGCTGCTTCCTTACTGGTGTAGTTTTCAGCTGTTGAGATCAGTTATTGCAGTCACGGTTTGCAGTTCTATAACTTTTCCAGAAGCAGCTCAGTGGATAGGGCAGAGTCTCAGAGCTAGAAGGTGTGTTGCTGCTGCTTACTGGGAGAAGAGGGAAGAGGCAGTAGGGAGGCTGAGAGCCAATCTGGTTGTCCTGCTGCTCCACCTGCATGGTGCCAGTCTCCCCTCTGCTGCACCCTTCCCAGCCTCATAAGCAAAAGTAACATACCTGCTGAGAAGCTAGAGTTGCAGCGCTGCTCCATCCACAACAACAAGCTGCTTTGGAACTTTTATTTCTGCTGTTTTGCAGTGTTTTTTTAGTAATTTTTTTGTGAGTTGTTCGAAATGACTAAGCTATTACAAAGAGTGCTTTTTTTCCGGGGTAAGCTGAGATTGGCTGAACATCTCCCAGGAGAAGTCCTCCTTTCTCCAGCCTACCGGTGGTGAAAGATCTGGTGATGGAGTCGCCATCAGCATGGCAGTTGAGTAATCACAGGAAGCAAGGGAAAGCGTGTTCTCCTTCATGGAGAGCACGTGTTGCGGTGGGGGCCTCCAGGACACTCCAAAGTTGGAGCGCGGGCTAATTGATCGTTGGCCACTGATGCGATTGGGGCTTCCCTTGTTGTTGGGAAGAAGTTAATGTTGCCATTTATTGAGTGACAGCCAGAAATACTAAAACTCCTTGCACGAGGCTAGGGCTTCCTCTTTTCACCCATGCATCGGATTGCCCATCCCTCCCTCCCTAGAATAGGGTTGTTCACTTTGACCTTGCTATGCCTGTCATGGGGTTGTCTGCTTTGGAACGGGGGCCTGGTAGGAATTTTGTCCATCTGGCTGATTGGCTGGGGCCATTTGGTTTTTGCCTGCTGCGTAGCAAATCGTCACAACTTGTAAGGTTTGCGGTTAGGCATTGGTTTATGGTTTGGTTGGTTGAGGGGCATGGATTGGCTGTGCCTGCCCCTCTAATGCTGCTGCAAGGGATTCCGTTAAAGGAATTGGGAGCTAATTATTGCTTGTCCACTCTGTCAAGGGGGCTCGGGCCATAGCAATGAGCTCCTGGTTGCATTTGGGGTGAGGGCAGGTTCCCTGCTCCGCGTAACCCCCAAGTGTATTCCCCCATTCTGACTTTCGCATCGTGCGGAATGTCAGTCTGTCCCCCATGGTGGGAGCAGATAGTCGCAACCAATGTCTACGCAACCACTCACAAATTTGTATTTTAATAAAGTTGTGGCCAAAATTATGCCAAAAATCTTAAACAAAAATTTCTGTGTGATGTGTGAGTTATTTGGGGTGGACCTGGGGACCTCGACACGCAACAACAAACAAACTTTAACCAAAACAAACCATGGTTAGTTTGAACATCATGAGCTTGTTCAGCAAAATATGGTTAAAACATACAATATGGCTTGGTGCTATAATAGTAACAACAACAACAACAACAACAACAACAACAACAACAACAACTATTATTATTATTATTATTATTATTATTATTATTATTATTATACCCCGCCTATCTGGCTGGGTTTCCCCAGCTACTCTGGGCAGCTCCCAACAGAATATATATAAAAAAGCGCTAAAACATCAATTTGTGCTCGGAAACGTACTGGGAGCCAATTTAGGTCTTTAAAGACCAGTGTAATATGGTCTTGGCAGCCACTCCCAGTCACCAGTCTGGCTGCCGCTTTCTGGTGCTATGTTCAACCCGGGCCAATATTTATGACGAAGATGTGCAATCCAATGAATACAGACTCCTCCCTCTCCCCCATACATACATTTTGCTAGGTAAGGATCAAATGATCTTGTCATGCCCTTACTTAACTGAATTTAGGGACTTAAAGTTGGATGTTTTATCCCCCCCCCTCCCCAAAAAAGTACACACTGCAATTCAGAGAAAACACTCCAACACTTTCTATAAGAAGATATAAGAAGACTACATTGCCAGCTTGAAGATTCGCATGTCTAAAAAAAGAAAGGTTGTTGTTCAGACTATGAACAATAAAGTGCCAGGACCAGATGGTGTTCCTCGAGAGATTGATAAGATTTGTTGCAGAGCACCTATTGAACATCTGCCCAGGCTGATCTGGAGAGGGGAAATGATCCCACAGGAATCTAAAGGATAGGAACATTATTAAGATATAAGGAGAGAGGTGGAACATTTCAAACAAACCAGAACATTTTTCTATCTTTCCACAGCTTGGATAGATTCTGAGTCTGATCCATCTATGGTTGCCAGAGAAAGCAATTGACACCATTCCTCATAGAGCAATTTGTTCTTGCTGATGAATGTCCTGAATATGCTGCAAGACAGAGAATGTGTTTGCTGTTTTCAGAAGTTGTGTGAGAAGCTAAAAGTACCAGGTTCAAAAATTATCCATGCATTTTTTTCCCATTGAAGACATAAAGGCATTGGAGGGGCTGGTGATGTCCTGTGTTTTCTCTTACTCTTTTTTTTAATTTAATTCTATTGATTGGGGTGGTGGTTTGGATTTCCACAGATATCAAATGATATCTACCTATTTCTCTGCTGGTAGGAACTCTTGCCTCTAACCAATCTGGAGGCAGATTGAATCGAGTTTAGATAAATGGCTTCTTCCAGGTACCTTTTCTTTCTTTTATTTTTACACTGTCCTTCCTCCCAAAGGAGGGAATACCACGATGCTTAAACAAGACAATCAAAAATAAAACATATTGAAAAATATTTACAAGCAAGCATGTACCCTCCTAGCTAACAGCTTTGAGGATGCTGGGAACAGTATTTTTCAGCCCTCAAATGCCTAGGTAAGCAAGAATCTCTTAAAATTCCTCCAGAAATGCATCTCACCAGAGAAGGCATCCCAATAATAATAATAATAATTTATTATTATTTATTATTATTATTTATTATTTATACCCCGCCCATCTGGCTGAGTTTCCCCAGCCACTCTGGGCGGCTCCCAATCAAATATTAAAAACTTCCCTGAACAGGGCTGCTTTCAGATGTCTTTTAAAGATAGGATAGCTGCTTATTTCCTTCACATCTGAAGGGAGGATGTTCCACAGTCTGGGTGCCACTACCGAGAAGGCCCTCTGTCTGGTTCCCTGTAACCTCACTTCTCGCAATGAGGGAACCGCCAGAAGGCCCTCGGCGCTGGATCTCAGTGTCCGGGCTGAACGATGGGAGTGGATGCAAACTAACCCCCCAAAAGCCCTGTCATCATCCTGTTGATTATAGGGCATGAGATGACTGATATAAAGGGAGGTGCTTTTTTTTTTTTTTTTTGTATGGGACTCTGAAGCCATTTGGAGCTCTGAAGCTGAGCAGCCACCACCCTATTAAGGAAGTTGACCAATAAGGGGTTATTGGCACAAATACTATTACACAAATAGTAATCAGAAACCTCTGAGTCCAAGGAGGACTTCTTGAGGAGGGGAGATACCATTGCCTCTCTAGTGGCAGCTGGCACAAGCCCCTCAGACAAGGAAGTGTCCAACTGGAAGCGTCCAACTGGCACCAAAATTAGGGTTGCCATACAGTGGTGCCTCGGGTTACAGATGCTTCAAGTTACAGACTCTGCTAACCCAGAAAAAGTATCTCGGGTTAAGAACTTTGCTTCAGGATGAGAACAGAAATTGCACGGCGGTAGCGGGAGGTCCCATTAGCTAAAGTGGTGTCTCAGGTTAAGAACAGTTTCAGGTTAAGAACAGACCTCCAGAATGAATTAAGTTCTTAACCCGAGGTACCACTGTATGGAGATCTCATAATGTAATTTCTTCCAACAGTCACTCCTGGAAGCATGTGAGTCTATGGAGATGCTGGAAAGATTTATTTTTACTACTGCTATTGTATTATTATTATTATTATTATTATTATTATTATTGAAGAATATCACTCAGCCACCAAACGTCACATAGAAAAACATCAAGGAAAAATGTCAGGCTTACACTACTCAGCCACCCTCCTCACAATTTCCCAGAACCTTCCTGTTTCTGAAATGTGACAAAGAAACACCTGGGTAAATATTTTTTTGCGAAATGGAATGCTGGTTCAGCAATGCATAATACACGCACACACACAGCAGTTTAATTTAATTTTAATAAATAGAACCTGACATGCTTAACTCTCCCAGTGAAATATTCATCGGGAGCAAAAGTGCTTAAGTGCTTGGATTATTCATACACCGTTTTAGTTTTAATGGCTTATTCTCATAGATGTCTTTATAATATTGCTAGCCACACCAAACATGTGTGCTGGAACAGGGTGCAATCTGAATAAATTAAACAAGTGTAAACGATCTGCCTGTTTGCAACAAGGCTTGTTCGAGTGCAAATGCATTTTGCTTAGAACCTGTGATACGTCCCTACCTCTTTTCCACAAATAAGAGTCTATTGCTGGAAATGAATGGAAGGGGTGGGGAGCAGATTGCAAGGAGCTCAGTGGCAGATTTAGGGCAGTGAAATGGGACTCTCCTTAATGAGGGTCCTGGTTGCACAAGAACCCCTGATACATCCCCCCCCACACACTGGGTTGTGGGTGGGGGGCGTGCTCCAGGCCTTGTCTGTGGGGCCCCACAATCACGCCAGGCCATTTGAGCCAACCCAATGCAGGTGGCGTGATGGGGGGGGGGGCTATAAAAGTGGCTGCACGACGTGTCTGAGGCACTTGCTTTGCACTGCCAAACACCCACTCTCCCGTCCCTATTTGTTTGTGTTGCTGCTTCGGCCTTGCTTCGGATATTGGTTGGTCCCTGTTTTGAAACAGGGGCCAGGTAGGAATTTTTTCCATTTGGCAAATTGGCAGTGTCCACTTGGTTTTCACTTACCCCCTTAGCAATCATCACAACTTCGTAAGTTTTGGCAGTTAGGCATTGGCTTAGTGAGGTGTGTGGGAGGGGAGGTGCGGCCCTCACCTGCCCCTCCATGAATAAGGGTATTCTGGTCAAGGAATCTGGGGGTCCTGGATCTCGTCTGAAGTCCGCTTGAGGGGCTAGGGCCATGCCAGGACCACAGGGGTGAGCTTTGGTTGATCTTCATCAATGTTGCTCCCTCATTCGGTGTTATAGTTATAGTCGGTTGCCAATGCCTAAGCCAATACCACTCACTTTGCTGTAGTCAATAAAGTGGTGGCCTAAATTTTGCCCAAAATCTTATACCAAAATTACGTGACAGTGTGAAGTTATTTACTTAGGGGTAGGCTTGGGGGCCTCGTAGCGCAAACTGGTCCCCCTGTACAAGGCACTAAACTGAGGGGGTGTCTTCCCACATCCTTCCCAAAGCATGTTTTTAATAGGCTTTGGGAAGGATGTGTGAGAGCTCTGACAGGGTCCTAGAGTTGTCCCGCTTCCTTCCCAAAGCCTAGTTAAAACTTGCTCAGCTTTGGGAAGTAGACAGGAGGGCTCTAGGACCCTGCCAGAACCCTGTGACATCCTTCTCAAAGCCTGGTGCCTGGCTTAGCCTGCTTTGGGAAGATTGCACGATGGGTGTGTGTGCCATCACAGAGGGCACCATATTGCCAAGGTCTGCCCCTGAGTAGCAGCAGAGGAAGTGGTCAGATTATGAGTTGGCCTTGGATTCAAAGAGGGGGGGAAATAAGTTTGATTTCTGAATACTAACTCCCCACATATTAGCATGTCTGGTAAGTTGGCAGTGGAGGAATTTGGCAAACCGAGAGGAAATTTGGGTGCTAAATCCAGATCTTACACCACAAGCATCTATCCATTTCTTATGCCATGGCTTTCTCCAATGAATGCTGAGAATAATTGATGAAATATTGAGAATTCTCTGTTGAAAGTCCACAGCCCTCTTATTCTGAAAATGAAGAAATGCAAGAATATTGAATTTTCCGATCTACATATACCACCTAATTTAAGATGAATTTTACATAGATCCAGTAGATTCTTTGGAGCAGTATGCTACTGACATTCTATCTCTCACTTAATGCATGCACAGGATATGATCTACTTAAGAACTTGGAAATCCCATTGTTTTCAATGTGAGAATTAAGCACATATTTAACTCTTCTGTGTTGACTTGAATTGGATTTACATTTGCTTGTATTCAGCAGGATCCTGCATGTAAGCATTTGATCATAAATTCCTGTGCAGCTTGACTGTGTAACAATACAAAAATGTGTTTTGTATCTGCAAAGTTATACTTTTTAGGATGACTTTTACACTCTGACTTTTCCATCTTAGAATATTACTTTAAAATGGGAGGGGGGAGATGAAGTAGCTTTTGCACACTTTAAGTCCCCCCCCCCCATAACTTTCTCATGACATTTAAAAAGAATTTCTTTTTCTCTTTTCCCCTTCTCTTTTTCTTTTTATATCTTTTAGTCTTAATGGAAAAAGGTGAACCTTGGTCTTGTCTGGGTTTGTAAAAGGATTCATTGTGACACTTAAAACTTTTACTCAGAGTTCTTGGGATTGTGTTCCATAAGCGCAACCATTAAATGTTTTAAAAGGCATTTCAAATTATTATTGTTTTCCTTCCATGCACCTTCACAGAGCAAATATTAGGAAACATAGAAAAAGTGAATCCATTAAGTGAAAACATAATTAAATATATGTGCATTCTCAATATTGTCCTTGATCTGCAGATTTTCACAGACTACTTTGATTGAATCTTGAATGTCTAATATATTAGCACATGAAGCTGCCTGGTTGAACCACCCCCTATTGCTGACTTGGAATACCAACGTCTCTCCAGGGTCTCAGCTATGTTGCTTAGTCGTGTCCGACTCTTCGTGACCCCATGGACCAGAGCACGCCAGACACTCCTGTCTTCCACTGCTTCCTGCACTTTGGTCAAACTCATGCTGGTAGCTTCAAGAACGCTGTCCAACCACCTCGTCCTCTGTCATCCCCTTCTCCTTGTGCCCTCCATCTTTCCCAACATCAGGGTCTTTTCCAGGGATTCTTCTCTTCTCATGAGGTGGCCAAAGTATTGGAGCCTCAGCTTCACGATCTGTCCTTCCAGTGAGCACTCAGGGCTGATTTCCTTCAGAATGGAGAGGTTTGATCTTCTTGCAGTCCATGGGACTCTCAAGAGTCTCCTCCAGCACCATAATTCTAAAGCATCAATTCTTCAGCGATCAGCCTTCTTTATGGTCCAGCTCTCACGTTCATACATCACTACTGGGAAAACCATAGCTTTAACTATACGGACCTTTGTTGGCAAGCTGATGTCTCTGCTTTTTAAGATGCTGTCTAGGTTTGTCATAGCTTTTCTCCCAAGAAGCAGGCATCTTTTAATTTCATGACTGCTGTTCTGATACCTGATAGTATAGCTGTATAGTATAGAAGGTCTTTCCTCCCCCCAGAGAAAATTGTTTTTTTCTCATCTCAATCCCTATGCCAAGAAGGCTCTGCAGAATTATATCCAAATTTAATCCCAAATTCTGGAGCATTGTTGAGGATGTAAAATGATGGCTAGACAGCCAACGAAGGGAAGACAGGGGGCAGGCTTTCATGACAGTCACTCTGGGATGGTAGGATGCTGTAGTCAAACAACAGCTAAAGAATCACAGGTACCACATTTGAGCACTAAATTTTTTTAAAAAAATTAGAGAAAGCCACCCCACAATTTGCAAAGTCTAATAATACATTTCCTTCTTGCAATTTTTAGAACAAAACTGATGAGCGAAAGCTTGTTTGGGAAGAAAAGGTATTTTGAAGAAATGGGATGATGGGGAGCTTTCAAATACAATGGTGCCTCGCAAGACGAAATTAATTCATTCTGCGAGTTTTTTCGTCTTGTGAATTTTTCCTCTTGCGAAGCACGGTTTCCCATAGGAAATGCATTGACGGTTTCCCTTAGGAATGCATTGGCGGTTTTAAGAAAAAGGCGCAAGACATTTTCGTCTTGCAAAGCAAGCCCATAGGGAAATTCGTCTTGCAAAGCAACTCAAAAAACAAAAAACTCTTTCGTCTTGCGAGTTTTTCGTCTTGCGAGGCATTCGTCTTGCGAGGTACCACTGTATTATCCCTGAATAAGCAATCAGAATGTTCTGAGTTAGAGAATTACTGAACGTGGCATCTTGAACATGTACACACTTACTATGTTTTGTTCCTCTTTGCCACAAGTTTAATACCTAAGGGGATTATTATTTTTTTCTAGCCCTGGTTGGAAAGCCCTTTCTTGCATTTATGTGTTCCCAAGACAGCACGGTACATTGCTTAGTGGCAGTTGAGCAATAATAAAACTATTTGTTACCATAGGCAACGGGGATGTGTTTTTCCCCACACATTGTTAGCTGGATGATAACATTTGAATTTTGTTAGCTTGGTAAAACACACTCATATGACTGCCCTCATAGAGGGAGTAGAAAGTGCTTTCATTGGCTAGCACATTGCAGGAGTCTCTAGTGGGATGTCTTTTTAATGACACTGTGCCACCATCTGCACTACACATGTAAAGTAGTATCAGTCAAGATTCTTTAAACAAGCAAAGCTTCCTTGCAGGAAGCCATGGCTATTTAAGATGGTTTAAAACATATCGTGCAGATGGGACCCCATGTTTGCTACAGGATTGAAGCCTGCTCCCTGTTTTTCATAATCAATATCCCCATCTGGACTAATGGATGATTCTTGGGGAGAGAACAGCTTCCATGGTCCATAACCCCTCATCCTACAAGGGGCACTCACAACTCTTAGACCATACACAGGCAGGCTACTCTCATACTTTCATTCATTTTCTCAGAATTGACATAGTAAGATATCTCACACCCTCACTAACAAATGATAAACAGGTGCTTGACCCAACATTATATTAGCTACACAGGAAAAAAAGACAGTCATAATGCCATACGTCAGGAAAATTCCTGACGTGTGGGGCTTTCCAGGTGTAAAAATGGCATCTGGGGGAATATTACCACATTGGCAAAATGTCAAGGAAAACCCGGATGCATGACAAAGTGGTGGAAAAAGCAGCGGAAACAGCTCCGAAAGCTTAACATCACTATTTTGGGGGGAGGTTTTCTTAAAAAAATGCTCAACAATTTTGGTTTGTACCCAAAAAAAAGCTCAACAACTCTGCAGGTATCAGGATTTTTTCTCGGCAAACAACCCAAGATTGATTGTACTTCTAAAATAATCCAAAGTTTACTGATTCTTAGATGATGGGAGGTTGTTACTTGGCAGGAACAATTTACCAAATGCTGAAGCATGATCAAATTAGAAAGTAAAGCCCACTGTTACTGGGAACTGTTATCAGATCACTTTAATAGCAGCAGACATTTCGGTGAGCACCATCTAGCATTTTGTTACTGACTGGCTAACAACCAGCAGTAGAAGATACCAATGGAGCCAACACATTTCTCCAGTGCTGATCAAGAAGGCTTCTTTCACCACACTCAGACCAGAAAGGATAGCTACCCTATCACTCAATTCCTCTGCAATTGTGGCTAGTGGTTTGCACCATTGAACTGCCTGAGTGGCCAGCAGCAAGTTTGAGCAAGGCAAAAGCATAAGGTAGGGTTCACCAATGAACCTCATCACCAGAAGCTCTGCACAAGCCCTCTCCTCTGTACCCCTGAAATTAGCCCAGGAAAGTTGGGGGAAGACACAAAACAATGCAGGATGGATTGTTTCATCTGGCAATGTTCCACAAACAGAACATTTGGGAGCCTTTTGGGCTGAAGAGTAGGGTACAAATGCTCTAAATAAATATCAAAATTTGCAATAGCATGACATTGAATAGAGATCCTGTGACAGGGGTGCAAACTTGAATAAAATATTGGGTGGGGGCAGGTAAGCCTCACTCCCACATAATTATTGATCACATGACAAAGGGCACGCACATCATTTGGATGGCAATGCACATCAACTTGGGGGGCAGGCCCCTCAAATATATTTTTTGGGGGGGAGAGATGTCCCTTCGGCCCCTAAGAGTTGGTTCCTATGCCTGGTGGAATTCGCCAAAAGTGTGGCTACAGCCCACCTCAATATTGTTCAGTAAGGGGTTGGCAGGCTTGGTTATTGAAGACTTTTCATAAGGATCTTAAGAAAATGTTAGGTATGACAAAATGAAAACAACAACAACAACAACAGAGGTTGAATCAAAATATACAAATCTATCTAAGCTTATGTATCAAGTTCAAAAAATTATGCTTTCCTGGCCCTTAAAAAAATCAGACATATTATCCAGCTAGGAACTGTGCTAAATGGAAAGTGTCAATCTCACTGTAAATGTAGACTTTAGCTTATAATGAATGCTTGTGTTTCATGTTAATGACAAGATATCTGCCATGCTCATTTTACAGAGCATTCTTTCAGTTCCTAAATCCAAGTCATTTATTTATTTATTTTTTTAAAAAGTTGAACAAAAATGGGCCCAGGACAGAATCCTGCAGCACCCCACATGTCACGTTTTCCCATGATTATGGTGAGTTAGCATTCACAGGGTATGGTCAGTCGACCAGCTGGAAGTCCACTGAATATTACCTCATGTAGCCCACATTTTAGGACATAATAGAGGTCTTTGCAAAATCAAGATATACTATGCCCACAGCATTCACGTGATCCACCAAGCTTGTAACTCCATCAAGAAAAGAAATGAGATTTGTATGACATGACTTATTTTTGAGAAACCCATGCTGGGTCTTAGTAATCACCCATTTCTTGTTGTGTCAGGAGTAGGGTCATGCCCTCAGCAGTGCACCAGCAACCTTCTGCATTGCCATTCTCCAATGTGTTAGATCCTATTTGTGTGGAAGAAATCCATGCAATTGTGGGCAAGTTTAGAAATGATGCTTGGGGGAGGGTGGCTAAAAGAATGCCCTGCTCCTGAGTGAAGACTACATTTTACCATCTGTGTTGTGTGATGTGTGTGAGAATAGGCTAAGATCCTGTGCGATCCAAACGGAGCTGCCATTTAGCCATATAAACGAAAGCCTCCTAAGTTACTGAGACAGAGATCATTGTGCTTTATTGATTCTGTTTGATAAGATGTGCTCCAAGCTAACAAGTCTATTAAAGCTTTTATATGTGCATGCATCCTGTTCATTTTCTCCCCTGCCAAAGGAGGAAAACCTCTGCGTTTCTTGCCATTTACAGTAATAGCTATTTTCCTCTAGACAAAACGATGTCAGCCTGAAGTTCACTGTTATACCAGCTGAGAATCAGACTCGGCAGCTGTGCTGAGGAAACCATCAAGCGCAGCAATCAATACACACATTCAAAACACAATATGCTGTGCCATTTATATCCGCTGAGCTTCACTTGTCTCTGCACCTCAGACTTTGTGTGGGGCATCACCCTCAGGACGTTTGTGACAGTCTCGCACACTGGAGGAAAGACCAGACATGTGGAACTTTCCATTCAAATGGATTATAATGTCTATTTCAGAAGAGAAGTGAGTTTTTACAGGTCTCATGTGGGCAGTGCTGGCCTTGTAGTGGAACTTTCTTCCTTAAGGCACACCCATTTTTGCACCACGCACTCCCATTTTGTGGGAGTCCTTTTCTTTAAGGAAACATGCATGGAATGTAATAAAATGGTTCTCACCGTATGCAGAATTTCAGCACACATAAAAGACAGATAGGAGTGATCCTATGCTGGGTATCTCTCTTCTACAGAGTGGCCGGGGCAAGTCAGCCAGGTGGGTGGGGTATAAATAATAAAATTATTATTATGTTATTATAGAAACTAACTCTCGTTTTATGGACAGCGTTTTGAGAAAACAGTTATTAAAAGAATAACACATTTTTAAAAAGTTTCCTGAAGTGGTATCCTGTCATTTTCTCTCTCTTACTCTTAGCCTGGAATTTCTTCTCCAGAATTTCTGAGCATTTCCAGATCTGCCTTTTAATACAAAGTGATAATGTTCATTCAGCTTTTACAGGGCATCCAATGGGTGAAATCCTGCATTAGCAATTCTCCCAATATTGTGGGCCCAGTTTCCCCATCCCCATCTGGCTAAAGCCCTTTAAACCACTTTGCTTCCTACTCCAGAAAACCCAATAAGGAAGAAAATATATTGCATTCATTTCTCAGAACCCCTGACTTTGGTTAAACATCAGACAGATGTTATCAACTCTCTACCCAGACACAAAGATGACTTCTGGATTCCTCCTATCCACAGAATGTTGAGTGTGGACTGAGATACATGTATTTTTATGTAGTTAGGTCCTGCATGGGCTATCTGTTCACTACCAGATTACAAGGGTGTGGTCTACTCTTCTTTAACTTATATGCCTAAGCCTTTATCCACACTAAGGGCAAACCCATCTCAGTGAGGACATGGTGCCCAAAACATGGGGCATTCACTGCATACTGCTCAAAAGAACTGCCCCCCCTCTATTCTCTCAGAGCAACTAAATGCAGTGTGCACAGCAGTTATGGCTCCCATAGCTTCTATCCAGTCCTCTCTCTTACAACTCAACGTTTAAGACATTTTAATGGAGCTGGAAGGGAGACTTAGATGGATATACAGTCATACCTCAGGTTACAGCCACTTCAGGTTGAGTTTTTTTGGGTTACAGACCGCCGAAAACCGGAAGTACCGGAACAGGTTACTTCCAGGTTTCGCTGGTCGTGCATGCACAGAAGCGCCAAATTGCAACCCGCGCGTGTGCAGACGCGGGTTGTGAATGCTGCGGGTTGCGTACGTGCATCCCACATGGATCACGTTCACAACCCAAGCATCCACTGTAAATGTAAAAAGGTAAAGGATGGTTCAGTCAAAGGAAACTATGGGGTTGTGGCGCTCATCTCACTTTCAGGCCAAGGGAGCTGGCGTTGGTCCACAGCTTTCCAGGTCATGTGACCAGCATGACTAAACTGTTTCTGGCACAATGGAAACACCGCAACAGAAACCAGAGCGCACAGAAACGCTTTTTACCTTCTGCTTGCACTGGTGTGTTTTAAACTGCTAGGTTGGTAGGAGCTGGGACAGAGCAATGGGAGATCACCCCGTCACAGTGATTCGAACCGCCGACCTTCCAATCGGCAAGCCCAAGAGGCTCGGTGGTTTAGACCACAGCACCACCCGCCATGCAACTGCACATGGGCACTCCAATCCCTATACATCATCATCGTCAACCTTTATTACGGTCCAGAGACCCAACAAATTGTTACAAAGCAATACACAATTCATACAGCCTACCTCCAGTTTAAACAAGCATTTCGTTCAGAATATAGGGATCATTGGTTCTTGCAACCACCAATAAAAACTTGGCACTGCTAATGTTCTAGCATGTGTTTGGTCGTCCAATAGGAACCTGACATAGTGAGCCTCTGATTTTCCTGGGAATGGTACCAGCAAGGGTTCAGCCCTGGCTTGCTCATATTTTGCACAGTGCAACAAAATATGTTTTATGGAATCGATGTCTTGAGCAAACGAGCAAAGACCGTCCTGGTAGGGAACTCCTCTCAACCTGTCATCCAACACTGCAGAAGGAAAGACGTTTAGTCTGGCTTTGGTGAAAAGCCTTCGATAATTTGGTACTGACATGTAAGATGTTAACTTAATGACATGCCCATATTGTACTCCTACTGCCAGCGGACTGCAAACTGTGTGTGATCAAGATCGCAAGTCACTGTGTGCATTATCCCATAATCTTTGCTTTAACGTCTTTAGGGCGCCTTCATAACCCAGGTAATACAGTTGGGGGGGTGACAGACCAACAGAGGTGGCTTTTTTAGCCATGGTTTTCTGCCATTTGCTGACAAATTCCTCATTGGTCAGGTGTTGGTACAAACCCTTTCCTAGATGAAACACTGAAATCCTGAGCCAATGTTTTAGGGCAGCCCACCACGCTTTAGTTGAAATTGGGCATTCACCAGCTTCTAACAGAAGTATGGAGTTGGAAAGCACCTAATGTGTCTTAAAACAAACACTTTTCAGAATTGGATCAAGCTCACACTCTTTTTAGGGCAAATACACATCCAAAGTTCATCTCTATACTCTACTGCGGGTCCTCCACATCTCAAGGCAATGTGAAGTAATCCTTTGAAACACCAATAATTAAGAGTCACCAAATTTCCTATTGTGGCATTTAATGTTCCTGTATGCCTGATTTTACACTCTGAAAGCCTGTAATTACTAAAGCAATGTGACAGACCTCCTCTGCCTGAGTCAGTAACAGTGAACGACTTAGGATCAAATAATCATAAATGCTCTGGAATGTCACCAAAACTTGAAGGGGACCCAAGCCAAAATTGACTTTCAAATGAGTTTAATTATTTCTAAAAATGTGTTTGTGCTACTAAGTAATTCCATTTTTTTTCCTGGCAACTAATCTAAGAAACTGATTTGGTGTAACCACCAATTAATTTTATATTGAGGATCCTAGATCCTTGTTTTACGATAATAAGTTTAGATTGTACCTTTTTTTAATGCCAAGACTGCCATGAGCTCAGAATGTTTGGAAATATGTAATTAGTGGATAATGTGTTGTTTCCTCAAACATGAATAAATAGCCAGAAATGCAGGGTTAAGGAATTGCTCTACTCCAATATACAAGTACAAACAGTTCCTCCAGCTTAGCAATAACAAATAATGCAAGGGGGGGGGGGGAAGGAACAGAAAAGAAAAGAAAAGCATATTGTCAAATCTCATTTTAGGACACACAGCCATCTTCTCAGCCACACTGACAGAATCAGCACTTCTGTCTCTTCTCTGTTCCAAACGCGTTTGAGTCCAGCTAACTGGCCTTGTCATGCTTGCAGAGTAGCTTGAGTACAGTTTCTCACATCCTGAACTGATATACTTGCTAACGCAAGCACAGGATATGTGCAACTTGTCTTTGTCCTGCCCCCCCCCAGCAAGCCCCCTCAGGAAACAGTCTTATCAAAGGCTGCCTTAAAGCCCCTCAGATGGTTTGTCTGAGCAGCATCCACCAAATTCATCTTACATTTTCCTTCACAAAGTATTCAGTGGCAATCTGAGCATATATATGGAAAATGTTTCACAAAGTATTCAGTGGCAATCTGAGCATATATATGGAAAATGTTTCAACAAAAGGAATTTCACTTGTCTTTTGGGTTCTTGAAAAATTCCTTTTGCCCAAGCAGGAATAACAACAACAACAACAAACAACAACAACAACAACAACAATAAATTACTTATACCCTGCCCATTTGGCCAGGCCTCCCCAGCCACTCTGGACGGCTCCCAACAGAATATTAAAAGCACGATAAAACATCAAATATTTAAACTTCCCTAAACAGGGCTACTTTCAGATGTCTTCTAAAAGTCAGATAATTGTTTATTTACTTGACATCTGATGGGAGGGCATTCTACAGGGCAGGCACGGCTACCGAGAAGGCCCTCTGCCTGGTTCCCTGTATCCTCACTTCTTACAGTGAGGGAACTACCGAAAAGCCCTTGGCACTGGACCTCAGTGTCCGGCCCAGTGATGGGGGTGCAGAATCTAAATACTTGATTTGGATTTGACTTTAGTTGAAATCCAGACGCAAACCTGCATCCAACTGATGTTCTTACGGTATGGTGAGTCTTAGGAGAATCTTTAAGTATTTCACTAGGCATGCAGGCAACTTTCACACCGCTGAGGTAACTGATAAACCATTAAATGACCCTCTTGTCTATACAGGGATTGACTGCATGCTAACCAGTAACCTCTCTGCAACGGAGAAAAAATGGCATTTATGCAGTTGGGATAACAACTAAAGGGCACCATACCAGGTTGGTTCTAGAGTCTCATTCTCTCATGGTTAAGCTTTCGGATGTGGTTATCTGTTGGTGTGAAGATCTGGTTCCATGAAAGCCTCCGTTACGCAACATCTTTGCACTTTGTGAGGGAAAAATCATATCAACCAGACTGATACACATTTAAGTGTTCATGCAAATAGCCTGGTTCACACATACAGTGCTATTCCACACATATACATATGTGTGCTCTTGATGGGGTTACACTTCCCCTGAAGTAGCTTGGGGATACTCTTGGATCCTTTGGGGTCACTCAAGGCTCAGGTGGCCTCAGTGGCCCAGAGTGCCTTCCATCAGCTTTGGCTGGTGGCCCAGCTATGCCTCTATCTGGACAGGGATGGCCTAAGTGCTGTTGCTTATGCTTTGGTAACCTCAAGGTTAGATTACTGCAATGCATTATACACAGGGCTGCCTTTGAAGACGGTTCGGAAACTTCAGTTGGTGCAGAATTCAGCGGCCAGGTTGCTCACCGGAGCAAGACGGTTTGAGCATATTACACTGATCCTGGTCTGACTGCACTGGCTATCACATTATACGGCTCAGGACCACAGTATTTCAAGGACTACCTCTTTCCATATGAATCTACCCAGACCCTGAGATCATCTTCTGAGGCCCTCCTTCATGTGCCCCTCCTCGAGAGGTTCGAAGGGGGCAACACGAGAACGGGTCTTCTCTGCAGTGGGTCCCTGTCTGTGGAATGCTCTCCCCAGGGAAGTTCACCTGGCGCCTTCATTAGTCAGTACTTTGGTTGATCCGATTTACATCCTATGCCCTTTTGAAATGTATTTTTTGGGGGAGGGGGGCTGTTGGGTTGTTGTTTTTATTTTTATTAGGTATTTTATGGTTTTATATTTTGATTTTATTCTGTAAACTGCCCTGAGACCCCCAGGTATAGGGCAGTAAATAAATAATAATAATAATAATAATAATAATAATAATGGTGATGGTGATGTGTATATGCTCATAAATAAGACCCACTGGTTCAATAGGACTTTCTTTCAGGTAAGCATGCAGACTGAGTCTATTTGATCTCCCATTCCACTATCTAAGTGCCACAACCAAGCTCTATGTATTAACTGGGCGCTGTGGTCTAAACCACAGAGCCTAGGACCTGCCAATCAGAAGGTCGGTGGTTTGAATCCCCATGATGGAGTGAGCTCCTGTTGTTCGGTCCCTGCTCCTGCCCACCTAGCAGTTTGAAAGCACATCAAAGTGCAAGTAGATCAATAGGTACAGCTCCAGCGGGAAGGTAAACGGTGTTTCTGTGCGCTGCTCTGGTTCGCCAGAAGTGGCTTAGTCATGCTGGCCACATGTAGCTGTACGCCAGCTCCCTCAGCCAATAAAGCGAGATGAGCACCGCAACCCCTAAAGTCGTCCGCGACTGGACCTAACGGTCATGGGTCACTTCACCTTTACCTTTACTGTAGTTGGTATAATGCTTAACTATTTAATACTTAGATGTGTCACAGTTTGATTGCTCCCCAGATAAAAGTTCCTTGAATGTAGTGAAGTAGGGTGTGTGTTAAGTGCGTCTTCTCTCCTTATATGTGGATTTACTATGAGGGGATAATTTTATATGGAGAAACATGGGAAGGTCACCCCGTGCCAGCAAACATACCTGCAAAATGCACCACCTCTATCAAATCACATTATTCTGTCCTTGCAATGATTCCTATTCTCTATTATTCTGGTTTATTGTTTGTTTGTTTGTTTTTTATTAGAAAGAAAGGTAGTACAAACATGGATGAAGAATTAACACTGAAGAAAAATGGGGAGTCTTCAAGTTTCCTTGAAGTGTGATAATTTCATGTGGGGGAAAAAACTGGTAACAATTTACACCGGAGCCATAACCTCAGATGAGCCAATTTGAAATGATATGAATAGAAACATCACAACAGGGAAGCGTCAATGACATGACATTTTGAATTGCATTAATTTATAAATTATAAAATTTCCATATATAATGCATGCCTGACTACATGATCAGACCATGTTTCTTCCTAGTTGATGGAATAAGGAAAGCACTTTGAAAACCTGGCTGTTGTTAAATTGGTTTGTGTCCGTCTTACTTTCATTTCCACAAATTAAATGAAAGCAGTAAATGAATTAAATGAAGGTGAACTGAATTAAAGCAAATTACACAACCTGAACTCAGCAAAGGCGCATCCAATAAAAAACAAATTGAACCATTATGAATCATAGGCAAGGCCCGTGAATCCAAATTTGCTATCTGTTAAAGGCAACAAAGGCTTGAATGGGACTTAAGTACTGCAATTTATTTGTATGCCAGCATCAACAAAATGAGAGAGCTGGCCCTGAGACGAAAGGAAGTATAGCAGTGCATTGACTGTTGCCTGAAAGGCTCATCAAGGCCAGTTCTGGGCCTGAAAGGGGTCAAGGCCCAGGCCAGATTTAGGTTCGATGAGTCCCTAAGCTACTGAAGGTAATGAGGCCCTTTATATGTCCAGCTGTCCTTTGTCAACAACAAATTGTCACTGTTTTTTGTGTTGAATATATGCTATATGGCGATTTATGGACCTAATAGGTATCTAAAGCCATTTGCACATAACAAAATATGTATTTTCTCAAAGTAATTGTTGAACTGAAATACAATTAAGAAGAAGTATATTAATAGTGGATGCTGGTGGCCCTGTGGTCTAAACCACTGAGCCTCTTGGGCTTGCCGATCAGAAGGTCAGCAGTTCGAATCCCTGCGACTGGGTGAGCTCCCGTAGTTCGGTCCCAGCTCCTGCCAACCTAGCAGTTCGAAAGCACATCAAAGTGCAAGTAGATAAATAGGTACCACTTTGGTGGGAAGGTAAACGGTGTTTCCGTGTGCTGCTCTGGTTCGCCAGAAGCGGTTTAGTCATGCTGGCCACATGACCAGGGAAAACTGTCTGCGGCCAAACGTTGACTCCCTTGGCCAATAAAGCAAGATGAGTCGCAACTGGACTTAACTGTCAGGAGTTCTTTACCTTTACCTTTTATATTAATAGTGAAATACAATTAAGAAGAAGTACCGGTAAGTATATTAATAGTGAAATAATTATTAAGCTCTAACTTAAAATGATTTTTTATTCATAACAAACTCAATAATGCAAACACATTGGCATTTGGCAATAACAAAAGTTGCTTTAGAAACACAATTTACAAAGACTCATAATCTAGTCTCTCGAAACTTGCTATAACATGAAATAATAATAGGTGTAAATATATGATGCAAACTACTAATAATTATAAATAGCAGAATGTAGGCACCCTCCATATAGAAATGAGCAAACCAGTGATATTTTAGGGAGCAGGCTAGCAGGTGGGGCCCATTACTTACATCATAGGAGCCTACGAAACACAAAACACTGTTGCTGTATGTAGGTTTTATTTTATTTGTTATTCATATTATATTTTGGAAATGTACATCCAGGTTTTTTTCCTTTAAATTTTTTAGGGGGGCCCAAGAGAGTGGGGCCCTAAGTTATAGCTTGTTTAGCTTATATGTAAATTTGCCACTGGTCCAGAAAAAAGAGATAGGCTGTTCTCTCTTCTGTCATACTGGGCAATGGTGGATGACAGTGGTTGACTCCAGTTCAGATGATGAAGAGTTCCCCTTTAAGAGGACATGGGAACAGAAATTGCTGCAGATTGCATGACCATTTGTGGTCAGGAACATAAACCAGGCAAGTTAATGTGGTCAGTATTCACTTTTTTCTTCATCTTTTAATTAATAAACAATGATAATGTTCTGGATATGTACTTTGTTTTTGTTTTTTGGTGTGTGTTTTTTTTAAAAAAGCACAGATTAAAGTAAAAATGGAATGGAATAATGAAAAGCATGAAAAATCAACACATACCATAAAGAAACAAATTTGCACTCTCCTGTAGTGAAAAGAAATTTTCACAATCACCAGATTTCCGCTGTCACAAACAAATGACATATCTGTCCTGCTTGCCATGTAGCAATTTTTTTTTTTTTTTTTTTTTGTGAAGTGAATGATGACCATCTCTGTTACAGATTAGAAATGAAGATTCAGTAAGCAAATACAGGGATAATGTCCAACTAAGTCATACTCAAAGTGGATCCGTGGAAATCAATGGTCTTGTTCATTGATTTCAATAGTCTACTCCAGTGCTTTTTTTCCCTTAAAAAATGTTCAGGGGTACTCTCATTTTCCTACTCATATTGAAATACTGCCCCTCAATGAGGCCAAACTTAGATTCACAAAATATTTAGGGGTATGCGTACCCCTACGTCCCCCAGAAAAAAAAGCACTGGTCTACTCTATTAATAATATTATATGACATCCAGTGTTGCTGACATACTGGGTTCTCTGGCAAGAACCTTACTAGTTTCTGTATGAATGAAAATAAGCCTGTTTTTTGTTTTGTTTTGTTTTGTTTTGTTTACAAAAGCAGATCTTCAGGACTTCTTATTTAAGCTGTCATTTTTGTTTTGTTTTAACCAACTGGTAGTTCATCTTTGTGAGTTTCATTAAGCTATTTCGTTAAACAAACAGACTTACTCATAGAACAATATTAAACTCCAGAACTCCCATTTGTATTGATTAAAACCCCATTTTTCCTTGGCCATTCAAAATCAATTTAAATAAGAAGGCTTTACATTGCTTTTCGTAAGTATCCAGAGCTAGCTACTGGTGTTCAAATGATTGTGTCTTGGTGGAAAGAGCAGAATTTTCAAATATATTTTCTCATTTTTCCAGTCTTACATTCATCTCCACATTAGCGTGTGCGTGTATTCAAAAGACCTCATGAAAATTCACCAGCATCTTATTGTCTGCAATTTGCAAATCTGCACATTTTGCAAGCCGTGTCCCCAATATAATGCACTTTTATGTTATTTTCAGCTGTATATCTGTATATCAGCTGTATATCTTATACACACTTTCCCCTCATATATGTTTTTTACAGAGACTCTTGAAAGAACTGAGTCAAAATTAAGGGAAGTGTGAATTTTGAACTGTAGATGTGCTTTTCTCCCTAGCTTATTTATTTGATTAGATAAAAATATCTTAAAGGGAATGTGAATTGAGCGGTTAATATGTATAACAACTAGCCATTGTGAACATTTCTGGAGAATGTGCACATTGCTCAGAGAATGTACAAAATACAGTAGATTTGCACCTTATGCAAGGCTGGTTGGAGAACAAAAGAAACCTAGACCTAGTAACTACTTTTTTATTCATCCAGTCTTATTAAACACATAGCATTTCAAACAAACCAAAAATAGGTTCTAATGGTGTAATATTAGATTTAGCTGCTAATCGCTTCCATTTTTCTCTGCCAAATAAAGTTTTATACTGTACTTTAATGTGAAGTTGCTGTTGTTTTTAATTAGTATCTTGCATTTTAATGTTTTATTTTATTCTTTGCTGGGAACAGGTGTTGAAGGGCAGTCATAGCAATCTGGTATAAATAAAAATAAGTAGACTAGTTCTAGCCTGATGCTATGAATCTTTACATGGAAGTAAGTTACCACTTTGTGCAATGAGACCTACTTCCAAGTAAGTCTGCATAGGACTGACTCCCTCTCCCTCTCCAGTTTTTAAAAGAAAAAGGAAGAAAAGAGTAAACAAATGAACTCAACTGTTGCCTATGAACGCTAATGCCACAAATAAATTTGCTAAGCCCCATTCCAACCACAGAAATATGATTGAGATACCGATTTGAAATGTGAAATCACTAAAAGGAATCAGACTAGGGATTATTATAACAAACAAATAAATCTGCATACCACCATACATCCATAAATCTCAGGACAGTTCACAACATAAAATTACAATACAAAAAAAAAATGCAAAATACATAGAAAAGGTAAGAACAAACCAAAATTTTACCCTCCTGCACATTTAAGAGGGCATCAAATGTTAATCAGGCAAGGTTCTGGTTGAACAACTGAAGTCCATCTTCTGCATGTAATATTGTGGTAAATATATAATGACATGCTTTTTAAAAAAAAGGCTCCTTAATTTGTTGCCTTTGTTTCACTGTGCTTTATTTCATTATTGGTTTAATCTAATTTGCTTTATCTTGCTTTCAAGAAAAGTTAACAACAAAGATGCATGACTTTTAATATTCATTACTCATCTAATTAAGTAATATGGCCTGCAGCAAATGATACATTCTCAGCACACTACCAAGATGCAGGCAACAACATTGGTCTTCAGGAGGATCCAGTCTGAAGTATTTCAATCCTCTCCATTTTGTTTGTCTTTTCCTCCATTTTATGTTGTCCGTAAAGGAATAACCAAAAACCTTTCAGAAGCAAAGGCCGCACAATAATTCATATAGAGATTTTTCAGCAGGAGAGCAAACAGGTACTCTAAACTGACTGTTCTCTGCTTGCCATAAAACATGCACATGTAAGCTGACTACAAAGTAACACCAGGAATGGGAGCAGGACCTTGCATGCAAGCCCCGCCCTCAGCATTTCTAGGCCAATGAAATGCATTTCAGATACTCATTCTATTAGTACAAAGGTATGAGAGGGGCTCTAAGTGTATTTGGTGCAGTTGGAAACCCTGAGAAGCCATTGTTCACTATCATGGGCAGGTTTGAAACACCTTCATTTAAATGAACTTAAAACCTTGTGCTGATCACATGATGATCTGAAGAGCAGACCACATGCCCAAGGACATTGGGGCAGGCAGGCTTCGGTTTACCTTGTGGTCAGGCATTTGTGTGTGTGGGTCCCCAGGCCACCCCTCAAATAACTTCACACATAACACGTAATTTAGTTTTGGTTTTTGGGCACTACTTTGGCCACAACTTTATTAAAATGCAAAATCAGTGAGTGGTTGTTTAGACATTGGTTATGACTATCTGTCCCCCCGCCTGGGACAGAACTGACATCCTGAGGTCTGATCGGTAGTCAGTAGAAGAGAAAGTCAAACTTGGGGGTCATCTGAGCTAAGCGTCGGACCCACGCCGCTCTCCCCAGCAGCTCCCCGGAAGCTTGCCGGCCCGGTCCTATGACAAGGATTCCCATGACAGGGATTGGGCGGCCCTGGTCCCATGACAGGGATTGGATGAAATCATGGCAAGCCCCAGGATTCCTTTAACGGAATTCCCTTCAGCGCAATAGGAGGGGCAGGCACAGCCTGTCCTGACCCCTCCACCACCAGCACATTATAACCAATGCCTAACCGCAACCTTACAAGTTGTGACGAATTGCTGAGTAGTAGGCAAAAACCAAATGGCACAGCCAATCACTAAATGGCAAAATTCCTACTAGGCCCCTGCGCCAAGGCAGACGACCCTATCACAGGCAAAGCAAGGTCAACCGGAAAAGAGGGTGGGTGGGCGGGTGATCCGATGCACTCTGCAAAGAGAAAGAGAAACCAGAGTGCACCAATATTTAAAGACTATGGTCCCACCCACCCAATTTGCAACATACAATTTGCCCCAGCAACCCAGTTATCCAATCACAAATGCCAGGCAACAACTATTAACCTGCCTGGCAACAAGAGGCCTGGCCCGGTGGCCCACACCACAACACGTGCTGTCATTTATTGGAGAACACGCTTTGCCCCAAAACAATTAAATGAGATTTCTCATTTAATGCAAAACCATTGCCCTGTTTAGGCATTATGACTGACAGGAACAGTGAACACCAGTAGTAGCAGTAGTAATATTAATTTATTATTTATACCCCACCCATCTGGCTGAGTTTCCCCAGCCTCTCTGGGCAGCTCCCAATGGAATAATAATAATAAAGTGATAAAACATCAAACATTAAAAACTTCCGTGAACAAGGCTGCCTTCAAATGTCTTTTAAAAGTCAGATAGTTGTTTATTTCCTTGACATCTGATGGGAGGGCGTTCCACAGGCCGGGTACCACTACCGAGAAGGCCCTCTGCCTGGTTCCCTGTAACTTCACTTCTCGCAGAGAGGGAACCACCAGAAGGCCCTCAGAGGTGGACCTCAGTGTCCGGGCTGAACGATGGGGGTGGAGATGCTCCTTCAGGTATACTGGGCCGAGGCCATCAGAAGAATGCCCTCTGCACCCTCTCCTTATGAGGGCATAACATCTAAACAGGGGTTGTGCATCTGAAGAGATTTAAAACAAATATTATAATCCGATGCCTTGATCCTAAGAATATCTGTTGGAAAGTAAGCCTTCTTGTTTCAAAGGACATATAGTGAAGGTGGTAAGCCTAGGATTGCATTTGCAATCTTGGTTCTTTATAACATGATCAATATGCTTTCTGTGGTAATAAATTCAACGGCTATACATTTTTTCTCTTTGATCACTTTCTGCTTTGCAGCCTCCCATGTCCCCCCCCCCCCCACGCCAGAGTAATATTGCTTACACTGGAGGGCTCTCTCGCATTGAAATATGCAAAGCAAGATTTCTACTTCTGTGGGGAGAATACTCTGACCTCAGTTCAATGTGACTTACTTCTTAGAAGACATGCTTTGGATTGCAGTTCATGTCAACAGGCACGAAGCAGCCAAATCTGGACTCAATTTTAAAAGGCTCCACAATTTTCTGAACAACTGTTCCAGGGATATTTGGCTAGCTGAAAGGTGAGCTGTTCCTCATGTCTTATATGAGCTACCACAGAGCAATAGCACCTGTACTTATCAGGACCATCTGCTTGCTTAATAAATCATTGGTTATCCCTTGGAATCAGGGTCCCCCCCCCCTTGACTTTGGGGATTTCTCTCTCTTACAGTTAGCCTACATAAATACCTCCTAATGCATGTATTCCAGTTAAAATTGATGCTCTGTTTAAATCTTCCAGTGTTCCATTGTGGTCCATGGTGCTACATAAACTCTCCTAATCTGATGAATGAATTGTAACACTACATTAATTTTCCTCTGTCTGGTCTGGACCTGTGTTCTATCACTCAGTTCTGCAACAGAGGGAAACCCCAGCATATGCTATCTCTTCCTATCCAATGACCTTGGATCATTTGTCTTTCCTGTTATACACCTCTGTTCATTTCCTTTGATCAAACATAAGGGCACTGAGGACAAACTGTGTTTTCTCCCCAACAAGATGTTACTAACTTTGGCAATAGGCATTCACTGTGAATTAAACATCCCAAGGTAAGCTCTGTATGAACAAAAATTCTTTACAAACATGGCACAATGAATAGTTTTTAGAAGAGTTTCCCTCTGGCAAATGTAGGCATTGTTATATTCAGGTGGTAACATTTTAAATGGTGTTTTGGGATTTTACATGGATTTAACAATTGTATCTCCAGTCCCATAGGGCAAATTTATAGCCCTTTAGAAAAGCTTAAATTCCATTAATTAGTTGTTGTTGTGGTGGTTGGTTATTATCAACAACAACAACACTTTATTTATACCCCACCCTTCTGGTTGGGTTTCCCCAGCCACTCTGGGTGGCTCCCAACAGAATATTAAAAACATGATAAAACATCTAACATTAAAAATTTCCCTAAACAGGGCTGCCTTCAGATGTCTTCTAAAAGTCATGTAGTTGCTTATTTCCTTGACATCTTAATGGGAGGGTGTTCCACAGGGCAGGCACCACTACTGAAAAGTGTCACGGTCCAGGTTACAGGCAGTCGGAGTCCTGGCTTGGTACGTCAGGACCGGGGTAGAGATCGGGAAGCAGGAATCAGCAGTCCAGGGTCAGGAAACCAGGAGTCAGGAAGCCAAGAGTCCAAGGGTCAGGAAACCAGGAGTCAGGAAGCCAAGGGTCCCAGAGTCAGGATACCAGGAGTCAGGAAGCCAAAAGTCCAAGGGCCAGGATACCAGGAGTCAAGAAGCCAAGGGTCCAAGATTCAGGATACCAGGAGTCAGGAAGCCAAAGCACAGCTAAGTGGGTAGCGTGTTGCTGTGGCAAAGAGCCAGAGGGAACTGCTGGTCATATATACCCCTCCTGGCCCTTGCCACCAGGTGCTACGAGTCTTCTGTCAAGCCTCACCTGTGCGGCTGCACCTTGCCCTTCCAGGCCAAACTCAAGAAGGACCCAGTCATGCGAGGCCCTACCAGTCACAGGGCCTGGCTCCTGCACACACTCCTGACAAGAAGGCCCTCTGCCTGGTTCCCTGCAGCCTCACTTTTCGCAGGGAGAGAACCGTCAGAAGGCCCTCGGAGCTGGACCTCAGGCTGAACGATGGGGGTGGAGACGCTCCTTCAGGTATACTGAGCTGAGGCCGTTTAGGGCTTTCTCAGCGACCACTCCCAGTCACCAGTCTAGCTGCCACATTCTGGATTAGTTGCAGTTTCCAAGTCACCTTCAAAGGTAGCCCCACGTAGAGCGCATTGCAGTACTCCAAGCGGGACATAACTAGAGCATGCACCACAGTCTGTTTGGTGACGAGAGGAAACTCCTAATTCTTCTGAACATCAAGGGCTATGAATGCTGTCCTAGAGAGCAAGGATGTTCATTATATTATTAGGAACTTCCCAACTAAGGCATACTCACAGTAGACCCATTAAAATCAATGGAGTCACATTGAATACAACTTAGATTGAATATCATCCATCGAATTTATACTGAACATTAGGCATGCAACTTATATTTGCAATTTTCTGTCTTTGGAACACAAACTAATTTTCAGATGTAGATGGATGTCTTAGCAATAGTTTCCAAATCATTACAGCACCCCTGAATAAACAGCAGTCATTACGTACAATAGCAAGTTTCTCAAGTCTTTAAATTTGAACCTAAAATGAGCACCAGAAACTTGGTCAGATTTTTTAATGTGATATCAAGCCTCTTCTCCCAACCACCAGGAAGATATATATTTTTTTTCAAAATCCAAACTATGTATTCCAGCAAAGTTGAAGCAAAGTTTTTACCTTAGACTTTGAGTTCATCTCTCCTGATTTTTATAATACTGAAACATTTGCCATTTCCAGTGGATATTTTCTAGACTTCGTGTGGCTAAGCAAATCTGGAGGAAAGAAAAGTGGCGAGGCAATTACTGAATATGGTTGAAGTTGAAAAAGAGAGGCTTTAATTGCACATTTTATCTGTTAAAATGCTCTACTGGATTGAATTAGATGGATGTTCAGAAGATCAGAACTTGCTACCCACCTGGGAGAGCTTACTATGAAATATTGCTTCACAAACCACACATGGATACAAGTTTTTAGATGTAGATACAACAAACATGGCATTTTCCCCCTTTCACAGGGGATTTGAGAAGCCAGACACTCAGAAAACATGCTTTGCTTCACTGGTAAAAAATTATACAATTCATAGTCCTCTTAGCAACAAGAGTGTTTGAACTAAAAGCAATTTACTGTGGGGCTTTGTGACAAAAAGCTAGCACTGGCAATGTAGGAATTCTCCAGCTGGTATGATGCGTGACTGCAATAAATGGTCTTATAATAATTTGGTTAAGTGTTTTCATGACAATCCAGTGAAAACATTTTATGGATCCTATGAATTACATAGGTGCAGAATGACTTTTGTTATATAGTCTATTTTATTGATATCCTGTCTTTCAAACTCAAGGGCGCCCCAAAGCATATTGCAATATCTTCAAAACCACTGTTAGCAAATTTAAACTAAAATCAATTAGAAGTAGGATTTTAAAGGGGGGGGGCGACGATCTTAAGTCAACTAAAAACAAAAATAAGAGCAAATAGGACAAGAGCAGTTA
Source organism: Podarcis tiliguerta (assembly GCF_965153285.1). Classification (NCBI taxonomy): domain Eukaryota; kingdom Metazoa; phylum Chordata; class Lepidosauria; order Squamata; family Lacertidae; genus Podarcis; species Podarcis tiliguerta. The sequence goes on along the minus strand of NC_139542.1, from coordinate 61,981,128 downwards.
AAATCTATTAGCGATAAAAGTGCTATCCAACTCATCAAATGCTGGCAGTCTCCAGGGAAGAAGCTGAGTTGGAATTTGCTCAGCAAAGAGTTTCACAATGACGGTGTAAGCACTAAAAAGTCCCTGCCTTATTTGCCCCTTTGCTTTTTAGTAGTTGGAGATCTCACAAGTATTATTGATGGATGGATTATTTGAAATAGGTAACTTTTGTCACATGCCTCAAGACTCTTGAGAACAATGCCCAAACAACGAATTTTATCTTGAATTGCTCTATGCCAGGGATGTCCAATCGGTCAATTGTGAGTCAAAAAAAGCTGAACAACTTTGGCTTACCCCCCTACCCCCCCCCTCCATGGGTAGATCATGGCCAGCGTTTTTATACTGGGAGTAGATCGCAGTCTCTTAGAAGCTGGACGTGCCTGCTCTATGCCATGTAGATGAAATGTGGTCTTCAAGGTTAAGAAGGAGTTAGATGTTGTTCTAAAGTGGACTTTCAGCCAGGCATAATAATAATAATAATAATAATAATAATAATAATAATAAATAAATAAATAAATAAATAAATAAAATAAAAATAAATTATTATTTATACCCGACACATCTGGCTGGGTTTCCCCAGCCAATCTGGGCAGCTTCCAACAAAATATTAAAATACAATAGACTGTCAAACATTTAAAGCTTCCCTAAACAGGGCTGCCTTCAGATGTCTTCTAAAAGTCTGGTGGTAATTGTTCTCTTTGACATCTGGTGGGAGGGATACTTTCAATCATTGTTTTATGATAAGGAAGCCCATTGTTTTATGATAAGGAAGCCAAGCGTTCAACCAGAGGTTTCACCTCACTGGCCACCTATAACCACAGAGGAGGTAGAGAATTTGATCACACAAGGCCCCTGGCATAGATTATATTCCCATAGAACTTCCGAAGACCAACATTGGGTGGTGGGGCCCCCTGCTGGTGACAATATTCTCCCACATTGATTCAATTTCCCAAAGGGTGGGCCAAGGCGATAATTTATCCCAATTTATAAAAAGGGCCCCACATCGGACCCGGCAAGTTATAGACCTATTAGTCTTTTACCTATACCTAGCAAATTATATGCAAAACACCTCTGGTGGGAGGGCATTCCACAGGGCAGGTGCCACTACTGAGAAGGCCCTCTGCCTGGTTCCCTGCAACTTGGCTTCTCACAGCAAAGGAACCGCCAGAAGGCCATCGGCGCTAGACCTCAGTGTCCGGGCAGAACAATGGGGCTGGAGACGCTCCTTCAGGTATACTGGGTCAAGGCTGTTTAGGGCTTTAAAGGCCAGCACCAACACTTTGAATTGTGCTCAGAAACGTACTGGGAGCCAATGTAGGTCTTTCAAGACTGGTGTTATGTGGTCTTAGTGGCCTCTCCCTGTCACCAGTCTCGCTGCCACATTCTGGATTAGTTGTAGTTTCCGGGTCACCTTCAAAGGTAGCCCCACATAGAGCGCATTGCAGTAGTTTAAGCAAGAGATAACTAGAGCATGCACTACTCTGGCGAGACAGTCCGCGGGCAGAAAGGGTCTCACCCTGCGTACCAGATGGAGATGATTTATTGTAGTGAGCCATGCTTTGTTTCCATCAGATGTTAAGAAGTTTCAACACATAAGGTTAAGTAACTTATGCATTTAGGGGCACCAAGGATCTAACAAAGAAAAGTCGCTTGAATTTGCTCAACTTCTCTATTAAATGCTTGCATCCAAATTGGAGAGACATCACCCTGCCAACAAAGGTCCGTATAGTAAAAGCTATGGTTTTCCCAGTAGTGATGTATGGAAGTGAGAGCTGGACCATAAAGAAGGCTGATCGCCGAAGAATTGACGCTTTTGAATTATGGTGCTGGAGGAGACTCTTGAGAGTCCCATGGACTGCAAGATGATCAAACGCATCCATTCTTAAGGAAATCAGCCCTGAGTGCTCACTGGAAGGACAGATCGTGAAGCTGAGACTCCAATACTTTGGCCACCTCATGAGAAGAGAAGACTTCCTGGAAAAGACCCTGATGTTGGGAAAGATGGAGGGCACAAGGAGAAGGGGACGGCAGAGGACGAGAAAGTTGGACAGTGTTCTTGAAGCTACAAACATGAATCTGACCAAACTGCGGGTAGCAGTGGAAGACAGGAGTGCCTGGCGTGCTCTGGTCCATGGGGTCACGAAGAGTCGGACACGACTGAACGACTAAACAACAACAATCCAAATTGGAATGCCAAACAATAACTGAGAAAGGACCTTGGCATTAGAAATATTTATTGCAGCAGTGAGCATCTGATTGTCTCTGAGGAAGAAAAATTAAGAATTGCAGATACCCAATCAATCTCTCAACTGGGATATTTAAATCACTGAGCAAGGCTGCTCTTAGGTCCTCATAGACTGGGCAAACCAGTAAGTAGTGGGGAAAATCTTCAGGCATATTAAATCCACATTGGAAAACTCTCTCTTCTTAAGAAATCCGGCAAGAGGGTCCGTCAACTATGGTGGAGTGCATAGATTGGAACCACGAGCTAAAAAGGCTTTTCTCCATTTGACACTTGTGATGCTGATCACATAGTGAGGGTGAGGATTCTGAAATGGTAGTCTGACATACCAAGCAGCACATTTGGAAAGACATGCAGAAGTGTGATCAGCACAAAAAGGAAACTGTAAAATCGCATGCTGTTGTCGTCTTCCCATTTCAAAAGCACAGATATCCTCCTAAATATTGTAATGCACAATCCAGGCATATTCGTATCCACAATTAGCTTAAATACGCAACATCTGGTTCTAGACATTTGTGTGTTTTTTTCCAAATATGCTGCCTGTTCAGGAAACTTATCCACAACCCCAAACATGAAATTCTTGCACTGGGAATATAATAAAATAGACATTTTGTAATGCCTATTTTCTTCCCCTGTCTGCAGCTCTATTTTCCCTTATCACCTTCTTTTCCTGTTCATGTTCACTTCACAATCCTTCACACACACACACACCCCATTATCTCTTCTGGTTGTTCAGTCTTTCTTTGTCTTCTTTCTGAGAATTCTTGGGCACCAAGCAGCTGGGGAGAATCAGAATCTCACTTTGCTCTTCAACATCTTTCTTCCTTGCTGCCATCTCACCTTTGTGGGAAGAAACAAGGCATGAAATGTTTCTCGGAGAAATCACTTCTATTCTCCCGAGTGCTTCCGCCACTTCCTCAGTCCCCTCATCTGGTACAGAGAATTTTCTACCTGCTGAACATTTAGTGCTTTCAGTTTTGCTTCCAGATGCCCAGATGTTATTAATTAAAGCAGAGGAAAAAGAGGGGAGAGAAATCCAAGCCATTGTTGTGTGAATGTTAATTAGCATCTAAAAATTAAAACTTCACCGTGAGGATTTAGCTTTCTGCATAAAGACATTCATTCTGCCTCTCTTACATTTTACACTGACTCCTGATGTCCAGGTAGCTTCCATGCTGGTCCTATCATTAGGTAGATTAAGACAGATGCTTCAGGCGACAGAGGCATGGGAGGCAGGAATAAGCAAGCAAGGAGTTGAAGGGAACAGCTGTGTGCCATGCAATCTGTGCTGCACCCTGTTGCCCTCTAGGGATGGAAAAGGAATCCATCTGAACAGATTTATACGTAGAATGTGGTGGTTTTGACTTGATCTAATGTTCCCTGTATAAGACCACTCACATTGGGCAAAGTTTTCCTGCATTGCAAGTGCTTGGGCTCAGTATCGGATTTACGTATAAGCTAAACAAGCTATAGCTTAGTGCTCTACTCTCTTAGTGCCCCCCCCCATTAAAGGAAATGAACTGGATGTACATTTCCAAAAAATTTAAGATAAAAAACAAAATAAAACCTACATACAATGTTTTGTATTGTGTAGGCTCCCATGATGTAAGTAATGGGCCCCGCCTGCTCCCTAAAATATCACTGGTTTCCTCATTTCTATATAAAGGGTCTCACTGGAAGGACAGATCATGAAGCTGAGGCTCCAATACTTTGGCCACCTCATGAGAAGAGAAGACTCCCTGGAAAAGACCCTGATGTTGGGAAATATGGAGGGCACAAGGAGAAGGGGACGACAGAGGACGAGATGGTAGGATAGTGTTCTCAAAGCTACCAGCATGAGTTTGACCAAACTGCGGGAGGCAGTGGAAGACAGAAGTGCCTGGCGTGCTCTGGTCCATGGGGTCACGAAGAGTCGGACACGACTAAACAACAAATATAAAGGGTGACTAAATTCTGCATGGACTGGTTGCATGGCAACATTTAGCATGCAGCTGCAAACTGCAGTGCAGCACAGTTGAATTTAGGTAAAACTGTTGTACCTGTAATCTAATATTAAAGAGTGCTTGTAGGCTGATGATCAGGCAGCATAGACTAAGGGAATGAGCGAATATTCAGCACAGAAAAGCGACAATTTGTTGTTGTTTTTTAAATGATATTTATTAAATGTTTAATAGTTACAAAAATAAAAAGAAAAAAGAGAAAAAGAAACAATAAAAGTTTAACAAACAATACATCAAAAATAAAAAGAAAAAACAATACCACAAAACAACAAGAAAAAACTAAAACATTTAAAAACACATCCAATTTTCATTTCATTATCTTTCATATGCTTGTTTCCTCGACTTCCTCGCACCTCCCTTTTTTGTATTCTAGTTCAAATTAGCTAGTTCAACAAATCCTTTCCCTCTTTCTCAATTTTTGTTCTATAATTTATCCTAACACAGTTTAACCTTAAATTTTCCACTTTAGCACATTAACAATTAATATTCATATAATTCTTAATAACACTTCTGCTAAAACCATGTAACTTCATTCCAATATTCTTCTAACATTCATTAATTTTGCAATATTTCTGTAAATATACTTTAAATTTTTTTCCAATCTTCTTCCATCGACTCTTCTCCCTGGTCTCGTATTCTGCCAGTCATTTCTGCCATTTCCATATAGTCCATCAGCTTCATCTGCCATTCTTCCCGGGTGGGTAAAAAAAGCAACAATTTGTTGTTGACAAAGGACAGCTGGACATATAAAGGGCCCCATTACCTTCAGTAGCTTAGGACCTCATCAAACCTAAATCTGGCCCTGGTTGGACTAGATGACCCTCATGGTCCCTTCTAACTGTGATTCTGTGATTCTATGCACTACACATTGAGAACAGTGCATGCTGCTTTAAACAGCCACGTCATTCCCCAAATAATCCTAGGAACAGTAATTAGTTAAGGGTGGTAAGAGCTGCTATTCTCATCACAGAGCTAGTGGTCTCCTCAGGGTGGTTTAACAGTCAATCCCTCTTCCCAATGAACCCTGGAAATTGTAGTTCTATGATGGGTGTGTGTTCCTCAAAAACCTTCCCTTAAATATTGAGTGGTTTTACTTCATTCCTGTAACAAGGCTTTTTCTGACGTTTTCGTGGCTGGCAAAAGCTAACGAATAATATTATCCCACAGAGAGTGGTTGGCAAATACAAGGTTTAGGAAATTATATTAATTCTGGGCACAATTCAGCCCAAATTAAACACTTCTAACATCACCTTGCCAACAAAGGTCCATATAGTTAAAGCTATGATATTCCCAGTAGTGATGTATGGAAGTGAGAGCTGGACCATAAAGAAGGCTGATAGCTGAAGAATTGATGCTTTTGAATTATGGTGCTGGAGGAGACTCTTGAGAGTCCCATGGACTGCAAGAAGATCAAACCTATCCATTCTGAAGGAAATCAGCCCTGAGTGGTCACTGGAAGGACAGATCGTGAAGCTGAGGCTCCAATACTTTGGCCACCTCATGAGAAGAGAAGACTCCCGGGAAAAGACCCTGATGTTGGGAAAGATGGAGGGCACAAGGAGAAGGGGACGACAGAAGATGAGATGGTTGGATAGTGTTCTCGAAGCTACTAACATGAGTTTGACCAAACTGTGGGAGGCAGTGGAAGACAGGAGTGCCTGGCGTGCTCTGGTCCATGGGGTCACGAAGAGTCGGCCATGACTAAATGACTAAACAACAATATCCATTGAGTACTATTGAAAATAAAGCATTTGCTTAACTTTTTTTTTTTAATCAATGGGACTTAACTTTGGCTAGATATTGCCCTTTGTATGTTTTTGCAGCTAATTGCTGGTCTGTTGTGTTTTAATTGTGCATCATCAAAGTTACACGCTGGAAGCAAAAGCTGCCCTCAAAATTGTTCTTAATTTTTGCAGACTTTCACAATAGGATTGCTGATGTTTACCCAGTGTGCTTTCCCCCCAGTGTGCAGCACCTATTCCTTTGACTGCAATTTGTTCTAAATGCCTTTAATATTGAATTTGAAACTGCTGTATCTTGCCCCCGGGGCTTGCGGGTGAAAGGAGGACAATAAATTATACAACAACAACTTGGAACTTCTATTTCCATAAATGAATTTAAAAATTACATCTATGCTGTTATTAGGGTTGCCATATCTTGAAGAGCAAAAAAGAGGACAGCCTAGCTCGGGCTGGCAGCAGCCGCAGCATGCAGAGCAGACCAAGCCTGAGCCCGAAAAACTCAGACATTTCCTTTAAAATGTAAAATCCGCCCAGATGGACATTGGCCCTCCAGAAAGAGGACATGTCTGGGTTTTTTCAGAGGTATGGCAACCCTACAGTGTTATCAAAGCCACAGTAGCAAGTGGCCACACTGTTACTGTTTGTATGTTTGTTTGTTCCTGGAAGGGTTTACAATATAGTTAGCATCCAGAAATTTATCTGATTTCCTTGACATGGCACAACCCAAGATAGAGGAAAAATTTGTTAAAAATCCATCCAAATGGGTAACAAAACCAACATCCATTCAAAATCTTAAGACAAAATCCACCCACTGGTTGGCAATAGAAACATGCCTTCTCTGAATTAGCCAAAGTTTGGAAACACATTTTTTCTTACTTTCCTGCCCTTATGAATACACTTTCCACTGAATCTGTTTCTAACTTTGCTAAATATTTAGCAATGGTTTTCAATTTCTCCCATTTGCGTCTCTTGATCTATATTTCAACTCCAAATATCCTTCTACTTAGTTTAGAATCTCAGCAATCTTTTTTTTCTCTGTTTTTTTTGCAAAGGATTTCTTTCTTTTTATTTCATTCTCTGATTCCTTTCTCTGCAGTGTCAGTCCTAATTTCTCAAGCTGTCAAGCAGAAAACTCATTCATACCTTTATGAGATGATGACGCATTGTGAAGACGCTGGCCTAACAATATATTCTGCATATCTGCTTGCATTCAAGCACACACACACACAAAAGAGAGGGCTTATATTCCACTTTTATCCCATGCTTTATTAAGTTTTAAACTAGAAATGGCATCCCTGCATACATGTCAATGAGATCTGTGTAATGGAAGACAGTGGGGCACCGTGCTGAACTTGTGTGCTTAAATCTTCAGTGGGATAGTAATGAGATAAATGATGAATAGTTAGGAACATTCTTTGGATTTCCATAAATGAGTAAGTGCTTTCAAGAGTCTTATAAAAGGGTAGCCACTTGACTCGCTGAGGTGCAAAATGCCTTTATCTGTTGCAGTGACATGGAAACAAGAGAAGGACAACAGACACATCAGCTCCAATCTTCAGAGCACCCTAGATTAAAAGCAAGAGAATGTGCCGGAAGAAACCAGGGAGAAAGCTGATTTGAAACATGTATCGAGTTAACTGCTTATGTTATCGCAGAGTGTTGTCTTTGGCAATTTATCGAAGTAGTTCTTGGCACACTGGTATCAAGGGAAGAAGGCAAAATTCAAGACCATCCCTTTCCTTGTCATTATTGGCAGTGGTGTTTGTGAATATGTAATATACTCTCTCTGGTCTCTGACGCACCAGAGCCCTGAAGTCATCTATACCACTTCTTCCCCAGAACACATCTATTATGTTTACATGCCTCTTAAATCAAGCAAATGTAGGGTGGAAACACTCTTAGTTCCTTTCAGTCACTATATCACACAAGGCTTCCTTATCCCTATTGGCAGTGAACATGTGAAGGAATAAAATAATTAGGTTACGACTTTAGGATGACAGTTATAATTGACTTGAAAGGGGAACAGGCCTGGATTTATCATCATCACCATCCTCATCATCAAATGAAAAGTAAACTGAATGTAAAGAAAAAGGCAAAGTAAACTAGGTCGACAGAGCCGGAGAATTTTTATCCTCTAAATCAGGGCACCGACTCACCTTGCCTTAATTCTCAAAGGCCTCATTATTTTCTTCACAAGTTAACAAAAAGCAGCCGCATAAATCATAAGCAGAACTCCAGGTTGCATCATTACAAATGTTTGCTGACACTCCTAACTAGGATTTTAGGAAGAAACATAGGCAAACAGGCCGCGATTTGCTATAGCTTTAGGGGACAAAAAAATAAATCTGTTCATCATTACTTTGTTGATTCGCATGAAGTAGCAAACACCCATCCCAAAGAATTCATTTATCATCTACAGCAGGCCCTGCTTTCAAAATGGAAGCTGCTAATCCCTGCTGGGCACATAGCGCCTACAGAAATTATGGTCTCTTTCTGCCTTCCCTAGCTTTGCGTGTCATGAGTTTGAGTGCCGACCCCACTGTGCAACATGACTGGATCTGTGGCAGAGAAGCACAGAACCCTTTGTTCTGAGAAATTCTCCTGGTTTGGGCTTCTTTCCAAATTCTCAGAAATTTTACCTAAAGGTAAAGGGACCCCTGACCATTAGGTCCAATTGTGGCCGACTCGGGGGTTGTGGCACTCATCTCTCTTTATTGGCCGAGGGAGCCGGCGTACAGCTTCCGGGCCATGTGCCCAGCATGACTAAGCCACTTCTGGCGAACCAGAGCAGCACACAGAAACGCCGTTTACCTTCCCACTAGAGCAGTACCTATTTATCTACTTGCACTTTGATGTGCTTTCGAACTGCAAGATTGGCAGCAGCAGGGACCAAACAACGGGAGCTCACCCCGTCACGGGGATTCAACCACTGACCTTCTGATCGGCAAGTCCTAGGCCAGGGGTCTGCAACCTTTAAGACAAAAAGAGCCACTTGGACCCGTTTCCGAAGGGGGAAAAAAACTGGGAGCCGCAAAACTCGTCATTATAAAAATAACTTTTTTGTCACTTTTTTTTAATTATTTCTTTGACCCCTCAGAATTACTCCTCCTCATAGAAATAAACGTTAAATTAACAAGTTACCTTTTTGTGTGTGTGTGTTCTTCACTCCCCTTCAAAACAGTGACCAGCGCACATTCCCCCCTTTCAATGCAGTGACCAGCGTACATGCCCCTTACAATGTAGTGGGCGGGCAGGAAGGTGATGTCGGGACGGTGCGTGACTAACACACGCACCGCCCCCATGTGACGTCACAGCTAGTACAGCGCCCGCCACAGTGGGGAGTGTCGGGGCGCACAATGCGCCTCCTCCCCTCGCTAGTATCCGCCCCGGAGCCACGGCAAAGGTGTAAAAGAGCCACATGTGGCTCCGGAGCCGCGGGTTGCAGACCCCGGTCCTAGGCTCTGTGGTTTAACCCACAGTGCCACCCGCGTCCCACGCGCCTAAAGAGGACCCTCTAAATTCACACTGAGGTTATGAACATACTCCTGTTTCCCACCACAGACTTTGGAAGTGGAATTCCGAACTCATAATATTAGCCCCAATTCATATCTATCATATATCTATCCTGTAGTTTCTTATGAAACACTGCCTTTTGCTGCCTTTTTACCTTCGCCAACTTTGGTCTGAGTGGAGAAAAAGAGCAGCCTAGCTGTGTTTCAAGCTTCTAATGTGTACATCACCTGAGTTTCCTTTCTAGCATCCTCTAAATTCAGACTGAGTTTTGCATCTAGATAAAAACCCGAGGTCAGCCATGGGCTGTGCAGAGGCCCTCCCTTCACCCCCAGAAACTGTGCTATAATCTTACTGAAATTCCTTGGACTTCTGTGAGAGACCTCTGGTGTTACACCCAGCAGAGTGTTGTGTTCAACTTTTTAAAGAACCAGCCCCCAGAGCAGGCTGTGTGAAAGAAATGGGCAGAACGGTTATACTTTTCTCACAGAGGCTTTTCCTGTGCCTGCAAAATCTCTCCAGGGAGCTGAACAATCATGAACCCAAATGGAGCAGGAACAAGAGCTGTAACTACACTCCACATTTTCTAGTCTGCCCCCCACCTCCCGTAAGTTGAATATAAAAAAAAGAAACCTAGTGTATGCTGCTGTTCTCACATATCCAACACAGTCACTCTGCAAATTTTCAAACTATGCTAGAGGAAGCTCTCATTTGTGGCATCTGCAGAGGGCCATCCAACAGATTTTTTCTTGGGTTGGGGATGACAATTTAAGCACTCCAAATCAATAAATGAGTCAGTGATGGTAAGGCCCAGGAAGTAGAGTTTGGATTTGATATCCCGCCTTTCACTCCCTTTAAGGAGTCTCAAAGCGGCTAACATTCTCCTTTCCCTTCCTCCCCCACAACAAACACTCTGTGAGGTGAGTGGGGCTGAGAGACTTCAAAGAAGTGTGACTGGCCCAAGGTCACCTAGCAGCTGCATGTGGAGGAGCGGAGAAGCGAACCCAGTTCCCCAGATTACGAGACTACCGCTCTTAACCACTAAACCACACTGGCTCTCGAAGTCATGACCTCTGAGAAACTTGCTTTTCAGGTCTACTGGTTGCTGCTGCTGTTCATCTACTGGTGGAGTCAGCAGCCAGACATTGCCTTTCCACTCAATTTGAGAGTGTTTTAACTGAAAACCTAAAAGTTGGGATCCATGTTTCTACATATATCAAATTTTCTGTACGTTCCTGTTTAAATGAGCTTGTATCCTCTTTCTTCTAATTCATGAGTTAACCCAGGGGCCCTCAAAGTGTAACCATTCAAATTCGCTGAGGTGGTCTGTGGCATGTTTTTGAAATATATATATATATATATATTTTACAGAAGCTAGCGCAGCCCACTACAACTGCTAAATGGAGAAAGATTATTAAGTGGTCTGCCAAGACCTTCACCAATTTTCAAGTGGTCCATGGAGGGAAGGTGAGTTTGGGAAAAACAAAGGTCACCTATTTGCTGATGTGTGACCCTGGTAGTTACTGAATTTGCAGGTAGATTGGCCCAAATCAGCCCATGACAGAATCTTATCTTTCAGGGCTACAGTATCTTTTCAGGGCCTTTTCTCCTACCACTGCAATTACATCCAGCCATTTCACTATTTGACCAGAAATAAAGAAGTGGGACATGGGTGGCGCTGTGGGTTAAACCACAGACCCTAGTACACAAAGCCTAGGACTTGCTGATCAGAAGGTTGGCGGTTCGAATCCCCGCAACGGGGTGAACTCCCGTTGCTCAGTCCCTGCTCCTGCCAACCTAGCAGTTCAAAAGCACGTCAAAGTGCAAGTAGATAAATAGGTACCGCTCTGGCGGGAAGGTAAACAGCGTTTCCGTGCACTGCTCTGGTTTGCCAGAAGTGGCTTAGTCATGCTGGCCACATGACCCGGAAGCTGTACGCCTGCTCCCTCGGCCAATAAAGCGAGATGAGCACCACAACCCCAGAGTTGGCCACAACTGGACCTAATGGTCAGGGGTCCCTTTACCTTTACCTTTAAAGAAGTGGGACAGGGTCCTCTCCTGTAACATCCTATTGCTCTTTCCAGTTTGTAGTCTCCACAAGTATAACACAATATAACACAAATTCTGACTAAATACATGAGTAAAAATGAGGATATAATTATCTTGAAAAGCAGTGGATAGGAATTGGACTGGATTTAGGCAACAGACGATATTGAAACAGTTAGTGAATGCTTGCATTGCTAATTCTACAAATTTCATTCTATAGTAGAGAATCATGACTAATTAGTATTAGTTATATTTTCAGCAGTGCATTCCATTCCTTCTCTGATCCATCATGCCAAGTTTTATTTACCGTATTTTTCGCCCTATAGGACGCACTTTTCCCCCTCCAAAAATGAAGGGGAAATCTGGGTGTGTCCTATGGGGCGAATGCAGGCTTTCGCTGAAGCTTGGAGAGCGAGAGGGGTCGGTGCGCACCGACCCCTCTCGCTCTCCAGGCTTCAGGAAGACATCCGCAGCCTGCTTCCCGGAGCGCCAGGCGCGCTGAAAGCAGAGCGCCCGGTGCTTCGGGAACGCATCCACAGCCTAGGCCACCCTGCGGGGGTTCCCGCAGGGCTGTCTAGGCTGCGGATAGCAGCCTGCCGCCCGGCGCGAGAGGTGCCCTGAAGCAGAGCGCCCCTCACGCCGGGCAGACATCCGCAGCGTGGGGAGCCCTGCAGGAGTTCCCCGCAGGGCTCCCCACGCTGCGGGTAGCAGCCTGCCGCCCGGCAAAAAACTAGGTGCGTCCTATGGGACGGGGCGTCCTATGGGACGAAAAATACGGTACATGTTGAGTTGTACTTTTATACTGCCTACCGTGCTCCCCTGAGAGATACCACCCAGTAGAGACTCGAATGAAATGGCTCGAATGAAATGGCATGAAATCCATAAATATAATGAAAACAAAACAGATTTGACTATATCATGATGCCAATGGAGACTTTTAACAACAGCAAAGGGATGACATTTCAGAACAGATGAGTCAACTTTTGGGGGTGGGGCAAAATTAGTGAAAGAGACAGGCAGTTTTTAACAATTGAAATAGTTAAGCAAGATTCAGTGCATATTTTTGGCTCAGTCCTAATTCCAATTCACTTTCTTGAATGGTAGAGATGTTCAACCTACCCTCGAGCTGCCCATGATTTTCAGTGTGTCATCGCCCAGTTTCATTCATGATCACGATTCAGCGAAAGTCTGTTGAATCTATTGAGGTGCACAGTTTGCACCTATCCACACCAAGAGGCCAGTCTTGTATAACATGATTTAGCTAACCTATTTGTACCTCTAATACTCTCCACAGAGGCTGATGGGAGGCGTGGGGGTGAAAGCCACTTCCGACGTAGAAGGAGGTGGGGTTGCGGGCTTCAGCCTCCCACCATGCGTGCAGGGGTTGGCTCTCAGCCTCCGCCAGGAAGCTTTTGGTACATTTGGTGGCGTGTAGAGTGGCAGCTCTGGGGGGTTGGGTCATTGACCACCCCAACATCCAGTTCAGCTAAGTGGCCCTCTACCGAGAGGATGGCGTACATCTTTCCGATGTGGGAAACGATGTGTGGTTGGCGGATATGATGGCTGGGATTAGGGATTGGTTGTGAGGCATTGGTATTGGTATTGTTATGTAGATGGAAGGGGGGAAGGAAGCGCCATCACCTCCCCCGCATATTGAGGAGTAGTCCGATAAAGGATTCTGGGGGCGTGGCCCTGTCCGAAGCCTATGGAGGTGAGGGCCTAAGGCACGCCCCCGAGCAGTGACCCTGGGGGAGTTCCTAGTTGATGTGCATCAGCAGGACTCCCCCTACAGGTGGTTAACCCTTCCCGGACTTCAAGCAAACAGGCTGAAGCTGGATAGTCGGTTAGGACCAATGCCTAAGCCAATACTGCTCATCACCTGTAACCAATAAAGTTGTGGCCATATTTAGCCCATTAACCTTAAATATCTGTGTCATGTGTCTTTATTTCCACTGGGGGTAGGTGGGAACTCGCCACGCAAACCCATAGCCAGGAGCAAAATCTCTGCTTCTTTAAGCGCATCAGCCCTTTTATGACATCTCACAACTTGTCATCCAGTGTTGTCTGTGAAATTGCCAACTGGTTCTGACTGTGATGAGAGGTTAAGTGGCATTGTAAACGAGTGGGACGTCGAGCTAGTAGAGTCCTCACCTTTGACATGTCCATCATCCAGCACATCTCTGCATACTAAGCGCCTGCTGAGAATGCCATGAATGGCAGGATACCTTGGTTTTCCATAAATGCTGTCATTTATTTTTATTTTATTTAAAAAAAAATATGACAAGACTGGTTATGCAGAGGCAGTTAACATTTCAATTGCTGTGTTAAAAGAGAAATTCGTAGAGCCCTTTCCCCCAGATTAATGCTTTCAGCAGAAACACTTTGCTTTATCTAATGTCCTGTGGTGATGATAAATCAGTTTAACACAGTTTCAATAACAGCCTTCATTCAAACTGTTCCAAAGTTCAGTGGACATGACAGAAATTGTCATTAGTTCCAAAACTGTGGCCTACATACCCAGCATTAAGTCTCTGGTACAGCATGACACCATTATGCTATAGTATGTTATTAGCAACCCTTATGATGCTTTGTGTGTTGATAAGGGGAACACTACAAGCACCTTAGGCAAAGTCAATCTGCTCCTGCCATGAGGTAGAATGAAAAAAGGCAGCTGAGGTCAGCATTTTGGGATGACATGCTGTATGTTTCTCACCGAGGTCAGGGAATATCATTTCCCCCATTTTGTCTGGTCCTCATTATAGAACCATATTTAAAAACATGTCAGAGCAAGATACTCCCAGGTTGTGACCATTTTTCCATGTGTTATAAGTGCTAGAAAATAGTAAGATTTTGTAGGCCGCCTGTGAATTGGCGGTTCATGGTGATTTGTAAACATTCCCTAAATGGCCTCGGTCCAGTATACCTGAAGGAGCGTTTCCACCCCCATCCTTCAGCCAGGACACTGAGGTCCAGCACTGAGGGCCTTCTTGGCAGTTCCCTCACTGCGAGAAGCAAAGCTAGAGGGAACCAGCCAGAGGGCCTTCTTGGTAGTGGCACCCACCCTTTGGAATGCCCTCCCACCAGATGTCAAAGAGAACAACAACTACCAGACTTTTAGAAGACAACTGAAGGCAGCCCTGTTTAGGGAAGCTTTTAATGTTTGACAGACTACTGTATTTTAATATTTTGTTTGAAGCCGCCCAGAGTGGCTGGGGAAACCCAGCCAGATCGGCGGAGTATAAATAAATTATTATTATTATTATTATTATTATTATTATTATTATTATTATTATTCCCCCCTCCCCCGATTCTTGAGAAAAACCGGAGTAGATATAAAGCAAAAATAAATGTGCACTCTAATTGGGAATGCATGTCACATATATTCCTGAAAAACATCACTAGTTGAATTTTAAAATTATTTTAGAAATACTGCCCCCACAGAATCCTTCCAGTTTTGGCTGCATACCCATCTCCATTTAAAACACTTCCTTGAAAGAATCATGGGAATCGTAGTACTGGCAACTGTAGTTCTGTGAGAGGTGAACTACAATTCCCAGGATTCTTTGGAGGAAGCAATGTGCTTTAAATGTATGGTGTATATACAATCATTTTTTAAAAAATTACATCTGGCAACAACGGAATGATGTGAGTAACCCCTCTGAGAAGTTTCAGTAGTGCTTTGGAAACTTCAGAGTTACCTTGAAATCTCTCAGCTGTTGTTCCTGAGGAGGAATCCTATAGTTCTCTTTGAATTTTGCTTTAGCTTCTCCTGCAATGCAGTTTCAATACCTGATGATCATTCTACCCCCACTCAAGTTTTCTTAAGTGATGAAGAACCCTTCCCTGGCATTCACTGCACTGCAAAATTGATTGGCACACCTTGAAATGAGAGCAGCAGCAATCCATGATATAAAGAAGAGGAAAATGTATAAAGGTGATACAGAAAACCAATTGTTCTTTTAAAATGCAAAGGTGGTAGAATTCCACTTTGGCCTACTGGTGAGGGGTTGTTGTTTTCTACCACATAAAAAGCAAACACACACACACACACACACAGTTAGAAACCTAGCATGTAAGGGGGGAAGTATTGGTGTATACCTGTCCCTGATATGCTAGTTTACTGCATGCAAGGAAATTTTGGCTATTTTCATTCACCTTTCATTCGTATTCCTTCCCACCCCAAACACTTTGGAATGATATGCTTCTTTTTGCAAGTGGAAGAAAAAGAAAGCCTCTTCCTTTCTTCGAGAAACTGAAAAAGGGAAATACATTGGTACCTCAGGTTACAGATGTTTCAGGTTACAGACGCTTCAGGTTACAGACTCTGCTATCCCAGAAATAGTACCTCGGGTTAAGAACTTTGTTTCAGGATGAGAACAGAAATCGTGCTCCAGCGGTGCGGAGGCAGCGGGAGGCCGCATTAGCGAAAGTGGTACTTCCGGTTAAGAACAGTTTCAGGTTAAGAATGGACCTCCAGAACGAATTAAGTTCTTAACCCGAAGTATCACTGCATCATTGAAGAAGAGCTGCAAAACGTGGAAATGCATTTGTTCATTTAATGGGTGAAGCAGAATTTATGCAGCTCCATTGGATATCTCCCTCTTCTTCTGTACCAACAGGCAAGCGTTTCTAGAAGTTTCCAGGAGTCATTGATCCAGCATTCACACACTTGATCGTGTCTTTTGTGTAAGCACCTACAACCAGCCTGAAGACTGAGCGGTGTCTTGGCATCTATACAACCTGGCATCTCTGTGTGAGGCAGATCAACCTGGCCGTTTCCTTGCCACTAAAAGATTTACCAAAGTGTTACCTGAGAAACAAGTTTTGCTGTTCTTACATTTGGGGTGGTGCCTTCTGACGCCCTCTTTCTCCCAATCAATTGACCAATCTCTCTAGTACTTTAGACTCAATTTTTCTTGTTCAGCTGTGACCTTGATGGATTCCATTTATTTTCACCATCCTTCCCCCAGACCAATTGTTCAGCAGCAGGGCTTAAAAAAAAAACCCCTCAAAGCAGATTTTACATGGTTCACCTGTCACATAGACATGTACTGGATCAATTTACAGTGTGGGACAAATATTAAAACTTCTCAGGGGAAAGGGCTGGTTGGGAGAAACTATTCCTGTGAGACTGTTTTTGTCCCTTTGAGATGAAAATCTGGCACTATATAAAGAATACATACAGAAGCTGGCCAGTTTTG
This sequence comes from Podarcis tiliguerta, assembly GCF_965153285.1. Lineage (NCBI taxonomy): Eukaryota > Metazoa > Chordata > Lepidosauria > Squamata > Lacertidae > Podarcis > Podarcis tiliguerta. The sequence continues at coordinate 61,964,348 of NC_139542.1, read as the reverse complement.
TGTATTTATTAGTGTTTTGTCATTTGAGACAGCATTGAATTCTGGAATTCTGTTCCATTACGTATTTCAAAATAGGCCATGGTTGTCCTAAGCTTTATATTTTGCCATATCTGTCTGCAAATAAACTTGGTGCAACTGTTTAATATTTCTGTTTGTTTCTCTTTCTTTCCCTCTTACGTGTATTATATACGCCCTGCTGACACTTATATGTTCATCATTTTTAATTAAATTTGTATAACATTCTGCATGTGAAGATCATAGGGTGGTTCGCAACATAAACATTTTATCACTTCAATACTGCTGTATCAAATAAAGAGTTACATGTGTGAAAGAGCGTTTGGATCAGCTACAACCAGTGCTTTTTTTCTGGGAGTGATGCAGGGGTACGCATACCCCTAAACATTTTGTGAATCTTTGTACTTTTGTCCATTTGCTGTATTTACTGTACAGTGGTACCCCGCAAGACGAATGCCTCGCAAGACGGAAAACCCGCTAGACGAAAGGGTTTTCCGTTTTTCAATGTGCTTCGCAGGATGAATTTCCCTATGGGCTTGCTTCGCAAGACGAAAATGTCTTGCGAGTCTTGAGATTTTTTTTCACTCCCCACCCCCTTTTTCTAAGCCGCTAAACCGCTAATAGCCTTTTAGCAGCTAATCCGCTAATCCCTTAAGCCTTGAATAGCCGCTAATAGCCGCTAAACCGCTAATAGCGCTAATCCGCTAAGCCGCTAATAGGGCTGCTTCGCAAGACGAAAAAACCGCTAGACAAAGAGACTCGCAGAACGAATTAATTTCGTCTTGTGAGGCACCACTATATTTATTTTCCCCTATTTGAACTGTAAAATGGTGATTTTCTTGAGTCTAAATGAGAGTTATGTAAATAATCTTGTCTCTTTTTATTTCTTTATTTCTTATCTTTGTCACTTTATTTCTTCTTTCTTTATATTTGTTATTTTATATAATTTTTGTTTGTTATTGGTTAAGAGATAGTATACATCGTTTGTATAGACATGCAATTTTTTTTAATCAATAAAGAACAATATTTAAAATTAAATTAAAATAAAATAAATGAAAGTACCCCTAAACATTTTTTTTTTCTCGGGGGAAAAAAGCACTGGATACAACCTTACTATTTCATCAGGTGTGTTTGTTTTGTTGAAAACCAGGATAAAAGTGTGAAACATTTCTCTCTCTCTCTCTCTCTCTCTCTCTCTCTCTCTCTGTGTGTGTGTGTGTGTGTGTTGTGGATGCAGAGGGGGGAAAGCAAGTCAAGATGATAACATTTGTCCTTCTTTTATTCCTTTTCCTTAATTCCTAGCCACGCTGTCAGGGAACTGCCATCAGTGCCGGAGGGAGAGAGCAAAAGCCAGAGGGATTATAGAGAGCCTCCAGGGGTCGGGAGAAGCAGCTCCTCTTCTGGGGAAGAGAATAAACACAGCTCCAGTGGAGAGGGGGTCGGATGTGGCGAGGCAGTCCCACGGCTCCTTGCCTGGGACAAGCAGGGAAGGAAGGGGTCCTCCGCTGCCCACGCCCTCTCTGCGCAGAAGGCTTTCACGCAGAGAGGGGAGGCAGAGACTGGGCGTCAAGGAACTTCTTTGCTGGAAGAAGTTTAAGAAATGCCCACTCACGGATTCTGCCACCGATTGAGGCAGCCACGGGTGAGTGGCTCTCCGGACAGATAATCATAGAATCATAGAGTTGGAAGAGACCACAAGGGCCATCGAGTCCAACCCCCTGCCAAGCAGGAAACACCACCAGAGCACTCCTGACATATGGTTGTCAAGCCTCTGCTTAAAGACCTCCAAGAAGGAGACTCCACCACACTCCTTGGCAGCAAATTCCACTGTCAAACAGCTCTTACTGTCAGGAAGTTCTTCCTAATGTTTAGGTGGAATCTTCTTTCTTGTAGTTTGGATCCATTGCTCCGTGTCCGCTCCTCTGAAGCAGCAGAAAACAACCTTTCTCCCTCCTCTATGTGACATCCTTTTATATATTTGAACATGGCTATCATATCACCCCTTAACCTCCTCTTCTCCAGGCTAAACATGCCCAGCTCCCTTAGCCGTTCCTCATAAGGCATCGTTTCCAGGCCTTTGACCATTTTGGTTGCCCTCCTCTGGACACGTTCCAGTTTGTCAGTGTCCTTCTTGAACTGTGGTGCCCAGAACTGGACACAGTACTCCAGGGGAGGTCTGACCAGAGCAGAATACAGTGGCACTATTACTTCCCTTGATCTAGATGCTATACTCCTATTGATGCAGCCCAGAATTGCATTGGCTTTTTTAGCTGCCGCTAAAAAAGATAAACTTTACATTAGCAGCCAGCCAGGGAGAGGTTCGCCCTGCTTGCGCGCGAGCAACCCCTTGTAAACCTAACAGCAATCCGTGAGTGCCTGACGTTGCTCGGGCACACCCTGGGGAAGGCAGCACGATGAGCCAGACAGGACCAGCCGGAGAGACAGAGCAAGAAGCCATGGTGTGAGGTCTGGTTGAGAGGAATCGAGACCTAGAAGCACATGCCGCTACGCTATCAGCACGGCTGGAGGAGAGACGGGCTCAGGATGCACAGGTCAGATCCACCCCGATAGGGAGGAAGGTCCCCGGGCTGGTAAATAAGTTTGGAGGGAAGCCCCAGGACTACAATGCTTTCTGAACTGAAATTCAATATGCTTTGGAATTACAAAAAAGTGACTTTACTGATGACAGGAACCCCTTGTAAACCTAACACACGCTTTGCAGTTTCAGGGTATTCACCATCCAGCATGAACATACTGTCTCCCTCAAGGATCCTGAGATCACATTAAGGGTAGCCAAATTCTGTGTGATTGCCATAAAAGGGAACAAGCTGTGCTATCGTAATGATTAAGGCCTTAAATGATAATTTTAGGTTATATGTTAGTGACTAAGTTTTAGTTTATATGTTTTTAAACTGTTGCTACATCTGTATTGTCCCTGTTACACCTAATTGCAAATTTAAATGTATCCCTATCATGTTTTATGACTTCCTTGATATTGTATGTGGGCTGGAACTGGTCTGTGACCGAAATAATAAAATTCATTCATACTGTCTACCTGGGCCCCCACACTCAAGGGCCAACCTAGATGTGATGTTTAACACATGTTGTTGTTCTTTTTTTGTTTTATTTTTTAAATAGAAGTTGAGTGGGGAGAGTCCAGATCGGGACTATGGTATATAAGAAAGGGAATTTAATCCCATGTTTCCATGGCAGTCTCTTTCCTGAGTGCTAGCCAGTGCAACTGAACCAATAGTGCACTCCTAAATTCACTTCTGCTGCCCATCACTAGTGCCAATTACATCTTTCTCCAGGAGCAATAGCAACTTGGTTAGAGAATGATGTAGAATGGGATCATGGCATGGAAAAGATTAAATCACTTTTATTTCTCTGGGCCACCCCCTTGCAATACTGATTTGAATTGTCCCTTATCCTCTGGGCCACATGTGGTTGTTGTTAGCATTGCATTGATTTTTCTTTCTCTCTTTCTCCACACACACATATATGTGTATGTATATATTTCCATGCCACATCTCTGAAATATACTCTATGGGATTTGTTATGTACTAAAGTTCTCATCTTGGGCCAGCAGGGAGATACTGTAGATAGTTTTCACTCAGGTCCACATATGCAAATAAGGAATTGAAAGTGACGTTCAGTGATTGGATAGTTACAGAAAGATGTTACTGTTGCATTGTAGTGGAGCTCTATATAAGCAGGCTGGCTGAACCCTTCAGTTCAGTTCTGTTCTGGGTCTGTAAATAAATAAGAGCTGTTTGAAGAATCACTGTGTCGTCTGATATGTTCACCCACAACTTAACAGGATTGTACCAAACATTCAAGGCCAACCTCATGCTTAGGTGCACCTCTATCGATATGCACATTAATTACCCAAAATGAGGTGGTAAACTGCCTTTTTTATATATAAAACACACACACACTTTAAAAGTTGCAATCAGCTCTTCAGACATCCTAAATGATTCACAAAGACTAACCATCTTAGGCTTGTGTCAGCCAAACACATGCATAATAAAACTCCTATTGTACACAATTGGTGCAAGAGCAAAACACTTTCTTTCTTTTCTTTTTTTGCCCTACATTTTTCAAAGACACAAAAACCATTTCTCACAGGGAGCAAAAAAGGGGGGGGGGGGCTGGAATACTCTGGCAAATTGCCACTCAGAGCTGTTTTCCAACTGCAAATGATTCTTTTCCACTTGTGCTGAGATCACGAAAGTGGTATGTGTTAGAGAGGCAGTGTTTGCACGCAGAATAATTCCCCCATAAGATTAAACTTGTGAATTTGCAGGAAAACATCCTTGTTACTTTCCCAGTGACAAAAGGGTTAAATGCAAAGAAATCTTGCTTAATCTAGTGCAGTAGTGTTTTTTCGGCTATGGGCCAAAGTTTGGTGCTCTCTCGTATAAAAAGATTTCCTCACTAGTTGATTTGCACACTGCTTTGCTGCTGAGCTATGACCCAAGCAGAATTCTGTAAGAGATACAGCTTTCCATTTGCTGGAGCAAAACTGAACTGGTTTTGAACTAGCTGGAGTTCTGTGTTATCCACTCTAGGCCCCAAAGAAGACCAAATGGGTGCTTTGAAATGCAAGTCCATGGAAAAGTTTTGCCCCTGAAATGAGAACTAGGTCTTAGCTGGTCCTTGTGAAATACTTTTCCTCTTGCCATTGAAGTGTTAAGAGTCTTCTCTGCAACAATGCAGGGGTTCAGATGGATGAGGCCTGTTAACATCCAAACGATGAAGCATCAGTGTCCATGCCTGTTTCTCATTCAGCAAATCAAGACTGTGAGCTTGCACAGTCCTTTGAAAAGACTTACTGCAGAGCCGCCTACAGTATTTCAAAGCTGGCACCATTCTGATCAATATCTTATTTGACTGTCACAGAGGCCCTTATTCTCCCCCCACGTTACCTCACTGAGACAGCAGATATAATAAATGTCAGCTGAAGATGGCTTTGGAACCACAACACTTTTTTATTTGATCACCTTCCCACTCACAGCGTTACTAACTTCTTCAAGCTTGAAGAACTTTGAACTAAAAGTTCTACTATGTAGACATTTGCTTCAATTTGCTTCTCCCTGGTTACTTTTTTATGCTCCTCCTGCCCTCTGTTAAGAGTAGGTCTCACCAAGCTGAACATGGCTGGTTCTTGAAAATACTCCTGTTTGCTCACTTGACTCAATGGGCTATATTCACCTTTCCAAACCATTGGTTGCATAGACTCAGTGGAAAAGATAATGATGGGCAGGCAACAAATAAAAATGTTGTCGTTTTGTCGTTTAGTCATGTCCGACTCTTCGTGACCCCATGGACCAGAGCACGCCAGGCACTCCTGTCTTCCACTGCCTTTGGTCACACTCATGTTGGTAGCTTTGAGAACACTGTCCAACAATCTCATCCTCTGTTGTCCCCATCTCCTTGTGCCCTCCATCTTTCCCAACATCAGGGTCTTTTCCAGGGAGTCTTCTCTTCTCATGAAATGGCCAAGGTATTGGAGCCTTAGCTTCAGGATCTGTCCTTCCAGTGAGCACTCAGGGCTGATTTCCTTCAGAATTGATAGGTTTGATCTTCTTGCAGTCCATGGGACTCTCAAGAGTCTCCTCCAGCACCAGAATTCAAAAGCATCAATTCTTTGGCGATCAGCCTTCTTTATGGTCCAGCTCTCACTTCCATACATCACTACTGGGAAAATCATAGCTTTAACTATACGGACCTTTGTTGGCAAGGTGATGTCTCTGCTTTTTAAGATGCTGTCTAGGTTTGCCATTGCTTTTCTCTCACAAATAAAAATAGCAATTATCATTACATGCAGGCCCTGCTTACCAGACACAACGTGTTCCCTAGAAATTGTTAGTTAGGCAAATGTCCACAATTTCCACAGATTCCAATGGGAACATTTCTAATCTAGCATTTGTCCATCTCCCTCCTCTCTCCATGGTGTTTTCATGAAATGGCTGGTGCCAACCAGCAAAAGGGAGACAAAGGAAATATTTATTTGTCCGACCTTTCCTGATGTCCGATTTGTCCAATCTTTCCTGTTCTCTGATTTGTCTGATCTCCCTCCCTCCCTTCTTGCATGGCTTCTGCTCAGAAAAGTCAGCAAAGTACAAATAAGCAAGGAAGTAACAAAGCTAGCTGTTCAGATATCTGAATCTGTGGAGCATATAGCAAGGTTTGGGCATAATGGTTCAGATAAAGCATGTTCTCCTTCATGGAGAGCACGTGTTGCGGTGGGGTCTGCTGAGCCACCCCTCTGTTACCAGGCAGGGTCTCTAAAGATGGCCTGGGGCAGTGATTGGTTCACTGGGTTGCTGGGGTAAAAGTTATGTTGCAATTTTGGTGGGAGGGGTAAAAAGGTTTAAATACTTTGCACGCAGCCTAGTACTTTCTCTTTTGCTGCGTGCAACGGATCACCCGCCCACCCACCCTAGAGTAAGGAGTTGTTGCGTTGACCTTGCTATGCCTGTCATGGGGTCATCTGCCTTTGAGCAGGGGCCTGGTAGGAATTTTTCCACCTGGCAAATTGGCTGGCTGGGTGGTTTTTGCCTACTGCTTAGCAAATCGTCACAACTTGTAAGGTTGTGGTTAGGCATTGGTTATAAATCTGGTGGAGGAGGAGTCAGGATAGGCTGTGCCTGCCCCTCCATGGTTGCTGCGGAAAGGGAATTCCGTTAAAGGAATCCTGGGGCTTGCCATCTTTTCGTCCAATCCCTGGAATGGGACTAGGGCCGGCAAGCCTTCGGGGAGCAGGTGGGTGAGAATTGAGGGTCTGTGACTCAGCTCCAATGCCTCCCTGACTTGCTTTCCCCCGCACTGTCTTTCGGTGGTGCCCGGAAGTCAGTTCTGTCCCCAGGCGGGGGGACAGATAGTCTTAACCAATGCCTAAACAACCACTCACGGTTTGTATTTGAATAAAGTTGTGGCCAAAATCATGCCAAAAATCTTAAACAAAAATTACGTGTCTGTTGTGAGTTATTTGGGGGGTGGATTGGGGACCTCAACACGCAAGTGAATTTTCACATAGTGAGCTGGCATATAGCTGGACCTGCATGCATTATTGAATTCAGCATGTCACCTAAGCAAACAGCAGGCCACCAGCCATGTAGAGTGGCTCAACGGGGGTTTGATAAACTTCTTGTCTTTGTTGCTTATAGAGATGTACAAGCAAATGAATAGAAAAATGGCGTGGCTCATAGTGTGAGTAGGGCTGCCATAAGTCGAGATTATCCAGGACATTACTGGGATTTCAAAGGCAGAATTGACATCCAGGGGTAGGGGTGGGTGGGATTTCCTTAGCAAGTCAATCAAAAAATCACATTTTGGGGGGAGGGAGGTTCCTAATTAAGGCTCAACAACTTTTGGGATGTCCTGCTTTTTGCTTTTTGAAATATGGCAACCCTAGTGTGAGTCAATCCAATTTGGAAACACCTCCCTCCTGGAGATTGTGAAGATAGAAACTAGAAGACCAGGAAGTCAACATGTCTTCTATGAATGGTTTTAACCTTGCCCATACCCTCGATTGCTCCATTAGATTTAATGTGGATGTAGAAAGATGCTACAGAGCAAGGACCAGGTAGAGGAGGGAGCCTATTCTTCAGAGAGAATCTCTATTCCCAATGATTCTTTGCAGTGGCTGGGCTTCCTTCACACCTTCCAGCTTTGCCAGTGCAGCACTCAAGGGCACCCTGAGATCACTGGCAGATTGCAAACATCTCATAGTTCTTGAATGGCAGATCTGTGTGCCAAGGGCAAGCTAGATAGCAATTTAATCCAAGCTGGACAAGAACCTTTGGTGAGAGCATTTACAAGCCTCCAAAGTTCTTCTCCAAAGCCCTCGCTTGGATAAGTTTTCTGGTATCCATAGCTGCTTCTTTGGAGCTGCAAAAATTGGGGTGTAGAACTCCTGATGGGACAAAAGAGATGGCTCTCTTTGATGGGTCACAACTCACAGATTTGGAGACTGAAAACAGGAAAGGAAGAGAATTTCACTGGGCCCTCATTTTTAAATGTATTGGCCTAATTTTCATCTCTTGGACTAATAAAAGGGATCAGAATGTAATTAGCCTTTGGATTTTTGTATTGTCAAATTTTGTGGAATAGTCCTCGGTTCTAGGTTGAAAATGCATAACTATGTATTTTTGGATAAAATACATGTAGAAATGTGCACCTTGAGAGACTGTTAAGTACACATTTTAAATACAGATTTTTGTATGCATTTGCTTTTTTAAAAAACAAACAAACCACATATTAATGAGGCATAAGTCTCACGCAAAATTGGTATGTCAGATCTCTCTCTCTCTGTAGCCTGAGGTGGAGCAACTGATACTCACTCTTCATGTTGAAATGTTCTTCAGCTTGGGAGCAAAGTAATACAGCTTTAGACAAAGTTGTGCTGTTTTCTCTAAACTGAAATGACAGCAAAGATTTTTTTGTGCTATACTACAACATCTACCAACTGAATCTTCAGTGAAAGAAATGAAAAAGAAAGAAAAATCAAGACCAATATTCTTATCCCAGAACTGAATTTATTTCAGTTGTGTATTTAGCTTTTTATGTGGTTAATAATAAAAAGTAATGCCAATCTTCATTCCAAAAGGAAGTAAGATCTGGAGAGAAAGTGATTTACTATGTGGAGAGGGACAAAGGTCATGATCCAATCAAAGTCAACAATTTCTGAAAGACCCATTATTTCAAAGGGAAATGTTTCAGAATGGTCTTCTTTCCTTTTATATTGGTATCTCGGGTTAAGAACTTAATTCGTTCTGGATGTCCATTCTTAACCTGAAACTCTTCTTAACCTGAGGTACCACTTTAGCTAATGGGACATCCCACTGCCGCTGCCGCTCGATTTCTGTTCTCATCCTGAAGCAAAGTTTTTAACCCGAAGTACTATTTCTCGGTTAGTGGAGTTTGTAACCTGAAGCGTCTGTAACCTGAAGTGTCTGTAACCTGAGGTACCCCTGTATATGCATAGGTAGTCGTTTGGCTTTTTGACTTAGGACTTAAGCACTTTTAAATTGTTTGCTATGGTTGACATTACTTATGAAATGTTTGCTTATAAAAAAAGAAAGAGGCCTAGGATATTATGCCAGAATTAGGGAGGAAAGCAATATATTTCTCATTTTCTGACCCCAGAGCAAGCACCACACATTGGTTACTGCAATAAAGAAATAACATCAAAATTTCCTAAAGAATCAACAGGTCTACAAATGTTTTCAGTAGATTCATGAAAAGTAAGAGGTGATTTGAGTTCTGTCTCCCACCTCTGTTATGCTACTGTGATTCAAATTCGTATCCGGTCTGAGCTTCTGAGTGAGCAAAAAAGTCACCATCATCATCAAACCTTTATTGGCATCACTTACAAACATTCAGAATAAAAAGGCCAGTGCGAACTCGTCGCCATTTGAACAGTATAGTCATTTGCCAAAGGGAACAAGAGGTGAGGAATCTATTTCACCTCTGTGGGTCTCCAGCAAGGGCAGGGTCCTGTAGCATACTTCGGCGGCAGAAAATCAAATAGAGGAATTTACAGTGGTGCCTCGCAAGACGAAAAGAATCCGTTCCGCGAGTCTCTTCGTCTTGCAGTTTTTTTCGTCTTGCGAAGCAAGCCCATTAGCGGATTAGCGCTATTAGCGCTATTAGCGGTTTAGCGGCTATTAGCGGCTATTAAAGGCTTAAGGGATTAGCGGATTAGCTGCTAAAAGGCTATTAGCGGCTATTAAAGGTTTAAGGGATTAGCGGATTAGCTGCTAAAAGGCTATTAGCGGCTTAGATCAGCTGATAAGCGGCTTAGATCAGCTGTTAAGCGGCTTAGCGATCAGCTGTTAAGCGGCTTAGCGAACAGCTGTTAAGCGGCTTAGGGGCTTGGGGGAAAGGGGGGGGAGGGGAAAAAACCCAGGAATCGCAAGACATTTTCGTCTTGCGAAGCAAGCCCATAGCAAATTCGTTTTGCGAAGCACCTCCAAAACGGAAAACCCTTTCGTCTAGCGGGTTTTCCGTCTTGTGAGGCATTCGTCTTGCGGGGCACCACTGTAGTTACTGTCTTGGTGAGCTCTTGGTCTCTCCCCTGTAGTAAGAAGCATATGACCTCTGTCTCTGGTCTCCATATTGGGATACATAGTTGGTCTAAGAATTGTTGGCGGAGATCATCATACATTTTACATTTAAGGACCATGTGAGCTAGCGTTTCCACCAGATAGGCATCACATGGGCAGATCCTATCTCCCTCGGCCATACCCGTGAACCTACCCCAAAGGAGGTTCGAAGGATTAGAATTGAACCTAGCCAGCGACAAAGGCCTTCTTTCTTGTGGGTTAAACAAAAATTGTCGATAATTGAGGTTAAATTCCTGCATCCAAGAGAGTCGAAAATAAAGAGGGGAACATGGTTTTTCCGCAGCTGAAATTAGTTCCTGGCAATTTATGTCCTACAGCCTAGTGTTTTAACATGGCCTTGGCGGTTGGAAAAGCCACAGCACCCAGGAGATCCTCTGAAAGCCCAAGTTGCCGTATCTTTGTACAAAACAGTTGTAGCTCTGGGGAAAGGAAGGCCATGGCAGTGGCAGCAGTGGCGGAGCACTTCCTGTCTTCCTGCTTGTGCTTCCCCTGCCTCAAGGAGTGTCTCTCCCCATATGAACTGACCCAGACCCTGCAATCATCATCTGAGGCCTTTCTTTGTATGCCCCCTCCATGAGAGGTCTGGAAGGTGGCGACCCGAGAACAGGCCTTTTCTGCAGTGGCTCCTCATTTGTGGAGTGCTCTCCCCAGGGAGGCTCGCCTGGTGCCTTGGTTACATGTCTTAGGTGTCATGCAAAAACTTTCCTCTTCCTCCAGACCTTGGGTTCATTAAACAATCTAGGACTGTAGCACCCTGCTTGTGGTTAACGCTTAGCTGGAATGAAATATTCAATGCAGCAATAGAGAAATTAAAATAATAATTTATTTGTCAGACAAATAAATGATAGGCACAGTGGTATATGGTTACCAAAGCTCTGCACAGCCAGCCCTGGTGACCAGCACTTATATTCCCTCAGCCCAGCCTAATTACTCCTCCTTTGGCTGCCTCTGTCCAATCAGCCTGGTTGAAATTCCTATTGGCTGTTTGCTAGAACCAATCAAAAAAGATACACCCATTTCCTATTACCTTTTATGGGAGACAAAGAGCTATATTTCCTTCTATCCATAAATGGCAGACAAGTGGCCATATATCTTACATTTGCCTTGACAAGGCACCTTAATTACCAGATCACCTTTTGTCCCTGTTGCCCCTTCATTCCAAAACAAATGGCTAAAACAGATGGCTCATGGTATTAAATTCTATCTTAAACAGAGATCTTGGGTTCACATTCTCACACACTATCAATGAAATAAGAATCTAACATAAGAATCTAACATTTCTTACTTTCTAAATCCTTTGCATCATTACATTAAGCCAACAAATCTCATACATAACATAGATAGCTTTTTAGAAGAAAAGGCCTTTGCAAAGAAAAAAGGAACTCAGGAAAAACAGCTTCAAAGAAGCCTCTTCAATTTACACCCCCCTTTCCCAGCCAGCTGCTTTTCCCATTAGCTCTTTGCCCTTTAACCTTACGAAAATATGAATAGTCTGATGGGAGGCACATGGTATTATTTTCTGTTAAACAATAAATCTTACTATTTACCAACTCTTAATTAGTGTTTTTGCAGCTTGATTGTATTCTGTAATATGTAGGGTCAGTATAACCTTTGTTCCCAGCCTGTAATTCTCTTTTACAACTTTGAGAAACTTGCCTCCTGCTACTGCTATAAATCGGGGGGGGGGGCTGTTCAGGAGGATAAACAACTGCCAAAGTACTTAGCCAGCTGCTTTTCTGCCTGGCATGAAACATACAAACATTTGCAAATATATTTTTAAGCTCATTTTAAAATACAGACCTTGATCAGATGCCTCAGGACCTTTTAAACTGGGGGGGGGGGAGGGTGTTGTTGTTTTGTTTGCTACTATTTTATGTGTTCATATTGTAAACCACGCTGTGATCCTCAGATGAAGGGCTGCATTCAAATTTTAGCAACAACAACAACAGTGGGAGAATGTGTGCCCCTTTTTAGGACCCGCATTATGGCAAAAATGATTTTTCACTTGAAAGTTGGGCAAATTCTATTCCTGGAAGCCCTATGCGGCCTAGGACCCACATACCTAGGGGACGGTATGCCCCACGGAGGACCTTAAGGCCGACAAATGACAACATTTTGGAGGTCCCAGGTCGCAAGGTGGTTAGATTGGTCTCAACTAGAGCAAGGGCCTTTTCAGTACTGGCCCCAACTTGGTGGAACGCTGTCACAAGAGACTAGGGCCCTGTGGGACTTGACATCTTTCTGCAGGGCCTGCAAGACAGAGCTGTTCCGCCTGGCCTTTGGTTTGGACTCAATGTGACCCTTATGTTTCCCTCCTCTTCTGGTTTTGATCTATGGGCTATTTTTAAAATGAGGCTGCATTTGAAATTGCATTTTCACCTGTATTTTAAATGCCCCCCCCCCATTATGTTTTTACTGTAATTTTACTTGTGTTAGCCGCCTCGAGCCCTGCTCTGGCCAGGGAGGGCGGGGTATAAATTATTATTATTATTATTATTATTATTATTATTATTATTATTATTATGGCTTCATGTCTTTGAAAGACACACAAAGCAGATTCTTTTTTTTTGGGGGGGGGCTGTTCCTTGCTATCTCTTAGCCCCAAAATCTGCTGGTTACTTTGGTCCACTGGACAGCATCAGACTATTTTCCATGCCATGCAATGGGGGACCTTCTCCTCCTGTCTATACACCTCATTTCTTTGTCTTGTTATGGTTAGAGATTCTTTTCCTTGAAAAACTGACCTTCCCATGTTGCAGGACAAACTATGAGAAGTTTCAAAAGCATTTCAACATACACACACACAAGCACACAAACCTAATGACAGGTGCTTAAAGAGGGGGACCTTCATAATTATATTGGGATGCCACAAGACGCTTGGATGAGCCCCAATAGATCTTGGACCCCAGCCATTTTTGGGAACAAGGGTGTTGCTTGCTTTTTGTTTTGGAGCTGATTCATTTCTTCAACTGGCTACAGACAATCCTTTCCTTGCTTCATCCCTCACTGATCAGCAGTCTATTTTGAACATAAAATGAATTCTACCACCTGTCATACGGGCTGAATTGCCTATCAATAATGCTGGTCCTTCTGGCTACCAAATGTTCTAATTTATTAATTAAAACCCCAAGAAAGTATTAAAATATATGTACGTGTGTGTTTGTGTGTTTCTTTTAAATTGCATTCTGGTTTTCACATTCCCTTGTTAATATTTTCTATTTTATGCTCTTCCCACACAGTATTGAGGACTAGAAAGTTTAAAAAGTTGCTTTTCTTTGCAGACATTGGTCTCCTTCTCTCGGCTTATAGGGAGGCTACTATTTGAATGACCCCCTCCCTACTGACAAGTAATGGGCTGGATAAAGTCTGAGTTTCTTCTATCCATTGGCTTCCTGTTTCAGCACTTTAGATTGCCTTCGTTAGATTCCATTTTATTGCATCTTCCCCACAGTTTACAATATTGGAATATCTTGGCATATTGGTGTCTGCAATCATTTTGTTTTACATCATCCACAAACGGAATGCATGAGCAAAACAGATAATTGAGGGGGGAGAGACCATCCTTATGAGGTATATGAAGAGAGAATACTTATTAAATCTATAAAGAAAAAGGTGGGATATCAATTTAGCAAATAGTAAGTATTCTCTGCTGAACTGGGAAGAGGTTAGGAAATTGCTACATAATAATCAGCAATATGGGTAGGGGCAGTGGGGAGAGAAAGAAATCAATAAGCTGTTTTTTTATGCTGACTGAAGGAAAAATAAATCACATGGGTTATAATCATTGCTTATAGACCTGAGCAGGCAGCTCTCACAGTACTATATCATGGGCAAGGATTACCCTTTTGTGACTTTGACTCACCCAGTTGAGTCTAAGTACTGCAGGAGCTTCAGATGTCTGGGGTTATATTACATTGTGTACATCATTCATGTCAAGTTCCCCCATCTGGTCGCCAACATCTCACAGCTTGCTGCTTCAGGAATTTAATCTTTTGCATCTCCTACCTGCAAAGCAAAGTTAGACAGCAAGTTGGGAGCGTGCAGATTAGTACAAGACCTTAACTGCAGCAAACAGCTGAAATCCGGGGCTGAGCTAAAATTGCTTGCTTGCTTTTATGTTTATTTTTGTGAGTGTCAGAGAGCATCTCCCAGCGCTTCAGAAAGGCATGTTGTATTTCTAAATGTCCATGTTTATTGCAATTTATTGCCTCAGGAATGAGCCTAGACCCGCTTGTGCCCCTCAGATTCAAACACACACCCTTCTCAACTCTTTGCCTAGTGCACCCACATGGAGGAGTTTAAAAAGTTTCCCTTTTTTTCTTTCTCTTTTCTTTTACAGTGGTACCTCAGCTTAAGTACTTAATTCATTCTGGAGGTCTGTACTTAACCTGAAACTGTTCTTAACCTTAAAGCACCACTTTAGCTAATGGGGCTTCCCACTGCTGCTGTGCTGCCAGAGCCTGATTTCTGTTCTCATCCTGAAGCAAAGTTCTTAACCTGAAGCACTATTTCTGGGTTAGCGGAGTCTGTAATCTGAAGCGTATGTAACCTGAGGTACCACTGTACTAAAGAGAGTTTGCTAGGTCATCCAGATTGCAGTTAATCTTAATTATGTAGTTGCGTGCTGAGATCCCCCAAACACCCCAAGCCCAATAACTCACACATCACACGTTAATTTTTGTTTAAGGTTTTTGGCATAATTTTGGCCACAACTTTATTCAATATACAAATTGTGAGTGGTTGCTTAGGCATTGGTTAAGACTAGCTGTCCCCCCCGCCTTGGGGGACAGCACTGACTTCCGGATTCCAGCGGAAGACAGTGTGGAGGAACAAGATCAGGGATGACTGGAGCTGCGCCACAGACCCTCAGCTTCTCCCCGCATGCTCCTAGGGGCAATACGCGGCCCAAACCCGATTCCAGGGGTTTGGACGAAAGGATGGTAAGCCGCTGAATTCCTTTACCGGAATTCCCGTGCAGCAGCAGCATTGGAGGGGCAGGCACAGCCAATCCATACCCCTCCACCATCCAATTTAAACCAATGCCTAACCGCCAACCTTACAAGTTGTGACGATTTGCTAAGCAGTAGGCGAAAACCAGATGGCACACACTAATCAGCCAAATGGAAAAATTCCTACCAGGCCCTCGCATCAAAGCGAGTGACCCCTAGACAGGCAAAGCAAGGTCAAAGCGCAAGCCCAAACAAGGGAGGGCGGGCGGGCGATCCGCTGCCCACAGCGAAAGAGAAAGCAGCTAGCTGTGGGCCAGACTTAAATAAGCTCTGGTCCCACCCCCAAATTGGCAACATGCTTTTTGCCCCAGCAACAATCACCACCAATCCACGCCAGGCTCCCTCCTTCAATTCTGCCTGGCAATTAAAGGGTGCTTGTCAGGTCCCAGCCGCAACACGTGCTCTCCCTTAGTGAGAACACGCTTTAATCTTAATTATGGTTTGCTTGAAACAAGCCAACTTCAACCCATGGTTTGTGAAGCTGGTTTGTTTCAAGCAAACAATAATTTAGCTTTACCACACACTTTGGGGTGGGGACTTAACTCTGACCTTCTGTTAATCAAAATTGGAAGTAAAAATTCCAGTGGTCGCACTGGAGGAAAAGAGGAAAGCGAAACATGTGAGTCTGGAGGAGGCTAGCTTCATTCACATCACAATAAATAATAGTTTTTCAGGATATCCAAATGCAGGCATTCTTAGTTTCAATCAGTTGTAGTCCTATGTTCTCCCTGATCCCAATGTGTTCAGGCTTATTTTCCCACACTCACATTCAATCTGATTGACTGGAGTGGCTTACCTTATTTAGTGATAATGCTGCAGTCAAAAATTTCACCAAACACAATCATGGGAATTATCATCACAAATCAAATGGCAATATTTCTCAGGCATGACTTAGGACATGGCTCTTCAGCTTTGGGTCTGTAGAAGGACTGCAGTTCCCATCATCCCCAGTTGGTTTAGCCAGTGGTCAGGGATGGTGAGCATTGTAATCCCAACATCCACAGATTTGAGGCCGAAAAACACTGGTTTAGGATAAGAAGTACAAAAAAAGAGAAAAGAATGACACTATAGAGGAGCAGCAACTTTAAACATATTAAACACTACTGAAATGCAGAATTAAGCAGCATAAGTATAATTTTTAGTAATTGGAATGACTACTTTATATATCTTAACTGCAAGTTTTATTTTTAACTTTTATATTTTATTATTGAAACAGAATCATCATCATGGACAGGAGAGTCTAAAAGCAAGCAGGGAACCATTTCCCGGAAACTCTCAGTGTTAAAATTAGCAAAAATATTCTGATCTCCACCTTGAAATATTTTCCACTTGTACAGAACAGGAAATCTCCCAGTTACCTAGCATGGTGCCTCTTTTGAAAGCCTTCATAATAAGCTAGCTTGCTGCAAGGGGGTGGGGTGGAGAGACACATTGTGGTTATACTATTTGTGAAACTGCCGGAATCCACCACAAATTCCATCCTTCCAGCCCTGAACTTCATTTGAAGGTTTGGCTTCCAGCACCTCCACATCCTTTTGGTCCAGACAAGGCAGAGGAGCAAAGGTGGTTGCAATAAGGTTTCCAATAATGGCCTGCATGGCCACCTGTGGTCAAGGTATTGTGGTGTTTTTCGCCCTTCAAGCATGGCCTCACCCCCCAGGTAGGAGACTTTCTCAGTGAATTATTCCTCCTTCTGGCACTTGGGCCACTAGGGCATCCCAATGGAAGGCGGTGGCAGAAGTCACCAGGGGAGAGCCATGACTCTGCCTCCTTGCTTGTGGAGGTTGCAAGTTTTATCATGACCCTACTGAAGAATGAAGACCCAGAGGAGTTATGAGAAAATGAAACAGTGGTCAACTTGTTCGTACTTCACTTTGCATCATGCCCAGATATCCTGTGATATATGAGTACAGCTTCTGCAATGGGAATCCTCCATGGATGCACTATTGCACAGGGGAGCAATAAGCAAATGACTGTGGGGATAATGTATATGAATATTCTAAAGCAGTCTTCCACAAACTGGTACCCTCCCAACTCCCATCAAACCCAACTTTCATGGCCAATAGTCAGGGTCCAGCAGTAATGGCTGATGTAGTCTAGCATCACCTTGAAAGCACCAGCTTGGGGATGGACAGTCTAAAGCAGGGGTCAGCAAACTTTTTCAACAGGGGTCCGGTCCACTGTCCCTCAGACCTTGTGGGGGGCCAGATTATATTTTGGAAAAAAATAATGAACAAATCCCTATGTCCCACAAATAACCCAGAGATGCATTTTAAATAAAAGCACACATTCTACTCATGTAAAAACACGCTGATTCCCGGACCGTCCGCAGGCCGGATTTAGAAAGCGATTGGGCCAGATTTGGCCCCCGGGCCTTAGTTTCCTTACCCATGTTCTAAAGTGTTACATTAACCCCAAAACTGGAATTCCTTCCCTACAGAAAACCTTTGCTGAAAACGTTTAGGTGAATACAGTTGTACCTTGGTTTTTGAACAGAATGCATTCCAGAAATCCGTTTGACTTCCGAAATGTTCAGAAACCAAGGCGCAGCTTCTGATTGGCTGCAGGAGTGTCCTGCAGCCAATTGGAAGCCGTGGAAGCCACACTGGATGTTCAGCTTCCGAGGCAAACTTTGCAAACCGGAACACCTACTTCCAGGTTTGCGCCGTTCGAGTTCTGAGTTGTTCATGAACTAAGCTGTTCGGAAATCAAGGTACGACTGTGTGTGTGTTTGTGGGTGTGTCTTTCTCTTTTTGTACTTTAAGAGAGCTTTCTTAGAATGACAAGAATTTTGAAATCTTTGCTGAGATTTATGGAGTTTTAAAAATCTTTGTGTTTTTCATCCTTGAACCTGCACTTTGTTTTTAGGATTAGTGGACTATGTACCAAAGGTGGCCTATAGGTAGGTTTATAAATATAGTAAATAAGCAACAACTTACTTTATTTGGAGTTGTGTGGTGATCAATTGCCAAGACATTAAGCAAGGACTGTTTCATAACTGTGTATTTGAGATTTTCCTGTTTTAGCGGGAAAGATACACTTTCTGGCAATTTTATGCTGTCTTTCGGGAAATGTAGCTACTTTAATGGTGAGCGCTATATATGACTAACAAGGAAACATGTCTTTCTGTTGGAGAAATAATAATAAGGAGAATTAATCCCTACTATCCCAGAATGACAGTACTTGTGAAGAGAAGAGAAAGGGGAGACTATTGTTCAGTTATCAACAAGCTCCTACTCATTCTGCTTTTCATTATAACTATACCATTTCATTTTTTATGTGTGTTATTAAATATACAAATGTCTCTTAGCCCATTTTAAAACCTGAGAGTTCATAATGTTCTTGACGTTAAGTTTCATCTTGCTATTTTTCACAGCCAGTGTGGGATGTAAATTGTGTGTGTGTGTTTGTGTGTGTTATTAAAATAAATAAATCTTGTACTTATCTCATATTTATTTAAGGATGTAATGCATAAAGAAAAGTTAAGAGATACTGCATGCAGCATACAATCAGGATGTAAAAGGTAAAGGTAAAAGTAAAGGACCCCTGGATGGTTAAGGCCAGTCAAAGGTGACTATGGGGTTGCACCACTCATCTAGCTTTCAGGCTGAGGGAGCTGGCATTTGCCCACAGACAGCTTTCTGGGCCATGTGGCCAGCATGACGAAACCGCTTCTGGCACAATGGGACACCATGACGGGAACCAGAGCACACGGAAATGCCATTTCAGGATGTACTCCACTGCAGTGATATGCATTTGTATTTGTGTGTTTGTTTGTGTGTATACATACATCATGGCAAAGAAGAAAAGAGAAGACAAAGAAAAGGCAGTATAGTTGTAGGCTAAAAGCACCAATACTTTCAGGTAACACTTCTTTGTGCTGATTAGAGGCATATAGTGCTCTGAGATGAGAGAGAGGAGTCTGCTTAAATTGACAACTCCGTATATAGTCAATCAAGGTGATTTAGCCACTTACCACAGAAACAGTATGGAATCTGGCTTCCAATTTTAATTCCCTCAAAAGCATTTTGTTGTTGACTTTCTACCAGACTTTTGCTTAAAGCAACAATTGATGTGAATACAGGGGTTTATTCCATGGTGCTAGGAGAAGATAAAGGGCCTTCAGTTAAGAGTGGCAGAATATTTCATGGGCCGTTGGCTGCCCCAAGATGCATATTCATGTATTTGCCTCAGGAAACCAATGGTCATCTCTACCTCTCAACATACTTATTGTGTACTCCCTTCAGACCCCAACCATTTCTGTCTTGAGTGGTTAAAGCCTGTATGGGTTAGGAAAGGGCAAATTTGTCAATTTTTGTTTTATTAGTGCCTCATTTTTCCAACCTTAAATTCAGTCATCCATATTTCCATATCAGCTTGTGGGTTTTTAAAGTTCCCATGAAAATTCACCACCATTTTTGTGCCAATTTTTTCTGGTACATATGGCTTCCACAAGCATTTCCCCCCTAATAGAATGCATTTTGTATGCTTTTTTCACACATACATGCATTTGTATGCACACTTCGTCCAACTATGTGCATTTTTGTACATATTGCTTGGTTGCAAAACTGCTTTGAAAAATTCAGGAAAGTGTGAATTTCAAAGAACAGCTGTGCCTCATTTCACACATTGTCTCAGAAAGCGCAGATTAGGTAGATTCACCATTTCTTCCCCATATCTAATGTGATGCTTCTAGTTGTGCTGGGATGACCTTTACCGAGAGCATTACAAGGGGAGTGTGGCCTTGCTCCTGCTACTCAGTCTCTTTGCAACTTTTGATACCATTGATCAGCTTCTTCCTGTACTGGCTCTGTGGAACAGGAATTTGGGACACTGTGTTCTAGTAATTCCAGCCCTGGCTATGGAACCGGGTCCAGAAAGCATGACTAGGAGAATGCTTTAGGGGGGCTTCAGTAGTTATGCTTTGCTATGGGGTGCCACTGGGTACTATTTTTTCCCCTCCATAAATACCTACAACTTCCTAAGTAGACACCCGTTTATAGCCCATATTTTGAGAGAATGCATCATTGAATTCAGTGGGACTTAATTCTAAATAAGTGCGATAACATTGCAGCCTAAATATTTATGAAGTCTTGAGATAATGCATTTGAAATTTTCTTCCTTTTATATGGTTTTTCATAAAGGAGTTATGATGTGCCTAAAGATTTATGAATGAGACATGTGATCCCAAAAGCTCTCATATTAGTTTTTGAACTAAGCTATCATTTAGTGTGAATTTGTTGCATCTGTGTGATGGATTGCACAGATAGATCTTGGATGATTTATCACCCATGGTGGAATTATGCACTTCTATCAAAGGCAGAAGCATCCCATTTTGGATTTAGCAGTATGAATATGTATACTGCTCAATATGGTCTTGAGCATATCTTCTGAAAAAATAAACAGACATCATGACTGCAGATAGCTTTTAAATAGAAAGGTATAGCACACATTTAGCAGGTCAGCAAGGATTCTGCTTTTGATTTTCATCCGAAACGAATTTACCATTCAGACTGGACCATTTTCTCATTGCTGCTACAATAATCTGAAACAAAATATTTGAGTTAGCACAAGCAGTTGTGCCACTGGGACTTGACAAGCATTCAGGCTTTTGTTACTAATGAAGTAACTTCATTCACAGAACTTCAAGACCTTTGTAAGCATGCAGTTTGAGTGCTTCCCATAGCCTTGTGAGTATGCAAAGTTGTCAGGCTTCCTTGAATTGACTTCCTCTCCCATGGCCATATATGAGGAGATCAAACTAAAGGAATTCTTACCAGTTATTTTCTCTAATAAAAACAGCAAATGACAAAAAGTGTCAACCCAGAATGGCGGTACTCCCAATTAAGGCTTACACCCCTCCAGTCCCTATTGAGCTATTTCACTCCTATGTCTTGTAATCTGAGCTTGTACCCTCTGTGCTTTCTGTACTGAGACTTTCTGCGCACTTCTCGACCTTGGGCTGAGCGGAGAAATGCTATTCAGAGACTGCGAATCTGTTAACCCTCTCTCTCCCAGTGTTTCTTCTCCTAGCTGTTCCCTATCCAGTATTTCCCAGCTTCTGCCTTCTGAACTATGCCCCTCTGCAAGCCATTCAGGAGCAGGAGAAGGGGAAGGCTGCCACCATTACAGTGCAGCCCTCCTCAGCACAGTCCCTGACAAAAGTGAAGTGTGTGGCAACGGGGGAGAGGCCCTCCTCAGTTGCAGCACCCCAATTACGGAATATTATTCCAAGGAAGCTCACTGGTCACTCCTGGCCTACAGTGACTTGCAGTAGCTCTCCAAGGATTCAGTCAGAGTCACCTCACCACTTTTTATCTGGAAATTCTGCCACTGAGATTAGACCCCAGCCCTAAATAAAGGAACAGCTAACCTTCAGTACACAAGCTGCATACAACTCCCCCAAGATTTTTCTGTGCCACCTGGACTCCTTGTTAGTGGTTTTCCAAATAAAGGGAGGTGGCAAGCCAGATAACCTATTTTACCTTTAGAAGAACTGAAAAAGTACTTTAATTTGGCCACAAAGAAGGAGGTTAGGGATAGGGAGGCAGGAGCCATCGCCCCTCTTAAGGAATTGGTTCCAAGGTTGGCAGAAACTTCCCTCCATACTTTTCCAAAAGTACCATATTTCCCCCCGAAAAAAGGGACTAATTTTCTCCTGCTTTCAGGGGAAGGGGTGTCTTCAAAACTTTTGAGGAAAGCAAGCTGTCCTGAACAGTTCAAAGCAATTTCTTTTGCTCACCCAATCTATGACTGATCAGATAATTTTAACACCCCCAAAATAACAACAACAACAATAACAACAACAACAATAACAATAACAACACACTTCTAATTAGTACAGTTAAAGGTAGAATCTGGTATTCTATAGTGTTTCACTACCATCAAATAACAATAGATGCATTAAATTCTCTTTGTCTTTCTCACTCACCCTCAGACACACTCTAAATAACCAACACTGACTGTCTCTAAACATATATCAAAAGTATCTATGTATTTTGTTGGTTTTGTTTCCTTAATTGCTATTTGTTCACATAATTCAATGAAGCCACTGTACTTATTTTTCCCCTGACCTATTGAGCACCTATAACCTTATAATACATTTATGAAAAACACTCCAGTTTCATTGATAGCAAAAAAAACCCCAAACAAACAAACACCCCCCCCCCAAAAAAAAAACTTAGCACTAATGGATTTCATGGAAATACAAGTGTTCTGCTTGCTTGTTTGTTTTTTGACAAGAAATAATTGACCTGTTTCAATAAAAAATGTCACTGGCAATTTTGAGGAGAAAGTGTGTCTGTTCACAGAAACATGCATGGACACAAGTCTACCTAATTCAATAGTACAAGGTCAAAGTCTTTCATCCACTGGCATTTAAGGTTACAGGATAATCTAGACTTTGCTGTAAACAACATTTATTATTATTTTTGTTGCCAAAGGCAAATTGCTGAGATACACACTATTAAAATGGTATCCAAACAAGCTGCCACATAAAATAGTTCCCTATTTCTTATGCAAATCTATGAGCAATTTCAGCTTAATAAGGTAATAGGCAAGTCAACCTTGCTTGGACAGGAACTATTTCTGTTAAAGGTAATGACATATACAGATGTGTGTTTGGTAATTTGTGTTTATACCTTATACTGAGAGCCAGTGTGGTGTAGTGGTTAAGAGCGGTAGTCTCGTAATCTGGGGAACTGGGTTCGATTCCCTGCTCCTCCACATGCAGCTGCTGGGTGACCTTGGGCCAGTCACACTTCTTTGAAGTCTCTCAGCCCCACTCACCTCACAGAGTGTTTGTTGTGGGGGAGGAAGGGAACGGAGAATGTGAGCCGCTTTGAGACTCCTGAAGGGGAGTGAAGGGGTTATCAAATCCAAACTTTTCTTCTTCTTCTTCTTCTTCTTCTTCTTCTTCTTCTTCTTCTTCTTCTTCTTCTTCTGCTTCAAAAGGATCTCTACCCCACCCAGGACAACTTGCACACCATGTTTTAGAAAGCAGGGAAGTGTCTTCTGGGCAATTTTCCAGTCAGATATTTAATTTGATAGCCTTGTGGTAACCCTTTGCCAGCTGTCTAAGAATGTCACATCTTGCACAAAATCTGGTGCCTGTTAAGGATCAAATCAAGTCAGTTAGTCAAATTTATTAGCTGAAAATCATTGGTCATCACAAGAAGAGTAACCCACCATCTTTGCTCTCGCTGCCGTACATTTAATTACTTGATAACAGAATTTAACCACTTTCAGTTGTACTGCCTTTTGATTTATTTGCTGTCCTTTTATTTTCGATCAGTGTATGGTGTATCACACAAACACAATCCTCAGCTGAATTAAAACTATAAATGTTTTTATGAGCAAAATACTTGCACTTTTAAAATAAATAAAAAAATTATTAAAGGTCCAAATTTAATTTGTGTGAGATGAGCTATTCATGTCTCTCCAAAGTGTAGCATCAAAATATTTCTTTTTTCCTAGTGACAAATTCCTAACAAGGCCATTATTTCTGAGTTTATTGAAATCTCTAAATCAAATCAACTTCCATTATGTTTTTTCACAGTACCACAAAAAAAATTCTATTAGAATTTTATTTTCTCTGAATTTACTTCATTGTCGCTGCATGCATTTTACTTGCTGAGTTAATTAAATTCCTTGCCTCTTTCCCACTAGCGAAGAATTTCAGTGCCATATTCACTAATGAATAAAAGGGTTTTGCTGTTAAGAGAGTCCGGATGCGACACATGTAATCAAAATAGAATTATATATGTATATAACTATAATTGGCAGACTACTAACTAACCTGGTAAGTTTGCCGTAAGCTGAGACCTAAGAATCAGACACCACCATTTTAGTAGACATTAGGGGAAGGGGCATAGCCGAATGGTAGAACATCTGTTTTGCATGAGTAAGATTCTAGGTTCAATCCCTGGCATCTTCAGTTATGTCCCATTCTCAAATCTTGGAGAGCTGCCGCCTGCCGCCAGTTCTGAGCTAGGTGGTTGAATGGACTGATGTCATAAGAGGCATCATATGTTCTGTTCTGGCTGGCTGAAGAAGACTGCTGGGAGCCTGTCTCCCAAGAGCCCATCAGAGAAGGCTCCAAAGACAATAGTTTAGAGCCCAGAGCCTGGTGGTGGGACACTGAGGAGCAGTCAGCAGAATGGACAAGCAAGAAGCTGATAGAAACAGAAGACTTGAGCAATCAAGGGGAGTCAGGAGAAGGAGGGCCCTCCAGGACAGGATTAGAAGCAGAGAATTATAGCATGTGTGCAGATACAGGGGCATAGGAAGGGGGTGCAGGGAGTACAGTCCACCCCGGGTGTTACCCCTTAGGGGGTGACAAAATGACACACCGCTGGGGATGGCATTTACCGCGGGACCTAGCCTGCAGTGTACCCGAGCCACGTGTCTCTCCTAGAAGTTGTGCTGGGCCCGGGGGTAACCCAAGTAAAGCGGTCCAGGTCCAGTCCCAAATCCAAGGGTTCTACAAGGAGTCAGTCCAACAGGGCCAAGGCAGGAAACCAGGCTAGGTCAGGCACAGGATCACAGGCAAGTTCTGGCAAACAGCAACGTTGCTCTCGCAACCTGGGGCGGGGTCCAGCAGCCTTTTATCTCTGTCGGGGTAATGGCCGGTCCTGATCCCCGGTGACTCACCTCCCTGTCTCACCTGAAGGCGAGCACTCCTCCTGCGAGTACTCAGGTCTCTCCTTCTCTCAGACCTCAGTCTCTGCAGCTCGGGAGATGTCAGTGGGTTACTAGACCCAGAGGCTGCCTCAGCCTCTCCTGACCCAGCTGGTAGTGGAGCAGCTGTAAATGATTGCCCAGCTGAAGGCAACGAGGTAATCCCCACATCTGGAGCCAGGGCAGGCTCAGGCCCCTGACTCGGCCCAGCTGGTGCTTGCTGCAGGGGAACCTGTGCAGACTGGGGCTCTTCAGAATCAGGCCCCAGACTAGGTTCAGATGCCGCCTGAGGCAAAGGATCCAGTGCGGACTGAGACTTCTCTGGCTCCGAGTCCGAGCCCGAGTCCCAGGCCATCACAGAAGTGATGTGGTGGCTCGGGGTCCCGTGCTGCCCGAAACGGCAGTGTAGGGCTTGCGTCTGCCAGCGGACTCTGTGGGCAGCTTGCCGCAGTGCCCCCCTGGACAGATCGCCCCAGCGCTCCATGGGCAGCTCGTCCTGCCCCTGCCGCTCCAGGTGCCAGAGCAGCTAGATATGCCCCTGCACAGCTAGTCTCAGTCCTGCTGACTCTCCTCCCTCTCTGACCCCCTGCTCCAGGAGGGTCCTGCATGTCTTTGAGCAACATACAAGACAGGCCTAGAGAAGGAGCCTGTCCCCTCAATGCAGCCTTCATCTGCTTGGGATGGATCCAGAGTGAGAGACTAGAGGGGAAGGGCATGACTAGAGCTTAATTTTAGCAATGCCTTCATTCAGATGAACCAGGAATATTGCTGTGCTGTTATTTTTCTGCTAATAAAAAGCTAATTGCATTCCATGCCTTCCATGTGTGTGCCCAACCCTGTGGGTGACCTGGCTAGTTGACAGCTTGTTGATATGTTCATAGATAGCGTGAATATGCAGTTCTTCTTAGCACCCTGTTATAATTTTGCTTGTTGTTTGTTGAATGAACAAGTAGTAAGGTAAAAAAAAAAAGAAAAAACTGGCATGCCATATATGTATGTATGTAGATGTATATGTGTCTGTATGTGTGTGTATTCTTGTAAGCACCCAGGGTATTTTAACCACATGTAAGCCTTATTAGTTAATGCTAAATATATGGACTGAAGTCAAGTTAATCTGATAGAGGCAGTGTAATGTGTATTTAGGGATGTCAGGGAATGCTGATAAAAACAGAAAAGGAAGCCAAAATTGGTGCAGTTTTTGTGTCTATCTATGGTCAGGGATGGAAATCCGCAAATATTATTAGTATTTCTTCACATCATTGTTGTTGTTGTCAAGTTTGCAAATTATACCTAATCAATAGCAGGATTGTTTTAGCCCAGGGGTCAGCAAACTTTTTTAACAGGGGGCCAGTCCTCTGTCTTTCAGACCTTGTGGGGGGCCGGACTATATTTTGAAGGGGGGGAATGAATGAATTCCTATGCCCCACAAATAACTCAGAGATGCATTTTAAATAAAAGGACACATTCTACTCATGTGAAAACATGCTGATTCCCACACTGTCCGTGGGCCGGATTTAGAAGGTGATTGGGCCGGATCCGGCCCCTGGACCTTAGTTTGCCTACCCATGTTTTATACATTGCTTTGATGTTTCCTTCACATTCTAATGAATGCTAGTTACATAAATAGTTATGTAATTTACCTTAAATAGTGAACAGTAGGATGAATAATGTAGGATTTGGCAGAAACCAAACTGCAGTGAAACAGAAACAGTGCTGATTGTGGCCAAAGCAGGTCAAAATGGAATTCTCTGCCTTCCTACATCCTTGTTTGCACTTCAACCCTAAACCCCACAGTAAGGCCATCTGTTTTCAGTGGGATTTACTCCTGTGTAAGTGTGTATAGAATTGCAGCCTATATCAGTTTACAGTTTAAGTCTGCTGGTTTAACTGGCTTGCAGATATGACTGTTTCCTGAAACGGCAACTGTTTCAGTAACCCCAAACCATCTTATCACCCACAAAGAGGAAGAAATTGTGTTTTTCCCTCCCTGAGGTTTTAGAATGGCTGTTGACCATGTGCACAAGGCCAGGGAAGCAGAGAACTAAGCTAACGTGACATAAGAAAGAATCCTATAAATCCTAAACTGAGATATGCCGGCAGCAGAACACCTGCTACTGACTATATCCCATGGATAACTGTGCTGACTCACCGCTTGTAGGTAATAACCCACTGGCAATGAGTGTTCAAAAATAGCTTCAGATCTGATTGCTTTGTACAACTTGACCTGATGCAGTCAGGTGTGCATTTGCCACACTGTGTTGAACATCTTACTTTTGTCCTTTGTTCCTCTTCTTTTTTAAATGAATCAACCTTTGCTTCAGACAAATGTAGCAGGGCAGGCTTGCATATTCTGAGCAATACTTACTATGCATCAATAGGTAGAGGAACAAGTTAAGATGCACCTTCTCTTTACCACACACAAATGCATAATCTAAGATAAAGGAACATGTTTTCCGAGAGGTGGGGAAGAAATTCATTTACTTTATATTTTTATGTGGATTTCCCAGGTTCACACTTTTGTGAAACAGTACATGAACTAAAACACAACTCATTTTTGAATTTCTTATATTTTTCAGATATTTTAGTGTTATTCTTCCACCAAGGAATGCATACAAAACTATGTAAATTAGCAGAAATGGTATACAAAATGTATTATATTACTGGGAAATCTAATTAAGCCTTTGTTTTGCTATCAGATGGCATGGGTGCGATAAGATGAATGGACCACCAGAGTATTCTTGGGTTCATTCAATATTTGCAGCATCTGACTAATATAAAATAATATTGGGGATACCTATATGGTCACTTGATCTTTATCACAGCCATGTCTATCTGCATGAAAGGAATTGTCCAGAATGTAAAATGTGAACAGTATCTTGCTATATTTGGGGAAGCTTTTTATTTTTGGGGGGAAAATCTAATTGCTGCTTGATGTGAGTTGCTATTCTCAAAGTTGGGTGTGATCATTCTTATTTCTGTGCACAAAATTAGAAGTTATTGTGCATACAAAAACCGAATGTATCCACTTCATAAAATAGTGAAGGTGATCTCAAAGACATGTAAGAGCACCCAAAAGGTAAATAGATTTCTCTGAGTAAGTGGAAGCAAAATTTTTAGTAAAATGGGCAAAAGGAGCCTTCCACAAGTCGCTGAATTATGAGCTCCATTCTACTGAAATGTTCTAGGGACATAAACTTTGAGTGAAACTGAAGTGCTTTATGGGGTCCTCGGAATCTCCAGATGGAATTATAGCCTCATAAATACAATCTTTCCCCATTTGATTATATAAAATATGCCTCCTGAGTTTGCAGGAGCTGCAAACGAAATACTCCTTCTCAGTTGAGTTCCCATTTATTTCCCCTAACATGAGTAAATGGTAAGGTTAGAAAGAGCATCAAGGTCATTTATTTCAACCTTGTCCATTGTGAAGACTTAGATTCAATCTCCACTGGCTGTTGCTTTTCCTTTTAGTAGGAGAATGGCAAACACCCGGTGAAATTTTGCTGGTCTTACTGGAACTCTGCTTGCTTCCCTCAAGATTCCTCAGGTGTTTCTTCCAAACAGAAGACTCACATTTTGCTTCCATTCAAACAAATCAAAACAACCAAAGTGATACATCAGCAATGGTGGACTTTGGGGTCTCAAATTTCAGTGGTGTCCTCTGTAATGTCAAAATTCAGTGTCCTTCCACCTGCCATGGACTGGCTGGATGAAGAGGAATGGTGGCAGGCACCAGATGGGGGAAGAAGGCTCAGAGCCAGGGGATTGGTGGTGGGAAGATGATGACTGGTCAGAGGGAGTAGAGGGAGCAGACTGGGAGGAAGGTATGTCAGAAGCTGAAGAGGTATCAGAGTTTGGTGAGCAGGAAGAGTCTGTGGAAGAGAGCAATGTAGAATCAGAGCAGAAAAGGAGGCTAAAGAGGGTGGGAGAAGCAGGCTACTAAAGAAGCCCATGTCTGCCAGAACCAGGAGAGGTATGAAGATGGTGGAGCAAAGGCAGGCAAGACAAAGTCTCAGATTGCTAGGGAAGGACCCAGGGAAAGAGAAGACTTAGGCAACTGTGGAAAGGCGGGGACCTTCAGTCCTCATGACTGCCTCATTGGGGCAAGATCTACTGGCAATAGTTCTGGGCTCCCTAGGCCTGGCCTCCTGAGTTGACCTTGTTCCACTGAATAAAGAGTTAACTTCACTGATGCCATGTGATTTATTGCCAACCTGCTCCTGCTCTGGCCCCCGCCTCTCGTGCTCCATTGCAAATCATAGTTGTGGCATCTCTGGCAGCATGCCCAAGATTTGGCGCCCAATGCAACCAAACTGGTCACCATCCACTAAAGTCGCCTCTGTCATCAGTAAACTTCATCACCTTACGAATACAAGAAAGCAGAACTTGACAGTAGCAACATATTGAGGAATTCTACAAAAGCTTTCTAGTGTAAATAAGGGCCAATTTTTAAGGAGTCTCTAAAATACAAGAGCCAGAACAGAAAGCAAAGTTTTCTCCTGCAAGATAATCAAATGCCTTTTCCTGAGGAGACAATTTGAAAAGAATAACACAAAGTGTGACACCATAAGAAAAGGACAAATTAACTCTACAGCTTTAATAATAAATGTTCCAAGCTTCAACAGAATCAAAGGGCAACTTACAGGGAATGCAGAGAGAGAACGAAAATGACACATTCTTCCTTCCTGGACAACAACAACAATTTCACCGAAAATTCTGCAGCTGTCTCAGGCTACAGTTTTGTTAACAGCTTGTGAGCAATAGATTTATAACTGCTGCTAAGGAACAATAGTAAGGTTTGCCTCGGAAACATTTTATTCTGAATCCAATTGACCATGAACTAATTATTTTGAATGGGCTTTGCATACTGTCTGAATGGGGCGTGCTATTTTGGTGTGCTGACAAAAAATAAATTCATGCCGTGTGCCTTTTTCATCAGTCAGGTTGGGTGTTCAGTGTGTGCAATAGTAGCAGTAATGGTTGTAGAGGAAAAATGCTATTATGTGCAATACTACTTTTGTGACTACAGCCGCTAATATTTTTATGCTACTGATAGTACGGCTAGTTCCTGTTAACTTATGGGTACAATTAAAGTATGTGATGCACTACCAAATGTTGTGAGGGTGGTGGCTTGTTTCTAAAAGGGGCAGATGAATTCATAGAAGGCAGAGTTGTCAAAGATTGCAAACTGTTATAACTAAATAAAACTTCTATTTTATTATGGATGCTGGGAACAGACCATCACATTTAGGTACAAACCTACAACCATCTGCTTAGCCATTATATTAAAATTAAAACTACACAGGGCTAGGTAGGAGTATATGAATCAGTCTTTTTATGTTGAATGACACTTGCATTTGCATTTAATTTTGTTCTATTCAGTCTCTGCAACTACCTATTTTTTTTTTAAAAAAAAAAACCTTCAAATTTCATATTAAATCCTCTCAAAATTCATGCTAAATAAATGCACATTTTAGGAATTTTTGAAACGCATATTTTAATTCAAACATAGTTTTAAAATGCTTGCTCTCAAAAGTACACATATCTCAGTGCACATTTTGATACATTTAAACAGCAGAGAACTACATCAGAACTTTTGGAGAATTGTGAAATCTGACAGATAACTGTGTTCTGATCCATGTATTACTTCCAGAGTTGAAGATCAGAGCATTTTGTATGGGAATTTGCAAAGATTAAATTCCTCAAGTGTGCCTGGAGGAATCTTAGCCTGTTCCAGAGGTGCCCTGACTCTTCTCCCCTCCCCCCCCTTCACACACAGGATCTTACTTGAAAGTAACGAAGAGAATGTTATTCGTTAAAGTAATAGTACAGGCTCAGCAGTAGATGCAAAATTCAGGAGTGGTGATGCAGGAGTTCATGAGCAAGACAAAATGTTCAGCATGGGACAGAAGCAACAAAGATGTCCCAACAAACTTTGAAAGATACCCTCTTCCTCCAAGCCAGATTTCCCCAATTCAGCAGCCCCCCTCCCCATTCTCCTCCTCTGTCAAAGCCTGCCAACAAAGCCAAGTTCCAAAACACTGCAAGACTCAAAGGCCTGGAAACGATGCCTTATGAGGAACGGCTAAGGGAGCTGGACATGTTTAGCCTGGAGAAGAGGAGGTTAAGGGGTGTTATGATAGCCATGTTCAAATATATAAAAGGATGTCACATAGAGGAGGGAGAAAGGTTGTTTTCTGCTGCTCCAGAGAAGCGGACACAGAGCAATGGATCCAAACTACAAGAAAGAAGATTCCACCTAAACATTAGGAAGAACTTCCTGACAGTAAGAGCTGTTCGACAGTGGAATTTGCTGCCAAGGAGTGTGGTGGAGTCTCCTTCTTTGGAGGTCTTTAAGCAGAGGCTTGACAACCATATGTCAGGAGTGCTCTGATGGTGTTTCCTGCTTGGCAGGGGGTTGGACTCGATGGCCCTTGTGGTCTCTTCCAACTCTATGATTCTATGATTCATGACCAGGAAGGCAACTCTTACTGAACATGTTGTTCTACTAGTAGTTGCATTATGCCTAGTCATTTAAGCAAGAAACATGTGAAATGGTTCATCATTTTACCCCATGAGAATGCACTTGATAAAGAATTTATTTCATTGTTGAGAACATGGATGTAGTTGTGTAAATGAAGCATTGCATCATATTGGACAGGATACAATGCATTCTTTGAGATACTGCAAGGATTTACACTTGTGCAATGGAACTTGCCCTCCTCTCCTCCCTCCCACATGCATCCCCCCCCCCGCCCATCTGCTTAGTCATAGGAAGCAACACCTGAGGGTCAAGGTCCCTTTGGCCCCCATATTTTATTCAATTTTGCACCTCTGTGCTCAGGACGGATTTGAGGGTCAGACTGAGGGAGGGGCACACTGGGGGAGAAGGGTGGAAATTTGTCACAAATCCTTGGACTAATGGGACAAGTTACTTTTGCTATATTGCTATATTGGTAGTGGCACCCGCCCTGTGGCAGCCCTCCCATCAGATGTCAAAGAGATAAACAACTACCTGACATTTAGAAGACATCTGAAGGCATCTCTGTTTAGGGACGTTTTTAATGTGTGACATCTCAATGTATTTTTAATCTTTGTTGGAAGCTGCCCAGAGTGGCTGAGGAAACCCAGCCAGACGGGTGGGGGTACAACTATATATTATTATTAATAATATTACTACTACTACTACTACTACTACTACTACTACAGCTCATGGCTTTTAAAGTGGCACTGTGATGTAGTGATTAGAGTATTGAACCAAGACTTGGGAGTCCCGGGTTCAAATCTGCATGCAACCAAGAAGTTCATTTCGTCAGTCATTGTCTCTCATCCTAACCCACCTCACAGGGTTGTTGCAAGGATAAAATGCAGAGGAAGAGAATCATGTAGGTCAGCTTGAGCTCCGTGGAGGAAAGGAGGAATGCAAATACAATAAGAAAGAAAGAAATCATTGTCATGGGATGCTTGCTTGCTTTGCTTTCATTTTCATGGGAAAGTCATAAGCCTTGTAGGGTTTGGGAAAGATATTGCAGTTTTTGCAGTAATTTGATGAAAGGTACTACCTTCTACCCCAGGAACGCGGGTGGCGCTGTGGGTTAAAGCCTCAGTGCCTAGGGCTTGCCGATCGAAAGGTTGGTGGTTCGAATCCCCGCGGCAGGGTGCGCTCCCGCTCTTCGGTCCCAGCGCCTGCCAACCTAGCAGTTCAAAAGCACTCCTGGGTGCAAGTAGATAAATAGGGACCGCTTACTAGCAGGAAGGTAAACGGCGTTTCCGTGTGCGGCTCTGGCTCGCCAGAGCAGCGATGTCACGCTGGCCATGTGACCCAGAAGTGTCTTCAGACAGCGCTGGCCCTTGGCCTCTTTGAGTGAGATGGGCGCACAACCCTAGAGTCTGTCAAGACTGGCCCGTATGGGCAGGGGTACCTTTACCTTTACCTTTACTAGCTTCTAAGCCTTCCAGGAAACCCATCCATGTTACCAAATTTATTGTTGAAAGAAGCACCTGCACTGAACCAAGTTTTGCCTTTTCTGCAAATGAAATCATGTGACTGAAAGCAAAGAATAAGTTTTATTTAAATTCTGCAGGGGAAATGTTCTAGTCCTGAGGAAGGAGAGCCTGGCAGCAAAAAAGGACAGTGAGACTGTTTTTATTACTGCGGCAAAACTATCTTTGCTCCCAATGAAAGCAAAGTGTTCACTGCAACACAAGTAGCTAATTTCCTTTACATTCGCTAATTCCAAAGCAACGTCTTTGCTAAGCAGAGAGAACCATAAAAGAGGATACAAAACGTATAAAATATGCCGTGTTTATGTCACTAAACACAGAGCAGGGGGGGAAAGAAATTAGGTTTGCTGAGAATAGCTTGGAATAGATTTAAACAATGCTAAACATGAGCACTGCCATGTGGGAGCTGCAGCCGTAAAGCTTTTGGCTCAAATGCATTACAACATAATGACACTGGGCTATGTTTTCAGAGAATGATGTTTGGAGACTTTGGAGTAAAATAGGAGAGATAAAACCGTGCATACGAATAAGCAGGGGTTTTCATCTCTCCCTTTGTTTTTATTAACTCCAACAACGGATGTATTTAAAGTACCTTTATTCCACAAAAATCTCTGGCTTTGCTCTACCGATATCTCTGGTAGCATTGCACCTTTGGATTTGAAAATGCATATCTAAATCGCTGTTGCTCTTTGCATTTATACGGCTACCCACACTGCCCTTAATTGTACATCCTGTTTCTGATTCACAAACACAGATATCTCTCCAAACAGTGCAATGCAGGTATGAGTCATTGCTGCACATCCAGTTTGCAAAAAACTGATTTGCGCATCATGTTTCCCATTCAAAAGGGCAGGCATTTGTGTTCCGATAAGCAAATAAAGAGGCATACACATAAGCTGGGATTGAACTGGGCCACAAATTAAAATCAGCAGATGGGGGAGAT
Source organism: Podarcis tiliguerta (assembly GCF_965153285.1). Classification (NCBI taxonomy): domain Eukaryota; kingdom Metazoa; phylum Chordata; class Lepidosauria; order Squamata; family Lacertidae; genus Podarcis; species Podarcis tiliguerta. The sequence goes on along the minus strand of NC_139542.1, from coordinate 61,930,566 downwards.
TATGGGGCAGGAACGAATTTCACTGTATAACTACAGCCATTGGGTGACCTGCCCTTGCCTAAGGAATTAGGGTATGGCTCCCTATCCTGCCCCAACTCCAGGGCCACACCCTGAAGGTGAGAAAGGAGGTCTTGTTTTGTCACCTTCCCCTGTGACTGCAGAACCACAGGTGAATGAGGAAGTTTGGCCTCAAAGGATGCCCCTATCTTACCCCCTAAACTGCAGAGTCCGAGAAGTGAGCCTCAGAACCAACCCATCACCTAAAAGGTGCCTAAAGGGTGTCACCAGGCTAAACCAAACAATTTATTTCCCTGCACCTAAACTGCCCAAGGGAAGCGGGTGGCGCTGTGGGTTAAACCACAGAGCCTAGGACTTGCCGATCAGAAGGTCGGTGGTTCGAATCCCCACAACGGGTTAGCTCCCGTTGCTTGGTCCCTGCTCCTGCCAACCTAGCAGTTTGAAAGCACGTCAAAGTGCAAGTAGATAAATAGGTACTGCTCCGGTGGGAAGGTAAACAGCATTTCCGTGTGCTGCTCTGGTTCGCCAGAAGTGGCTTAGTCATGCTGGCCACATGACCCGAAAACTGTACGCTGGCTCCCTCGGCCAATAAAGCGAGATGAGCACCGCAACCCCAGAGTCGGTCACAACTGGACCTAATGGTCAAGGGTCCCTTTACCTTTAAACTGCCCAAAGTGACAAAGTTCAGAAGATTAACTGATTTAAACAACACGGCAGACCATCTAGCACTCCATCCCACTATTCAGTGTGAAGTAGGTGGGGGGAAAACAATATGACTAGCCTGTCACCATCCTCCCAACAAACACTTAGGTGCATCAGAAAACATGTAGTTTTCAATTTGCAAGTGGAAAACAATGGATGTCGGCAGCACCCTAGCTCCAGGCAGATCAAACGCTATACCTGTGTCTGTCATTTGAATCCCATCAATTTCACTCAAGCCAAACCTGTCATTCTTTCCTACAAATGCAGCCACTCAGCATCTGAAAGCTCTGATGTTAGAGCTTGCCATTCTTTCTGCAGGTTTTAAGGCACCAGAACCAAGCCAGCCATCTCCTTTAAGGAGGGTCCGTATCCCACAGACGTTTCATTTCCTTGAAACGTATTTTTTTTGTATCAAAGGAAGCAGGCAGTCCCAAAGCTGTGAGTCTACTCTCTCTTTCTCTTAGTCACCCAGCCTTATTCTTTATAAAGGGCAATGGCATGTATTCAGATAAGTTTGGCACTAATTATTTTTTGCATATGCATCTTCCTTTGAGGGATGATTTATAACGCGCGCTCTCTCGGTGATAAATTGTCAGTCCAGAGACTCCTTGCACCCCCAAGTCACCTTTTCTTCCTGGCAACATGCCTCTTCAAAATCGCTTTCCCAGCAGAAGGTCAGAATGCTGTACGTCCTCCTTTACAAAGGAACTTGTTCTTTGGAACACTGAAATGAAAATGTGGTTTCTTCTTCTTTTCACTTCAGTGCATCTCATGACTCAGAGGAATTAGTCCTGCATCTTCAAACTATATATATATATATATATATATATATATATATATATATATATATATATCCAAAGTCCAAGCAAGGATACTTAAGCCACAGGAATGGAGGAATAAAACATTTGGTAGTTGCTGCTCAATGATCACCAGCAGATTCAATAAAGCCCTCGACAGAAGCATCTTATTTGTCCTCAGGGATGAGGCAAATGGCATGTTACCATGAAACACCCACAGATCTGTGCTTGTTACTGTCCCTGAACATGCTCTTACCCTTGACACATTTTGCTGGAACTAGGCTGAAGCTGTAAATATAAAGATGGATGCACCTGGGCAAGTAATGACCTTGAGACCTTAACAGGTTATTGGTCTGTCTTTCTGAAGGTCATCCGATGTTGCTCTTTTGAAAAATGCAGGCGTCACTGCTTCTCAGCATGTTGCCCAGCACAAGGGAACAAAATTTCAGGAGTTTATATGTGCAAACTGTTTATATTAAGAAGAATGTTAACAATGCCTAAAAATGCCCCCCCCAAAAAACCCCCAAACCTAGGCCTTAGTAGTAAATACATCTGGCACAACTGTATCCTGGGGAAAAACAGACAAACAAACATTAGCCTTACAGGAACTCTTTTTGCCTGTCTTACAATTTCTCAGATTCCCAAGCAGTCACTTTTAAGTTCATCTTGAAGTTTCATTTTAGGTGAAGTGTGATGGCTAGGCAAGTGTAGAAATACAGACACTTGCTCCAAAGAAAATTCCCTTGATTCTCCCCACCCCAGCTCTTTCCTCAACCTGGAATCTTTTATTTTGTGCTTTGTGATTTTCTGGTTGCATTTGCCAGCAATTCTACTTGTTGTTCCTACATGGTCATCATCTCCTATCATGGCTTATGCACAAACTAGACATTGACACGTGTGCACAAAGGCTCTGGTGCATCTGTGAATGAAGACCAGCTGTGAAGACTTCCGCCAGATGTTCAGGGAGGGAATAGCAAAGGCGAAGGCAGGTCTGAAATCCATGGGTCCATAGACAGATTCCAGCTTCACCTTTGATTCCAGTGTGGAAGGAGGATACCAGAAATCTGGCATATAAATTTGGCTCAAACCAAATTTCATTGACACCTCGAAAACTAACTACTTGAACTCAGAAGTGTTCTGGAAGTGAAAGATACTGTTGGAGGAAAATCCCATGTGCTATGTTTCTAAAGGGTAGAATGTTGGCTTAACGTGTCTGTGTAAATGTGGTTTCGTTTTGTTTTCGTTTCATAACTGCACAGCAAATCCAACTTAATGATGGATTAACAAGCCGTTTGAAGATGGATGCACAATAATACTTTAGCAACCACTTCAGGAATTAAGGAAGGAATAAACAACCTACCACATTTTGCCCAGTTTGGGATTACAGCCGTTACAGAAGATATTACATCCACATGAATGTTCCTTGGGCCGCCTGCAGTCACATCCATCTGGAAGAATGGCTGGGTGCCCACTCAAAAGTCAGTAGGATTCATGCCATTAGCCAGGGGTGCCAGGTAACAAAAGGCTTAGATGGGTAGCCCTGCAGAAACTGCCTAGGACATCTGTTCAGTAGAAACAGGAGAAGGAAGTCCATCTTCTCTCACATCTTATCCCAGCAGTCCAGCATGCCATCATGTGCTTGCTGACACCTGTACGTAATTACATGCCAAAAAAGAAAGTATCCAGGCATTTATTTTTTTTATTTGTGAACAATGGAGATGGTAACATGGTTTATAGCCACTTCTGGTTGCCAGAAAATAATAGATTGTTCTGTGGCATCCATTTAGGAATGCCTTGCAGGTAATACAAGGAATGAGACTAATGACCACAGTCATTTTGTCCATACTTGCAATCTCCTGGCATGGAGCATGGCTGGGAAACAGGCTGAACGGCAAAACAAATCAGCCAAGGAATTCTACGGACAGCTCCTTCAACATGATGGTAGAACTGCTGAAGAAGGAAGCAGAACTGATTGGTCACCAAGGGAGTTCACAATTCCTATTCATTCAGGGCAAAAGAAATTGCTTAACTTGTAACTGTTTCCCTCTGCATGAAAATTATGGGTTGTAGGGTGGAAAACAAACAAAAGCTATGAAAACCGTCTGTTGCATTGGCATTGTTTGGTGGAGAGCATTATTTTAGCTGAATGCATGACCAGGCTGATCTAGTATTTGTGTCTCCTTCCAGCATAAATTGCAGCTTGAACCAAACATAAATAACACATACATTTCCCTCTAAGACAGTTTTGTAAACTTTGTTGGAAGACCTTAGCATGCAGCTGTGTTTAATTTCCGTTCCCCTCTTTAAAGTCCTTCAGGCACATACATAGAGTGGATGCCAACATTCATTTTTCCTATGGGACTCTAGTGCCAAAAGTGGCATTCGCAAAAATCTGTGCCCATGAGAGTTAGCCCAATATGGGATAGCCTAACAGGGAAAATGATCTGGTTTGTTTTCTCCTTGATGGGCCAGATTTCTCTATGCACAATATATTTTCCCCCTTCTTTCTTAATGATGGAGCATGCAAATGCAATCCTCTGTCCACAGAGGATTAAGCAACACACCCAATTAAGCAACTCACCCTGAGAATGTGTTAATATGGTAGCATTAAAACAATTAAAACAATAAAAAGCAAATAAATATATTTATGATCACATCAGGAGATAGCCATAACCTGCCATGTGTGCTGGATCTCTCCATCCCCCTACCCCAGATGCAGTACTCACCTTGAGTAAACCAAAAAGGTTTTAAGAAATCAGCGCACAATCTCAGAATTAGTTCAAAGTACAAGATACCTGTACTAGATGGAATAAAAATACAAAAGAATCATGCAAATCAAAGCTGTTAAATTTTGATTATTTTTTTAACTAGTGGTTTTTAAACGGTGTTTGAGTAATCCCTAGGATTACTCAGAAGCCTAGCAAGGGGTTCCTCAGAGAGAAGATCAGTAATGGAGAAGAAGCTTTGCTGAAAGACAAATTCTTCACCATTACTAAGTTTCCCCTGCTAGAAGGCTGCTGTAGGGCATGTACCCAGTTAATATGGGGCAACACTGAAGCCTGGCTAGTGTTTTGTGCAGTCTATGTGCCCCATAATCTCCTGCATTTCACAGAGCTTCTATAAGAGGCAACTGCTGAATGGCAGATGGCATGATGGGGCACCAGAGATCACACTTTGCCTCACAAACTGACTTCTTGAAAGTGGTTATGCTCCATAAAAATCCTGGTGCCATCTACAAATTAGCAGTGACCAACAATAATTTTATTGTCTGCTGTTTTTCAAGTCTGTTGTTACTGCTCTTTTTGATTATGTTATACTACTATGTAACCTGCTTTGCCCAGGACGTGGGTGGTGCTGTGGTCTAAATCACAGAGCCTAGGACTTGCCGATCAGAAGGTTGGTGGTTCAAATCCCTGCGACGGGGTGAGCTCCCGTTGCTCAGTTCCAGCTCCTGCCAACGTAGCAGTTTGAAAGCATGTCAAAGTGCAAGTAGATAAATAGGTACTGCTCCTGTGGGAAGGTAAACAGTGTTTCCATGCAGTGCTCTGGTTTGCCAGAAGCAGGTTAGTCATGCTGGCCACATGACCTGGAAAAACTGTCTGCGGACAAATGCTGGCTCCCTCGGCCAGTAAAGCAAGATGAGCGCAGCAACCCCAGAGTCATCTGCGACTGGACTTAACAGTCAGGGGTCCCTTTACATTTAACCTGCTTTGAGATTTTTATTTTTTGTTTAATTTGCTTATAAATCCAAAAGAAGACTGTGTCTGAATATTAAAGCTGAACTCATTTTTTCTTTTCCTTACGAAGGAAGAGATGTGAAATATTTTGCTTTGATTAAGCTCTTGAAGCAAAATCTGGAATCTGCATTGAAGTACCTTAGGTCAATTTGAGGTTGTGGGATGGTGGATACTTGCGTCTAACCATTGAGAAGACAGTTAACCCTCCCTTCTCTGGGTAATAGCCCCAACCCAGCTCTCCTGTTAGTTTTGTCCTTGAAGAGAAGTGTTTGTTAGTGCTGTAAATAATTGAGGAGGCAGAATGATGGAGGAAAACAACACAGACCACTTCTACGTGGTGAAAGAAAGTACCACACAGCAATAAATATCAAAGTCTTTGCAGAGCTAGGACTTGAAGCCCGTATGCCGCGAAAATCATTAGCGTTCCAAACAAAAATAGCTGAGCCAATTAATAGAATAAATGTTTTCCTCATTATATTTCCAAACATGGGCAGAAAATGTTAGATTGAGCCTTGGGGAACAAAATTTATTATGAGCATGAAAAATGTTGCTGTTTTGATGCTGTTTTTTAAATGACAACATAATATGTTATGGATCATTTGATTTTTGAATTATTATTTTTTTTTTCTGTATGAGAACCCTATTCAGAGCCCAAAAAGGCATATGTTGCTACCGGCATGTGTTGCAGTCCTTGCCTTATGACAATTGGCAACAAACAAAAGTCAGTCAAACACAAAATGTCAAGCAGAAACTTTTCCAATAAAGGTATTAGATTGGTTAATAACACAAGCAAGAAAAGGAAAAGGAAATCGTTACCTAAAGTCCCAGGACTTAAGGAAACAATCTGCAGTATTAAACCCCAGACATAAACAGAGCACAAAAGGCCCAGAATTCAAATAAAACAAAACAGAGAAAATCCTTGATGGGTAATTGTGACATTAGATTCAAATTCAGTTTTTCATATGGAGTCCAAATTACATTAATGCAGTGGGGGCTGCCGAGCTACTTTCTAATTGGGTCCTTGTTATTACAGAGCCAAGTGTCCCTTTGATCTAGCAGCCAACGTCATTCTCTGACTCTTGGGTCTGACAGAGCCAGGAGATTTGTTCTTGTTTCTGGTTCTGTGTTTTGTACTTGCTTCCGCCCTTGTGGATTTTTTAATCCTAGAGGCTGTTGTGTGCCGGCCTTGCTCCTTCCTCCATCCTCCCTTTCACCAACACAAAAGGAACTATGGAGAAGTATATATCAATTTTAAAATCAAGATTGGTTCAGAGAGATAGACTTATCTTTTCTATCACTATTTTTGGCAAGGCTATAATTCAGTTATTCAGATATTCGTTCTGCCTGAGTCTAACAGTCTGCATGGATGATAGCAGAGAAGTGAGGAGGTTCAAGATATCAGAAAGGAGAACATAAAAAGGAAATAAAAATGCTCAGTGGAAAGGCTTTTCAGTGAACCAGAAAACTGAATATGTGTTGGTGTGGGTGTATATATAAGAAGTTGAAATATCCATTAACTACACCACAAGCACAATGAGAAATGGGGAAATCAAATTGGGATTTATTTTCTAATGTCCTTGAAGATGCATAGACTTGAAACTTGGAGCTGAAGTTTTGGATGGTTACTTCAAATCAGGGTCTGATATATTCAGCCGCATCACGACTGTTTCTTGGTCATTGTTTCTTCCTTCAGTGATGTTGTTGTTGTTGTTTAGTCGTTTAGTCGTGTCCGACTCTTCATGACCCCATGGACCAGAGCACGCCAGGCACTCCTGTCTTCCACTGCCTCCTGCAGTTTGGTCAGACTCATGCTGGTAGCTTTGAGAACACTGTCCAACCATCTTGTCCTCTGTCGTCCCCTTCTCCTTGTGCCCTCCATCTTTCCCAACATCAGGGTCTTTTCCAGGGAGTCTTCTCTTCTCATGAGGTGGCCAAAGTATTGGAGCCTCAGCTTCAGGATCTGTCCTTCCAGTGAGCACTCAGGGCTGATTTCCTTCAGAATGGATAGGTTTGATCTTCTTGCAGGCCATGGGACTCTCAAGAGTCTCCTCCAGCACCATAATTCAAAAGCATCAATTCTTCGGCGATCAGCCTTCTTTATGGTCCAGCTCTCACTTCCATACATCACCACTGGGAAAACCATAGCTTTTACTATACGGACCTTTGTTGGCAAGGTGATGTCTCTACTTTTTAAGATGCTGTCTAGGTTTATCATTGCTTTTCTCCCAAGAAGCAGGTGTCTTTTAATTTCATGGCTGCTATCACCATCTGCAGTGATCATGGAGCCCAAGAAAGTAAAATCTCTCACTGCCTCCATTTCTTTCCCTTCTATTTGCCAGGGGGTGATGGGCCCAGTGGCCATGATCTTCGTTTTTTTGATGTTGAGCTTCAGACCATATTTTGCACTCTCCTCTTTCACCCTCATTAAAAGGTTCTTTAATTCCGCCTTACTTTCTGCCATCAAGGTTGTGTCTTCTGCATATCTGAGGTTGTTGATATTTCTTCCGACAATCTTAATTCCGGCTAGGGATTCATCCAGCCCAGCCTTTCGCGTGATGAATTCTGCATATAAGTTAAATAAGCAGGGATACAAAATACAGTGATAGTAGCACCAGAACTAACACAAATCCCTTTTCCATTTCAAAACTCTAGACCCAAAAACTGTCCCATCTTCATGAAAAGTAGTGCACGGGCTGTGGAAAAGTGTTCTAGACTTTCTCTCTATCCCCTTACTTCTCTCTGACTTGTAAGAGCTTACTTTCTTTTCCTTTTCTTAATGTTGTTCAGCTGTTTTGTAGTCAGCTCCCATAATCCTTGTCTAATAGCCATGATAGCTGGGGTTTACTCAGAAGTAAGTCCTGTTAAATTTAAAGGTTCAAGCTTTCAGATAACTATGAAACGGGTATTAACACTGCAGTTCTATTTACCTGAGAGTAAACTCCACTGAATTCAGCAGGATCTATTTCTGAGTAGATGTGCTTAGACAAGGAATTCACAAAGGAATTTTATTTGAGGAGAAAATGTGAAGGAAAAGAGGTTTGTTGTCACCATCATGGAGAGAATTTTTAAGGGTGAGTGGGGTGGTCATTTAAAGGAAGAAGAGAAAACACATCAATACCAAATTATTTTAATTATTGCCTGAAATTTATACACTACTTGTTATAAAACAGCAACCACATCAAAACGGTTTTTGAAGAGATAAAGTAAATTAGGAAGGTTTCTTCTCCCCAAGTGTTGGAATGTTAAGCATAAGCTTAAAGTTTGTAATTCAAGATTGCGTTTTTGGGAGGAAAAGTGTCCGTTTCACATTTGGATTTACTATAGATTTCTGAGAATATTGTACTTAAAATATGATAATATAATTGATTAATTTTGTTTCATGCATTGGCTTCAATCACCTTCTAAATCACGCTATCCTGTTGAATTGCATCATGCTCCTTTCTCCCATCTCCCATGTTCGCTCCATCCTTTGCTTCTCTCACACCGGCATTTTTTACTGGTATGTGTAGCAGTCCTTCTAATAGTGTGCCAGATTCCTGGCTTGAATATGCAGATGAGCTGAACAGCTGCCACTGCGTTTCTCTCTAGGGCACTTCTGAATAGGACACACCAGGAATATCTTGTTCCATTTGGCTGGAAATGAAGAGAGCAAAAATGGAAGAGTTTAAGATATAAATTTCCACTGATGCTATGAAGACAAAAAAACAAAACACAGCATGTAACAGTATTTTTTTGTTGGTAGTGGTATACTTAAGGTGAATATACACATCTCTGTGCATCATCTGGTCAGGTCCTGTAGGTACATCCCCACTGATGTGCCAGGCAGCTATTTCCTCCTTGCTTCCATGTGCTCGATGTAAATCGGGTCCTCCCTTAAAGAGGGCATGTGTTGTGCTGAGACTTGGCAACCAAACCCTGCGTTGTAGGTTGATAAGATTGGTTAGCCACAACACCCAATTGGTAGGTCCCTTGATGCAGGGTTTAATCAGGCCAATGGGACGCAGGCTAAATGGATCAAGGGACCTATATATATCTACGCACGTGACCCTGAGCTTCCTCTTTCGGTGTGTGCATTCGGAACACCTGCCCACCTCTCCCTACTTTTAGGGCTTGAGCGCTTGACCTTGCTAAGCCATCATGTGTTGTCTGTCATTGGGACAGGGGCATAGCAGGAATTTTCCCCACTTGGCTGATTGGCTGTTGCCATTTGGGTTTCGCCTGCCGCGTAGCAAATCGTCACAACTTGTAAGGTTGCGGATAGGCTCTGGTTCAGGTGGTAGGGATGGGAGAATGCTCTCGCCATCCCTATGTGAAGGGTATTCCGTTAAAGGAATCCAGGGACTCGATGGTTTGGTCAGCCCCTGTGAGGGGGTTGTGCCCATGCCTGGGTCCAGGGGGGCATTTGGGTGGCAGAGATAGCCTGTTCCCAACTTTCCACTTATCCAGGTGTTCACCCTAGGCTGACCTATGCTGGTGCCCTGGGTCAGCGCTACCTGCAACGGTGCAAGGAGCTAGTCAAACTACAGCCTATGCAACCACTCACTTGCTGTAATCAATAAAGTTGTGGCCTAAATTCTGCCAAAAACCAAACCAAAATTTGAGTCTTGTCTGAATTTATTTAAGGGGTAGGTTTAAAGGTCTGAACACGGAAAAGGAAAAAGGTAAAGGACCCCTGGAAGGTTAAGTTCAGTCAAAGGCGACTATGGGGTTGTGGTGCTCATCTCACTTTCAGGCCAAGGGAGACGGTGTTTGTCCACAGACAGCTTTCCACATCATGAGGTCAGCATGACTAAACCGCTTCTGGCGCAACGGGATCAAAACCAGAGCGCACGGAAATGCCATTTACCTTCTCGCCGCAGCAGTACCTATTTATCTACTGGTACTGGCATGCTTTCGAACTGCTAGGTTGACAGAAGTTGGGACAGAGCAACACGAGCTCACCCCATTGTGGGGATTCAAATCACCAACCTTCCGATCGGCAAGCCCAAGGGGCTCAGTGGTTTAGACCACAGCGCTACCCGTGTCCCCGATGTCTTGATGTACACTCAAGGAGCACACCAGTGGTAGACAGCCCTAGTCTATTTATCTCAGAACACTCATTGTATGTTCTCTGAACACATGTGGGAACATCTGCAACCCCGAGTGACACTCTACAGTTGATAATTTACAACTATTGAAACACACTGTGTTTATGAGGTACTATAAAAGTTCATTGTGCAACATTTGATCTGTCATGGCCCATTCACAGGTGCAAGTCCCTATTTTACATGACAGCAGCATACTGCAGAAATGTTTCAGGGTGGATACGTACAGCTACTTCCTTTCATCATAAATACATTTCCGCATTGAGTTCCTCATGAAATTCCATAGAAGCAAAATGTGTTGTCTTCTCCCAGGATACATTTTCTGTTTAATTTCACCATGGCTTGACTAAATCTTCTCAGAAAACAATATTTTCAACAAACCTTCAAAGTGGACATTTTTAGCTCGGTCCGTATCTGTATTGGATTTGAAATAGTTCGCGTTTGTGCAATTGGTTTGGGTTTTTATTTTATTTTATGGTGGAATTACTTTGAGATGCTTCATAAGGAGTGATTCATAAATGAAACAAGCAAACTAACTATCTGTCTAACTAACTAACTAACTAACTAATAACTAATATTGTGTCCCTATCACTAGGAGGAAGGGGGGGGTATTTCCAAGAGCTAACAGCGACAAGCAGCAAATTAAAACTCACCTCTGAGTTTGTTTGTTTAAATATATGTATAAACTGCACTTTCGTAAAAATACAACAAGGCAGGTGTACACAGAACAAAATTAGCAACAGCAGTAAAACTCCAGTACAGACATCAGTAACGGCACTCATAAAACCTGCTTGGCAACAAAATAATAATAATGCAGATTTCAAAGGCATGTCTAAATAATAACATTGTTAGGAACTATCCACAAGAAGACAGGGATAACTCCTGCCAAACCTGGCAAGGAGTTCCACAAGGCAGGGCTTGTCTTGGTCCCTAAGGCCGACCAAACTTCAACGGTTAGAAACTGCAAGGAGATTTCTGTGGAATTATGGAAAACAAGAAATGCTACACTTTCCATTTCCTTTCATTCTTTTCAACATGTTTACATTAGAATGTAATTTAAATTTTTGACAGTTTCTAACATGTGGCAGCTTGCAACAACCCCCCCCCCCCCGATAACATTAGTAACACAATGGTGTTTCAAAACAACAGGCTGATGGTTTACCTTGCTCATCCTGTGAATTGTACTCCATTAAACAGCTGGATTATTTCTCCTCTCTTTGAATAAATTTTGTGAAACTCCTCCCCCCACCCCATTACTTTGCAAAAGATAGAGTGGCAAATTTCAAGATTAAGATCTGTGGATCTAGACCCCTACCTGCACAGTATTGTACATTATTGCTATTTATCAAAGTAAGTTTTCATTAAACTAGATATTCCTTCATTCTACCACAAATGCAGCAAAAACGGTACGTGCAGAAGGACAGTGGGAGACAGATGGGCAAACTGTATGAGAAAGGGAATGAATAGATGAATTCTGAGGTTTAAAAGACAGGGAAGACAAAAATATGCATAGTATCATGGGAGAAAAGTCATTTGCTCAGAGGACAAACGGCTGTATCCATGACAGGGAGTATATAATAAAGTCCAACCTCAAACTGTAAATCAGCTGCATATGTCTCACAGGTCTATCTCACAGCAAGCAATGCTATTTCTTTCAACATCAACCATGGAAGCAGCTTGTATGACAGGCAGGACCGTAAGGCAGCGATAAATCCTCCAAGACTGTGAGGACAGAAAAATAGGAGGATCCAGTCCTTTGCCCTCTTTTTTCAAACATCTTGGGGGGGTGAGTGGGGAATGAGGACAGTAATTATTTCCAGAGGCAAAGGCCTGCTAGAGATGACAGAAGAAGTTTAGGGAGGGAAAGGTCTCATCCAAGGAGAAGGTTAAAGACTAGCGTATCATAATGAATAAGACACACCAGACCACAAGACGCACCTAGTTTCTGGAGGAGGAAAACAAGGGGAAAAAAATTCTGAATCTCAGAAGCCAGAACAGCAAGAGGGATCACTGCGCAGTGAAAGCAGCAGTCTCTCTTGCTGTTCTGGCTTCTGGGATAGCTGCGCAGCCTGCATTCACTCCATTAGACGCACACACATTTCCCCTTACTTTTTAGGAGGGAAAAAGTGAGTCTTATAGAGCAAAAAATACGGTACTTCATAGTACATGTTTTCTTATTTATTTATTTTTTTAAAAATGTTCTCTTCACAGTGGACTTGGAACTGAGGGGGCAATGTTGTAGAAGAAATGTATTCAAAACCTAACAATACAGCCAGTAGTTAATTTGATGGTTAGGTTTCCTTTTTCCTTTTTTTTGAATTGTTAGCCATGTTCTCTGCTACAATAACTCTCGAGGCATGCAACAAAACCTTCCATTAAAAGCCAATCAATGGGACAACTAATTTCATTAGATTTTTCAAAACATGAAGGAAACAAACAACAAAAACATGCCACTGCTGATGGCAACTCACAAATAGAGCAATCTTATCAAGACTTCCAGCTTTGACAGAAATGGAAATGGCCAAGTATATAATTTTCATATCGGTACTGTAATTAGCTTCCGAAGAGCTCCATAGCATGGTGTGTGTCCTCGTGGGCTGACAGGAGGTGCGCTGCAGAGAATCAAATTGTGTTTAACTACACCTCTTATTACTTTACTGTGAAAAGTCAAGTGTAACAAGAGAGCTATTTGTGATACTTTGGCCCTTCCTCCATCTTTGGCCCATGGCCACCTCCATCTGAGCAGCTGAGAGCAAAAATGGCACACCCAGGGGTACTGTTTGCTTTCAGCCAAGTCCAATGCCAACATGGAGTCTAGGATCAAAAGCTGGCTAATTAAACCAGAGCCTGATGCAAATACTTAAGCCTAGAATTGGTTTATTCTGACACATTCTCACTACATGTGAAGAACATTCCCCTTTCCCAACATCCATGCCAGCAGCGTGCGGACAAAGTCCTCTTCATACAGAAGAACTTCATCAGTGTACAGTACAACTGAAGGAGCAATTTGAGGATTGACTCCTGAATTCAGTCCCAAAGGGGATTTCACCCAGATTTGCTCCTGTATTAACTCACGTAACTGGACCCTAAAATCCCCCTCCCCTTCAAGCCCTTACACCATGTATAACTTTACTAATAAACTGAAAGTGAATCCTGTAAAAGGATAATGAGATATTACAGTATGTTTCCCAGGTTCTCATGTCTGAGGAGCAGGCTTGCAGTCTGGGTTTGCTTCTGGATTCATATCTATCACTGGAGGCTCAGGTGACTTTGATGGAATGGGGTGCCTTTTTTCAGCTCCAGCTGGTTCACCATCAACGTCTCTTTTTGGACAGAGATGACCTGACCACTGTACTTCATGCAGAAGGTCCAGTTGGGTTTCCAAAAGGATGCAATTGCCACCTAGAGCTCCCAAGCTACCACAGCATGGTCAGAATCTGAGATTACCCTGAGTTTAACCTATGATACACATAGCCACAACTCTCTGGACACAAAAATATATAATCAAGTGCCAAACAAGAGTTTCGTTTGTGCTATAAAAGTGTTTTGGTTCCCTTCTTTGGTGGACCAACACATTTCTTATATAAAGGGCAGCATGAGGAAATCTGCCTGAAAATCTGCATTAAAGCTCAATTGATATTACAGTGGTACCTTGGTTTAAGATCAGCTTACGTTATGAACAACTTGGATTAAGAATGCTGCCAACTCAGAAGTACGTGTTTTGGTTTGTGAACTTTGCCTTGGAAGCAGAACATGTTGAGTGTGTTCCATTTGTAAATTGAGTCCCCAGCTGCTATGGGAAAGCACACCTTGGGTTAAGAATGCTTTGGTTTAAGAACGGACTTTCGGAACGGATTAAGTTCGCAAACCAAGGCACCACGGTATACTTCGATGCAACCAGAGAATGCCCTGTCTGAATATTTGCTGAGGCTCAACAACAAGAAGTCAAAGGGAGTCTCAAACAAGGCTTGGACACAGGCCACTCTCTGTTTTAAAAATGAGGGAGAATTAAGCTCCACATCAATTTATTCTCCAAGCTCGCTGCCCTCCTCTGAAGTACATCTAAATGGTACTTGATGGCTTAATGAAGGGAGATGCTGTGAGAGGACGGCGGCTGGCACATATCCTCCAGAAGGATTTGTGTACTCGTTCTCCACAGGCCTGGGGAGTCCTCTTTGCACAACACAGCTCACCTCCTGCACCGCAGACTGCATTAGCATTCAGCAGCTGAGCCAAAAGGCTGGCCCTTCTCCTTTATTAATTTAAACATTTTAATATTCTCTATATGCAAAACATAATTAGAATTAATGGACTTTAGTGCTAATGCAGCGCTTGAAGCTAGTTAGTGCATTAATCTTCCCGCATATGATAAACATGAATTTTGAATCTCTACACCACCAGCGAGGCTAGGAGCTCAGCGCTCTTTGCTGATGTAGTGTGTGTCCAGATAATGATCATATCATCTGACAGAAAGAGAGAGAAGGAGAATCACCCTCCTTTTGATGAGATAAGCAATTGGTCCTCCGGGGAGGAAATAAAACATGACTGATTTGGACTGATTATTAAACAAGATCCCATTATTAATCTATGAAGACAGAGTGTTGCCAGGAGTGGGCTACTGAAGCTTGCACTGCACGCAATGGGACGGAAGAAGCTGAACATGCCACCACCATTTTCTCTGCTATTGCCAGAGCCATCGTCTAACAAAGAAACAGATCCTTTCAAGGTGCATCTTGAAGACATTTTAGAAATGCAAATAGCAGCAACGGGGTGGGGTTTGGGGAAATCAATCTCAGAATTCTTTAACCTTTTCTCATCCTGCTGTGATCCCAAAGAAAAAGGCCCTGCCAAACAGTTTATTTGAACCAGTGGTTTCCCTTCTCTGTACATTTATTTACTTACGATGTTGAAAAGATGCTCTCTAGCAGGGATAGCTGATGTGGTACCCTTCATATGTTGCTGATTCTCCCTGATTACTGGTCATGTTGGGTTGGGGGGTGACATGCAGCGTAAATTAATAATGCAGAGTTTTAAAGAATAAAAGCTTTACTGAGTTAAAATAAACTTCTTCATAAACATCATGGTTCCAAACAGTTTGACTGAGATTACATACAGACTTTGTTCACAGCTGAGGCAGACACATAGCTGTCAACTTACAGATTTGAAAATAAGGGACCAGCAGCCTCGAAAATAAGGGATCAGCAGCCAAAATAAGGGATCAACAATTACTTTGATAAAATACATATTTTATGGCGTGCAAATGGCTTTAGATACCTATTAGGTCCATAAATTACCATATAGCATATGTTCAACACAAAAAACCAGCAACAATTGGTTGTTGACAAAGGACAGCTGGACATAGAAATGGCCCCATTACCTTCAGTAGCTTATTTAAGGGGCATCATCCATAAGGAACAGCAGTGGGACATGGCGCTGGGATAAGGGACTGTCCCGCCAAATAAGGGACACTTGACAGCTATGGGTGGACAGACTCTCACTGACAGCTTACAGAGAGCACAAAAGAGAAACTGGCTACTCAGTCACATGTCAGAGTGACTCAACACTTAGCAGTTAGGCCTGAATAACTTTAGTAGGCCCAAATGATTGTGCAGTCCCAGCCTGCTTTGCTGCTTCTGCTCTCACGTGTCTTTGTCACATGACAGGGGGCTGATAATATTTGGACATAACTTGGTCATGCTCCTTTATTTCAATGAGCCTACTCTAAGTACAACTTAGCTGAATGCCACCCATGATGTCTGAGAATGAGGCTGAAAGTGCAGCCCTGATCCAAGAAAACATGGGGATGTCTTATGCATGAAACTGTGAACAGGGCTACTTTCTCTGTCTAAGTAAGGTTGTACTTAGCATATCAGGTCAAGCAGATATCTAGTTACAGTGGCTAGTTGACCCTCCAGTTACAAAGACAGACCACTGAGCATCCCCAGACTGCAAACCTGATCCTTTAGGGGTTGAGCAGATTGAACATCACTTGCCCAGGCAAATGAACTAGCAGCATCCCTGTTGTCCAGACCGATCTTCAGTTTATTGGTCCTCTTCTGGCCCAATGCTGCTTCCACACAGTACCTGAGCACTCCCTCCACTTGCATTAGATGAAAAGAAGCAGAGCTGGGTGTCTTTCACATATCTACAACATCTCACTCATAATATCCAAGTGGCCTCGCTCAGAATTCACGTGGAGTTGCCTAAAAACAAATATGGCAGATGAAACAGAACCTTTTGGGGTATTTATGCAAAGTAGTCACCTAGAAATCATCCTGCAAATCAGCAGTAGAATGGTCTGCAGTGGGTGAAAGTTGCTATAAGCTTAGAATTCAAGAGAAAATATCTGACCACAGCAAGGAAGCAGATGTAAAAAAACAACAACCCATTTTCAAGCCACCGTCTTCCTGGCCACTTGAGGTCCTGTTACGATGTTCTGGGTCAACAACATGCTTGGAGAGCCATTTTGGTTATTATGGGAGTCCTGAGCTGCCTGGACTGGGCCATCCAGTTTTGGCCTTGGTGCTGCAGATTCCTGGAACAACCATCCTGGAGGTCTTCAACAGTAAATCTGAGACTGATGGTACACTAGCTGGATCGCTAATGTATCCCAAGTGCTTAACACAAGGCACAAGCCCTCCACACTGGCAGTCAAATTGCAGCATCATGGCACCCCACTTGCTCGTGGAAGGCAGATCTGGGAGGGACCAATCCACATCTTAGTAATACAGGCCATAATAGCTGGGGACAGGGCAGGACACAGTAGAAAAAGAAAGGGTTAAAATGTGCCTCTACACCCTACAGGGTCCTCATCCTGGAGGGGAAACCATGTACCTGGTATTTGCATTTTTAAAAAGATTTATGCAACTTAAAGAGATGCATTTATTATCACTATTAATAGCTTCATAGTTCTAAATGTTGTAAAAGCTTTATTGTTTAAACACCTTGTGAAAAATATGTGCATTAAATGTTTCCTATCTTCAATCATGGTTCCTTTTGAAAGAAACAGACCAATTAACACTGGTATAATCTACTGTATTACTCCACTATATCTTTCTAAAGTTACAGCTGCAGAGATTGGCCAGCAGTATCAGAAAAAGGCTTTGGGTGCCTGATTTCGTTCACAGAAGACTACAGTGGTACCTTGGGTTAAAACATAATTCGTTCGGGAGGTCTGTTCTTAACCTGATACTGTTTTTAACCTGAAGTACCACTTTAACTAATGGGGCCTCCCGCTGTGCCCCCACCACACAATTTCTGTTCTCAGCCTGAAGTAAAGTTCTTAACTCGAGGTACTATTTCTGGGTTAGCAGAGTCTGTAACCTGAAGCATCTGTAACCTGAGGTACCACTGTAATGTGTTCCAGTTCAGTTTGGAAACCGGTGTTCTCTTCTGCTTATATCCTCACTGAACTGAGCAAACTATTGGAAAACAAAAACAATTTGCTCTGGTTATCTACTTCTGTATCATCACACTTGCAAAACAGATCTGAGCTGCATTTTTATAATGCATCGCTCTGCAAGAGACATTATGCGTTTTGTATGTAAGTCACATAATATTTTACCCATGAATGCTTCTTAAAAGTGGATTTTTTTGTGCATCAATTCAATTTGATCATTTCTGTACAGCCAACTTGTGTGCTCCTGATGAATTCTGAAGCTCCTTGTTCTTTAACTTGCTGATATTCATCCATGATTGAGATGCTAATTTTCCCCCCATTTGACAATTTCCTTTCAGGGACAGGTTCAAGTACAATTATAAAATGCAAAGTATGTGCTTTTCCCAGTAAATTGGGGCAGTGTGCATTTACCAACAGGACCATACGGCCACTGAAGATGAAGGCAAAGAACAATTTAAGATCCACAAACTCCCTACAGTGAGCCAATTATTCTCTCTGAAGCTGATGTTTCTCTCATCGTCTCCGGAGTTCTATTTGCATTAACAATGAAATTGCCAGTGTGTGCTGCTTTTTTTGCACTGCACTCAGCCATTTGTAGACAAAAGTATGAGAAGGGAAATGTGGGCATCTAACGATTTGCCAAATAAGTAAATGTTGTTCTATGACCCCTGGTGTGAGAGCCATCTGCCACAACTGGACTTATAACATAATACTTTGGAAAGCAGGGCTAGAGGCTGTTCCATGAGTCACTGCATGGTGTTGTCAGATGTGCAAAGCTGCTTCCATGTGTCTGAGAAAGACGGATAAGAAGTGGCTAAGGAGTAAACCCTGCACAAATCCAGAGTGGAAGCCCTAAAGCTGTTGGATGGCGTCTTGTAAGCCTCCTTTCAGTGACCCCTGTATTTGGCTGGTGCCAAATGTATTGCTGTGCTTTCCTTTGGACCACATCAGCAAGGTTGCGAAGGTGGCTTGTCATCTGGGCATCCCAGGACTTCCATACACACTGTCCAGGCTTACAAGACACTAGATATTTTGTGTTGTGTGAGCCAGGAGCCCCCACCTCCCAGGACCACTGACAATGAATACACAGGACATGTAACTTTAGGAGCGCTATGTTCCTCCCCCTCACCTGGGCTCCCGAACAGAAGCAATTCCTCCTGGATCCCTTTACCAGGATACCCCTGCAACTTAGAGGGGCTGGAAAAGGCTGCAACCTCCCCTCTACCAAAGACTAAGGTTTACCCAATGCCTTAACTGCCAGAGTCATGGCAATTGCTATGAGGAAGGCACGGTGCTTTTTTTTGTTTAAAAAAATGTTTAGGGGTACTCTCAATTTGGCTCAAGAAAATCACCATTTAATGCCTCAGATTAGGGAAAATAAATACAGTAAATGGACAAAAGTACAAAGAACATGTGAAGAAATCCCAGCGAAAGAACAGTGGCAAGGCAAACTGATGAGCTGCTGGCTAAATGGACATACAGATTGTGGGACAAGGACAGCTGTGACTTTAAGGAAGAATGGGAGATTTTTACAATTTATCGAAAAAGACAACGAAATGAATTGGACTCCTTGGCCCGTTTTGAATAAGCACACACAAATTTATTAGTTGATAACATGGTAGATAGATAATGTAAGGATATGTATAACTTTATAACATGCAGAGAGTAAAATGTGCTGAGAAATCAGAGAGGAGCTGAGGGAAATCTCGGGGGGGGGGGGACGGTTTGAAGGGGAGGAAGGGAAAAAATAATGATATGAACATTCATTACCTCCTATTACACAGCTGTCAGTAACTTCCACATTAGCATGAGGTTGTGTGCACTAACATCTTCCTGATTCCTCTGCTTTCATCAGTAAAACACCACACATCCACATTCCCACCCTGTGTCACACATTAAACGCTCGCTTCCGTCTGAGACTCAGGAAACACCGGGAAAGGAAAGGAAGCCACCATCGGGAGCAGCAACGGAACTGACAATTCACTGTGCTAGAGAATAAACTACTTTTTTTATAATTTTTAGTTTCTTCTCCCGTTAGATTCACAAAATGTTTAGGGGTATGTGTATCCCTGCATCCCCCCAGAAAAAAAGCACTGGGGAGGCAAAACCAAAGGACGGTGCCAACATATCTTCTGGGCAAATTCCTACCTAGCCCTGAATACAGTGACCAACAGTAGCCCTAGCACACAAAAACCAACACAAAGCCAACACACTAGATCTTTTGCATTGTCATTCATAAATATACAAGCGTGGTTATGCTAATGGGCAGCTTAAACCAAGTCATCTGGCTCTCCCAGAGATGATACAGAACTAAGTCAGTCATCTAAATGTGATTCATATTCTACCAAATTCTTGTTCTTCTCAGCATCCAGTATACTTAGCCAAATTGTGGGAGACATTCATTACAAAACAAAGATAAGCATAGAAGAGATGAATACAGGTGTGAATTTTGAAGTAGCATTTCATGCACAAATATTTAGTTAGTTAACAAAATTTGTCTGCTGATTAATTGTAAATAAAACTCTAAGTGGTTTACAAATATAAAATATACATTAACATTGTCAATGAAAATCAGCATTAAAAGCATTTAAAGCGACTTCCGGTGGAGCGCGATCTCGTCGCAAGCGGGGATTTTTCCGGGAGGGAAATCCCAGGCTATTTTGGAGGGACAGGGGGGTTACAGGGCGCAGTAGCCCCCGAAAAGCACCTCTGGTGGGAGTCCAGAAGGTCAGGTTCCCGGCGGTACCAGAAGCGGTTCGCCCGGCCGTCAGGTAGCTTCGTAAGAAGTGAAGAGAACGGCGGAGCGGACCAGCGGGTCGAGGGACGCCATTAACTACCTCCAAATAGCGAAGCCCCGAGCTTGCCGTGGAAGCGCTTCGCTCTCAAAATTACTGAAAACCCGGCACCGGTACTAAAGTGAACAATAAGGAGCAAGGAACAAACAAGGAAGTCCCGGGGAGTAAAAGTTAATATTCTCCGAGTTCAGCCGGCAGCCGAAATCGATAAGGACGCAGCGTTACGGGCAGAGCGGCAACAAAGGAAAGTGAGTCACCCTGGCGGTCGTTGTTCCTTTTCCCCCATAAGATATTTGGAAACTTTTTAAAAGCTTTAAGCAGTTGGAAAATAAGGGGGGAACAGAAGACAAATATTAATTAAAAAAGAGGCTTTCTGTTTAACTGAGGGGGGACTATTATTTTTTGCAAAGGGGTGCTTCCGCGACTCCATTTTTTGAAGGGAACAACAGACTGCGGAACGGAAGAGAAGCCCCCGCCGCCATTATTATTTACCAAGCATTTTCTACAACATAATTAAACGGCTAAAGTTAATAATATTAATGGACTGGGAAGTTGGGACTGCTAAGTAATAGACTATGTCTTTAATAGACCTTCTTTTTTTTTGGGAATAAGTTAAATTAACTACTAAATTTTTGAAAATTTACCTGCTTTGATAACTACGTCACTCCAATGTGCTACACCCTCTGGTGGCGAACAAAGAAATAGCAGCTTGTTTTTATTTCCTTTTCTTTTTTTGGACTTTTTGCCACGATCGGCATTTTTCGGACTCTTTGAAAAACTCTGACACCTTGTGGCTCTATTTTGAAGTGCCTTGTGGTACCGATTGATTGATTTAACTTGACTACCTCTGTCTTTTATCAAAATTGCTGATTTGATTTCAATTGGTCCCCCGGAACTTGAAGGATTTATAAATTTGTTTTGGCCCCAAAAGTGGATTAGCCTGAGTAGAGGCAAGAAGAGGAAGCTTTATTTAAAATGGATTAGCCTGAGTGGAGGCAAGAAGATAACTTATTTTAATTTATAATCTGCTCTATTTAAAAAGGATTAGCCTGATTGGAGGCAAGAAGAAAATGGACAATTGATGAACTATTGATGAACTAAAATTCAGAAAATTCAAAAATTTGTTTTACAATCATCGGATTTAAATTTATTGTTTTGAAATAACTACTGGTATTTTGGGATATAAACTGAGATACAATGTCAAATCCGGGGAAGAAGGGGGTGGAAGGGACACCATCAGATAGAAAGGGGTCTAAGCAGGAAACAGAGTTTAAGACAGAGATTTTAAAAATGTTTGCGGATATTAAACAAAGTCAGAACAATTTGGAAATAAAATTAGAAAATGTAGATAATAAAATTGGAAATGTGGATAAAAAAATAGATGAGACAGTAAAGGAATTGAAAGGACAACTGAAAGAGGTGGTGAAAAGGACGCAATCATTGGAGGAAGGAATGAAGAAGACAAAGACGGAAATGAAGGAGGTCAGAAAGGAAGAAGAGAAAATTAAAATGGAAATGAGAGAATTAAGTAAAGCACAGGAAGACATGAAAGACCTAATTGCTATGAATGAACTCAGACAGAGAGAAGTGAATTTAAGATTGAGATAGGTACCAGAAACACAGGGAGAGAATATAAAAGATAAACTGATTTCAGAGCTAGCACAGTGGTTAGAGATTCCAGCTGAAGAAATGGCAAAAACGGTGCAAAATGCATTCAGAATGAGAGTAAAATCAACAAAAGCAAGAAGATTTGTAGGAGATTGTCTAATTACATTTAAAGACAGAGACATGAGGAATACAATTCTGCAGAAGAACAGAGAAAAAAGATTGAACATAAATGGGAATTATATAATTATATTCAAAGATGTTCCGATTAGACTACTTAAACGAAGAGACATTTATAAATCATTGGTTCAGACACTGAAAAAGAACAAGATCGACTTCAGATGGGAATTCCCAGAAGGGATAACATTTGCATATAAAGGCAAAAGACACAGATTGACAAGTTTAGAAGAGATGGGAAAATTCCTGAGAAAATATAAAGAGCTGAAACCAGAGAAAGAAGAGGATAAAGGAGTGGATGAAGGAGCAACAGGCGAATCAGAAGAGGAAGAGGAAGGAGAAAAGGAGAAGAAGACAGATGAAGAAGAAGAGGAAGAGGAAGAAGAAGCCAAATTGTAAAACCAATAAAAAAATTATTAAAATTAAAAATTTGGAAGACATGGCGTTGAAAATATGGAATTGGAACATCAACGGAATGAACGACAAAAAAAAGAGGAACAGAATTGAACAATTTTTGAAGAAGAAACATTTAGATATAATTTGCTTACAAGAAACACACGTGGCAAGAAGACAGAAAAAGATATTGATCAACAAAAGATTGGGAAATGAATTTATATCTTCAGACAAACAAAAGAAAAGAGGGGTGGTCATCTATATCAACAACAAAATTGAAGCCCAACAAATATTTAAGGATGAAGACGGAAGGATAATTGCGGTTAGAATCAAATGGCAAGGAGAAAACTTAATCATAGTCGGGATCTATGCACCAAATGGAAACAAGACTGAGTTCTATAAAATTCTGGAAGAAAAACTATTTGAATATATGGATCAAAAAATAATAATAATGGGAGACATGAATGGAGTGGTTTCACTAGAAATGGATAGACATAGAGAAGGAGTAAGCAAAGAAGGGAAACTACCAAAATCTTTTTTTTCGATGATTAAAAATTTGAATTTGATAGACATTTGGAGACTTAGACACCCACTAGACAAACAATTCACTTATTATTCGGAACCGAACCAGTCGATGTCTAGAATCGATCAAATCTGGATCTCAACAGAACTCACTCCAAGAACCCAACAAATTGAGATTCAACCGAAGGTGATTTCCGACCACAGTCCAATAAAACTTGAATTGAGAGGTTATGAAGAAAGATCCTTCAGATGGAGGATGAATGACTATCTACTGGACGACCAAGAAGTAATAGAAAAAGCACAGAAGAAATTGACGGAATATTTTGTGGACAACTGTAATAAAGGGACAAAAATAAATGTTGTCTGGGACGCAAGTAAAGCAGTAATGAGAGGATTCTTTATTCAACAGAATTCAATTAAGAATAAAAACAAAGAAAAGAAGAAAAAAGAAATTTTGAAGCAAATAATGGACAACGAACAGAAATTAATCAGGCACCCGAACAACACAAAGGCAAGAGAAAACATTAAAATATTACAAAGCCAATTTGCAATGATAATAAACAAAGAGGTTGAATGGAATATCAAAAGACTGAGACAAAACAACTTTGAACATGCGAATAAATCCGGCAAATGGTTGGCATGGCAAATTAAAAAAAGGAAAGAACAAAGCACAATAAACAAAATTATGGTGGAAGGAAAAGAGACAGTCAACCCGAAAGAGATTAGAAAGGGGTTTTTGGACTATTATAGAGGACTATATAAGAAGAAAGAGAAAAATAATTTGAGAAAAATTGAGAGATATCTAAAAGATAAAAAGGTGCAAAAGATCCCGACTGAGAAAAAACAGTGGTTAAATACCCCAATAGAAGAGGAGGAAATAAAGGAAGCTATAAAAGATTTGAAAAGGGGGAAAGCTCCAGGGCCAGATGGATTCACCGCAGGATATTACAAAGAAATGAAATCTATTGTACTATCGCCGTTGAGGGAAGTAATGAACAACATTTTAAAAGAAAGAGACATCCCGGAAACCTGGAAAGAAGCATTTATTACATTTTTACCAAAACAGGACTCAGACTTAACCCAAGTTAAAAATTATAGACCGATATCATTGTTGAATACAGACTATAAGATATTTGCAGGGATACTTGCGAAAAGACTGAAAAGAATATTACGAGACTATATCCACAAAGACCAAGCTGGTTTCCTTCCAGGCAGACAGATGAAAGATAATATAAGAAATGTAATCAATTTAATGGAATATCTGTCTGTCAGGATTGATAAACAAGCTATGATGATGTTTGTGGATGCAGAGAAAGCATTCGATAATATAGCTTGGGAGTTTATGTTGAGAAACTTGGAACATATGGAAATAGGTGAAGATTTCTTCAATGGAATAAAGGCAATTTACACAGAACAAAGAGCTAAACTTATAATAAATAATGTTATTACAGAAGAATTGAAAATCTCTAAAGGAACAAGACAAGGATGCCCACTTTCGCCATTATTATTCATAACGGTGTTAGAAGTTCTTCTGAATTCGATAAGACAAAATGAAAACATAAAAGGGGTAATGATTGGGCAAAATGAATATAAAATTAAAGCATTTGCAGATGACCTGGTGGTAACAATAGAAGAGCCAACAACTACGGCCAAGGAGGTGGTAGAGGAGATGGACAAGTTTGGAGAAGTGGCAGGTTTCAAATTAAATAAGAAAAAAACCAAAATGATCGTAAAGAATATGGACCAAAGTGGAATCGAAACAATGCAACAACAACTGGAGATAGAGGCGGTTAAAAAAGTGAAATATCTGGGAATATGGCTAACTCCGAAAAATATTGACCTATTTCAAAACAACTATGTACCAGTGTGGAATGCAATTAAGAAGGACCTGGAAGTGTGGGGAAGAATGAAATTCTCATTATGGGGAAGAATCTCCATAATTAAAATGAACGTGTTGCCAAGAATGTTATTTTTGTTCCAGACTATCCCCATAATTAAGGGGATTAGCCTATTTAAAGAATGGCAAAGAATGATCTCAAGATACATATGGCAGGGCAAAAAGCCGAGAATACAATATAAACTTCTAACAGATATAAGACAAAGAGGAGGCTTTGCCCTGCCGGATCTGAAACTATACTACGAGGCATCATGTCTTTGCTGGTTGAAAGAATGGATAAAATTAGAGAATAAGGAACTGTTAGATCTAGAAGGATATGATAATAGATTTGGTTGGCATGCGTATTTGTGGAAGGATAAGAAAAAAGTACATAAAGGTTTTGGAGACCACATCTTCCGAGGCCCATTAATAGAAGTCTGGGATAGGTATAAAAACCTATTAGAACCTAAAATACCACACTGGTTATCACCATTAGAGGTCATGAGTGTCAAAAGAACCAATATGAGAGGTGATTGGGCGACATATAGCCAATTGCTAGTGAAAGAAGGAGGAAAATGGAAGATGAAACCATATGAACAAGTCAAAAAATATGTCTATGATTGGTTGCATTACTATCAGGTGAATGAAATGTTTAGGAAAGATGTAAGAGAATGGGGTTATATAGATAAAGACTCAACATTTCAGTCTGAAATAGTCAATAAGGAGGTTAAAACCCTCTCAAAAATGTATAACTTGCTGTTAGAATGGAATTTAAAAGATGAAGGGGTAAAGTCGGTTATGATTCATTGGGCCAGAGACTTTGGCTATAATATACAATTGGTAGAGTGGGAAAAATTATGGAAAGAGAATTTAAAATTTACCGCATGCATGTCACTGAAAGAGAATGTGATGAAAATGTTTTACAGGTGGTATATAACACCAGTAAAACTGGCAAAAATGTATAAGACTTGTAATAAGTGTTGGAAATGTAAAGAAAATGTGGGTTCTTTCTATCATATGTGGTGGGAATGTAAGAGAGTGAAAGAATTCTGGGAACTGATATATAATGAATTGAAGAAGATTTTGAAGTATACTTTTACAAAGAAACCAGAGATCTTTCTGCTCGGTATTTTAGGAAAAGAAATTAAGAGAAAGGACAGTAAATTTTTTCAATATGCAGTGACTGCAGCAAGAATGCTACTGGCGCAGAGGTGGAAACAACAAGAAATACCGACACTCGAAGAATGGAGGTCTAAGTTGTTAGACTATGCTGAATTGGATAAGATGACTGGAAAGATTAGGTACCTAAGAGACCAAAAGTTTACAGAAAACTGGGGGAAATTTGTTAAATATCTGGAGAGCCTAAGTGATGGACAAATAACGCTAGAAGGTTTTAAAAGAGCACTGTGAATATTTGAGAGACATTGTCTAAAGGAAGGTGAAGGAAAAATATATTTAATGGCAATGAGTAAAAAAGGAAATGCGAAAATTTAAATATGGCCACGAAAGATTTGCGGAAAAGCTGAGGGAAGTACAAATTAAGAACTAAGAGTTTGAAATATGAAATGTGAAATATATTTTATTTGTTTGTTATATTTTGTTGTAAATTAATAAAAAATTATTTAAAAAATAAAAATAAAAGCATTTAAAGCACACACACACACACACACACACACATATGTTTATATATATATGTTTTCATATATGTTGGAAGCTGCCCAGAGTGGCTGGGGCCACCCAGTAAGATGTGTGGGGTATAAATAGTAAAATTATCATTATGGAATGGGATGTCCCTATTTTAATTGGAGAAATGGTTGAGAGCATCCAGATCAACTTTACATGTCTGGATAGACAAGCTCATTGCAAGCATTTACCTTTATCATATTTGATTCTTCTTCCAAGAAATTTAAAGGGGTTATCCACTTTTATCCTGCCAACATAAAGCAGATACGGTGAGACACAAAGACAAGTCAAGGCTAGTGAGTTTCATGGCTCAGCAAACATTGGAACATGGCTGTGCGCAGTGCAGGATTAAAACAGAAAAGTAAAAGCTTTTATTTCCAGTGTTTTACAATAAGGGCTCCCCCACCCTCCAATTCTGTTTTAAAGCACACACCATTAAAAGATATAAATTAGTATCGCAAAATACAGCACATGGGGTTGGAGATTATCTCATGTGTGGTAAATTGTGAAACCACATTCCAGTCCAGTCAGTCGAAACGTATTTCTTTCCAAGTTTCTTGGTGGCCCATGGCTTTTAGCAAATAAAGTTTGCCCAAGCTATGTTGGCAGTCCTATGGCTATCAGTGGGTAGCTGGACGGATCATGGGTGGATTAGGCAGCCGGTGCTTGTGGTATATGCCCGGTTAGGAACAGGAGGGCCTGCGGGTCTTACTTTGGCACAGAGTCAGGTCTGCACTCCTGCCTGTTTGCCCAGCAGTGCTGAGTGCTGTGTGACCTATTAGTTGGAATTAATTCAATAGAACTATTTGTTGATTCCTCTGTTTTGAGGGGGGGGGGAGGGAAAGCTGTACTGAAAGCACTGTTTTGCTTTTTAAATAAAAGGAATGCATTTTGCGCTTCTGGCATTCTTTCTGATCTGCAGGAGAGACAGGTCCGCTGGTATTGTACCAAGAACTACCGCTGAAAATACGACACATTGCTGCATTCAGATTAGTAAAAATGTTGTTGTTGTTTAATAAAATCATGATAGAATAGGACTAAAAGGCACCCAAGCACAGGTCTGTTAGGGGCCAAATGAGACAACAACAACAACAACAACAACAACAACAACAACAATAATAATAATAATTTATTATTTATACCCCGCCCATCTGGCTGAGTTTCCCCAGCCACTCTGGGCGTCTCCCAATCAAGTGTTAAAAACAGTACAGCGTTAGATATTAAAAACTTCCCTGAACAGGGCTGCCTTAAGATGTCTTCTGAATGTCAGGTAGTTGTTTATCTTTTTGACATCTGGTGGGAAGGCGTTCCACAGGGCGGGCGCCACTGTCTGGTTCCCTGTAGCCTCGCAATGAGGGAACCATCAGAAGGCCCTCAGAGCTGGATCTCAGTGTCCGGGCTGAACGATGGGGGTGGAGACGCTCCTTCAGGTTAATATGTTAATATGTCGTTTGTCTTTGAATGTAGAATTTATTTGTGTGTGTTTAAAGAAACAGCCAGAATGGGTGAGGGGCGGGCAATTTTGATGGCGTCCCAGCAGGGCTTTTATCAGCCAGAACTCACTGGAACTCAGTTCCAGCACCTGGCAGTGTTGCATCCTTCACAGTTGCCCAGCACACACACCCCAGACAGGACCAGGGACTGGGCACAGAGATTAAACAAAACCAGTCCAACCCTCGCTGCTGCTGCGGCTCGACAGGTGTGGGGCATGGAGGGTCCATGAGCCCACCCACACAGGGGGGAGCCCAGGCAGCCGATGAGGCCCTGGGCGGGCACATCCTCCCAGCACTGGTCATGCAAACATTCAGCAAGGGGGGCCCTTGCTGGCACCTTTCAGGTGGGACCAATTGCCATTATAAGAGAACAAGGGAGACAATTGTGGTGGGTTCTGGCACGTTTCCCCCCTAGAAAACTAGCACCGGGCCCCAGGCATGGGGTAAGTGAGCCTTAGTCCTTTCCCATCTGCTGTGGTCCCAATCCAGATCATGTGGGATGTAAAACACAAGAGCAGTCAATTACAACATTCCTAGAGTGTACATGTTTAGACATGGGGAGGGATGTTTGTCCAGCCAGCAGGTAAACTTCCTGTTTCCCTTTGGGCTGGGACAGACTTCCTCCGCATGTGACTAGAGGTGGGTGTGGCCTCACCTGTGCAGGTAACAACAAAAGCACAGGGCAGGGGCAGCCATCTCTCTCTCACTTTTCTTCCTTCGAAGAAGTAACATCTACTAAGCTAAAGATGCCCTCTTGGCTCCCAGCCAAGAGAGGACAAAGGGACTATCTTCCTATAAGATAGATTCTAAATGTATATTACTTCATTAAGCATAAGTCTGCCTTCTGGGATCTGATTGTGAACAGAATGTAAGTAAACTCTTTTTAAACTTTGTAAAGGACTGTGCCATGTCTTCTATTTTATGATCGAATAAGGGGAAATTACCAGAATAGTTATTATAGAAGCTTAAGCAAGCCTGAGCAAACGCTGCTGTTGCAAACTTAAAATAAAGGAGAATGTATTACTCTGCTGATATTTGGGAACTTGTTAACACAAGTTGGATCAGGATATAATCACACAATATATCCTCTCCTGCACCCCTATCATTCCCACAGATCAGGCCTCGGTGCCCCTGCAATCCCCAAAGAGGAAAAAAGCTCCCATTCACTTTGAAGACCCTCTCTCTCCCACGTCTTCCCTGCACTGGCTAATAATAATAATAATAATAATAATAATAATAATAATAATAATAATAATTTATTTATACCCCGCCCATCTGGCTGGGTTTCCCCAGCCACTCTGGGCAGCTTCCAACCGAATATTAAAAACAATACAGTTGTCTTTTAAAAGTAAAATGGTTGTTTATTGCCTTGACATCTGCTGGGAGGGCGTTCCACAGGGCGGGCGCCACTACCGAGAAGGCCCTCTGCCTGGTTCCCTGTAAGCTCACTTCTCTCAGTGAGGGAACCGCCAGAAAGCCCTCGGCACTGGGCGTCAGTGTTCTGCAAATAAATGAAAACCTTCTGCGGTCGTGTGCATTTTTGTCCTTGGGATGCAAAGTTTAGAACAGTTTAATTCTTTTATTTGGTTGGTTAACTGACAGAAGAGGCAAGTTTTGCTTGATAGGATTAAGCATTAAGGAAATAACTTGGAGTGACTCTTGTACCCCAAAGTGGAAATACAGAAGTGAGAGATAGCGAGGCTTAGTAGGAGCACCAGGCCAGGCAGAGTGGTATCACCGCCTGCAGGCAGACACAGCAAAACCAGTAAATACTGATGACAGCAGAAGGAAAGGTACTCCTAGCCATCGATTGTCACTGTTTTGCCCAGCATCTTTTGAGAAAACTCATTGTATAACAAAGTGTGTTCTTCCTCATGGAGAGCACGTGTTGTGGTGGGGGCTGACAAGACACCTCGCTGTTGCTGGGCAAAAGAGTTTGGCCATCTTTAAGCAGGGGTGGGCTGTTACTGGGGAGATTTATATGTTGCCATTTATTGATTGACAGCCCTGTTTGTTAAATACACTGCAGGCAGTGACGAGCTTCCTCCTTCGCTGTGTGCTTTGGATCACCTGCCCTCCCTCCCTAATGTTAGGCTGTTTGCTTGACCTTGCTGTGCCTGTCATGGGTTCATCTGCTTTGGGGCAGGGGCCTGGTAGGAATTTTGTCCATTTGGCTGATTGGCTGGTGCCATTTGGTTTTTGCCTGCTGAGTAGCAAATCATCACAACTTGTAAGGCTGCGGTTAGGCATTGGTTTGGGAATTGGTTGCTGGAGGGGTATGGATTTGGCTGTGCCTGCCCCTCCAAAATGCTGCTGCTGCAAGGGTTTTCCATTAAAGGAACCCAGGGGCTCACCATGCTTTTGTCCGAACCCCCTGGCAAGGGTCTAGGGCCACGCAAGAGCCCCTGGGAGCATTCTGGGGAGAGGTGAGGCATGGTTCCCAGTCCCGTCTCTCTCCCCAGGTGACTTACCCTTTCTGACTTCGCAGGGGGTGTGAATGTCAGAGCTGTCTCCATGCGGGGTCAGTTAGTCACTACCAATACCTAAGCAACCACTCACATTGCTGTATTTTTAATAAAGTTGTGGCCAAAATTATGCCAAAAACCTTAAACAAAAATCAAGTGTCATTGTGTTCTTATTTGGGATGTCTTGGGGACCTCGACACGCGAAGACTGCTGAAGTTCCTAATCCTTTCACAATTCACCTGGATTTAGTAGTCACTAAAGGTAACTTCTGCACTATAGTGTTATGTATAATCTAACAGGTGACTTAAAAAAGAAAACAACCACAGAAAAGCAAAAACACGTTATTTTGTGCCAGGCACTGACAGAGACGTGAGTAGAATTGGAATCTGTCCAGAAATGACTAATTAGTGTACCACTCAACTCCCATCACCTGTCTGGCCCAATTCAGCTGAATGCCACAATTGAATATTTACATTCTCAAAAGCCAATGACACCACTCTGCCAGCTTACATCCCCCACCCCTACAAAATTCTGATATCTGCATTCAAGAGCATAAATTCTCTCTATATATTTTTTAAAAAAAACACTTAAGAACTTTGTGTGTGTAAAATTAATGCTGCTTGGTAATGAAAATGGCAATACAATTTATTAAATAGCTGGTACTTAAATTATTCAATTTTCTCATTAATTCTGCGGTATGTGCCTAGCTTCAGCAATTACTTGTTCATTAATAAGGGACATTCCTTGCAATATATTTATAGCAAGCCGACCGCAGAAGAAGCAGTCCTGATTGAAGTAGTCATAGAAATCAATGCATGCATGACAGGAAAATCAAGGAAGGGAAAGTGGCAGTATTCTCTGCATGGAAAAGGTTCCAGATCCAATCCCTGGAACACTCGAGACCTGCCATCAATCAGAGCCAACAGTATTGAACTGAATGGACCAGTGTTCTGGCTTGGTATAAGGCATCTTCCTATGTCCCCAAGATTCCAATAGTCTTCTGCAGAGAGAACAAAATGTATTGTTTGCCTTCTCCTCCCATCTGTATTTACGAAAAATTGTTTGCAAAATTCCCTCCCACTCCCCAAACAACCTGTTACATCCAAACCTTGTTTTCACTAAGCTGCTCAACCTGCATCTGGTAGTGTGGAATAAAAACGGCTTCTCAAATTTTTCGAGAGTATTTGAGGGCATCAGAATCCTCCCCCCATATTCTGATGACCTCAAATACTCTGGAAAAAAATTGAGAAGCCATTTTTATTATTGGGAAAGAGATATTTGCCAAATGGTTTATTAACCCCCTCAGAAAATTTCAGCTCACTTTGTGTTGAAGAAAAATCTGTTGTTAGTCTGTATTGGTCTGTGAAGGAAGCAGGGATCTAAGGGAGGAACAGAAAGAGGACCTAAGCCTGTACTATCTGTTAAGTTGTGGGTGAACATATCAGACGACACAGCGATTCTTCAAACAGCTCTTGTTTATTCACAGGCCAGAACAGAACTGAACTGAAGGGTTCAGCCAGCCTGCTTATATAGAGCTCCACTACAACGCAACTGTAACCACTTTCTGTAACTATCCAATCACTGAACGTCACTTTCAATACCTCATTTGCATATGTGGACCTGAGTGAAAACTATTTACAGTATCCCCCTGCTGGCCCAGGGTGAGAACTTCAGTACATAACACTTGCTTCAATGATATTAAGATAATATTTATATTTATTGGTTGGTTGGTTACAGTTATATACCACCTTTTTGCTAAGGCACCCAAGATTATTTACAATCTCAAAGGACTAAAATAACAGGAGAGGAGGAACCAGCTGGAGCAGGCCCTCTTGTTATCTGTGTCTCCATCCCTCATCCTCTTCTTAAAAACAAAAACAAAAATTAAACAACATTAGAACTGGATCACAGTTGCACCCAAAATTCATGGAAATGAGGGAGACCATTTGGTCTGGGACAACTGAATTCTCCAATAGTTCAGAAAGGGCTGAGGAGGGTTGGGGGAATGGCAGAAAACTGTTTTCTGACAAATTTAAACTCCATCCTAGGCCACCCCTCACAAACTAGACATCAGTGGGGAAGTTTGTCACCAACCTTCTTTCAAATATGCTAATTTTCTGTGGGCAAGATTGTGTTGTCGCAGTCCAGGCAGAAGTTTATCACCTCAGCAAAGACCTTTACTCTTTGGGGAAAGCATTCATTTTAAATGTGCTTTAAATGTATGGGGCAGATGTGACCTAAGTAACAGAAAACTGACATGGAACAGGACTAGGCTTGTCAGTCCGAAGGTCGGCTGTTTGAATCCCCATGACGGAATGAGCTCCCAGTGTGATGTAGTGGTTAAGAGCAGTGGACTCATAATCTGGTGAACCAGGTTTGTGTCCCCACTCCACCACATGCAGCTGCTGGGTGACCTTGGGCCACTCACACTTCTTTGAAGTCTCTCAGCCCCACTCACCTCACAGAGTGCTTGTTGTGGAGGAGGAAGGGAAAGGAGAATGTTAGCCGCTTTGAGACTCCTTCAGGTAGTGATAAAGCGGGATATCAAATCCAAGCTCCTCTTCTTCTTCTGTCCCAGCTCCTGCCAACCTAGCAGTTCAAAAGCACACTAGTGCAAGTAGATAAATAGGTACCACTGCAGTGGGAAGGTAAACAGCATTTCCATGTGCTCTGGTTTCCATCCCATTGTGCCAGAAGCAGTTTAGTCATGCTGGCCACATGACCTGTAAAGCTGTCTCTGGACAAACACCAGCTCCCTGGGCCTGAAAGCGAGATGAGTGTCGCAACCCCATAGTCGCCTTTGACTGGATTTAACCTTCCAGGGGTCCTTTACCTTTTTTACGTAGTATCGTTTGTCCAGGTGAAGAAATGGGTTTCTGTGTAGCAAGTTTAAAACTGACTCAACCCCCCCCCCTTTTCTTCTTTCAAAAGAGAGCATTTTAAAATGCGTAAAACTTGAGCTGTTGAGCAAAAACATAATACGGACACAACTGCATAAACAAGCTCTCTCCTTTATCAGTCACGGCAAGGGATGACCCTGGCTCTCTAGAGGAACAAAGAAAACACGTCAGCACTTTATCTTTTGTGCTGACCACAGAAATACGTGCAGACTGATGTCCAGGGAAAATGCCAAAAGCATGTTCCCGGAGATTATGACCTCTTCCCAGATAAGAGGAGGACGAAGTAGATCCTTTTATGGTCAGAAGTACAGGAAGTAAGATCCTTTTATGGTTGAGAGTACCAGAGCAGCAACATATGTGATGTCAACCTGCGTACATAGGCTGGCGTGGTTGGGCTCCTAGGGGAGAAGGGAGAGGGTGCCTGGAGGATATATATACTGCATGAAACCTGTCATTTCTTTGGACTTGCTGTGGACTCACCACGCAAGTGCCTTCTGCTATCTGGAGAGCAGAATAAACTCTTTCTTTGAACCAGCTCGGTGTCATTTGACTTCCTTCTTCCTGTCCCGGAGCAACGCAGACCCAATCAGTGAACTCCAATAAGGCTACACAGGCATTCATGCTAAAGTGCAAATAAATCTGTGTGGCTGCTACATCCACAACCTGGAAACAGTCTCAGCCAATATCCTCTTGGCAACTTTGTTGAACACTTCCAGTCTGAAAACTAGACTACCTTTTCCAGTCCTTTTTGCTCAAACTAGATTAAATGCAGCTGTTCCCAATCTCCTTGTCCATGGACACTTTCTCACCTTCCGAGGTGCTCCAAAATGACCCTGTTTGCAGCTGCAATGATCTGCTTTACAGGTCCCATAATAATTACCCCCCTTAGTGACCAAGTCACATCCACAGTAACGGGAAGCTTTGAATAATAGGTCATCCTGGCTAATAACCCCATTATATTAGACAATTCAATAGTGCACTCGGTGACGGAAGTCAGAGTTTTCTTTGGGGAATCTAACCCACATAGAATACTGAGACAGCAAGGTGCCCAAAATGGTTATAAAAAGCCATTTCTCTAATAAAATAATTGCGCCATTTGAAGTGTTTTGTCGCTTCAAGATATCGCTCTGTCCTCTTGGATTTGACTGTGTCAGAGGCTTTTGAAGCAATTTACAAGATAGTTTGGGTGGAAGTCGATTGTGAGCTAAATAGGTTATTATACTAAGGAAAGGACTACATGACAGAGGGTGAAGTAATTTTTAAAATGGGCCTGCTAGCGGTTGGCTGAGATGTCAGGTGTTATCTATAAACGTAAAGATACAAGGACAAAGCTGGCACTGAATAACACTTTGCTCCACCCCAGTGACATTAATAGGGTATGTTCAGGACACACATCACTGAAGGATAGATCCCTAAGGGCATAGTCCATAAATCACTTGCTCTAATGTTGTCTCACTGATGTTGGTAGACCTTTACAGGGACAAAAGGTTTGTAGACTGTAGGGACTTTTCAATTTGAACCTTTTAAATCTCTGTTTTGTAAGCAAACTGCACCGTGCCCCAAATCAAATCACATCTATAGTGCAGTAATACTGATAGACTAGATTCTAAGCCGGAAAAAAGCCACAATACAGTAGAATTTCTTTAACTGAGGCTGGTTAAAGATGATTGTCTATAGCAGAAAGTTGGCTTTACAATTATGAAATTATCAAATTTCAGATGAAAATATTAACACTTTGCTTGTTCCAAGGAGCTTTCAGTCTAAAATAGATAATGGGTGAAACAAAAAAAAGGGAGAGGCAAGAGATTCATGTTAGTGTTTCTGTGCTGGATCCTAACATTCCTTTAATACAGTCAACTCGCAACTTGCTCACATTTAACTTGCATGAGTTCAACTTTACATAGAATCATAGAATCATAGAATCATGGTTGAGGGCTAGCCAGTTGAAATCACATAACTGAAATGCACATGAGTTGGAGAGCTTAAAAGCTCTTTTTGCTCTGCCTTGCCTACTGGGCTCTGGTAATTTTGCCCAAGATCTAAGATGGTCCCCTGAGATCCTACAAAAGCCTCCCAGAGCCCAGTAGGCAAGGTAGAGAACTTAAAAGCTATCTGCCTTGCTTGGGGAGACTTGTTCAGTTTGCCAACTCTGGAAGCTAAGAAGGGTTGTGTGCAGCCAGTTCCAATGGGTTGGTTTGGGTATACACGTTGAGTATACGTTTTTTGCATATATGCACCATCTCCAGAATGAAATCCCCACGCAAGATGTGTATCGACCGTACAGTCCTACATTACCTGTTGCATTATGGAACTGTGGCTTGCTTACAGCTATACTGCCATGTCTTGCTAGTTTTCAAATTACAGTGGTACCTCGGGTTAAGGACTTAATTCGTTCTGGTGTTCTGTTCTTAACCTGAAACTGTTCTTAACCTGAGGTACCACTTTAGCTAATGGGGCCTCCCGCTGCCACTGCGCCGCCACCACTCAATTTCTGTTCTCATCCTGAAGCAAAGTTCTTAACCCGAGGTACTATTCTGGGTTAGCGGAGTCTGTAACCTGAAGCATTTGTAACCTGAAGCGTCTGAAACCTGAAGCATCTGTAACCTGAAGCGTCTGTAACCCGAGGTCCCACTGTACAGGAAAGAACTGTATGCCAGAATGCCACCCCAAATTTTGTCACGTGAAATGACGGCGTAGAAAATGCCATGGTTTTCTATGCTGACATGCCGGCAAGCAGAATTTTACTGGAAGCAAATAACACGGAAATGAACACTAAACTTCCTTTAGATTCTGGTAGTTTTCAAAAAGCGGGTTTGTGCGTCGAGCCCCAAAACCCCTACCCATGGAAATAAAGACACCAAGGAGATGGAATTTAGTTTAAAGGTTAATGGGCAAATTTAGGCCTCAACTTTATTGAATACACAAGTGTGAGTGGTATTGGCTTAGGCATTGGTATCTAATGACTGTAACTGGCTCCTGCCCACCTAGCAGGGAGCCTGCAAAGGATAAACTACCAGCAGAGGGAGCGCCATCAATGTATATTGACTGGAGCTCGCCCCTAGGGTTCCCGGGGGTCCTGGCATGGCCCTAGCCCCTCCCCAGGCTTCGTACGATATCCAGACCCCCGAATTCCTTTAACGGCATGCCCTATCAAATGGAGGGGCAGGTGATGGCCGCATCCTCCCTCCTCACATTCCCCTAAACCAATGCCTAACTGCCAAACCTTACCAAGTTGTGACGATTGCTGAGAGGTAGCAAAAACCAAGTGGCCACTGCCAATTTGCCACATTGGACAAAATTCCTACCCAGCCCCTGTCCCAAAACAGGCAACCAACCAAAGTCCAAAGCAAGGCCAGACACCATCCTAACAACAGGGCAGGTGGGTGGGTGTTCGGTAGCGCGAAGCAAGTGGGGTTCCTCACATCGTGCTGCCACTTAACAACAAAGCCCCAAATCATGCCACCAAGCCGACTGGCCAAAAAGCGGTGGCACAATTATAATACCACCAGCCCAGGTCGGGGGGGGGGGGGTCCCGGGGCCACACGCAACATGGACCCTCTGTGAGGAGGATCCAACTTATGTCACGTGAAAGAGAATATAAAATATGGGAATTATCCGGTCACGAAATATCATGAAAATGGGCTAAAACGGTGTCTGAATGTAGCCTGACTCTTAGATTCCAGAATTCGTTCACAAAACATTAATATTCTGGATTCTCACTCACGAGGAGAGATACCTGGATGTTGTTGCCATCTACAGTCATATGCCAAAGCATGCATATTTCTGTGATGCATGCGTCTGGCTGCGACATATACTTTCCAAGCTCAGGAATATTGGCAGGCCTCTCCTGCTGATTCTGCAGTACAATTGAGCACTTCTGCACTCTCAGAGATGCCTGTTTCTCTTTGGCTTGTCTCTCACAGAAGAGGTTTTAATCCCTGGAGACCTTTTGAAAAGATTAGTGGGCAGGCAAGGGTTTCTGATCAATATTCCCTTTTCCCTTAGCAGACACAAGCGTGCAAGGCTGGGCTGTGTGTGAAGTATGGCTGAGTGTTTAATGGCACAAGTAGTTGGCTATGCAATTGCTCGCATTACAGGCTTCTAATTCATTACTTAAGAAAAGGTCTCTAAGAAACAGAACCCAGAAAAGAAAAGAGCATCTTTCTGTTCTTTTCTTGACACATCTTTACCTCAAAGAAAACACATCTTACTGCAGGTCAGAAAATATATGTGCCCATGCAGATTTCAGGTATTCAGGTTTATTAGTCTGCTGACGTTTCCTGTAATCATGAATTTAATTGCTTTTGTGTGGCACTTCTTGAGTGTTTGAAGTGCTTCACATATATTTCATTGTCATGGAAATCCTTATAATTGCCCTGTAAATACACCAGTATTATTATCTCAGAGATGTAGGTGTAGAGGGTAGGTGTAGAGGTTAGCTGAGGAAGCCAAGACTGAGAGACAATACTGTTGCATCATGCTACAATAAGAATAAAAATAGTGCAGTATTGGGGGGGGGGGGACAAGAAGACTGTAATTTCAAATGCTCTGGGTGTTCTATCCTTTAATAATTTTTCAACACAGACCTGAAAAATCTTCCGAGAACAAAATGGACTGCTTCCATCTCCTGAGAGGTTCATTATTGTCTGTCTCTTTTGAAGGCCACAACAAAATTTAACCTAAGAACCTCCATCTCTCTTGATGCAGCCAATCAACAGTTGCTTTATTCTTCCATTCTTTGCTGAGTGAGCAGCTGACGTCTGGAATCCTACCAGCTATGTTGGATACAGTCCTGAATTTACTTCCCACCAGACAATCTTCATTGTCTCCTACAAAACTGGCTGCTAGCCTGAATGAAAAGAAAGATGGGGCTTTATAAGTGCTGTGAAATCACTGGAGCTTGAACCTTTCAGAAATGTTAATGGGGGTGTTTACTGGGGAGCACAGAGATGTTGCTAGCTGCTGTCCTAAGAATTGTGTTGTGCTGTTACTATTGCCTCTACTGTCAGTTGGAATGAGTGGGATTTCATTGCTCTGAAATTTAGAGTGAACCTACCGGATTTCTAAAAGCTATGGTTTTCCCAGTAGTGATGTATGGAAGTGAAACCTGGACCATAAAGAAGGCTGATCGCCGAATAATTGATGCTTTTGAATTATGGTGCTGGAGGAGACTCTTGAGAGTCCCATGGACTGCAAGAAGATCAAATCTATCCATTCTTGAGGAAATCAGCCCTGAGTGCTCACTGGAAGGACAGAGCCAGAAGCTGAGGCTCCAATACTTTGGCCACCTCACGAGAAGAGAAGACTCCCTGGAAAAGACCCTGATGTTGGGAAAGATGGAGGGCACAAGGAGAAGGGGACAACAGAGGACGAGATGGTTGGATAGTGTTCTCGAAGCTACCAACATGAGTTTGACCAAACTGCGGGAGGCAGTGGAAGACAGAAGTGCCTGGCGTGCTCTGGTCCATGGGGTCATGAAGAGTCGGACATGACTAAATGACTATACAACAACAACCTGATTTCTAACTCCTGGACTGGACTAACTCTGGATTTAGTTCACAGGTTGACAAACCCTCACCTGGCATGGTTGGAGGGCTGCTGCTACAAGCATAGCTGCAAAGCAGCCAATAGGCCTTGTATCACATGCACTGTCCCAATGGGAATAATGATACCTCATGAGTAGGTAGTGGGGGTAGCCATTTAGCCCCTCCCCGTGACAGTGCCCCTAGGAATGATGCTATGTCTTGGTGGAGCCCTAGTCCCATTGGCCAATGGAACAGAAATAACATCCATGTACTCATGAGCAGCCTTGTTGCTGCAGTTTCAGAAACAAATAAAAAATGAGCAAAAATCCTTTGCTGCATTATATCCCAATTGTAAATCTCCATCCTGCCCTCCCACTCCAATAAATAGAAATTCCCCATTTGCCACTGCAAATCAGCCAGTCGGCGGGCTTCCATGCTATTGGATTAAGCTCAGAGTACTTACTCAGATCAATCTGATATTGATTTTATTACTTTATTTGATTTTACTTTAGGGTTCTACTTAGGGTTGCCATACTTCAAACGTTTTGCCCCAAAAACTTGTTGAACTTTTTTTTTTTGAAAAATCTCAAGAAAAATGAAGATGTTTAGCTATTTTTAAGGGGAATCGCCAAAAACCACACTGCTAGCAGACATTGCCATACGTCTGGATTTTTCCGGACATTTCAGCAATTTCCACCTGGACACAGTTTTCGATGGCTGATTGTCGGCTATGTCCAGGTGTATGGCAACCCTAACTTTATTCTTAATCAAAATGGGTGGCATTACTATACTCTTGTGCCTTAGAAGTGTCTTGTTTGTCAGTTTAGATGGAATGAAGAGTGCCTCTGATTTTACTTTAGAAACAGTCGCTTGCCTCAATATCAAAAGTTTGGGAAGCGTTGCTCTAGGTATTGACTGATAATGGATTAACAATGGATCACTTCATCTTCTGTGGGGAAGCTTATGTAAACAGTGATGCTGATTGAATTCACCCTCAAGTTTGCCTTCCCAGAAGCTGAAGGAAGTAGTGTGTGGGGTGAGAACAAATCTCTTTCCTTAAGTGATAGAATAATTTCAAAAATCAAGTATCAGCATTGGCCATTAAAAAAAAATGCTCTGGTGTTGCAGAGGTCATTTCTACAGACACAGTAAATCAATATGTAATAAGCCAAACTAGACATTATGTATTCTAACACATTCCAAAAGGATGGCTAGATAAAGTGGCAGTTACCAATTTAAAAGCTTTCTGCCTTCAGGGAATCCTATCTACACCTGCCTGCCTCCTGAGAAATACCTGAATAGCTCACAGTGGTGGGGGGGGCAGAGTCACAGAGTGGCCCAATGTCAGGGACAGTGCTGAGGAGGGCTGCACAAATGAGGAATGGTGGAGCCTTCCCCTGCTCTTTATTAGGATCCTGAATCTTCCCAGGAGCAGTGGGACAGTATAGATTTGGAACAGTGGTTCACAGAGGGACATAGTTCAGAAGACAAAAGTTGGGAAGAACTGGGTGGTGAACAGCTAGGAGAAGAAGAACTGGGAGAGAGAGAGTTAACTGACTCTCTTTCTTGCTTGAAAGCCCACATCTGCCCAGCCCAAGGTCAGGTTAGGTGACCTGGAAACTGCAGTTAATCCAGAATGCGGCAGCTAGACTGGTGACTGGGAGTGGCTGCCGGGACCACATAACACCGGTTCTGAGAGATCCGCATTGGCTCCCAGTACGTTTCCAAGCACAATTCAAAGTGTTGGTGCTGACCTTTAAAGCCCTAAACGGCCTCGGTCCTGTATACCTGAAGGAGCGTCTCCACCCCCATCGTTCTATCCAGACACTGAGGTCCAGCTCCGAAGGCCTTCTGGAGGTTCCGTCATTGCAAGAAGTGCGGTTACAGGGAACCAGACAGAGGGCCTTTTTGGTAGTGGCGGCCATGCCGTGGAACGCCCTCCCTTCAGATGTGAAGGAAATAAGCAGCTATCCTATCTTTAAAAGACATCTGAAGGCAGCCCTGCTCAAGGAAATTTTTAATATTTAATGCTGTACTGTTTTTAACACTTGATTGGGCGGGGTATAAATAATAAATTATTATTATTATTATTATTATTATTATTATTATTATGTGGTTGAGAGATCAGGTTGCAAGATGAGGAAATGATGAGGGTGACTTGGTGGGGGGAGTGGGTGTAAACGTTAATTGGGAGCAGCTTCACTCCGAGAATGGACTCTTCATTCTTTTGCTGTGATCCTTAAAAATCTCTCTCAATGGTAAGAGACTTTATTTGCTTTGTTCTGCTTATCCACGGGCAAAGGGAGGGAGGAAGCCACTTCCCCAAAGCCTGACACCCTCCAAATACCAGCATCTAGAACTCCTCTTGGTACAAATGTGTGGTTCCAACCATGCCCCACTCTACCTGCTCTAGCCAGGTAAACAGCAGCAATGCAGGTGTCTGGAGGAAAGCTCTACAGCACTTCCCTCACCACTAGTGGGACCTCCCACAGAATCTATGCATGCTACAGAGGATTGCAGAACATAGTCTGGGGCATATGCTCCAGCTATGTAAGGTGTTAGCCCGGCATGTGGAGCTGGGCCTCACCATTATTACCATGAATAAACTGACAGTGCAATGAAGAACACACCCAATGCCACAGGACGGGCATGATGACTTTTGCTTTCAAGAACTCAGTACGATAAAATAAGAAGAAGAAGAAGAAGAAGAAGAAGAAGAATTCTACCCCCACCCCACCTCACCCAGTGTGTTTGAATATACGTGATTTCTGTTTTACGCACTAATC
The DNA here is from genome assembly GCF_965153285.1 of Podarcis tiliguerta. Lineage (NCBI taxonomy): Eukaryota > Metazoa > Chordata > Lepidosauria > Squamata > Lacertidae > Podarcis > Podarcis tiliguerta. The sequence goes on along the minus strand of NC_139542.1, from coordinate 61,888,609 downwards.
CCAGAACGCAACCCTCATGTAAGCTGAGTTTCACCTGCATGCCAGTTTTCAGTTATCTTGTACTATAAATCAGGGGTTGTGCCTGCAGGCACCCACTAGTAGAAAGCACTGCACTTGCAGAAGCTCTCGGTAAATGTCCCTCCAGCCCACCATGCTGTTCATCCTTCATGCTCAATTGTGGTTTAGTTTTGTTTGGCCTGTCCAGAACAGAAGGGAGAGTGGGTGCCCAGTTCTGCCATCAAATGTAATGTAGCTATGTAGTAGTAGTAGTAGTAGTAGTAGTAATAATAATAATAATAATATAATTCATATACCAGCCTATACCCACAGGTTTTGGGGCAGTTATGAGGGAACTACTCAATGTCCAGATATAGTCTGAAAAGGAAACTTTGTTGCTCCTGTGTAGAATGTTGATGGAAGTGTGGCGATGATGGAAACAAACCCCAGGTATCATACATGTTGTGCTGTGACTTCAAGTGATAAATTAAAATCACTCCTGATATTACAAGTCATGCCACATTCTAATTAAGCAACTTCTGAAGTGTGAACAATTAGTCCAGAGCCAAAATATTACAGTTTTGTGAATTGGATGAAATCGCTTTTCTGTTCTCTTTTTTCTTATGACAGTGTTGTTGCTGTTTATACCCCTGCCATTCTAATCTGTGGAAGCCACAGTTTCTCATTTTGCATTGTCTGACAATGCTCTCTAGAAAGCCCCATGTCTGGTTGGGTAAACACAGTGACTTGTGGCGCAATGCAACCGGCAACCATATGTTCATCTGCAGTTGACAACTAGATGAGCTCACATTATTCTAACTGCTCCTACAGATGGTTATAGCAGGGCTTCTCCTGTTTCCCCCCACTCTCTGTTTTTGTTACTTTGGGATGTTCCCAGACATTTGCAATCTGGTTCATGATGTGCACTTAACTTCCTGAGATCTGAAGGAAGGAAGAGGTAGAGAATGGCATGGCCCAAAGCATTTTTATTTATGACAACATCTTTTCAATGTTCTTTGTCTGCATGAGAGGAAGCACAGTTTCAATTATTCCCTTGAAATGCGGATCAAGCACTCTTGCCAACACACATTCTGTCCTTTCAAACATTTCCCTGTCGCTGAAGTCTATAGACAGCTTAAAAGCTAGGCCTTCTGCCAGGGTTAGTTCAGCTCTGTGCCTTGTAGCTTTCAGATTCAGTTTGTGTTTGTTCAAAGCTGATGTGCAGATACTTCCTAATTGACAGCTCCTGAATTTAACCTGCAACATCAGGGTGGATTCCTTGTTGAGAAATGGGGCTGAGGTTGGAATCAACAAAAAATAATATTATTTATTTTTTAACTCAAAATATTTGTTGTTCTGATTGCTTGTCTGATTTCATAGAAAACAAAGAATCTGATTCCTAGTTTGATAGTTCCTCATGAAGACTTCCAAAGTTTGTACATATCACACATGGAGAATCAATATAATGCAACCCTCTGAGCTAGGCATAATTGTCAAAGAATTTCACCTAATTCAAAATACAGAACTAATCTGGAGGTCCCTGCTCAGCCTAACATATACAAGGGATTTTGAGGAATACCAAAGAGTTTCTGTCTAATGAAATACTTGGGTCCATTGGCATGGTGCTGGTAAAAGGTAAAATAAAATGCTAGAATGCTTCCATGCATCAAATTCAGTCTGCATGCCAAAAGCTCCATGTGTGTATATAGGCTTCTCTGAAATGATAGTTTTCTAAGTTCAGGAGGAGAATAGTGTTAGAGTTCTTCAGTGGAATCCCTGATCTGGACCTTGTGTAGAAATAAATTAGCTTTCCACCCCAAGAACGAGTTTCACAACTTTAGTGCAGAACAGTCTTGAATACTAGTTACAAAAGATAAATGTTAAAAAGTTCAGTGCTTTAAGCCCTTTACACAGTTCAGTAAACTGTCCTCTCTCTAATCCCAGAGAGAGATCCTAATATAGTACAGTGATACCTTGGGTTAAAGAAGCTTCAGGTTACAGACTTCGCTAACCCAGAAATAGTACCTCGGGTCAAGAACTTTGCTTTAGGATGAGAACAGAAATTGTGCGGTGTTGGCACGGCGGCAGCAGGAGGACCCATTAGCTAAAGTGGTACCTCAGGTTAAGAACCGTTTCAGGTTAAGAACGGACCTCCAGAACGAATTAAGTTCTTAACCCGAGGTACCACTGTACCTCATAACAGAGTCTAGCTTCATCTGCCACTGCTGCTGCTAATTTCCTCTCCATCTGTGAGAAATCTGCAGCTTGGATTTCCATTGTTGAATTATCATGTAGCCTAACCCTGTGAAATGGAAAGCATCAGCCTTCTGTTTTTACCTAGATGAGAGCAAATAAACTGAAGCTCAATCCACAGGAGGCACTGTTAGTGGGTGGTTTCCTAGACCAGATGGATATAAGATTGCCGCTCTTGATGGGGATATACCCTTTCTGAAGGTACTTCTGGAACCATTCTTGTTGTTTGAGGCTCAAGTGGCCTCCGTGGCAAACAGTGCCTTCCATTAACTTCAGCTGGTGGCCCTGTCTAATTTATGTCATCTATGCTCTGATAACCTCTATAATAGATTACTGCAATGCATTCTATGTGTGCCTGCCTCTGAAAATGGTTCAGAAACTTCAACTGGTACAGAATTCAATGGCCAGGTTGCTCACTGCTTTGAACTTGTAACATCAATCCTGGTCTGAGTGCACGGGCTGCCAATTAGTTTCTGGGTCCAATTTAAAGTGCTGCAATCATCACCTGAGACACTTCATCAACTGCCTCTTCCACAAGAGGTCCACAGGGTGTCAATTTGAAAACAGGCCTTTTTTTGTGGCGGCTCCCACTTATCCCCATTTCTCTTGGGGATGCTGTCCCCAAGAATAATTGCCTGGTGCCTTCATTACATATCTTTAGGCACCAAGCAAAAACATTCCTCTTCTCCCAGGCCTTTGCCCAATTAAACCATCTATTAAATGGGGTGGAGGGTATTGCTTTATTTGCTACTATGTTATGTTTTTATGTTTTTACAATGTAAACAACCTTATGCTCCTCCAGTAATGGGCAGTGCAGTAATTTAATAAATAAGCAAAATAAAATATAGAGTGGAACTGCTCTGTTAATGTAAACTACTCTGCTTTGCAAATGGAAACCTTTACTAAGTTGTAACTTTCATGCATACAGATGTTACATTTTATGCATATTAAACTTATAATTTCAACAAATACATCCACTGAAATCAAGTTCAGTCCATTGCATTAAATGGGTCTATTCTGATTAAAACTAATGTTTTACTTTACCCAGGGAGTCTTTGATGGCATACGAGAACAGTCCAACACAGGATCACTGAGATTTTTGTCATCTGATGCTGGAAATTCTTGTATTCTGAGGCTGGTGTGGCATCCTGTAGTCTTATAACTGGGACGGCTCAGGCCATTGCCCATATTTCTTGTTTTGTGATGTCAAGTTAGGATACATCTTTTTCCTCATGCATCTGGAGATGGCTGATTTAAATGATTAGTTACTTCTTCTTCTGGACTATTGTTTTATGATATTCATTGGTTTTATGGTTTGTATGAAATATTGCTATGCTGTATTTTCATTAATTGTGTGCATTCAGGTGGAAGGGTGGGTTACAAATTCTTCAACTACTATTCTTAATGATGATAATGATATCTGAATGATAATGAAGTGGCGCTCTGTAGTTTGGATTTATCACATAGGTAAACCAATTGTTCTGGACTTGTGGATTTAGGTGATCTACCTTCATATTCTCTAATGAGCTTTTCAAGGCAAATGTCTTTTTATTCAGAAAATTGCTTATTCCAAAACTTGGTTATAATTGTTCTTGTGATTTCTAAGCTATGGTAAACACATATATTAAGCGGTTATGTGTCAAACTTCATCAATATCATTTTCTGGTAGGAAGTTATTGATGACTAAAATTAAGTTGTGCAAGCACCACTGACATCATCTTATGTCAAGCAAATAATCTTTGAATCATTTTCTACCCTGATGAACATGGAAGACAGTCAAAATCATTATGATTCTATGTACTTGCCAGTATGCTTTGCTGAAACAAAAAAAGGGGAACTATTCATTTTGAAGCACCAAATGTTCTGTATTAAACTGTTTCTTTTAGCGTTCCAAATATTATGGTAGCTGACTGAAGGGAAAAGGAAGAATGTGTAATGCTGTTGCTAATATATCAGCCAGGCGTCAATCACTAAGAAAGGTCATACGCAGTTAATTTAAAACAAAGGCTGTAGTGTACATTTGGTTGTGAATTTTTTAGTGGGGGCGGGGGATGTTTTCAGTCTCCTGAAGTATACACATAAAGCACACCAATCTTCACTCATCATTTTGGTTCCTAGTCAAAAGCTCTTTGTCGCATTCAGGCCCTGATCGTGAGTTTCCCTATGCTGGACTAGATGGGCCTTTGGTCCAATGCAGTAGGACCCTTCTCATGTTCTTAGATTGGGTGCTGCCTCTGTGCCATTAAAAAAAGAGAGCACTATTTCACTTACTGTCCTTTCTACATGATCCCAACCAATCTGTGATCATATAGTTCACTCTTAAAAATGGTGCATTTTAGAGCCAGCTACCTGTCTAACTAACCCTTGGCAAGCTTCATTAAGTAAGCTGCATTTCCAAGTAATGCCTTTTGCTGCCCTAGACAAGCATTCTTCTTCTTCTTCTTCTTCTTCTTCTTCTTCTTCTTCTTCTTCTTCTTCTTCTTCTTCTTCTTCCTCTTCTTCTTCTTCTTCTTCTTCTTCTTCTTCTTCTTCTTCTTCTATCACTTGTAGCTGAGTAAGATAGTCTTGCATAAACACAGTTTTAACAATGAGTCTGTAAGTGACTGTGGAGGCCAATTCTGGATCCACACATCCTTCCAAAGTGGGGACATAGGTTTCTGGGCAGGGGTTGATCATGGTGAGGGTTTGCCAAACGTGCCTTCCTCTTAGCACGTTTCTCCCTTGTGTCCTGAGTTTGTGTGTCTTCAAAGCCCATGATACCTTTGGTAAAGGCTGTTCTTCAACTGGAGCACTCGCAGGCAAGTGTTTCCCAATTGTTGGTGTTTATATTACATTTTTTCTTTAAAAAAATTGCCTTGAGATAGTCTTTAAACCTCTTTTGTTGACCACCAGCATTACGCTTTCCATTTTAAAGTTTGGATTAGAGTAGTTGCTTTGGAAGACGATAATCAGGCATCCACGCCACATGACCATTCCAATGAAGTTGATGTTGAAGAATCATTGCTTTGACACTGGTGATCTTTGCTTCTTCTAGTACACTAGTTCACCTGTCTTCCCAAGTGATGTGTAAAATTATAGGGTTCCATACACATTATTATAGGGTTCCATACTCAGATAGACTTTGTATTTGTGGTTTTGTCATGACCTTTGACTAGTACAATAAAGCTTACTTACTCCCTAGTTAATGTGATGAAGCCAATTCTTAGTGATGACAATGGATTCTGCCTTATTGGGTGGCTATTTTTACCTGTCTATATATTCCATACTTTCAAAGTAGTAGAAGGAGGGGCCACTTTTCATAAGTGGTAACAACTTCCATACAAAAGAAAAAGAACTCAGGTCAGATACAATGTATCAATAAATGCCTAATAGGAGAGCAGTATCACATAACTATTTCTGAGGCCAAGTACTGAATTAGATCAAATTGAATGACATCATAATATTTAATAGTCAATGAGATCTGGCTGTGTAATGACATCATTGAGGTCAAGCAAAGTCAGCTGAGAGAACAAGTGTCAGCAAACATTTTTTTACAAAAAGTGACAAAAATCATCAACAAAAGGCTCCCCATTCCACTCCAAAAAATGTCAGGAACACTTCTGCACATATATGTGTCTATGTGAATAAATAAATAGATACATAAATACATAGGAGGAAACTCCTAGGGGCCAAGGTCTCTTTGTCAAATGTAGTGTGAAACTATGGAGGAAAAGCATATCAACCATTATGTTCTTGAATAATCATAATGTTAGGCATTATCTGTCTAATACATCTGACTGGTGTACAAATATGTACACATTGTAAGATCTGATAATGTAATCCCTGCTTGGGATTGGAAAAGGCATAATATTGTGCTAAATCAGTTTGTGAGCAAAAGGGCAAAGGGGATTTGTGCTGAGGTTTTGCTGTTAGAAGCATTTGGATATAAGTGTGGTGCTCTGCATTTAACAACCCAGCAAGAGTGCCCACCAGGTCACAGGCCAGGGTGAAATATTGTAAATGTTTATGACTTTGCGCTGCTCTTCACCAGCTCTTTTAATAACCCTTCTGGAAAGGTTAAGTCAAGTAATCTACTCCGGGATCATAGCAGGCTTCATGAATGCCCAAATCTATATTGTGACCTCCAACATGGCATAAGTGATGAGGTCCCAGCACTTCAAGCGCATTAATTTTAGCCATCTCCTTTTTTCTACATCACTTTCCCCCAAATATTTTTGAAATTGAAAGTATCTGAGAATAGACTGCACCCAATACATGTTGCTGGGTGGATAAACTGATTGATGGATGGATTCCTGGGTTTATTTCTGTATTGATATATTTTAAATCAATTGTTCTTAATATAAAAAAATCACTCTTGAGATGACTAAGCATTGCATATGTGAATGAGCTTTACCAAATCTTGCCTCTGTTTTCATTTAGGCTAATATAGGTATTAGTGGTTCAGCTAGTAATATTTTTGGACCAGCTTGAAAAGTTAATGGAAAGCTGAATAATTTTACTGAACACATACGAGACTGTGCCTTAAACTTCATGAGAGACTCAGCAGTTCTTGATCTTCTTGCTGGGTAACATGAGAAGCTGTGGACAACATGGAAGGAAGGCTTCCACTATGCCAGTGTGAACTCAGTTTTATGAGGGTTAATGCTGGTGATGAGTGTGACTGAGGAGTTCTGCCTTGCTGTTATTGTATCCTCCCAGCTGTGACTCCAGAAAACTCCATTCTATCCAAGATATGTGCAGAGCAAGGGCTCAGGCAAGGAAGGCAAATGAAGTACCATTTTGCTTATGCTGATCTTGGTTAAAGGAGCCAAGGAAATAGTCCCAGCCCCAGAGTGTGTTAGGAGCTCATCCTACACTCGAGTAGGACCCTGGCAGAGACACATGCCCGACTGGCATGTTCTCTCCCACGTGGTCGATCGTTCAGGAGCTTCAAAAGCTTTCTTCAGCCCGAACATCACAGTGACCACTGCCAACAGACATCATCACACTTATGGATCCGCAGAGCCTTCACAGCTTGTGTGACAAACCTCAGCAACTCAGCATTTTGGCTAATCTACATTATTTACATATAAACACACACAGAGCACTGCAACATGGCTCCCTCTCTCTCTAGCCTCAGACAGCAAAGAGAAAGAACAATAGTCCCACTTCACGGAATAAGGTAACACAAACATCCTGTCTCTGTCATTTCCCACTCTGTGGAGTCAAAACATATACCGTCATGTGAAAGACAACAACCCCATGGCTGTAATCATGGCGCAGGAATTCTAACACAAATGCCTTTTTGCCTGAACTCTAAACTAATGAACGAATCCCAGGCATTTTCTTGTTTGGTCATCTCAGAGCTCTGTTGGAGGAAGCTGCAAGCCTGGAAGCATCACCCAAGAGAGGTAGACAAACTGACACTCATTGAAATGGCTTTAGGATTAGGAGTTTCTTGCAGGGATGTTCACTTGGTACTTCCCTTTGCACATAACATTCCTTCATTATCTGAACTTGCTTGACCTGAAAGTCCAGGGTGGGACCACTTCAGCACCTTGGCCAGCACCCTGGAACATTCCCCTTCCCTTGATCAGTTTCTCTTTTGTTCTGGATAGACTTCTCCCTATAGCACACAGCCTTTAAGAATTCTTTCTCCTTTTAGTTATCACAGAAAAAGACCTGGGGTGGGCTCAAGATAGGAGAGGGTTATGAGTGCATATGTAGATCTGGCACGAGGTGTAGGGTGGCAAAAGTGAGCAGAGACCATGAGGAGCAGCTCCTGGGTGGCCTTTGGAGACTGGAGTGCTAGGAGACAGGAATGGGGACCGCAGAGTCTGCACTGAAGGAAGAAGTTGAGTGGAGACCAGATGGAGTATTGCAGGTGAAAGCAGGTGGGGTTGTGGACTGCCAGAGAGGGAAAAGAAAACGAAACACTGGATTGGGAAGGTCCCAATCACATCCCAGGGTTTTCCCCTTCTGCTTCCAGGGCAGTCTCCCCCACCCCTCCCCATTTGCCGCCCCCTGAAATAATCCAATTGGGAAGCCTAGGAATGGACATAGGTAATTTCTTTGGATATGGAAAATAGTAGAGTGATGAAAGGATGGGTGTTTAAGAAAAAATGGAGAATTTTTCCAGTCTGAAATATGGATTGAAGACAGAGCTGTATTGATTCACATAGGGGCCTCTGCTAACTCAACAGAATCCCCTCCCCCACTGCCACACCTGAAATGGGAATAAATTGTGTAAAGCAAAGGTTTGGAAAGGTTTGTTCTGGGTGTGAAAAGAGGATCATTGCAATTTTTTACTTTGGTGGGCTACAATTGCCATTGTATCACATTCCAGATCTCGATCTTTCTCTCTGTATGAGAAAGAGAGAGACAGTATGTGTTTCTGTCAGAGGCTGGGAAAGTTAATCTGTTTTGTTCTAGTGGCTCTACTCCCCATTTTTGTGAGATTGCCTTATATGTCAAGACAGGTAGATCTGCACAGGTGATCTTGTATTTTGATGTTAATGTTTTGTTTTGGAACAAGCAACTATGTTTTGTGGCACCTTAAAGAATGACTGATTTTATCATGGCATAAGTGTTGGTGAGTGGGACATGTAGATAGTGAGATCAGAAGGAAATTAAACACATGTAGTACTGACTGGCAATTGCATTATTAATACTGGATGCCCACAAGAGCAGTTCACAACAAGCATAGAATACATGGTCCTCTGTTGTTCCTTTTGAGGTGTTAATGGGCAGGACACATGTGCTGTGACATCACTGGGACCCATCCCTAGATCGCAGGTTTGGCCCATGAAATCTCATGGTCAGGGATGCTCCTGACCTAACAGCCCAAGACATGGTTCTTGAGAATTATGTATCAAATGTATATTTTGAGATAAAATATAAAGGTAAAGGAATGTGTTGAGAAAAATATATATATATAAAGGGTAAAGGGTAAAGGGACCCCTGGTCATTAGGTCCAGTCGTGGCTGACTCTGGGGTTGCAGCACTCATCTCGCTTTATTTGCCGAGGAAGCTGGCATACAGCTTCCGGGTCATGTGGCCAGCATGGCTAAGATGCTTCTGGCGAACCAGAGCAGTGCATGGAAATGCCGTTTACCTTCCCGCCAGAGCAGTACCTATTTATCTACTTGCACCGAGCAATGGGAGCTCACCCCGTCATGGGGATTCAAACCGCCGACCTTCTGATCGGCAAGTCCTAGGCTCTGTGGTTTAACCCACAGCACGACCCATCTCCCCTTATATATATTTAGGAATGGATATATTCAGGAGAAAATATGTTTTAAAATCATATTTAAGTTGCTATTTAATTGCAAACGTTCATGTGAATCTTTTTGAGAAACAACAGCAAGCCAAATAAATCTCCGGTTTATGTGGAGCATGATTGCAACACAGACTCAAAATAAATTGATTTGCCCATCCCTAGGCATGCATGCTAACCATACATATCCCACTGCTATAGGTATTAAAAATAACCAAAATGAATGTCCTTATTTCTGTTAAATATTTTAAATATAAATTCAAATTTATCCAAGAGCATCTCATGTTGAAGATCAGCCCTTGCTGCCGCCACCCACTAAAATCTGACACAATGTCTCAGTGGTTCTTCCAATTTATTTGGCAAGAAGCAATCATTGCAGGACTTCCCCCTGGAAGATATTTTCTAGCTCATGTTGCTTTCCTCAGACAGTAATATTCCATTCCACAGCCCCTATTTATAGAAAAAGCCTGTTGCAACCCTCTTCAGCATCAATATCATTTAATTTCAAGTTTGGGGGTGGACAGAGGGAAGCATTACCAATTAAAATTGCCAACCAGAAATATTATATGACGACCCAATATAGGCACACCACCTATTCAAAATGGATGTGCTTAGGGCAGTCTGGAAAAATTCAAGCTTCCGCCTCTGGGGAAAATGTAAAAGAGTTTAGTTTGTGGCTAAATAAGAAAAGAGAGAGAGTCCCAAATCCTATAAGGGCCCAGCATATTTCTTGAGGAAATAATGAGGCGTATTGCCTCAAGCAAGTATTGCTCCCAAATGGCTATTAATTCATTAATCCCCAGGAAATGCCTTAGGCAGCCAGCACAAGCATTTCTCTGTACCAGACTTATAGGCATCTTTTCTGGAGCCTGAAAGAAAAGTCTCACTTCTCGCAGATGTGTGCAACCTCTCCCTTTATTTCTATGACCATACCTTTACCACCTTCCCACAAACTGGCTTCCAATATCTCCGGTGGTTTGGATCTCCATGCAGATGCAAATGTCCGTTGCATATGCAAATCATCATTGCATTTGCTTGTGCATCCATTTACCACTAAACGAAAAACCAAAATGAAAAAAGCCCAAAGATGCACTTGTGTAATTGCTCGTTGGTTTAAAGCTCCATCGTTTCTCCCGAGAGTTGTATCTAAACAGTACAATAAACCCCATTTTGGCAACCCGGTGTCAGAATCCATTACTGAGGATGAAGCAAAGGTCTGTATACAACCAGTTACTCAGATCAGCAAGTCAGCTGACCACCTATATAAGGGACAAGGTCTATCATCTGAAGCACTCTGTCCTAATGGTGCAAGGAGAATTCCTTGACTGGTATGACTGGTCTACTTTCAGTTTACTCTTTGAATGGTGGGAGGCAGCACCCAGCATTCTTGGGCAAGTGCCAGGGCCCAAGCTCCACAGAAAGGACCACCAATGCTTATACTTGTTTACTGGGTTCCATAGCCATATATTTGATGGCAGTGGCTGGCACTGAAAAGTTGCCTGCTAGATTGATTTTCCAGGCAGGCAAGATTCATGGTTAGGAAAACAGACAGGTGAGCCCACCATCATAGGAAAGGGAGGCAGCAAAGGGCACTTTGCTGGGAGATCCTCTTACCTGTTCCTTTGGTCAGAGATAGGTGGTGGCATAGTAGTTACAGTAAATTCCTGCCTGACATCTCTCTGATACAACTCAAGACCTGAGACCTGATGTGCACTGTGATCTGAAATTAGCTTTGAGTGGCAATACCCTCCTGTCAATTAATGCCAACACTTATAGCATTTGTTGTTGTTGTTTAGTCGTTCAGTCGTGTCCGACTCTTCGTGACCCATGGACCAGAGCACGCCAGGCACTCCTGTCTTCCACTGCCACCCCCAGTTTGGTCAGATTCATGTTTGTAGCTTCGAGAACACTGTCTAACCATCTCGTCCTCTGTCGTCCCCTTCTCCTTGTGCCCTCCATCTTTCCCAACATCAGGGTCTTTTCCAGTGAGTCTTCTCTTCTCATGAGGTGGCCAAAGTATTGGAGCCTCAGCTTCACAATCTGTCCTTCCAGTGAGCACTCAGGGCTGATTTCCTTAAGAATGGATGCATTTGATCTTCTTGCAGTCCATGGGACTCTCAAGAGTTTCCTCCAGCACCTTATAGCATACACTCCAACATTTTTCTGATGAAAATAGGGACATCCTATTCAAGAAGGAGAAGAAGAAGAAGAAGAAGTAGAAGAAGAAGAAGAAGAAGAAGAATACACCACCCATCTGACTGGGTTGCCCCAGCCACTCTGGGAGGCTTCCAGCATAAAAACATAAGACAACATTAAACATTTAAGAAAGCTTCCCTATACAGGGCTGCCTTCAGATGTCTTCTAAAGGTTGTATAGTTACTTATCTGCTTGACTTGGAGATCACATAACTCCATACTTTCCAACATTTCTCCTCTGAAAATAGGGACATCCTACCATACCTGTCAACATTTCTCTGATGAAAATGTCCTAAGATGTCCTAAGAAAAAGCAGGACATTATGGGATCAAATCAGAAATCCAGAACTATCCCTGGAAAATAGGGACACTCGGAGGGTCTGAAGTAGTATATGCTCCATTGTAATACATGTATTCTTCTTTCTTTCCTTCCTTCTACATATTCTTCCTTCCCTCTTTTCATGCAGAAACTTCAAATGAGGAAAGAAAAAAGTTTTAATATTTATGTCTTACATCTCTTTGCCTGATTGTGTGCTACATTTTGAATGTAGAATGCCTTTTTTCATTCTATGCATGTTGAAAACGTGAATCAAAGATCTAAAATTAAGCCAGTGTCAAAGATCAAACTTGTCCCCTGTGGCAGAAATGCTCAGGGATGACTTAATGTTGGGATTAAAACTGCAACATTGTCAGGAACTGAATGGAAGCATTCAGGAAAAATGCTATCCCATTACACTGACAAGAGTTCAGTTCTCCCATACAAAAATATTTCAAGAAACCACCTGCTTTCATCTTGGTCCATATAGGTCATTCATTTATATTATTAATTGTCCCTTTTACACTCTTTAACACAGTGGCCCTGTTGGAATCAGGCTCAAACTGGGTCAGACAATAAGATCTGTGGCTGTTTTTTCATCTCATCTCATTTAAATTTTTATTTTTATTTTTAAGCAGTCACAGAGGTGTAGGGATTGATTCAGAACATATTTGTAGTATGGGGAAAGAGAAGTTTAACTCTTCACATTACACTGGTTTTATGATGAAACACTCATTGCTATTTGCTCCATTAGTTAAAGCATATATACAATGCAAGCAAATAACTATTATAGGGAGATGATTTTCACTGGGGGGAAATGGCACTGGAGGAAAAGGCCTATCATTTTCCCACAATGCTGTAGTCTAAGTACAAGTCACGGTCACTTCTGAGTGCCCTGTGGCAACTGTTTACAAAAATGTAACAGTGGAACTGAAATGGAAATCCAGTCAACGATCCATTATCTCATCTAGTTAGAAACATATAATCATAACATTGGAAGAAACGTGGGAAGTCATCAAGTGCAACCCTCAAATAGCCAATGAATTGAACTGTTCATAGAGTCTCTTGAGGGTTTTCCTCAGGAAACAGCTGTAACTCACATGTCTAAAAGGCTAGTGTGGTGTAGTGGTTAAGAGTGGTAGTTTTGTAATCTGGGGAACCGGGTTCGCGTCTCCGCTCCTCCACATGCAGCTGCTGGGTGACCTTGGGCCAGTCACACTTCTCTGAAGTCTCTCAGCCCCACTCACCTCACAGAGTGTTTGTTGTGGGGGAGGAAGGGAAAGGAGAATGTTAGCCGCTTTGAGACTCCTGAAGGGGAGTGAAAGGCGGGATATCAAATCCAAACTCCTCTTCTTCTTCTAGCACATATGTGAGAGAGAAAGAGGAAGAGAGGCAACCCAAATTCAGTTCACTTTTAAAGGCGAGCTCACCTAATCACCACTTTATGAAACAATACATGAACTGAAACACAGCCATTCCTTGATATTCACACTCCTGCAACCTTTTCAGTGCAGTTCTCCAGGTACGCCACCTGTAGAAAAATGCATATACCAGGAGAACATGTGCATGAACTTGCATTATATTAGGGAAAATAACATGAAAACATGCATTATATTAAGCAAAATTGCAAACAAACATTTGGAAGAAATTTCACTAAAATGCAGATGAATTTTCATGTGGACTTTTTTATAAATATAAAAAATTGTAAACAGATGTGGATATGAGGAGAACATAAATTAAGATGGGGGGAAATGAGAAATGTAGATAAACTGAAACTGACATATGAACCTATCCCTACTTGGGAACATCATTTCTTCTATAGGGTGTTCAACTGAGCATATGCATCAGAACACCTTCCTTGACTCATTCATAATTATTCTGCTTATTATTTTATAATGAATGAATAATGAATGAATGAATGTGATGGCTTCCCTTGAAGATTTTTGCTTGGCTTTCTACAATTGCTTTGGTGTTCTGCCTCTACAGGAACTTTCATGCTTTGAATGTTGTTTTAGGTGATTTTTAGGTTGCAGCTATCCTAAAAAAAAAAGTGCATGAACCAAAAGTTCTGCTAATTCACTGAAAGCCAGGCTTTCCCTCTGTGTTACCAGGCTACTGGCCTTTATCCAGCCAAACCTGGGCCTTTAGCCTGTACATGATCTCGTCATTCTGCCTTCAGCCTGCCTGATTCTTGACTCTGAATCTTCAGTTTCCTTCTGTGTTTGCCTGTTGCCAAAAGCACTTGTCCGTCTTTGAACATAAGCAGTTGACAGAAATTTTGTCAGCCTTATTGAACATATTTCCTTTCCCTCAAGGAATCAAATTAGCACTGAATTTGGTTTTAGGAAATTTTTGTTCTTATTTTTTGGCAACAGCAGGCCACGGGCAGCGTTAATACTTACTAATAGCGTATGATTCATAATTCAACTTTCAGAATGGAACCAGTGCACACACATTTGCATAAGCTCATTGGGATGCCAAATGTTTACAGTGATTAATATATTCAAATTGTCTCTTTTTCCACAATTGCAGCTAGCCTACATATGCTTGATAAACAACAGGACTTTACTTTAAAATTGCGTTAGATGCCAGTTCAAATTCCTTCAATTGTTTCCCCATTGGATTGTCAAACTTGTCTGTTCCCCCATTTGTTTTCTCCCCCATCCACCCACTTCACGCCGAAAACGTCTGAATCACTGCCAAATTGCAATTCTTTTCTCTTTGCTTCTCATGCAAACAGTAGAAAGAAATGACATAATCTTCTTGCTCAACGCCTGGATTCCAAATTTATGGCTCTCGACAAATAAAAGACAACGGGCTGGGAGCAAGATCTTGAGGAAGAAAGCCGAAGAGCTGCACTGTACAGGGATCTCAAGAGCTGAATTGTCATATACACCATTGTTTAATAAAACACATCATTTATCAAGTGAAAGAGCCTAATAGGACTTGTGTATGCATGGATTTCCCCATGAGTTGTTTTCATGGTAGCTGTTTCTCTCCCAATAATAATAAAGGTGGATAGAGAACACTCATACTTTATTTTGCTCTTCAATCACCATCAATATACCACTCTGTATATTGTTGCCCTGAAGGGGAAGGAGGGGTCTAACAACTCTTAGGAGGCATTAACAAACGACAGTTCCCAGAATTCTTTGTGGGAAGCCATGGCTGTTTAAAATGGGTATTATGCTGCTTTGAATGTACAGTGTGTTGTTGTTGTTTAGTCGTGTCTGACTCTTTGTGACGCCATGGACCAGAGCATGCCAGGCGCTTCTGTCTTCCACTGCCTCCCACAGTTTGGTCAAACTCATGCTGGTAGCTTCGAGAACACTGTCCAACCATCTCATCCTCTGTCGTCCCCTTCTCCTTGTGCCCTCAATCTTTCCCAACATCAGGGTCTTTTCCAGGGAGTCTTCTCTTCTCATGAGGTTGCCAAAGTATTGGAGCCTCAGCTTCACAATCTGTCCTTCCAGTGAGCACTCAGGGCAGATTTCCTTAAGAATGGATAGGTTTGATCTTCTTGCGGTCCATGGGACTCTCAAGAGTCTCTTCCAGCACCAGAATTCAAAAGCATCAATTCTGGGAAAACCACTACTGGGAAAACCATAGCTTTTACTATATGGACCTTTGTTGGCAAGGTGATGTCTCTACTTTTTAATGTACAGTGTAGACGGGGCGAAAGATCCTACCTACAGAGAGGGGATTCAATACATTCTTGTGCATAGAGCTTGCTCTGGTACCTACAGCGGTACAAGCCTTCTGTCCACACACCCTATGCATCAAAACAATGGTCAATTTGCCACTCCTTGTATTATGTGGAGTACATCTTCTCTAACATTTGCATAACATTGCAAACATGCGCAAACTGCCCCTTGTGGATTTTCATCTGCATTGGCCTCATTAATAACACCCCAAGCCTCTTTTAGCCACTTCTGTTAATCTTCGCTGTGAATTAGGGCCACGGTTTTGTTGTGTGAACAAAAAAATAAGTCACATTTGTTATACGCAAACTCAAATGGCAAGGCTCCACTGATGTCATCACTCAGTTCTGTTTCTGTAAATCCAGCTGAATAAAGACTGAAATTGGCTCAAACCAACATCCTGGATGAGCTGCTAATTTGACAAGTTCAAGTTTATTTAAAGAAAGGCAATATATTTCCACACGATCCTCCTTTCCTCACTACTAAATGACACTTTGTGTCATAAATGAAACTGCGTGCTTAAAGTTTCACAATAAAATAAATAAAAGAGACAATTCCAAAGCCTTTCCTTTCATTTCGTTTGAGCCATTAACCAAGTATAGCTGCTATCTTCACTGGCAGAAGCCTTGCAGTTTCTAGTGTTTGTGATGAATAGATAGCTTATATTTGTTACTATTATTACTTATTTACTATTCATTATATCTGTTATTTGCTTTCCTTACAAAGTGACTCAATGTGACTTACAATACAACAATTTTAAAAGAACTATAAAAACATAACACAAAAAGCAAAATTCAAAGTTAATGTGAGAAAGTGGATTCTTCTTAGGCAAAACAGTTGAGGGGGAAAAGCTGACTTTCCTTGGGAGAAAAACAGTGTCTCAGTGTTGAATGAGAACCAAACCAGGCTCAAATCCTCAGTCAGCCATGCATATACTGGATGATCTTTGGCCAGCCACTCTTTTTCATAGTCTGATATTCATCACAAAGTTGTTATTAAGATAAAATGGAAGAAGGTTTGAATAAAAATAAAATAAAATTCAGTAAAGTTTCTCAGGTTAATTTCTTGCTACAATAGGTTGTCCCTGGATTTTGTTTACATCACTATTCCTGCCCTACCTTACCTGTGATGATCAAGTTCAGCTTCATGGCTGAAGGATCAGAGATAGAAAGCTTGGTGGGGGAGATACATATCCTTTGAATTCTTCCATTATTTCTTAAAACAATTATATTGTAGCACTTTAAAGACTAAGTTATGTATTATGGCATAGGCTAGTCCTCCAGTTGTTTTGCACTACAACTCCCATCAGCCCCGGGGAGCATTGTCCATGGTTAGGGCTGGTGAGAGTCCAAAACATATGGAGAGTATCAGTTGGGGAAGGCTGGCATAGGGTTTCGAAATGAAAGCTTGTGCTACCATATGTTTCTTGAGTCTTAAAGTGGAACAGGATTTTGTGTTGGTTTTGCTTCAGCAAACTAGCATGGTTACCCCTTTGGAAATTGTTTCCCCTCTTTTCTGAAACCAAGGGAGGTACAGAAGTATTTCTCTCTGTCTCTGGAGCATTTTGTGGAAGCTTTGTTTTTTAAAATTATTGTTATTAATTTTCTTGTTTTACAGAAGTAGCGTATTTTTCGCCCCATTAGACGCACCGCCCCATAGGACGCACCTAGTTTTTATGAGGGGGAAATAAAGAAAAAAACATTTATTTCCCCCCCAGGTGCGGGGCCGGCACAGGGGAAGCCGAGCTTCCCCTGACCCCAGCCTCCAGAACAGCCTGCTATCCGCAAGCCTAGGGAGCCGCACTGTCTCCCCAGGCTTGCGGAGAGCTGTGTGAAGCCCGGGCGCGCTCTTCAGCGCGCCCCAGGCTTCGGAATGCAGGCAGCTCTGCGCAGCCCTTCGGAGCCCGCGCGTCTTCGAGCCGGTCACCCAAGGGCTGCACAGAGCTTCCTGAAGCCTGGAGAGCGAGAGGGGTCGGTGGGCACCGACCCCTCTCACTCTCCAGGCTTTAGCGAAAGCCTGCATTCACCCCATAGGACGCACACACATTTCCCCTTCATTTTTGGAGGGGAAAAAGTGCGCCCTATAGGGCGAAAAATACGGTAAATGTAATGTCTCTTGTATTTTTTCCATGTAACATTTTTACAAATCTGTTTCATTTGCTGAGACATTAGGGGGAGAAAAAAAAAGGGGTGGAGGGAGGGAAGATGGGTGGGGGTGGGGACTGGTGGCGATGTTTCTATTATGCTCGATGTATGTAGGGTTTGGTGTCAGCGTTGCTTGTGCTGTTCACTTGTGTTCCTTTGGTGGTGAGAGAGGTTGGGGTTGGCCTAGGGTGTGGTTGTTTGTTTGTGATTGGCTGTGGTGATCTTTGTTTTCGTGTGTCAGCGGGGTGTGTGTGTGTTTTGGATCAGGTTAGCCATATTGATTTGTATGCTGTTGGTGGATTATTGTCCTTGTCTTGTTGGAGTGTGTAAGGGGAGCCATACCGGGGTCAAGGCATCTTCTTCTGTTTGTCCCCGTGTCAGTTTCAGTTTATTGGTCAATTTTTCTAGTAGAGCTGTTTCCCAAACTATTTGGTACCATTGGTCCATGCTTACTCCTGACAGGTCTCTCCAGTGTCTGGTTAAGACTCTCCTCCCTGAAAGAGAGGGGAGTGGTTGTGGGCGGGAGCCCGAGCTCCGCCCCTAGCAGGGGGCAACTGCCCCCTGCTTACCTAGCTCACCTGGCTGGCGCCCCCGCCCACCAGCCGGCACCCAATCGGGTGCCGCTGGGGGGGCGTGTCCAGCGAGCTTTAAATCAGAGCGCCAGCCCTCCTCCCGGCCTATTTCCTCCTCGTCTCGCCCCGGTGACGTCAGGGGAGAGCTTTAGTTGTATTATCATCAACAGGCTCCGCCCACTGGTGATTCAACCCCTGTGGTGGACATCCAATGCCTAAGCCAATACCTTTTCACTGCTGTAACCAATAAAGTTGTGGCCTTTTCCATGCCCATAAACCATATATCACGTGTCCTTGTCTATTCATTTCCACGGCGCGGGGGTCGGGTCCTCGAACCACAATGGTGTTTCTGGCTGCTGAAAGTAGGTGGGTTATGAGTTCTTTGTGGTGTAAATGGGCATTGTTGTCTTGCAAGATGTTTAGTAGGGCCAATTCTGGGGTGATATTTAATACTTGCTTAGTTATTTTACATATTTCTCGTGTGGCTGTTCTGGAGGCTTTGTTTAGATCAAACACATAGGATGCAAACCTGAGTTCTCTGCACCACGTGCACCAGCCAAGAACAACAAAATCCCCTCCCAATGTTTTGCAGGAACTACACAGCCTCTGGAACTATCTGAAGGCTACAGACATGGGCTGCCATGTCATGCAGAAGCTGCTGAACTGCTGCCAGCTCCGTGATGACCCTGTGAACTCCACACTGCATTTCTAAGACTTGGAGCGCACAGACTCATGACAGAGCCAGCCACAGGGCAGTGGCGTTTGCATGAAGCCATCACTCATTCCTGCCGCCACAGGGCTCCTACTCTGGTAGCAGAGACTGCTCTCGTGACACTACAGACCTCCCAGACCACCTATCTGGCTTACACTTCTAAAGCTATTATAAATAAATAAGATTCAGGTTCCTCCCTCGCCTCCCAGGCACACACTGAAATCCAATTCAGGGATGTTGCTTGTTTCTGTCGTGTCACTGTGCCTGCTTTCTGTACATATTTTCTTGGAAATTTCACAATGAATTATGTCAAATCATCTGCATGGCTTCATCCCAGCAGTTTATTACTTCGAACGATGACGTATTGGATCATATAAAAGAGTAATTGGTGAAAATGCACTATGCTATCTAGAGAATCTGCTTATCTGTTGGAGCGACTGCGGCCGTTTTAATATCTTCTTCTTAAATCACCTTTAAGCCAATGTGTTTGGGTTAGCTGGCCAACAAAATATGTAGATTGCAATCCCCAGTCTTGCACATAGACATGAGATTTGCATTGCCAGCACAGGATTTTCTGAGTACAAAGGGCTCTTTCTCATTCTTTAGAGAACAGGAGGGAAATCCTGCCTATCTTCGCAATCAGAATGACAACAGTAGAGAAAACAGCTTACCAACAAGGGACATGGTAGTATATGAAAATAGAGTTATCAGCTTATGCATGTGATCTTGACGTATATGGTGCCTTCATACATTTAAACTTGAACTTAGATAGGGCAATAATATAGGGCATATCATACTGTTTGAAATGATGAAATAATATAATAATAACAATAATTTATTATTTATACCCCGCCCATCTGGCTGGGTTTCCCCAGCCACTCTGGGCGGCTTCCAAAAGAATATTAAAATACTGTGATTCATCAAACATTAAAAGCTTCCCTAAACAGGGCTGCCTTCAGATGTCTTCTAAAAGTCTGGTAGTTGTTGTTCTCTTTGACATCTGGTGGGAGGGTGTTCCACAGGGAGGGCCCCACTACCGAGAAGACCCTCTGCCTGGGTCCCTGTAACTTGGCTTCTCGCAGTGTGGGGACTGCCAGAAGGCCCTTGGCACTTGACCGCAGTGTCCGGGTAGAACGATGGGGGTGGAGACACTCCTTCAGGTATACTGGACCGAGGCCATTTAGGGCTTTAAAGGTCAGCACCAACACTTTGAATTGTGCTCGGAAACGTACTGGGAGCCAATGTAGGTCTTTCAAGACCGGTGTTATATGGTCTCGGCGGCCGCTCCCAGTCACCAGTCTGGCTGCTGCATTCTGGATTAGTTGTAGTTTCCGGGTCACCTTCAAAGGTAGCCCCACGTAGAGCACATTGCAGTAGTCCAAGCGGGAGATAACCAGAGCATGCACCACTCTGGTGAGCCAGTCTGCAGGCAGATAGGGTCTCAGCCTACGTACCTGTTGGAGCTGGTACACAGCTGCCCTGGACACGGATTTAACCTGTGCCTCCATGGACAGCTGTGAGTCCAAAATGACTCCCAGGCTGTGCACCTGTGGAATTGTGGAACCAGAAATAAAATCCCTAATGTGTAAGATGGGGATATAAATTAAGAGACACCGTAATAACGTCAAAATAATGTAAGATGTGCATAGATAAGAGCTCTGGCAGGTAAAAGAATAATTGCTATCCTATGTGATGTGGGCATGTTTAATTACATGATGCATTTCAATTCAGCCCAATAATTCTGTGGTTCTTGAGGAGGAAAGGTGTAGTTTATATAATAAATGCAGCACTACGTAAGATATGAGTTGTGATGTGTGTTTGATCCAAGGAGCACAATACCAGAGCTTATAAAAATGATTTGCTGAGGGTTGGGTGCGTTGTGGTGAGAGGGACTGAGAGGGAAGGGAGCAATCCCTGAGAATTGGGTAGATGCAACCTTTGCAAGCAGAGCTCACACTCATAATGGTTGCCTCCAACTGATTTGCTTGGAAAATCCCCTCACCCATCTTTGATGCCTGAGATGCATGTTTTCAGGGCTCGCCTTATTCATGTGGTTGCAAACTGTTTTGTTTCTGAAGTTTCAATGGTTGTAACCCACCCTGGGACCTGCTGGTGAAGGGCTGCTAATACATTTAATTTTAGTAATAGTAGTAATAATGTGATTTACAATGAGCTTTTTTTAAAAAAAAAGAAAAAGAAAAAACTAGACAAAATCATAGAGTATGGATGGGGAAGCTGTGGCCCTTCCAATTTTGTTGAACTACAGCAGCCATGACCATTGAACATACTGACATGGACCAATGGGAGTTGGACTTCAGCAATGTCAGGAGGACAATAGCTTACCCCTCTCACAGATTTATCAAGGACTTGCAGATCAGAAGGTCGGCAGTTTGAATCCCTGCGATGGGGTGAGCTCCCGTTGCTTGGTCCCTGCTCCTGCCAACCTAGCAGTTCAAAAGCACTTCAAAGTGCAAGTAGATCAATAGGTACCGCTCCGGCGGGAAGGTAAACAGCATTTCCGTGCACTGCTCTGGTTCGCCAGAAGCAGCTTAGTCATGCTGGCCGCATGACCCAGAAGCTGTACGCAAGCTCCCTCAGCCAGTAAAGCGAGATGAGCGTCGCAACCCCAGAGTTGGTCACGACTGGACCTAGTGGTCAGGTGTCCCTTTACCTTTACTATTAGCCATGTAAGCTAAATGGAAACTGCATGAACATAGGATTCAAATGCTGGGTTCAAAGAGACAAAGAAAATCAACCTGCCTGAGAACATCTCAAAGCCACATGCTTGGCTACTTCTGACAGAAAGCTCGATTAAATGGACAGTTGCCCTTCACACTTCGTTTTTTCATATATGTTATGCCTTTTTCAATTTCCCTCCCTAATTTTATGGGGCTGTGACAGAAAATATATATCAACCCAACATAGGCATCCCACATACATTCAAACACTCCCTTTCCTAACAGTGGCTTATAGGAGGGCTGGCATGTGATTACATACTTGAGAACAAGCTAGAGGAAAGCACTGTGGTCATTGAAAGAGGGATTAACTAATTCATTAAGTCTGGTTTCAGGGAATGAATGTCTAATTTCATAATCTTCTTAAGTGCAAAGGAACGAAAGTCCAGTTTTAGGAATGGTTGCTTTAGTGGATAAAATGTGTTCTCTGTCTTCTACGTATTTACTCTCCAGCCAGTCAGCGAGGCCAGCAGGATTCATTACTACAGAATTACAAAGAAAATAGCTAAAACATAGGAAATCTTAGCTGGATTCTTTATTTTATTTTATTGAAAATTCAGCTCCACACTGTATGTGGACAAGAAGCCATTAATAATGATACATGAATAAGAACAAAAAACAACAAAGAAAGAGGTCTATTGATTTTTGCTCAGCAAATGATTAACTTGCACTATGGTGAAAGTCATAGCATTCTTAAGAAGAAGGATTTTACTTTAATGGGTTTCTCTTTCATGAGATCTCTCTCAATAATCTTTACATTTAGTAAAATGTCCAAATAAAGAAACAGAGATTACCTATATCAGTGGTTTCCAAATTTCCTGCTCTGAGTAAATCCTGCCCACGTTGCCTTGCCTACTAATGTATCCCTGCATTTCTGCTTGTGGACTGCAGAGGATCCCAGACAATAGTTTAAGGGGCATACTCAGGTCAGCTGAGACACTAAGCAGACTTCATTGTCACCCTGCAAAAAATCTCTTCCTAAAAACACCTCCAATTCTGTGTTGTAGAAGGAAATGGATATTGTATACAAGTTGTTTTAATTAGATTTCCTTGTCATCACACAAGGATACTGCTGAATTTCTGTGGACTTCCGAAGTTACCTGTTTGAAAACCAGTGGCCTAAATAATGACATTCATTACATACTTTGTTGAATGCCTCAAGCTAATTCTGATGTGTTGTACCACATTTCTACTGAGCCTAGACAGCATCCTAAAAAGTAGAGACATCACCTTGCTAACAAAGGTGCGTACAGTAAAAGCTATGGTTTTCCCAGTAGTGATGTATGGAAGTGAAAGCTGGACCATAAAGAAGGCTGATCGCCAAAGAATTGATGCTTTTGAATTATGGTGCTGGAGGAGACTCTTGAGAGTCCCATGGACTGCAAGAAGACCAACCGGTCCATTCTTAAGGAAATCAGCCCTGAGTGCTCACTGGAAGGACAGATCGTGACACTGAGGCTCCAATACTTCTCTTCGTGAGAAGAGAAGACTCCCTGGAAAAGACCCTGATGTTAGGAAAGATGGAGGGCACAAGGAGAAGGGGACGACAGAGGACAAGATGGTTGGACAGTGTTCTTGAAGCTTCCAGCATGAGTTGATCAAATGCAGGAGGCAGTAGAAGACAGAAGTGCCTGGCGTGCTCTGGTCCATGGGGTTATGGAGAGTTGGACACGACTAAATGACTAAACAACAACAAATGTCCATTCTTGCTCCAGGCCACAGCCGAGTTACTCCAGATTCTCCAGGTTTCCCATTGTCCATACTCCAAGCACATGCAGAACATTCACAAGGAGGAGGAAATTCCACACAATGGTGTTTGCACGTCTCACCGCTTCCACGTTAGGAATGGAAAAAGCATCCAGGAAGCAAAATGAGGGTAGGGAGAAGTAAACATGAAGTGTTCTGCTCACTGGGGTATTCAGCTGACAGTGAAAGTGGCAGGAGTCTAACTAAGTCTCATATGGACAGGCTGGGTTGTGACAGGTGCTGATACACAAGAGATCAGGGAAATCAGAACTATGGACAGCTACCAGTGCTGGTGGAGCTGTCCCTCCCATTAGAGATATAGAGACATCTCTGAACAGAAGTACTCCCTAGCACAGTACTTTGTTGTAGGTCATAATAAACTAATGGCCAACTACTACTACTACCAGTAGTAATTTTCTTATTTGTACTCTGCCCATTTGACTAGGGTGGCCCAGCCACTCTGGTTTCCAGCATGTACAAAATTATAATAAAATATTAAACATTCAAAACTTCCCTATACAGGGCTGCCTCCAGATGTCTTCTAAAGGTTATCTCCTTGACATCTGATGGGAGGGTGTTCCACAGAGTGGGTGCCACTGCTGAGAAGGCCCTCTCCCTGGTTCCTGTAACCTCACTTCTCGCAGTGAGGGAACTGCCAGCAGGCCCTCAGAGCTAGATCTCAATGTCCAGGCTGAACGATGGGGATGGAGACACCCCTTTGCAACAGTTAGTTTCATGCACTAATTATGCACATCATGAAATAAGTGCTTAATTGGTCTTTGTCCAGAACTGCCAACCAATTCTACTGCATAATCCCAAGTTCTAGAGGGGAACAAAATGAATCTTTTAACAACTTTCTCCATGTTATTTATTATGTCATGCCCTACTCCCCTTAGCAATCTTTCTTCAAAATTTAAAAGCCCCAAGTTCTTTACCTCCCCTCCCCATACCAATAAAGATAAGGATGATCCAATCTTTCATCATGTTTCTTTACCAGCTCTGTGATATTCTTTTGAAATGGGGCCACCAGAATTGTACACAGCATTCCAAATTTGGCCATGCCATAATTTTATAATAGCATCGGGATGCTCACCTTATCACTACTGTACATTGATTCTGCAAAGTCTCCCTGCATTGAGAGAATCCTTGAAGTATAAGCTTTATGCTCCAGTGTCTATCCTGTTGTGCTCCAGTAATGCACATAATTAAAAGGAGTCACCCAACTCTGTCGCATCTGCTGTGTTAAAATTCATAATCCTATAGTGCCTGTAGGCACACAGCAGGGATTTCTTTTTCTTCCCAACCCCATGCCCTTGGTGTTATTGCTTATCTAAGTAGCATCGAGGCAGGAAGGCTGCTCCAGGCTGCTTTACATCAGACTTGACATTTGCAATATACAGAGTGGCATCTTTTGAGTTAACAGTAGAGATTTCAAAATAATGGGACGATTCCCCACTTTCCTTCCAACACAAACAACAGTATGCACGCAACTCCATCACTGTAATTACTGGCAGCAGTTGGAAGTTGTTGTTTTTAAAAAGAAGCAACCCTGAATCTGTAAGTAAAATGCGAGGAGAGTCTTTCAGCGATGTTCTTTTCTGAGCGTCATGTAAAAACTGAAGCACAGCTTGTAAAATCTAGCAAAGCAACAACAGAGACCTTGTTAAGAGCCCCACTCAACTCTTCTGTAATTTTAATTAATTTAAAAAGTAATTGTCTCCCTAGGCAATTGTATAGGTACAGAAGAAGAGCCTTGCAGGATTATGCAAAACAACAACAACAAAACAACAACAACCTGGTTCATCACCCTGTTCTCAGATTGGCCAACCAAGTGGTTGAGGGAAGACCTTATGCAGGATATGAGGGTAATGGTATTCAGAGGCATAATACCTCTGACAGAGAACACAGCAACATGGCTAGTAGAACTGATAGCCTTATCCTCCATGGTGAAGCTATTCACCTGTCATTGCACAGCCATCATGGCTAACAGCCATTTATAGCCCCATCATTCATGATAAGGCTGTCCAGTTGGCCAGCCTTTATTCTCCCAAATTCACTTTCCATCTGGAGGCAAGGATCGGGTCAACTGATATCAAAAATCACAAATATCAAATTGCTCCAGCATTCCTAAAAATATATACATCAATAAAAACAAACTGCATAGAATAGAAATAACACAACTAGAAGAATTTATAGAACTCATTCAGCATAAACAGATTTAAAAACTAAAAATAAAAGGCCTTCTTGATTTTTCTTTTCTTTTCTGAAGAAGCATGATCATAGCACGATGCACTTAAAAGTAGAGAGTTGCTTGGCTGGATTTTCTCCAGGGAAGGCATTTTATAATGAAGGTCCCACGTAGGGCTGGATTAAGGTTTAATGAGGCCCTAAGCTACTGAAGGTAATGGGGCCCTTTAAATGTCCAGCTGTCCTTTGTCAACAACAAATTGTCATCGTTTTTTGTGTTGAAAACATGGTATATGGTAATTTATGCACCTAACAGGTATCTAAAGCACATAACAAAATATGTATTTTATCAAAGTAATTGTTGAACTTTTTTGGAGGCCCCCAAGAGAGTGGGCCCTAAGCTATAGCTTTTTTAGCTTATACATAAATCTGGCACTGGTTCCACCGCAGAAAATACCCTGTGAGTCAAATGAGTTTGCTGTAAATTTACCACATTTAAGGAGGTGCACTTCCAGTCTGAGAACATCACCAGGAGAAACATTTGAGGAGAAATAGTTTCTGGCTAAAGAATTGGTGATAGCTGAGTTCTAACACACAGTTCTCTTGCTCTCCTGTTTTGTTTGAAAAATGACATAAATTTGGAGGGTCTTGCTGAGAGAAGACACTTGAGGAGTTTCAAGTGGAAACCAAAAGGCTATTAAAAGTAGTTAAATATTTCAGGGGGTTCCATCCTCCTTTAGGTGGTGATTTTACTGAAATGATTTCCATGAGAAATTTGGAGTTTCCTGTTTGACTAAAGATACCTGTTTTTGTTTTGTAGGGTTTTGAGGGCAACTAATCAAATTACAATAGAACAAACAAAACTTCTCAAGGGTGTATCACACATACTAGAAAATCAACCAGAATTATTTTGAGAATGGAAATAACTCAGGAAATCATACATTTTCTAATATAAATATAGACATCCTTTACAGAGTTAACTTCTTACCAAACAATTGTACCACACATTTTACAAGAAGTGTGTACCTAATGCATACTGAAAGCAGAAAGGCAGACAGAAAAGCATCCTGGAGCAAGAAAGTTCATTCTGAGGTTGGTGTGGCCATCTGTATAGGCTGTATAAGTTCCCATGATGGGTTGGGATAGACTGAGTGGTGGGAAATTGTGACTCACAAGCCAGGCAAATGATGCCGCCAAATATGGAAACCCAGGGCAGTGTGGTTTAATGGTTAATGTGTTGAGCTTTGATTGGAGAGACCTGGTCAAAATTTGCAATTAACCACAAAGCATAATGGGTGGCCTTGGGCCAATCACTGTCTCAGCTTATCTACAGAGTTGTTTCCTGATAAAAGGTAAGAGGGCTACAAATGCTTTCCTGAATTCTTTGGAGGAAGAATAAGGGGCAGAGGGAGAGAATTAATAGATAAAACTATCAGGTTCTGGGGCTGACCACCATGGTATCTGAAGCAGGCTGCCCCCAGAAGTTATGCTGAGTGACACAAACTAAAAAGCCAAACATGTGGTTAAATGTTATAAATATGTCTTTAGTCTCAGCATTCAGCACTGGATCCAAACTTTGTGACTCAGTTGTCTTATTAACGCACTTGGAAGTTGAGCTTTCAGGGTAACACGAGTCTAATGCTTGAGGGGGTGGCTGGAATCCCATTAAAATGCAACCAGTTCTAATTGCAGGAGAAAGTTATGGACAGTTTTGGAACCTCGGCAGCACATTTTGAATGATGCATGAAATGGAGCAGGCCTGCTGAGCAGACTGCTGTGTTGTTTGTTACGTCCTGTAGACACTCAGGCACACAATATTCAGCCTACAGACATACCAGCAAATATATCCATGGTAACCCGGTCTGTTAAAAAAGAAAATAAAAATGCAATGCAATGCAATGCACACAAAAAAAACATTTTAAATGAAAAAGGTTGTAATATAGTTATGCTCTGTTTCCTCCTCCCATTTCCCCTCTAAACATTGAATTATCTTGCCTTTGAAAGGGTTGTGGGCATGGAAACATTTAGAAAGCATACATTAATGTGTTAGCCCTTCTTTTAAAATAGAATTTGTTTTGTGTGTTTTTATTTCATTTGTCCTCAGATGTAATTGTTTGACTCATCCAGGCATAATGCAAAATGGAAACTACAATAGCTGAGGAAACACCAAAAGTTATGTACTATGTAAAACCAGTCAGTTTCCCCCTCTGTATGATCTGCGTCAAAACTGCGTCAAATCCCCCCCCCCCTTCTGGTGTTGGTTCATCCAAGCAGGCACACCATCAGGTCAGTCAACCCTTCACCTCAGTTCAGATGTTGTTTCCACCTTGTGTCAAAGTAAGAGAAACTTGGTATTTATAACTGATAAAGGTAAAGGTACCCCTGCCCGTACGGGCCAGTCTTGACAGACTCTAGGGTTGTGCGCCCATCTCACTCAAGAGGCCAGGGGCCAGTGCTGTCCGGAGACACTTCCGGGTCACGTGGCCAGTGTGACATCGCTGCTCTGGCGAGCCAGAGCCGCACACGGAAACACCGTTTACCTTCCCGCTAGTAAGCGGTCCCTATTTATCTGCTTGCACCCGGGAGTGCTTTCGAACTGCTAGGTTGGCAGGCGCTGGGACCGAACAACGGGAGCGCACCCCGCCGCGGGGATTCGAACCGCCGACCTTTCGATCGGCAAGCCCTAGGCACTGAGGCTTTTACCCACAGCGCCACCCGCGTCCCTATTTATAACTGATAGATGACACAATTGCACACAAATGGAATAGCACAACGAGTTTAAACGGGATCTGCCACTATCGTGGCAAAACAGCCATGTTCTAGTTTTCAAGTGAGCTAGTCTTTTCTGTCTGATGGATGTGATTCCCATGAGCTTAGATGAGGTGATTGGAAAGACTAGGCCCACAGTGACAATTTGTTAATCAACACCAATTTTTGATAGCTGGAGAGTGATATTGGGTGGGGATTGGTGTATCTAAAACAGCATTGTTAGTTTCAGATAAGGATGTCCATGTCTTTATCCTGGCAGACCAAACATCAACAGCAGCATGTTTGGACAAATGCTGGACCTAAGGGACCTTAAGACATGCCAGCACCCCTTCCATTCATTTTTTTTTGCAGCCTCATTCCCTACAATGCCTCTCCACGACACCTGTGATGTAGCACTTTGATGTAGCACTGTGATGCTACATCAGGCCCAACCTGGGGGATCTCCTCTGAGCACCAGGTAACAGGTAAAATGGAGAGGAATACTAGGTAGCTGACACCACCACTCCCTTTCATGGCTGCCATCCATTCCCATTACCTCTTCTTGCTGCACAGCCCTGCTGCCTGTTAAGTTTGCTATGGAGTGTCAGAAGATACTCTTGATATTGGCCTTCCTTCATCAATCTGCCCTCAGAATCCATTAACAAGTCAATATCCCTAAATACAGATACAGTCATACCTCTTGTTACGTTTGCTTCAGGTTAAATCTTTTCAGGTTGCGTCCCACGGTGACCAGGAAGTACCAGAAAGTGTTACTTCCGGGTTTCGCTCCTTGCACATGCACACTCAAAATGATATCACGTGCATGCGCAGAAGCGGCGAATCACGACCCGCAAACACTGGTTGCGTTCTGCTCATGTAGCGAACTGGGCTTTGGAACGGATACCATTTGCAACCAGAGGTACCATTGTATAGATAAATCTAGCAAGGAAAGGTAGATAGAGTAGTGCAGTGCTTTTTTTCTGGGGGGGACGCAGGGGTACACATACCCCTAAACATTTTGTGAATCTAAGTTTGGCCTCATTGAGTGGCAGTATTTCAATATGAGTAGGAAAATGAGAGTACCCCTTAACATTTTTTTAAAGAAAAAAAGCACTCAAGTGGTGCATCTCCCTGACAGGAAGTTTCCTAATTTTCAGGGACTTTGTTTGTGGTTGTTTATAGAAACATTCAGTAATTTGTTGTTGTTGTTGTTGTTGTTGTTGTTGTTGTTGTTGTTGTTATTACCCCGTCCATGTGGTTGGGTTTCTCCAGACGCTCTGGGAAGCTTCCAGCAGAATATTAAAACACAATGATTTTATTAAAGGCTTTTCTAAAGAGGGCTGCCTTCAGATGTCTTCTAAAAGTCCGATGGTTGTTTATTTCTTTGACATCTAATGAGAGGGCATTCCACAGGGTGGGCGCTACCACCAAAAAGACCCTCTGCCTGCTTCCCTGTAACCTCACTTCTCACAGTGAGGGAACTGCCAGAAGGCCCTCGGAGCTGGACCTCAGTGAATGATGGGGGTGGAGACGCTCCTTCAGGTATACTGGACCAAGGCCATTTAGGGCTTTAAAGGTCAGCACCAACACTTGGAATTGTGCTCTGAAACGTCCTGGGAATTCACATCTGCAGGATGAATTTATACAGGCCAGGCATAGTGAAAACTAGGCCAATATCTCAGATGTTGCACAAGAGGCAGGAAATGGTCAGCTTGTCTCAGGTTTAAAAGCGACTGTGTGGATTCCCCACAAAAAAACTGATTTCCTACCCATCTTACGATTGTCCACTGCACAGACTGGCCTCTGCCCATTAAAAAGAGCAACACCAAGTCTTGCAGCTCAGAGCTTCTGACCTCTCTTTTGCATAGCATGACAGTTGGCAGACCGCTGTTGCTCAACCTCAGTCCCTTATCTATACATGCAGAATAGTAGAGACTTAACTCGTGGAGATGTTTTGAGGATGCACGCAGTACAAATTATGGAGCACTTTGCAAACTAGTGCTAAATTAATGTGTAATAATAATGTAGTGTTTGAAGGACATTTTCTCTGAGCATTGCCCACTGCCTAGCGTATCAGTTGTGACAAAATACTCCCACCTGCAGTTTGCATAGTGCACTCAGTTATGCTTTTTAACATTTATATTTCCTGTAGTCTTGCTCCTGCAACCTTAGCATTGGTTGCTACACTACTTAGTCATTTCAAATTAGGGAGGACTGCATGTCTTTAGAACTGTCACCGTCCATGCTAATATTAGAAAGTCCCCAAATGCATTAGTTAAGTTACAAATCCAGAGCACTTGGCACAATTACTTGAATCCTCTTATTATCAGAGGTCAGTGCCAGCACTTTCCATCAGTGCAAGTCATTTTTTAATAAGGACATATGATGCAAATTCTTCCTGAAGCAGTGCATGTAAAAAATAAAGTAAATGTGAATGATGTTGACACATTTTAACCTGGAATATAGAACACCAGCTTTTAAAAGCACCATTCATAACACCTAAGGTGGTAATAGAGCTTTCCATAGATGATCTCCACAGACAATGGACGCAATATATGTTAATATGGTGTGTAAGAAGCAATTTTCTCACTCAAAGGATGGCCTTTTTAATCATTTAAAGGTAAAGGTAAAGGTACCCCTGCCCGTACGGGCCAGTCTTGACAGACTCTAGGGTTGTGCGCCCATCTCACTCAAGAGGCCGGGGGCCAGCGCTGTCCGGAGACACTTCCGGGTCACGTGGCCAGCGTGACATCACTGCTCTGGCGAGCCAGAGCCGCACACGGAAACGCCGTTTACCTTCCCGCTAGTAAGCGGTCCCTATTTATCTACTTGCACCCAAGAGTGCTTTCGAACTGCTAGGTTGGCAGGCGCTGGGACCGAACAACGGGAGCGCACCCCACTGCGGGGATTCGAACCGCCGACCTTTCGATCGGCAAGCCCTAGGCGCTGAGGCTTTAACCCACAGCGCCACCCGCGTCCCCTTTTAATCATTTGGTGTTTGTTAAATACCGTTTATTCATGTGGTACTGAAAGTCAGATGCATCCCAAGTCAGATGCTTTGTGGGGAGGGGAGACCCCAATGAAATGAAATGTATTTAACAAGGTCTTGAATTTAATGTGAAAACATGGCCTTGTATTCAGGAATGGGGGGGGGACTGTTGTGACCCTCTCCCCATGTGATTTCATATGGGATTTCAGTTTCCTGCTATCTTATTAATGAACTTTCCCTTCAACACAAAACTTCTTATACTTTTTTTAAAGAAACAAACACAACCCAAATAGTTAGCACATATACCCGTTACCCTGTATAAAACAATGTCAAAGGGGAGTTTTCATTATTAAGACAGAGTTGTTCTGCCTGGCCTTTGACTTGGAGCCAATTTGATTCCCTCCCCCTCTTTCTTTTTTCTTTTCCTTTCTCCTTCTGCGATGAGGCTACATTTTAATATTTTAATGTTGCATTTTAATTTTGTTTTTAAGTTGTATTCATTCAACTTGTTTTTATTATTGCTTGTTAGCCGCCCTGAGCCCGGCCTTGGCTGGGGAGGGCGGGGTATAAATAAAAATTATTATTAGTAGTAGTAGTAGTAGTAGTAGTAGTAGTATATAAACAGAGATAAGCAGGGATTTATTGGAAAACATTTTTCTGAGAATGCTTCTGAGACTTCTCCCCCTGCCCCATAGCTTAGAAAAAAAGAGGGCCATATTACATAATTTTCTCTGAATATTATCCACCTTCCCAGTGAGAGCCAGCGTGGTGTAGTGGTTAAGAGCAGTAGTCTCGTAATCTGGGGAACCGGGTTCGATTCCCCGCTCCTCCACATGCAGCTGCTGGGTGACCTTGGGCCAGTCACACTTCTCTGAAGTCTCTCAGCCCCACTCACCTCACAGAGTGTTTGTTGTGGGGGAGGAAGGGAAAGGAGAATGTTAGCCACTTTGAGACTCCTTAAAGGGAGTGAAAGGCGGGATATCAAATCCAAACTACTCTTCTTCTTCTTCTTCTTCTTCTTCTTCTTCTTCTTCTTCTTCTTCTTCTCCCCCCCCCCCAAAAAAAAAAAAAATGCCTTGAAACAGTGTTACATCCAGGACATTATAGAGGATGCAGAATGGCAGCCAGGCTGCTGACAGTTGCTGCTGTTGTCCCTAGCAATGGCAGCATCGGGGGGAAATAAGTTGTACTACTATTGCCATTTCTAATGGTGAGCCCCACCCTCAGATATCGGTGCAGAATTTCTCCTTCTCCAAATTTTGCAAAATGCCCAGCTCCTGATTTCTCTGCCCATGATTAGAGAGGAGAATTTAGAGAGATCGTTTGCACACAGCTTTACATCAAGGTGTGCTAAACTATACTGAGACATCAAGTGGTCCTGCCAGTGAAAGTCTCGTTATTGTGACAAAGAAGAAGTGCTTTCCAGATGTCGTTAGACTGCAACTGCAATAATCACTGGCCATTGATCATCCTGATTGGGGCTGTTGGGAGTTGTTGTTTCCTTGGAGAGCACCATGTTGGCTATTGCTGCTGTAGCCTTGTGCTGATAATCAGGATATACAATAATGATAAAGCAGAGAGCATGACCACACTCATTCAGCCACTCATTCACCCCATCCCCACTGTAACATCCAACACTAGCTCCTCCCATAACACTGCCTGTTTTTTTCAGAGTATTATTAATTAAATCTGTGTGCTGGGCCTGGGGGTAACCCGAGTAACACAGTCCAAGTCCAGTCCCGAATCCAAGGGTTCCACAAGGAGTCAGTCCAACAGGGCCGAGGCAGGATACGAGGCAGGAAACCAGGCAAGGTCAGGTACAAGATCACAGGCAGGTTCTGGCAAACAGCAATGTTGCTCCCGCAACCTGGGGTGGGGTCCAGCAGCCTTTTATCTCTGTTGGGGTAATGGCCGGTCCTGATCCCCCGGTGACTCACCTCCCTGTCTCGTCCGAAGGTGAGCACTCCTCCTGCTAGTACTCAGGTCTCTCCTTCTCTCAGACCTTAGTCTCTGCAGCTCGGAAGATGTCGGTGGGTTACTAGACCCAGAGGCCACCTCAGCCTTGGGTGGAGCAGCTGTAAGTGATTGCCCAGCTAAAGGCAATGAGGTAATCCACGCATCTGGAGCCAGGGCAGGCTCAGGCCCCTGAATTGGCCCAGCTGGTGCTTGTTGCAGGGGAACCTGTGTACTGGGGCTCTTCAGAATCAGGCCCCAGACTAGTTTCAGATGCCGCCTGAGGCAAAGGATCTGGTGCGGACTGAGACTCCTCTGGCTCCGAGTCTGAGCCCAAGTCCCAGGCCATCACAATCTATATACCACCCTTTGTCTAAAGAACACAGGATGATTTACAAATCAGATCCTCTTAATTGAGGGGCCGGGTTGCGCGTTGGGAGCAGGACACCCCCTCTTTAGCGCGGAGTGGTGCTCTGCGCCGCGCTGGGGTATGGCACCACAGTCACCCCAGAGAGGTGCTCCAATGGGAGTGCATGGGGCGTGGGCGGGGTACCAATTTAAACTGCGGGCCAATGTTGGGAGCCTTCTTGGCCTCAAGCCACGGAACACCCACCCACCCACCCTCTATTTTAGGTGTGTCTTTGGCCTTGCTATGGACTTTGGTTGGTTGCCCATTTTGGATCAGGGGCCTGGTAGGATTTTTTTTTTCCATTTGGCAGATTTGCACTGGCCTCTTGGTTTTTGCCTACCTCATAGCAATCATCACAACTTTGGAAGGTTTGGCGGTTAGGCATTGGATTAGTGATTTGGGGGGGAGGGAAGGTTTGGTCATCACAGTCCCCTCCACGATCCAGGGTATTCCGTTAAAGGATTTCGTCCAAAGCCCACGGAGGGGTGAGGGCCATGCCTTGACCCACCGGGAGCCTCGGGGTAGAGCTCCAGTTGATTGCCATCGACCAAGCTCCCTCTTCGAGTGGTTACACTTACCAGACTCCATGCAAGTCGGACAGGAGTCAGTTATAGTTTTGGATTCCAATGCCTAAGCCAGTACCGCTCACATTCTGTATTCAATAAAGTTGTGGCCAAAATTTGCCCATTAACATTTAAACTTAATTCATTAATTCATTGGGGAATTCATAATTTGGCAGATGACACCAAACATATTCACCAAACTGGGAGGGGTGGCTAACACCCCAGAGGACAGGATCACACTTCAAAACGACCTTGACAGATTAGAGAACTGGGCCAAAACAAACAAGATGAATTTTAACAGGGAGAAATGTAAAGTATTGCACTTGGGCAAAAAAAATGAGAGGCACAAATACAAGATGGGTGACACCTGGCTTGAGAGCAGTACATGTGAAAAGGATCTAGGAGTCTTGGTTGACCACAAACTTGACATGAGCCAACAGTGTGACGCGGCAGCTAAAAAAGCCAATGCAATTCTGGGCTGCATCAATAGGAGCATAGCATCTAGATCAAGGGAAGTAATAGTGCCACTGTATTCTGCTCTGGTCAGACCTCACCTGGAGTACTGTATCCAGTTCTGGGCACCACAGTTCAAGAAGGACACTGACAAACTGGAACGTGTCCAGAGGAGGGCAACCAAAATGGTCAAAGGCCTGGAAACGATGCCTTATGAGGAACGGCTAAGGGAGCTGGGCATGTTTAGCCTGGAGAAGAGGAGGTTGATATGATAGCCATGTTCAAATATATAAAAGGATGTCACATAGAGGAGGGAGAAAGGTTGTTTTCTGCTGCTCCAGAGAAGCGGACACGGAGCAATGGATCCAAACTACAAGAAAGAAGATTCCACCTAAACATTAGGAAGAACTTCCTGACAGTAAGAGCTGTTCGACAGTGGAATTTGCTGCCAAGGAGTGTGGTGGAGTCTCCTTCTTTGGAGGTCTTTAAGCAGAGGCTTGACAACCATATGTCAGGAGTGCTCTGATGGTGTTTCCTGCTTGGCAGGGGGTTGGACTCGATGGCCCTTGTGGTCTCTTCCAACTCTATGATTCTATGATTCTATGATTCATGTGTCCTTCTGTCTTTATTACCTGGAGGGTGGACTGTGGCCTTGACACACAACATAGAAAATAATAAATATCATATGTCAATACATACCACAGAGTCTATATGATACAAAAAATAAAACAATTATTTAAATACAATTATACTAAAAAAATGCAGCATAAAAATACAGATTCTTTATAGAACTGTGTAGCAGTAGGTTCAGGACAAAAGAAAGCATGTATTCAAAAAAAGCATAATTACCTTAATGAAAATCACCACCAGAAGGTATTTTAAGAGTAGGTTAGAAAAATTCCCAGTTATATCAACAGTTATTAGCCATGATAGTTTAGTAGAACTACCACATTCAGTTCACCTCTGAATATCAAGTAGGTGAGACATCATCAGAGATTTTTATAGCAGAGGTTAGATGGCCACCTATCAAGGATTCTGTAACTGCAAGATTCTTACATTGATAGGGGCTGGCTTGAGGGCCTTTTAAGTTATGTGATTATGTAATGATAGTTGTTCCTCTAACCCTCCTTGCCTTGCACAGCCCCCAGGGTTATCAGATAAGACACTATTAGAAACAATTTGCTGGAATGAATAGACCTTTGGTCTATTTCTGGCAGAGTTCTTCTTATGTTCCTTTGATCCCATGGCCAACTCCCAAAGTCTTAATTCAGTTCAGAGAGAGCTTGAGGAATGTCTGCACCAGCTTGTTGTCTCTTTGTGGATCCTGCATTTGCAGTGAGGGGACTATTATATTGTTCATACGTGTCAAGTGATATCTGTCGAATTCCAAACATCAGACATTGAACCAGTTGATCCTTTCACTACAGGCATCCCTGTATTTCAGAATGATCCACAAGCATCTCACCCAGGAGGCAGAGAGAAACACACACCAATCTGAGATACCTTTCCCCCTTCCAAGTACATTTAAATGACTATTTATTCTCCATCAGAATCAGAATTTGGGGTTTGTGTAATTCAGGGTTTAGGCTGCCACCAAGACTGCTGCTGCTGTTATCAGTCAGAACAGATGCTCCAAGTTCTTAAGCTCCTGTTATTTCAACAGCCGCTCTTCTTTTAACAATTTGTACCGTTTTTTAACCAATTTGCTCAGTGGAGTGCAGGGAGGGTAGGATAACAAATCAGCTTTTGACTTTGGCAGATTTACTTAGCTAGGAAGCCACTTCGATCGATTTCTGGGGAAAGTTCTTAATTATATGTTGAACTTTGTCCTGGGAATGCATGGAGCCACCCAGGATCTGGGTAGCACATGCTTTGTGCAGTGTGTGTGTGTGTGTGTACAGGTTTTCCAAGACAACAAACTTCCTTTCAACCAGCCATGTTGATTGGAAAAGTCAACAAATTTTAAAATGGTCAAACACATTTAAAGAATAGCAGGACAGTACCAAAAAGTCACGATTAACCCGAACAAGATTTCAGCCACTCTTGCTGAAATTCATGGAATTAAGCCAAAAGCACAATTAGCATTTATGAATACTTCTGGCACTGCTTATATAATATCTCACAGAGATTTTTCAGTTTTGTTTGCAAACATGTTCCATTATTCATATATAGTGCCTTAAGTGGTCCTTTGTTACCTCCATTTCTATTGCCTTCAGTGATATCATCATGAGATCAAACCCAATTGATTGTAAACTTCCAGCACCATCCCACTGGTTTTGTTATCCCTGACTGGGTGACATTACCCCATATGTTTAATTGAGGAAGACGTCATTTTGGGGGGTAGAGAAGTGTGTGGAAAAGGTTAGATCAGAAGGGTTTAACAATGAAGGTGGTTTGCAAGAGCCTAGCTACTTGTGAGGCTCTTTGGGACCACCATATTACACTCATGCCAGTGTGGTGTAGTGGTTAAGAGCGGTAGTCTCGTAATCTGGTAAACTGGGTTCACATCTCCGCTCCTCCACATGCAGCTGCTGGGTGACCTTGGGCTAGTCACACTTTTCTCTGAAGTCTCTCGGCTTCACTCACCTCACAGAATGTTTGTTGTGGGGGAGGAAGGGAAAGGAGAATGTCAGCCGCTTTGAGACTCCTTAGGGTAGTGACAAAGTGGGATATCAAATCCAAACTCCTCCTCCTCCTCCTCCTCTTCTTCTTCTTCTTCTTCTTCTTCTTTTTCTTCATGCATTATGCTTAACTTCTACAGCAACTTGACATGTGGATTCTCCCACCTGCATGGATGGCTTCTATATCAACAACACGTGCATTCAGCACTGGTGTGGACTGTTCCACATGGTGTATAGAATAACTCACCATGCAAACAGGTGGATCCAAGTGCAAAGTCACTACATCTAGACCATGCAAGAGTTGCTGTATTAGTGCTATGTGAAGAAGGTAGTATATGAGCTGCTCTTCACTCCAATATTGCCTTTAACTGAAATAAAAAGTCAGGTGAGTAGAAGCAGACTGAAAGAGTTCTCTTCCCCCTTCTCCTTTTTTTTTTTTTTTTTTTTCCGTGCTAGCTGGTAAGTCAACCACACTAGAAACATGAGAAAACAAAATAATGACATCAGTCATGGGGAGGAACGGAATATTCACTAGAATCCTGGCAAACAAAAGGGAAAGATAATAAGTGACAACAGGAGCAGCAGATGGAGGCAGACTTCAGTGCCATTAACTAAATTATGATTGGGAACTAGTGCAGCAATTAAAATAATTGTTTCTGTGATCTTTTAAGAAGAGCATTGCTAAAGTTCTTCTCAGATACAGATGATAAACAAGGGCACTATATTTATGATAGCCTTGTTTGTTTTTCTTCAACCCAGCCAGCCCAATTGCACACCCAAATGTTGATGGAAAACATGCAGACATGAATGAAATAAGTAATGCAGTCTTTAGGAAAGCACGTTTTTGAGAAGCTACAGATTATAGTAGAGGGATAGTTGAAAAGAGCATTCCTCCGCCCTGCCCCCAAAAAAATAAAGCTGTCATTGGATGCCTTTATGAATCCAGATGACTGACATGTTGTTTGTGCTACCCACCTGTCAAAGTCCCTTGTGGCCTGAGAACCAATGTGTAGAACATTTCATATTATTTCTTCACATGTTCTGCAGATATTTACACACACACAGAGTGCTTTTTTCTTTAAAAGAATGTTTAGGGGTATTCTCATTCTGACTCAAGAAAATCACTATTTTGTAGTTCAAATCAGGAAAAATAAATACAGTAAATGGACAAAAGTACAAAGATTCCCAAAATGTTTAGGGATATACATACCCCTGCGTACCACCAGAAAAAGCACACACACACAAATGTTGCATTGTGTCCAGGATACTTTTCTGCATAAGAGGATATGCAATATTTGCAAGGGCAAAAATTCTTGGAATAGTTATTTTATTCACATGATCCAAGCATTATTGAAGATTTTGTTCCATTAAAAGACATGGAGACACTGATTCAATTGTGATTGAAAAGCACAGGGACTGGATAAACATTGTTGATTATAACTCTCCATATCATTGATACAATTCATGTTCAAAAATAGCGAAGGTTCATTGTTACCATAATGACACTTTCAGAATATCAGTAATTAATCTCATAGTTTTCTGCTTTGCACCCATCCCCACCTCCCCTTAATCTCCAGTTTAAATATCTTAAGGGATAACTTGCAACCATTTTCTCTTGTACTCTAACACCTATTTCCCTATCACACTGTATAAAATCTCTGGTGTATTTGTAGCGCACAGTTTAATCTCATCTCATCCTCATTTTTTGCAATTTGAAATAGTGAATCTGTAACCCCAATGAGAAAGGGGTTACGGGTTTTGTACTCAGTGTTTGAATGTCAGACTAGCTTCAAAAATGCTGCTAAGCAGCAGGAGCAAATAGCATAAGAAAATGTCATGAAATCACTTAAGATAACTTCCCACTTAGCTTGCACATGTATTTGACGTTCCCACTGAATGAGAATTTCCATGCCATTCTCATGCGTCTGTTGTAGATGTGATATCTGTGGATTGCTGAGCTCTTTAGACTTGAGCAATCTGGGAGAAAATAATCTATTTTCTGAAATAGGAAATATTGGTGCAAAGGAACACCAATCCACCATTTGCCTGACATTGCAACAGAGAGGCTGATGAAATGTATTTGTTTTGGAGAGTAAGAAAGTGGAATAATCTACCATTCAGTTATTTCTTTGAAAAACATATAGGCATTACGGAAACCTGGTGGGATGAGACTCATGAATGGAACATAGAAAATGAAGGGTATAACCTATTGAAAAGGAAAAGACCAAACAGGAAGGGAGGAGGAATAGCATTATATGTAAATGATGTGTACACTTGTGAAAACATCCACAATTTGGACAATGGAAGGCAAATTGAGAGTATATAGATAAAAAATAACGGCAGAGGAAACAACTGTTTGACTTGAATACTGCCTCTCAAAAATGAGAGATGTAGTAGTCATGGGATACTTCAAATACCATATACAGTGGTACCTCGAATTACATACGCTTCAGGTTACATACACTTCAGGTTACAGACTCCGCTAACCCAGAAATAGTACCCCGGGTTAAGAACTTTGTTTCAGGATGAGAACAGAAATCGTGCTCCGGCGGCGCAGCGGCAGCAGGAGGCCCCATTAGCTAAAGTGCTGCTTCAGGTTAAGAACAGTTTCAGGTTAAGAATGGACCTCCGGAACAAATTAAGTTCTTAACCCGAAGTACCACTGTACCTGCTGGTGGATAAAGGGAATGCAGTGGACACAGTGTATCTCAATTTCAGTAAAGCTTTTGACAGAGTGCTCCATGATATTCTTGCAGAGAAGCTGTTAGGTGGATTTGCAGCTGGTTGACTCACCAAACCAAAAGAGTGTTCATTAATAGTTCCTCATCTTCCTGAAAAAAAATTGACTAATGGATGCCGCAGAGTTCTGTCCTGGGCCCAATGTTGTTCAGCGTCTTTATAAACAACTTGGTACTGAGGGGATGCTAGTCAAATTTGCAGATGAGACCAGAGTGGGAAGGGTAGCTAATGCCACAGAAGATAAAATTAGGATTCAAGATGACTTTAACAGATTGGAGAACCGGGCCCAGACTAACAAAATAAATTTCAATAGGGACAAATGTGAAAGTTAGGCAGGAAGAACTAGCTGCACAAATATAAGATGGAGGACACCTGGCTTGTCAGTAGTACATGTGAGAAAAATCTAGGGGTAAGTGTCTAGAACCCCTTGAATCTCACATTACTCAGAGATTAGGGTCGTGTGCAACAATATATATGTAAAAATGAAACCAAGATACCTTCTTGAAGTGGAAAAATGATAGAGGCTCTATTTTTCTTCTCTCTACAAGGCTTTTGAGGGGGACACAATATTTCTGGCAACCTGGGAGGGGAAAATTCCTGAAGATAGATAGAGACGCATGCACAAAATCACAAATCTAACACACTAAGGAACATAGTAACTGTGCAGGAAGTGATTTCTTTTGGGGGGGATTTATTGAAAAATCCATTTATTGAAAATCCATTTATTGAAAACCCATCTATGTAGCTGCAAGCATAGGAATGGCTCTTCATACAGAGCCTTCTATTTTTGTCAGCCTCCCAGCTTTTAGTGAAGCACCTGTAATGCTAGGACTAGCACAAGACACCAAGCCATTGTTATGCTCTTAGTGCGCTACTGCAAGAAAATGAGTAATCCTAGTATAGCCAACCGAGATAGCAGTGGAAGTGCTGGGTATCATTTTATGATGCATGGATGGAACTCATATTCATGGTGATGGCAGGGGAAGGAGGAAAGTCAATAATCTTCCTTTGGAGATGTTTCTGAATGTGTGGGAAGAGGGGAATCAAGAGAACAATGTGATTCATGCACAAAACCTGCCAATCACTGGAAAAAAATATGCCTCATGTTAGTTAGTTAGTTAGTTAGTTAGTTAGTTAGTTAGTTAGTTATTGAATTTGTTAGTCACTGACAATCAGGAAAGGGTTAAATGAGATTCAGAAAGAAAGACGATTCCACCTAAACAATAGGAAGAACTTCCTGACAGTAAGAGCTGTTCGACAGTGGAATTTGCTGCCAAGGAGTGTGGTGGAGTCTCCTTCTTTGGAGGTCTTTAAGCAGAGGCTTGACAACCATATGTCAGGAGTGCTCTGATGGTGTTTCCTGCTTGGCAGGGGGTTGGACTCGATGGCCCTTGTGGTCTCTTCCAACTCTATGATTCTATGATTCTATGATTTAGCCATTTCCTGCCATTTGTAGCACCACTTTAGTCTGAATAATGGTGAATAATGCAGAAGTGCAACTCAAATTCAGTTGGTAGTTAACCATTTCTGTTCTGTTGCTTTAATTCTGATCATGCCTGGGAGCCTGTGTAGTGTAGTAACACACCTCTCCAGCCAGGATACATCTCTAAGTCTGCTCCAGTGATGAAGTACCCTGGATCTTGGGTTGTGAAATATTTCTCTTGGGTCTGTATTTGAGTGTGGCCATGTCTGGCCTTATTGTGACACTTAACATAACTATGTAATTACCTAGGAATGTTGGAATGGATTAATTGGTGCAATTCAAAGTCAAATTCTAGTCATCTTGTCTATGAGACCAGAGTAAATGTTCTTGACAAACAGCAAAATGATGACCTGTGCAGGTAGAAGCTCCTTTTTCTGATCAGGAGTCTTTTATTCATTTATTTACTTACAAAATTTACAGCCTTTTGCCAGAAGATCACAAGGCAATTTACAATATACAATGGAAATGCTACTACATAACATAATATACAGTGTGTATAAAACATAAATATATATATCAATTATATGAATACAATTATAATACTAAGAATTACATAAAAATACAGATTCTCATTAACAGCAATAAACAGTCTTTTAATGCTCACATGTCAGAGTTCATCAAAAAAAGTTAACCACTATCCAATAAACTTTTAACATAAAACCTCCTTAGTCCTCTTTGCAAAATTTTGATATATTTAATATATTTGGAGAATCATTAATCTTCAGAATTCCTTTCTTCTGAGAGAGGCTGGTGGGCTTTTTAAAAAATCCACATAAAACATTTTCAGCAAGATATATAGTCTTTCCAAAGAATGAAAAGAATTACCTTCTTAGACTCTGAATTTCCCCAATTACCTTCAATGAATCTTTCCTTTTCTATCTGTCATGCATGTAATCACCCTATTCATACAATAAAGCAATAGATCAAGTAATTAATTTCCCACCATTTTACTTAATTTGCATTTAACCCCAATTACAGAATCACAGAAATTAGAAATGAAAGATCTCACAGGCTATCCAGTTCATCTGCCCACCAACGAAGTTCTAAGTAAATAAGAAAGATTTTCACATAAAAAGGAAATGTAAATGCTTTCAATCTGAAGTAGTGAAATAGAGCGAGGCACTGGACAATCTGGCTTCATCTGTACCAAAGAGAAATTCATCACTTTTGTTAGCAGAGACAAGCTTTGAAGAAGTACTTATCAGTTACTTTCATCATTATTTAACTGACCTTACTTTGATAATAATGGTGGCTGCGATAAACCGGAATCTAGGTACATAACGTCTTACAGAGAACAGGTAGGGAAGGTTTGTACCCTTCCAATCTAAAGTACACCTAAGGAAACAAGAGAGGAAGAAGGAAAGAGAAATATTAATTATTACAATTATTTTATTTATTCTAGCCACTTTACTCATAGAAGTGACTCAAAGCGATTTACAGACACAATAGAAAATTAGAAGCGGATTTCTTCAATGCACACACACAAACAGAAACAGTGGACAGGTATCTCTGTGCAGTCAACAAGCTTTCTGAAACAAGGGAGGCTGCAATTTATCTCCCTCTCCCTTACTTGAAGTCCTTTAAATATCCATGAGGTGTTTTCATCTTCAGCATTTCACCTCAGAGATTTCAGGGCATGTGCACTAAGGGCTTGCATGGGTTATGGACATCACAGGGACACACACACACACACACACCTTATGCATGCCAAAGTCTCTTGTCATGAAGACTTTAATAATGGGACAAAACCCTGCTGCAATGAGGTGCCCCCTGGTTCTATCCCAGAAGCAACTATTCTATTCCAAACTTAAAAATGGAAAGCGTAATGCTGGTGGTCAACAAAAGAGGTTTAAAGACTCTCTCAAGGTGAATCTTTAAAAATGTAGTATAAACACTGAAAACTGGGAAACACTGGCCTGTGAGAACTCCAGTTGGAGAACAGCCTTTACCAAAGGTGTCATGGGTGTTGAAGACGCTCAAACTCAGGAGGAAAGGGAAAACATGCCAAGAGGAAGGAATGTTTGGCAAACCCTCACCGTGATCAATTCCCTCCCGGAAACCTATGTCTCCACTGTGGAAGGACAGGTGGATCCAGAACTGGCCTCTACAGTCACTTACAGACTCACTGTTAAGACCATGTTTATGGAAGACAATCTTACTCGGCTATGAGTGATCGCCAAATAAGAAGATTCTAGAAATACCTGTAGACTGGAAGCTGGCGAGAATTCATTGGTGAGCCTACTCCTCTCTCTCTCTCTCTCTCTCTCTCTCTCTCTCTCTCTCTCTCTGGAAGCCACTGTGTTGATTAAATGTCCAGTCCAATCCTATAGGTTTGACTGTATATTAACAGCTCCCCATCACTATGGTACCACTATTGTTCCTTTCCCTACTCTGGATGCCCCAAGTCAAGCACATTATTTGAACTACCTTTTTAAGGCCTTAAGAATTTCTGTCTGCACAAGCCTTCATTATAAAATTCTATTGGCTTAAAGAAGCATGTATTTCATTGGAAAGGTGAAGCCTTTATGATGCAGTCTCCTTGAAAGATTGGTTTATCATGCCTAAAAACCAGGCCATTATACCCTACACCAACCTCTCTCCAAATGATGTGAATCAGATTCCAATGTGGGGAAACCAAGTGTTTTTACAGTATGAGTGTGTTCTAAATAAGATACTGTAGGAATGACAATATCTGATACGCTAGTAAATCTGAGGCAACATCAGAAAGGGAATGTAACCCATTTC
The DNA here is from genome assembly GCF_965153285.1 of Podarcis tiliguerta. NCBI lineage: Eukaryota > Metazoa > Chordata > Lepidosauria > Squamata > Lacertidae > Podarcis > Podarcis tiliguerta. Next base: position 61,844,094 of record NC_139542.1, on the reverse strand, counting down.
CTGTTGCCCAGCATTGATGTCAGGTAGTAAATGATATGCAATTTCGCTCCAGTAAGATTTAAAACTTAACTTTTCCGCTTAACTTTTAGCATCTTTACATTCATTTGTTCATTGAGTTCACACAGTATTCATGCATGACCTAGCCTAGAATCACTTTCAATAACTAATGAATTTTGGAATCCGTCAGTGCCCAAAAGGATATGTTAAATTTGCAAATGAAAGTCCTATATGTAAGACCTCTCCATGTCTGTTGAGATGCCAATTATAGTGAAATTATTACATCTCATCCATTTCACCACATTGTCAACCTTAGCCTGCTGAGATTCTATTATCCTTAGCATTTCCTCATTAGGTTTTCTAATGTGTGAACTTTGCCTTCCAATTCTATATATTTTTTTCTACTCTGAGAGTTCATTTTCAAATTCCATCAAGATATATATTTATATATATATATATAACCTCAGCAACTTCTCCATTACATAATTCATTCCAGACCATATATAAATTAAAACTTATTTATTTCATATTGCTTTGAGATGTAATTTAAAGCTCACATCTTGCATAATATCATCCTTGTTTGTTTTCTTTCCAAGACGGTCTTTTCTTTTCTGCTAGAAAGAAAAAGTAAGATGGGCTTTTGTAATGCAGGATAAATCTGCTTTGAGGTCTCACAAAGAACTGAAACAGGCAATTTCTCAGGGCTAGTTTACACATCCATATTCATCACCTGATGGTGGCAACATTTTTATTTATTGTATCTATTTTGGTAACTTACATCCTGCTTTTTTCATGAGGTGACCTCAAAGTAGCTCACATAATAAAGCCTAACAATATACATAAAAAAACAAATTCAATATAACATTACAAATAATCCAGCAACAAGCAAGCAAGCACCAGTCATGAAGTAACAGCTCTAAAATAACAAAACCAAGCCGTATGTGTGTGTGTGTGTGTGTGTGTGTGTGTGTATCATGGAAAGTCTTAGAAAAGCCATGCTTTAGACATCCACCTAAATAATAAAGTACCAGGCCAGGCAAATCTCCTTCTTAAGGGTGGCAATCCACAAAGTTTGTGCCACTACTGAAAAACCCCTGCACCTGCTGGTTGTTCACCATATCTCAATGGACAGAGCTTCCTGGAGCAAGGTCAGATTAAGAGAACAAGTGGGAATGTATATATTTTTATAAAAGGTTTCAGCTGTATGTTGAGATCCTTCTAATTCCTCGACCCAGCATGTGCTAAAATCTATGCAGGATTCAAATTCCTGGAATGGCCTAGTTTGAGGTAATAGCCTAAGTATAGGTCATTATATTTAATAAATGATAATACCCCAGGGGATTTCAGCTGGTGCCTTCTTTACACACCTTTAGGAGCCAGGTAAATCTGTTCCTCTTTAACCAGGCTTTTGGCTGATTGAGATCCAATGCCTTTTTAAACAAGTTGTGGAAGGGGGGTAATTATTGTTATTCTTATTTTTATTATGCATTTTGTGTTTTTTATATTGTAATTTTACGTTGTGGACCGCCCGCATGCAAGGCGTCGTGCTCACAGCAGGACTAAACACAGAAATGAATGCTAAACTTCCACCCGATATCCAGAAGTGGTTTTTATGTCATGTGAAAGATCACATAAAGTGGAATTATCAGGGAAATGTCATAAAAAAAGGATATAAAGTCCTGTCTGCATGCAGCCAGGATTGACAGCACGGAGCTAGACAGACCATTGGTCTGACTCCAAGGAAGCTTTCTATGTCTGTATGTTATTTTGAAAGAGAAGAGGGGAGAGAATGATTGTTGATCTAGAGACACACTCAATCCCTCTCAATGTTTGCTCATGAGTCATACCCTACCTCCTCAGTGTCTGCGTTTTTCAGTCTGTTTTCTATTTAAATATGTTTATCCCACCACAACTTTCCAGTAAAGCACTCAAGGCAGTTTAATTGACAGTATTAGAAAAGATACACACTATAAAATGAAAAGAAAGGAGCATGGAACAGGCATTCCAAGCTATTGTGTGAAACGAGATGTGTCTTGTAAATAAGATAGATAAGGGCATAGGAGCATCTGCATATATTACTGCATTGCTTTCAAAATAGTCAGTAATTAAATATATACTAGAAAATACTCTCTCCCCCACCCACATTTCCTTATAGAGTTCTCCTGAAGGGCAAGGTAGTGTCGTGTCTCCTGAGGCCCTGCTCCTTACGTCTCGGCAGAAACGCTATTGCAAACACGAATCCGTGTTTTAAAGCTGTCTTTGTTCTGCTATAGCTCTTTTAAAAATGCATTGCACTGGGGACAGCTTGCACAGATCACTCCTGAGCCTTCAAGCTGCTTGTTTATGGATTGCAGGGTTTAGTCAACAAAAGTGGCCTCTCTTGGGTAGCAGTCTTGTTTTTGTTCTTCTTTAATTTGCTTTAATAAATATCTTAAGCCACTTGCTTTGGGTTTTCGAGCAACCCTTCATTTCACCCTGCTACAATGCTTCTCAAAGATTCTGGACTTTGGCCTCCTTTCTGAACTGATCTTATTTCCCCCTAATGACACCAATAATGAAATATGAATGAAATATGAAATACTTTATTGTCACTTGTACAACTTTTATACAGTGAGATTACACGACCATCACCCCACTCAGCTCTCTTAGTCTTAATTCCCCTCGTTTACTGATGCAAACCCACCAAACCCAAAAGTCAGTTGCCCTGTTGTTACCTTTTCATTCAGCAGCCTAACAGCCCACGGATAGAAGCTGTTCTTTACCCTGTTGGTGGGACTAATCATGCTTCTATATCTTCTGCCCGAGGGCAGGAGATCAAGAAAGTGCTGGCCAGGGTGTAAATCATCCCTGAGAATTTTCCTCAGTCTACTGAGGCAACGTTTTTCCACAATGTCATCCAGTGGATTCACAGGACAGCCAATAATATCTTGTGCTGTATTCACCACCCTCTGTAGGCACTTCCTATCAGTTGATGTCAAACCAGCATACCACACTGTGGTGCAGTATGAAAGGACACTTTCTGTTGTGGACCGGTAGAAGGAGATCATCAAATGTTGATCGACATAGTTCTTTCTCAATATTCTGAGGAGATGGAGTCTCTGTTGGGCTTTACAACCACCTGGGTTGTACTGATTTTCCAAGTAAGGTCTTCACTGAGATAAACTCCTAGGAATTTAAAGAAAGAGACTCTTTCCACACAGCCCTCCCCAATGTACAGCGGGGCTAGTTCTCCTCTCTTTCTCTGAAAGTCCAACACCATCTCCTTTGTCTTGCTGATATTAAGGCGCAAGTTGTTCCCTAGGCACCATGTAATCTGTTTCACTGGGGCATCTTTGGAGATGCTCATTATACAGTTGCACCCAGCCTCCTGCTGCCACATGCAGGATACATAAGTCAGAGAGACATGACTCTGAGGTTGCACCCATACTTAGCCTGCAAAAGATCACATGCCTAGCATGCAAAAAATCGGTCCCTATTAGCCCCTCCTGGAGATATGAGAGATACAAAACTGAAATCCCAGAGGTCTGCTCCCAGTCAGTTGAGAGAACACTGAACAATATGGACCAGTGAATTGACTTAGTATAAGGGAGCTTCTTATATCTCTAATGCTTCCTAGGTTCCCTCTTGGCCAGTATTTGTTAAGTTGCATCAAGCTTGGTTACAAATCCCAACTAACGGGCAAACTTGGTTAATTTTAACTGTGGCTTACATAGGACCTGACATACTCTGTAACTGTGATTAAGAAGACGGGAGAAAGAAATTAACTTCAGGTGCGGGCTTCCTATGAGGAAGTGAATAAAGACACATTTCTCATCATCAGTAAACTTCAGGCTCACTTTAAAAACTGAGCAGCCATAGGTTCAGGACAAATGGAAGGAAGCATGTCTTCATACAATGCATAATTAGCTCAATAGGGACACGGGTGGCACTGTGGTCTAATCCACTGAGCCTCTTGGGCTTGCCAATAAGAAAGTCGGTGGTTTGAATCCCTACGATGGGGTGAGCTACCGTTGCTCTGTCCAGGCTCCTGCCAACCTAGCAGTTTGAAAGCACGCCAGTGCAAATAGATAAATAGGTACTGCTGCGGAGGGAAGGTAAATGGTGTTTCCATGCGCTCTGGTTTCCATCATGGTGTCCTATTGTGCCAAAACTGGTTTAGTCATGCTGGACAGCTGACCCAGAAAGCTGTCTGTGGGCAAATGCTAGCTCCCTTAGCCTGAAAGCTATATGAGCGCCACAACCCCATAAAGGTAAAGCTAAAGGGACCCCTGACCATTAGGTCCAGTCGTGGCCGACTCTGGGGTTGCAGTGCTCATCGCACTTTATTGGCCGAGGGAGCCGGCGAACCAGAGCAGTGCACAGAAACGCCGTTTACCTTCCCGCCGGAGCGGTACCTATTTATCTACTTGCACCTTGACATGCTTTCGAACTGCTAGGTTGGCAGGAGCATAGACCGAGCAATGGGAGCTCACCCCGTCGTGGGGATTCGAACCGCCAACCTTCTGATTGGCAAGTCCTAGGCTCTGTGGTTTAACCCACAGTGCCAGGGGTCCTTTACCTTTAATTAGCTTAATGGAAATCATTGCCAAAAGATGCTTTATATGTAGATTAGACAAATTCCTAGCGGACAGTTCTGTGAGCAGCTGTTAGCCCTGATAGTTCAGTGGAGCTTCCACTTTCACAGGAAGTATACCTCAAAGTACCAGGTGTATGACCCATTAGGGGGAAAGAATAATAATCAGAGTTTGGGTGAGCGTCTGTCAGGTCGTCTTCTTTGCTACCACTCAGTGCATCTAGGTTAAATATCCAACCAACCCACCTGTGAATAATGATACAGATAAATCAGATGAGTTCTGAAAGGAGGCAATCACTGAATAAAAATTGCACAGAAGTGGCTGCATTCATCAATATTGAGAAGTAAACAACTTCCATTGTGTGCACTTGTTCTAACAAGTATAGGCCAAGAGCGAGTGGCAGCTGGGTTAAAATTTCATAGCTTCTCATGAAAAGTCACAATTCATAACTATTCACTTTCCAAATCATTTCTGACTGGAGAGTCATTTCACACATTTCCCCTTTAAGTAGAAGCACAATACAATCAGCTGAAAACAATTCTTCCCACTCCCTTCTCACAGAGTTTAATTTGAGCCAAGGACCTCCAGGTGTTACCTTGAGAAACTGATTTAGTGGCATTTGGGGCTGAACCAAAAGTGAGAGACCTTTTTGAAAATCGTTTTGGTATTAGCAAATAAAGAACATCTTTTTTCTTTCCTTTTTGGGGATAGTAACTATGAAATTAGGAGATAAAAGGAAAGGCCTATTCAGAGTGAAGGTAATGTTGCTATTAGTAACCGCTGAGAAATATAGTTGTGGTTCGAGGACCCGATCCCCGCTTGGAGAAATAGACACGTGGACACAGTGTATAAGGTTAATGGGCAAGAAAAGGCCACGACTTTATTGATTACAGCATGTGAGAAGGTATTGGCTTAGGCAATGGACCACGGAAGATTTGACTCCACCCACTCAGAGAGGGGTGAGTCTGAAGAGGGGTTAACCACCAGTAGGGGGAGCCTGTTGATGCTAATACAACTATAAGCTCTCCCCTGATGTCACCGAGGGTCGTGCCATGGCCCCCCACCACACAGGCATCGGACAGGATCCATGACTGCCAGATTCCTTTTGCGGAATACCCAAATTTGAAGGGGTAGGCGATGGCCACACCTTGCCCTTCCACACACCAACAACACATTCCAATGCCTAACCCCCAAATACCAAGAAAGTTGTGACGATTGCTACGAGGTAGGCGAAAAAAACCAAAAGGCCGGTGCCAATTTGCCAGTTGGAAAAAATTCCTACCCGGCCCCCTGGGCAACCTGGGCGACCAACCATATGTCCATAGCAAGGCGACCAACCATATGTCCATAGCAAGGTCAAGAGAAAAACTAAGCCCTAAGCGAGTGGTGGATGGGTAACTCACGGCGAAAAGGTGAGGAAATGGGCGGAATGGCTGGCGCGGCTGCATCTTGAGCAGCAAACCACGCCCCCACCAAGCCGCCTGGTTGGGTGCTCAACCGAGGGTTTCAATTGGCTTGAAAACAAACATGGCTATATCCCAACTTGTGGGGTGGGAGCTAAGATGTGCTCACCCTCAAGTTACAAGGAAAACAGGACCGATACTAAAAACTGAACTGAGTGTACAAAAAAAAAAAAAGGGGGAATAAATCCCAACAAAATGAAGGTGTGATAAAAAAAAGAGTATTAGTATTATTTTAGTTTAAAAATTGACATGCATAAATTTAATACAGGAAATGGTTTTATATGGAAATTAATAAAGATTAACAAAGCGTGTTCTCCTTCATGGAGAGCATGTGTTGCAGTGGGGGCCGCCAGGACACTCCAAAGTTGGGGGCGGGCTAATTGTTCGTTGGCCACTGATGCGATTGGGGCTTCCCTTGTTGTTGGGAAGAAGTTAATGTTGCCATTTGTTGATTGACAGCCAGAAATGCTAAAACTCCTTGCATGAGGCTAGGGCTTCCTCTTTTCGACCGTGCATCGGATTGCCCACCCCCCCCTCCCTAGAATTAGGGTTGTTCGCTTTGACCTTGCTATGCCTGTCATGGGGTCGTCTGCTCTTGGGGCAGGGGTCTGGTAGGAATTTTGTCCATCTGGCTGATTGGCTGGGGCCATTTGGTTTTTGCCTACTGCGTAGCAAATTGTCACAACTTCTAAAGTTGCGGTTAGGCATTGGTTTTTGGTTTGGTTGGTTGAGGGGAAGTGGTTGAGTGCCTGCCCTTGGCAGCTTGAGTGCCTGCCCCTCTAATGCTGCTGCTGCAAGGGATTCCGTTAAAGGAATTGGGGGCTAACTATTGCTTGTCCACTCTGTCAAGGGGGCTCGGGCCATAGCAATGAGCTCCTGGTTGCATTTGGGGTGAGGGCAGGTTCCCTGCTCCGCGTAACCCCCAAGTTTATTCCCCTATTCTGACTTTCGCATCGTGCGGAATGTCAGTCTGCCCCCCATGGTGGGGGCAGATAGTCGCAACCAATGCCTAAGCAACCTCTCACAAATTTGTATTTCAATAAAGGTCTGGCCAAAATTATGCCAAAAATCTTAAACAAAAAATTCTGTGTGATGTATGAGTTATTGGGGTGGCCCTGGGGACCTCGACACACAACAGATAATACGCACCTACTTATTTCAGAAGCAAAAATATTAAAACCCAAGGAAAAACAGTGTGTATTGGCAAAATACAAACAATGTGAACAGTTATGGCTCATAAAGTATTGCAGATCCCAAGCTTAGAAACCTCAGTCAGAAAATGTATGTGTGTGTGTGTGTGTGTGTGTGTTGTTTGTTTGAATGTTGCTTTGAATTGGACCTAACATGAACCTAATACGGACTTTGTCATCTAGGAGGGCAACAGTTTCAGCTGAAGAGCCCTACAATATTAGGTTTAACATAATCTGGGTCACATTTTCTATTATCACACTTGAGGTGCAGAGGTGGCATTCATCCGAATGCTAAAAGTTGCTCATAGAAATCTGCATCTCAGAATCTGGATTTGGGTAATGGACTCCCACCCCCCCCCGATTTTCAAATCCTGATGCTGGTGTTAATCCTGAGAAGACAATGGTATGTTCACACAATGGATGTATCCGAAAGCTTTCTCTTGATTGCTTTTGCATCTTCCTCTTTGCAGTCCTTCTTCCCATTTATTCCCTTTCAGTTAAAACTCTGCAGATCACAGAATGCCTCCTAAAACTTTGACTGATAGGAACATGCTGCTCTAGAATGCTTAAGCAGCTCTCTATGAAAATTGGCTCCCGTGGTTTAATGTCAGCACTTTGTGTGACTGTTCCACTGCAGCAGTGACAGGCATTTCAGCTGCAAAGAGTCCTTAAGGTAGTAATAAGGTACTGAATTCACACTGGAAAATAAATGTAAGATGGGGGGGAAAGAGGAAGAATTACACAGGAAAACAAAAATAAAATAAAAATAAAAATCTTCCTGGATAATTTCCTTACAGATATGTAGTAGATAATCCTCAATTTAAATTATTTATAGATTATTTTATTTGCTGTGCTGTATCTACTCTTATTTCAGTAATTCTGTTCTCACGGTAATTACTGTACTTTTCTACTTTTGGAATAGCAATTGAGGATTCCAAGGAGGAAAAAGTGACTTAGACCTGATCTACCCCCTTAAAATAGAGCTAAAATAACTTTGCGACATCGCTCTGACACAAGCCTTGAGCATTCAATGTGCTTCGTTGCTTTCCTTTTTTAGACTCACTTTCTCTAAACCTCTCTATGTCTGATTTGAAGCAGGCATCAAAAAATAGAAGAGGAACAGTAAAATTTTAAAAAATGAAGATACTCTGAAGGCTGTGTCATTAACTGTTCTTCATTTTGGTTGGCTTGTTTTAACACTGTTGAAATTCATTCAATTAATTTAAAGAGAGAGAGAGAAAGAAACAAAAACCCCAACAATTACAGCCTATGGTGTTCAAAATGTAAAATGATCATCAACTGATATGGAATAATAAAATGGGTTGAAGAGTGGTGTGTAGAACATTTTGGATAAATGTTGCTATTTCTATTTAAAGTCAAAATAGAGTTGATATTTCTCCTGAAAAGGAGCTTTGAAATTCGCCACATATGTTGTTTTAGGCAAGAATCAGTGGCATCCCTTGTCCTATATCCTTTTGATTTTGTCAATTTGCCTGATTTGCCTGAAGATTTAGATTTTTAGTTCTAGATGCTCAATAAAGAACAGATGACACCATACAGCGCAGTTTAACTGACAACCAGGACTAGCAAGTCCTGGGCTTGGATATATGAAATCTAAATTTTAAAAAACACAAAAAAAAACAAACAAACAAACACCAAGACACAACTCTTTTCAAAGCTCTTTTTCACTTCCCTCATTTCTCCTAAGCATGAAACTCCACATTTCCCTCAAAACTTTGTTCTAGGCAAATTTTGGTGGCAACTTTATGTTTGCAGTCACAAAACCAATCACCTAGAGGTCGTGGCTGATGGGTTTAGCCTTTCCCTCCAGTCACCACTCAAGGGATTAGACAACAATAGTTGAAATTCTTATTTTGTAGTACTTTTTCTTCAGTTCCTTACTTTGCCCAACAAAATGAAGCTGGCTATTGCGGCTGTTGTGAGCCATTACCAAATTTCAACCAGATTTTAAAGGATATGTTGAAATGCTTATCCACAGTTCCGCTTATATGTCAAAATCTCCCATGTAGGATAAGAAAATAGATGGAACCAGCTCTACCATTAGGGAATGGGGGCAGCTGATGTTGGGGAGCAGACATTGGTGGCAAGGTATTGGAAGACAGCATGCCTGTGCCCTGCAAACTGGTCTACCACCATCAGGAGCAGCCATCACTGGTGCCAAAATAAAACTCTACTGCCAGTCTTATCAGCTTCTGTATCTGAAATGGGATGCCATCTTGTCTTTTGCCTCAGGCAAGATGGTATGTTTTGGGCTACCCCTGAAAATAGAGTTACCCTGGGCGATATTTTAATGATGCATTTATTTGGGATTCCGTTGCCTCAGTGCATTGGTTTCATATCAGTGAATTGCTTACTGCCAAAACACAGCCAATTTGAATTATGAAACCAAACCATCAATGAGTAAAGCTGTCTCTCTCTGTGTGTGTTTTTTAAGGAAAATAGAGTATATAATGGCCCCATAGCATATAAAAATTGGCCATCTCTGACCTAAGGTATTACCTCTGTAACAAAAGCGGCATGGGGAGCGGTGACACCTCAAACGCTGTAGAAAGAAAACTGTGACATGAGAAAACTGTGAGTGGCAGGCCCTATGGTAAAATTGCTAGTCTTTAACAGAGTTCCTAAATAGAGTTCACTTTAAAACTGCTGATATTTCTCCTTCTCTCGCCACAATCATCCTGAAAGGTTGCCACTTCAGAGGTGTTAAGCATTAGCTACAATAATCCCCCATTTTCAACAGAGAAGCTGCAGGGAGTCTGCCAAGTGCCAGAAAGTGAAGACTCTCAAATGTATTTTTCTAAATTTGATCACAGGAAAATGGATACAACAAACCAGCTTGCATGGGAGGTTTGACTCAAACAGGTGGACATCATTTTATTTTGTTTTCCAGACTGGGCCATCATTTAGAGCCCAACTCCCATGTTGCAGATCATGTGCAGTTTCTTCTTCATAGCACCTCTATACTTTTTGGACAAAGCGTGTTCTCCTTCAGGGAGAGCACGTGTTGCGGTGGGGTCTACTGAGCCACCCCTCTGTTACCAGGCAAGGTCTCTAAAGATGGCCTGGGGCAGTGATTGGTTCACTGGGTTGCTGGGGTAAAAGTTATGTTGCAATTTTGGTGGGAGGGGTAAAAAGGTTTAAATACTCTGCAAGCAGCCTTGTACTTTCTCTTTTGCTGCGTGCAACGGATCACCCGCCCACCCGCCCTAGAGTAAGGGGTTGTTGCGTTGACCTTGCTATTGCCTGTCATGGGGTCGTCTGCCTTTGAGCAGGGGCCTGGTAGGAATTTTTCCACCTGGCAAATTGGCTGGCTGGGTGGTTTTTGCCTACTACGTAGCAAATCGTCACAACTTGTAAGGTTGTGGTTAGGCATTGGTTATAAATCTGGTGGAGGAGGGGTCAGGATAGGCTGTGCCTGCCCCTCCATGGTTGCTGCGGAAAGGGAATTCCGTTGGAGGAGGGGTCAGGATAGGCTGTGCCTGCCCCTCCATGGTTGCTGCGGAAAGGGAATTCCGTTAAAGGAATCCTGGGGCTTGCCATCTTTTCGTCCAATCCCTGGAATGGGACTAGGGCCGGCAAGCCTTCGGGGAGCAGGCGGGTGAGAGTTGAGGGTCTGTGTCTCAGCTCCAATTCCTCCCCGACTTGCTTTCCCCCGCACTGTCTTTCGGTGGTGCCCGGAAGTCAGTTCTGTCCCCAGGCGGGGGGACAGATAGTCTTAACCAATGCCTAAACAACCACTCACAGTTTGTATTTGAATAAAGTTGTGGCCAAAATCATGCCAAAAATCTTAAACAAAAATTACGTGTCTGTTGTGAGTTATTTGGGGGGTGGATTGGGGACCTCGACACGCAACTGGCTGTTCTCGTTGTTCTCTTTTGGACTCCATTTGCTTCTGTGACAACCTGGGGTGTTGCACCTCTGTTTTCCCCCAAATTCAGGTGCCTATTGACACTCCTACTTTAAGGGTGCAAGGCAATATCCACGTGGCACTATGCAACTTTGGGCCAAATATCTTTTTTAAAAAACATTTCTCTGTGATGATTTATTTACAGTGGAACCTCTACTTACAACCATAATCCATTCCGGAGGTCCGGTCATAACTAGAAACTTACATAAGTAGGGGAAAGTAATGGAAAAGTGAATTAATCAGTTCTAGATGATGAAAAACACCCCCTAAAGCAGCAAGTTAACAGGAATTTTACTGTCTAACGAGACTATAGATCCATAAAATGAAGGCAATAATCAATGTATTGTACTATAAAATAAATAAGACAGTATTGTAGATAAAAAAAATAACATTTATTGTTTTTCTAACGTGCACTGATGATACAGTAGTCATTATTTGGATGGGGGTGGGGCTTTTATCCATTTATGCAGTCACACAATCAACCAGTAGCTGAAGTGGGTGCAACACAGTCACAAAAACAAGTGCTCCACAGCTGGTGGGGTGAGCTCCAGGAAACCAGAGGTCTCTCCTTGGCGGTGGAGGCCCCAGCGCTGCCCCCCAGCTGGCTGAGCGAGCTCTGGGCTGCTGGCAAAACCTCTGTATCTAGAAGAAAGTTCATATGTCGAAGCACTTACTCAAGGTCGTAACTGGGATTGTACGTAAGTAGAGCCGTACATAAGTCAAGGTTCCACTGTACATGGTTGTTGTATGTAGCAGGCAATCAGAGACATGTGTAGGCTTCTTTAACACAATGCTCTGTCAATTACCATAACCCTAACTGGAATTCAACACTCTCATGAATGCTGTCACAATTTTATACCGCACCAATGTTCTGAAACACCTGCACTCTTTAATTTCAGGAAACCAGAAGAGGAAACCAACAGAGAAATAAAGCGTAAGGACTGAAATTAATATTGATTTGGAGAATTTACAGGAGAGGCATTGCTGCATAGAACTTTCCAAAGACATCTTGATTTCATGGGCTTTAGCATTACTTTACAGAATAAGTTAAACTTTTATCTGGTAACTCGTTGCCTCTCTGTGTCCAGTTCTGGGCACCACAGTTCAAGAAGGACACTGACAAACTGGAACGTGTCCAGAGGAGGGCAACCAAAATGGTCAAAGGCCTGGAAACGATGCCTTATGAGGAACGACTAAGGGAGCTGGGCATGTTTAGCCTGGAGAAGAGGAGGTTAAGGGGCGATATGATAGCCATGTTCAAATATATAAAAGGATGTCACATAGAGGAGGGAGAAAGGTTGTTTTCTGCTGCTCCAGAGAAGCGGACACGGAGCAATGGATCCAAACTACAAGAAAGAAGATTCCACCTAAACATTAGGAAGAACTTCCTGACAGCAAGAGCTGTTCAACAGTGGAATTTGCTGCCAAGGAGTGTGGTGGAGTCTCCTTCTTTGGAGGTCTTTAAGCAGAGGCTTGACAACCATATGTCAGGAGTGCTCTGATGGTGTTTCCTGCTTGGCAGGGGGTTGGACTCGATGGCCCTTGTGGTCTCTTCTAACTCTATGATTCTATGATTCTATGAAAGTGGACTTCTAATTCCCCTTGTACAATGAAACATAGTAAATAAAAGCAGGAAGCCCAGTCCTGAGCCTGAAAACACTGAGCAAATTTTTGACTCTCTACTACCTCCTGTTGCAAAATAGGTCCGTGTGTCTGTCTGTTAACCAGAAATCTGGTAGTTCAGAGACCCAGAAACCCAGACTAGATGACCCTCGGGGTCTCTTGAAACTCTACAGTGCTTTGGTTCCATGATTCTAACCAGTCCAAGGAATGACATGTAATTTAATCGACATAAACCGGCAGTCAATGCAAAATGTTATCCGAAATGGAAAGGAACTCTTCTCTGAGGGTGAATGAGTCAGCCATAAATAAATAGATGATTTTGCCAAGGCCATACAAAAGTTGTCTGGCATCTTTCAGTGCTTGCCAATAATGCTTTTGATTTCAAGTGCTGTCGTCTTTGTTATCATTTTCTCCTCCTTTTGAACAGCAGAAGGAAAGGTGATGAATGGCCTATAGACCACAGCCACTTGAAACAGAAACTAATCCATGAAATATTCCTTCTCAACTGCTTCCTGACCTTGGGACCCTTTTTATTAAAAGCCATTTGAGAACATACAAAGTATGAGAGAAATACTAGACTTACAATGTTGTTTTTGCAGCCTTTCACTGAAATCCTTCGCCTTGGCATATTAGGGCTCATATTCAACTCTGCAAGCAAAATACAACCTGTGTAGGGTCGTAGGTAGAGTTACATCAGGACTGAAGAAATCTGGGTTCAAATTCCCGCTCACATAATAAACCAATCCTCTCTCTCTCTCTCTCTCTCTCTCTCTCTCTCTCATTTTCTTTATAATTGTAACATTCCCGACTTCAGCTCCCTTTTCCCTCTTTCTCTGGTTCCTTACATTTATGTTCATCCTTTCCTGCATACTCCAAATTGTCTTAACTTATTCTTTTATTCATCTATTCTCATATTTATCTCATATATATTTTTAAAACTGCAGGTTTTTACAATAATCCTGCCAATGCCTTGATCTGTTTATAGTTTATTTGTAAGTACTCAATAAACCATTTCTATTCCTTTCTAAAAAAAAATGTTATCTTGATTTCTTATTCTTCCAGTAAGTTTTGCCATTTCTGCATACTCCATTAGTAGTCATTCTTCTCTTGTCGGGACCTCTTCTTCCTTCTGTTTTGGGGAAAATAACATTCTTTCAGCTGTGGTCACATACATCAATAAATTTCTATGCTGTTTAGGTACTTCTTATCCCATAATTCCTAAGAGAAAAGCTTCTTCTTTTTTACAAATGTTATCTTAAGCATATTTTTCAATTCATTATATATCATTTCCCAGTACAGTGGTACCTCGGGTTACATACGCTTCAGGTTACATACGCTTCAGGTTACAGACTCCGCTAACGCAGAAATAGTACCTTGGGTTAAGAACTTTGCTTCAGGATGAGAACACAAATCATGCTCCGGTGGCACGGCGGCAGCAGGAGGCCCCATTAGCTAAAGTGGTGCTTCAGGTTAAGAACAGTTTCAGGTTAAGAACGGACCTCTGGAATGAATTAAGTACTTAACCCGAGGTACCAATGTAACCTTATTGCAAGACCACCACATATGGAAAAAGGTACCTTCTTTTTCTTTACATTTCCAACACTTCTTGAATTTTTATTTATACATTCTTGCCAATCTACTAGGTGTTAGGTTCCATCTATATAACATTTTCATATAATTTTCTCTTCAACCATAACATGCTGTAAATTCTATAGCCATATTCCATAATCATTCCCATGCTTCCATTTCTATGTTATGATCAATATCTATTGAAGATTTCACTTGTTTGTCCTTTCTCTCCCATTCCAATAAGATCTCACACATTTTAGATATCACTTTAACATTACAATTTAGCAGGTCTCTCTCTTGTTGTGATAGTTGCTCCCCAAACCCCCGCTTCATGTCCTTTTAAAATACTTCATTCAACTGATGATATTGTAACTATGTTGTTAACATCCCTGATAAGTCCTTAAACTCTTTTAATTTATATTCTGCACCCTCCTTTCCTAGCAAGTTTCTATAAGTTGCCCAACTTTCCATCATAACCATGCCAGCCAAAAATATTATCATGACCTTCCAAATCTAAAATATGTGGATTCTTCAATAACTATTCATTCAACCAGCACAGACAAGATGCTTCGTAATATACCTCATATCCAGCAGGGAAAAACATCCTCTTTCTTTCGTATCTATCAATATTTTATATTTTATTCTTGGTTTTTTCCCTTCCCAGATATATTTAGAAATATATTTTTGCCATTTATTGAAACAATTTGTCTTGCCAATCACTTATATTGATTGAAAAAAAAAATAACATTCTTGGTAATACATTCATTTTTTACGGTCGACACTCTACCAAACAATGAAAGTTTCATTCTACCCCATATTTGCAAATTTCATTTGATATCCTCCCAAGTTTTCAGATAGTTGTCTTTATACAAATTTATATCCTTTGGTGTTACCCATACACCTAAGTATTTAACCTTCTTTTCAATCTTTAAACCTGATTTATTTTGCAGTTTATTTTTACTCTCATCATTCATATTTTTTACCAGGAGCTTGGTTTTTTCTTTATTAATTATAAGACCTGCTATTTCTCAATCACATTATCTCTCTCACTCTCACACATTCTGTCCACCTTTTGGTGTTGTTCACCTTGCTATCCTTCAAAGAATAATCACCATGATTATTATTTAAATGTGATCATGATATTGTAGTTAGAAACAGACTTTTCTGATCAGAGGTAGCCCCAGAGTTATTTTTTCTTGGAGAAGATCATCTGAATGGTGCCCTCACCCCCAGTGAAAATAATAAACATAGTATTTGACGATATTCTGCCATTCAATGTTAGCCCAGAATCTATGAACTAAGGCAGTCTGCTTCACCCAACTTGATTGTAGGGATGTGTACAACCACTAAGATGAATTTTACTAGTTTTTCTAAGGCTGAAATCCTATACTGACTTACTTGAGAGTGAGTTCCATTGAACTCATCTTTAGGGCAGACACAATGAAGGTTATGCTGCCAGGCTCCTTCATAATTCGTCTGATGCATTTGATTGAGGAGTGTCGACATTTGTTTTGAATTGCAATTTAGATTAAATCCAGGCTGAAACAGAGTTTCCCTAGTCTTATCAATGAATGTTTGGCTTAGATTGAAATCCTCTGGTTTTGTCTGAAGCACTGTGGAGTTCACTGAGTCTGAGAGAGAGTCTGATGGTTGGATATGAATCTCATCAGCAAGTATTTACTGCTATCAGCTCAGGCATAAACAGACGTAGCCCACAGCAGAAGCACTTGCTTGCCTGCTCAGTTGGCATAGGAATGACACATTAATTCTGAGGAAACATGCAAATAAATGCAGTGACATGCTTCATTACACTAACTGCCGAATTCAGTGCAGACTTAGGTTCACCTAAGCTTGTTCACTTCAATGGCCTTTGTTGTTGTTGTTTAGTCATGTCAGACTCTTCGTGACTCCATGGACCAGAACACGCCAGGCACTCCTGTCTTGCACTGCCTCCCACAGTTTGGTGAAACTCAAGTTGGTAGCTTCGAGAACACTGTCCAACCACCTCATTCTCTGTCATCCCCTTCTCCTTGTGCCTTCAATCTTTCCCAACATCAGGGTCTTTTCCAGGGAGTCTTCTCTTCTCATGAAGTGGCCAAAGTATTGTAGCCTCAGCTTCAGGATCTGTCCTTCCAGTGAGCACTCAGGGCTGATTTCCTTAAGAATGGAGAGGTTTGATCTTCTTGCAGTTCATGAGACTCTCAAGAGTCTCCTCCAGCACCATAATTCAAAAGCATCAATTCTTTGGTGATCAGCCTTCTTTATGGTCCAGCTCTCACTTCCGTACATCACTACTGGGTGGCAAGGTGATGTCTCTGCTTTTTAAGATGCTGTCTAGGTTTGTCATTGCCTTTCTCCCAAGAAGCAGGCGTCTTTTAATTTCGTGACTGCTGTCACCATCTGTAGTGATCATGGAGCCCAAGAAAGTAAAATCTCTCACTGCCTCCATTTCTTCCCCTTCTGTTTGCCAGGAGGTGATGGGACCAGTGGCCATGATCTTAGCAGATTACAATACATACACGCCTTAATTACTGGATGTGGCTGAATGCATGTTTGGGTAAGAACTGAGAGACCAATTGTGAGTTTATTCAGTACTATTTTTCTGGAAAAAGAGGTGCCAGAATTCACCATGAACACATTCCATGTTCTCTTATAATGGCATTGGCCCCTGCCTGAGAGGTACTGGGATTGAGGACTGTGGAGTTCCAGCTGAAAAACAGTCCTGAGTTTATTCTGATCTAATTGTTTTCTTTATTAAAAGGGAGAGAAAAGAAAAGAAAAGAAAAGAAAAGAAAAGAAAAGAAAAGAAAAGAAAAGAAAAACAAACTAGGCTGAAATTCTACTTCCAGGAAGGTATGAGCCATATGTTGGTGTGGGGATGTTTAGAAGTCCATTTATTTTATCTGCAGCGTTAATTTGGTCACAATGTTAGTCTGGTTTATTGCTGAGAGGAGGCATGTGGTCAATTGGTTACTGACTAAGAATGAGTTCTTTTCTATTCTAGCCTATACAGTGTTATTCCCCCCCCCCTATCAAGTCTGTCACCATGGAATCAAAGTAGCACTCTGACCTCCTCTTTGGTTAGCTTGAATCAAAAATAGTTTTGTTAAGCTAGAAGATCGACTCCTGTGCTACCTGTACTTAAACCGTGACACAGCCTTCCAGCACAATGTGTTACAGTTTCATATCTGTAGGAAAATCTGAATGACGAATAACCCTATCAAAAGCTAGGTAGAGAATAAAGAATAACACAGTCACCTGCTGCATCAAAGGACAGGTCACTCCATGGAAATGTACCTACAATTCATGTGTAGTTTGTGGGGTGGGGTGGGAAGAGTGATGGCAGGCCCTCCCTCAATCTAAATGCATCCACTAGACCAGTCTTCCACAACCTTCTGGAATGTCTAGCAATCTCAGAATATCACCCTTATCCAAGTCATTGCTCAGGCTGTCTGCACCTCTTTAGCTTAGAATTGTGCCTTTCCTTCTTAGTGTCATGGACCTCGTGACAATCACCACCACCATTACCTCTTGCTGCCTCTTCTTCTTCTTCTTCTTCTTCTTCTTCTTCTTCTTCTTCTTCTTCTTCTTCTTCTTCTTCTTCGATTTGAACTTAGATCTATAGAATCTATAGAAGGGACCCTTCACATTTATGTTTGGTTTGGATGCTAGCAGTCACTTTGGCTACTGCTTCTCCTCTTTTCTTTCTTTCTCTGTCTGTCTTCTTCTTGCCAGGGGGTAAGGGATTATTAGCCCAGAACCTGTAACTTCTGGATTAAGGCACCTAGGTATCTAAAACAAATGCATGGGGTGGGGGAAATATCCATGAAATTATTGTGATTATTGGTGTTTTATGAAGTTGATTTGAGATATTTCATAGGCTCATAATGAAATAAAGAAATAATAAAGATAAAGTCTTATATGAGTGGAGTATATGATAAAATCATCATATAATAGTAAAATTAAGAATTAAAATCATTCAAAATCCAATGCACAAACTGGGCACTAGGTTGGACTATGTGTCCAACCGTAGGTACAAAGAGTAGGTGTGCAGGCTTTGATTATGCTATCAGGAACAACATAGGGTAGAGGTAGCGATCCATTTTAGCTCAGTGGACCAGATCATTATATCCTCCCCTACCCACCCCATTGTCACAGGGCAACTTTGACACATATTAAAAATCTGACATCATGATGCTCCATGATGGATAGGTGGGCAGTCCCACCCACCTGTCAAAGTTGACCCAAGGAGGCGGAGAGAGGGTTCTGCTTCACCAGGGCATTTGAAATGTGCCTGCTGGACCACCAAAAGAGTTGGCAATGCCTGCCTCTAGCTATGCCAAATTTCAGAAGTAGTGTCATATTCTTAACAGAAAGGACAATAACAACAGAAAGGACAAAGTTCCATATTTGCATTGTCTTTCTTCTTGTTGGCATCTGTCTGTCTTGGGAGGTAATGAAGGATTGCACCTTTGAGGGTAAAGTCAAACTATTGGAAAGTTACAGTGCCTGCTGTGGCTGTAGAGAGTGATATGGGAGAGAAATATTTCATTGCACCTGGGGCAGATGAAGGCATCCACTTGTATATTTGCATATATATTGGTACGAAAATATATATATCTTGCAATTTTGTCTCTCTGTATTTAGAGCTCTTTCTTAATCTGAGGCATAAATTAGGCACCGGGTGGAAGATGAATGCTTTATTTGCTTTCACTCATAATACTGGCCTTGTATTCTTACATTTAGACTGAACTTAAGGGAGGGTGAGAGTGGCCTTCCTGAGAGCCTAGTGCATGATTGGTTCACCCAAAACAGCAGTATGGCAAGAGAAGAGATGCAATGTCTTGCTTCACATTACATACTTAAAATCAACTCCAGAACTCCTTTATTCAGTCTACCATCCGTGGAGACTTGAGAAGGACCTTTGTCACAGACTAAGGAGCATTCTCCTCAAGGAGGTTTGCCTGGTGTGGAGTCTGATATCTTTTTCATGGATTTATGATATACGATTAAGCACCTGGCCCTTTATCAGTGAACATGGGTCTGAAATATGCAGCAGCAGAGGCCATTTTCATTTTCCCATCAGCTCACTACTTGGTGATACAGGAGAGAGCCTTCTCTGTAGAGCACCCTGTTTGTGGAATTTCTTTCCTCTGAATGTGTAGCTGGCCTCTACTTTGTGGGGCTTCTGGCAGCAAGCCTTGGGAAGAACTGTCCAAGGTCCTGGAGTTGGGGTGGGTATTATGTCTGCTGCAATGATTCTGGCTGCATTTACTTTTGATTATTGGTTATGCTCTTTTACAGTGTTGTCCTATTTTATTTTTTAATTGCCCTGTGGTCAGCTTGGATGAAGGGCAGTTTAGGCATCCAACAAATAAAGAAATGAAGCTGTCACACTTGGGGAATATTTGCCAATTGCTGCCAGAGTCTTCCTCATGGCTAAAACTTACCATATCAAATAATAATTAAGTTGTTATTTATTTTTTACTAGGTAAAAACAAAACAGAGCCACTCACCAGCACACTGTACACTGTGGTGCATCGGAGAATGCATAAATGAGCAGTAAAGTGTAATAGAGTGATAAGGATGTGCTTCTAGTTATAATACAAAACAATTTTCTTCAACAGAAAGTGCATTCGTGTCAACGTTGTATGCCAAGGATTTGGCCCCTTAATCTTTTCACTCTGGAGAATAATCAGAGGCTGTTCTCTTACTGGAGTTTTATTCCCTCAGCTGGAGCTATGCATATCATGATTAGAATGAAATTCTGGGGCTGTTGTTGTTTTTGGCTGTTTCTGAGCAGTTCCACATTGCTGGCAAAATTGTTCTCTGCCAACTCACCAGCGTCCACCTTAGCACTTTTTGCCTCTAGGGCAAGCTGTTGGTCTTAATCATAAATTGAGTACACGAAGAAGAATAATTAAAGAGCAAACTGTAATTACAAGCAAGATCCGAAGGGAGCAAAGCCATCATTAAACCTAGGACTTAGGTTTCCTATTAGTGCATTTAGGATTAACAATAAACAGTCCTGTTGAACTCAATAAATACTCCATTACAAGGACTCCCCCTCCTGTTCTTTTTTTACAGCATGCTAAGTGGCATGATTTTTTTGGGCTACTCTGCTGATTTCCTTTTCTGCTGCCTCTGCTTTCTTTCTGCTGAACTGCAATCTGTCTGCTTGAGCAGACTTTTCTCTCTAGATGACAAATCTATACTGTTGTGCATGGAGGGATCTTTGTGGCACGGGTGGTGGGAACAGAGCCTCTGCCAATGATTGGCTGAACTGTCCTAATGCCATGGAAAGGTTTCTGGCTGTTGTTGGCTGAGCTGCGGTGATCCAACCGAAGACTGGGGCAAGGAGGTAGAATGAGCAGGGCAGGGGCTGAGGGAAGGAAGAAATGGCAAAATCAGTCAGGGAAGGAAAGTGCGGAAGCCTAGGAAAGTAGGTTTTGCTAGGGGAGCTGGCCATAGGAATGAAGGGGAGAGGAGGAGAAGGAGCCTAAGAGAGAAAAGAATACTGGGAGAGATGGGGCTGATAGCTATAACAAAGGACCCCTGGATGGTTAAGTCCAGTCAAAGGTGACTATGGGGTATGGCACTAATCTCACTGAGGGAGCTGATGTTTGCCCACAGACAGCTTTCTGGGTCATGTGGCCAGCATGACTAAACCGCTTCTGAAACAACGGGACACCGTGACAGAAGTCAGAGTGCATGGAAATGTCTTTTAGCTCCCTGCTGCAGTGGTGCCTATTTATCTCCTTGCGCTGGTATGCTTTTGAACTGCTAGGTTTGTAGAAGCTAGGACAGAGCAATGGGAGCTCATGTCGGAATCTCCGTTCAACCGAGCTGATAAGGCTCATCTTCGGAATTGCCTCCCAACGATTAATTGACGACCTGATCCTTTGATAAGGCCTCAGGCACGTCATCCCAGCAGAGAATCAAAACAGTACGCGGAAGAGTGAGATAGTATGAGCTACATTGCTATGCTTTATTTTCTAGCTATGCAGAGAGCAAAGAAATATACATCCTCTCCCTGTGAGAGCAGAGAGCAACTGAACAAAGGAACAAAGGAAACAGGAAACCACTAACATCACATCCTGTCTCCCCTCCTGTGAGACTTGAAGGTCTCTGGAATGTAAACAGAGTCCTGTGACTCCCAGCAGCTGCTCAGTGAGAAACAGAAATGAATAGCTCACCCGGTTGCGTGGATTTGAACTGCCAATCTTCCGATCAGCAAGCCCAAAAGGCTCAGTGGTTTCGTCCATAGCGACACCCGCTTCCTATAGAGGAAAAGAATTGTGTATCAATATGCTTGCAGCATAGGGTATCTCCTTTTTTCTTCTTCTTCTGGCTTTACAAATAGGAGAACAATTAAAGGCATCTCAAGCTTTATAAAAAGGATGGTGTGCTGGCAAGCAGAGATATTTTTCTGGGTTGGATCATTCTGGCGTTTATGCCTTTCTCATTCAGTGGTATTCCTTTTTAAACACAACTGGCTCACATACATTTTGCAATGCATTGAGGTGATCAGATTAGGGGCAAAAACCTGTTTTCCTCTTTGCACTATCAGATGAATGAGGTTTGGATATGGTGTGATATATTTTGTCTGCAATGTGTCCCTTCCTAATCTCATCTGTTAGGGGTTGATGTGCATGTAACATGGTGTGATATTATGCAGCACCAAGCAACATGGATTTGCTGTAATAAAATCCTGGAAATTGTCAGACATTAAAACTGTGTGGTTTCAATTGACCTTCACAAGAATATCCTGGAGGGCTGCAGAAACACATATACAGGAGGAGTCTTTTTAAGACTCTCTATACATGCAGTCCATTGACACAGCTTTATAAATCATCTTAGTCACGTGTAAAAAAATATGCAATGTCATTTTTGAATTGATCAGCAATTTAACACAGGCCTACACAATCTTTGAGTAGCCAATCATCAGCTATGGATTGTAACCTGCTGTATGATCATATGGCGGCCAACTAGGATGGCCACTTCTGAATCACCAAAGGACGATTTGTGTAAAATATGCATATAACTTATCTGTAGAGATGCAAATTTAGAAATCATTGCTATACAGTGGTACCTTGGGTTAAGAACTTAATTCGTTCCAGAGACTGTTCTTAACCTGAGGTACCACTTTAGCTATTGGGGCCTCCCGCTGCTGCCGCGCTACCGCCGCACCATTTCTGTTCTCATCCTGAGGTAAACTTCTTAACCCGAGGTACTATTTCTGGCTTAGTGGAGTCTGTAACCTGAAGCGTCTGTAACCTGAAGCATCTGTAACCCAAGGTACCACTGTAATTTAAATAAAAAGAGAATACAGTCTCTCTCTCTCTCTCTCTCTCTCTCTCTCTCTCTCTCTCTCTCTCTGTACCAGCACATGTTGATCCTTATCCAGTCATTTGCAGCCCTAACCCTCTGAAATCATTCTTAGCCTTTATCTGAATCCAGCTAAGTGCCATGTGTACTACTCTTCTGTGTTCTAGCAATAATATGTGATGCATTTACTGACCTTGTTTTAAATACTGATGTGATAAATAATAAAGCACTGACCTGACTTACGTGGAGAGGCTCAAAATGAAAGGATTCATAACTAAACTTAACATGAAGAAACTGACCTTTAAAAAAATCCATTCATTGTATAATGCAAACCTGACCCAAGAAACCTTTCTAGCATTAAATATATAAAAAGATCAATACATTTTATTATCTTCTTGAAAATTAGTGGACTTTTTTTGCATAATATACCCATTCTTTCATAGTGTTTTAAGCATATTGATGATAAACATATTGATTTATCAGTGTCAAGGAACTTTAAAGTGGACATTTTCTCCAAATACACTCAATTCTCTTATTGATTGGAATTCATTAAAGTTTAATCAGCCATCTCAATTAAAGTTCACTAGACAAGTTTACGAAGTTATATGTGTTTGGAGCCATATCAGTTTTGTGATAAAAAATCAAGCTATTTATTATTATTATTATGTAAGGATTTATAACCTACTCTTCATGAATATTTTCAGTCCACAGAGTAGGGGAAAGTAAAATAAAGTAATAAATATATACAGTGGTACCTCGGGTTACATACACTTCAGGTTACATACGCTTCAGGTTACAGACACCGCTAACCCAGAAATAGTACCTTGGGTTAAGAACTTTGCTTCAGGATGAGAACACAAATCGTGCTGTGGTGGTGTGACAGCAGCCAGGAGGCCCCATTAGCTAAAGTGGTGCTTCAGGTTAAGAACAGTTTCAGGTTAAGAATGGACCTCCAGAATGAATTAAGTACTTAACCCAAGGTACCACTGTACAGGTTTTATATACTGTACTAATAATTAACTTCTCTTGAATGTTCTTCAAAACAGCACTACCACCCACACAAGAGTGAGACGCCTTCAGGCATGTGGAAAATCACAAGGTTTGTGGAAGAACAAAGAAAAAATTGTAGGGGGGAAATCCTCATGTGAGGGAACAAAACCCCCCCCCCCCCGGGAACTTAACATGATCACTGCCGTGGTATGTATGCTGAGTAATTTGGGAGTGTCTGTGTGTTGTGGAGTGTTTGTGCGAAAACCAGAGTATGAACAGAATGCAATGGAAATTAATGTTCTGGTGGCTGGAACCTTGAGCAGAGTTCTGTACATTTGGTTTTGCAGGCTCTGCCTCGTTTTCCCCCCAAGAACAATAATTGGAAACACCCAAAATTTCAAATGCAATAAATGCGTCAGGCATGAGCTAATTTTCAAATAGAAGGAAAAATGGAACTGATCAGAAACAGATCTATATAATAAATCTATGGCATCCTACATAGTATAGTATAGTAATATAGTATAGTAATCTTTATGAATAGATCAGTTGGTTAGAGCTTGGTGCTGATAACACCAAAGTTGCAGGTTCGATCCCCATATGGGAAAGCTGCAAATTCCTGCATTCCTGGGTTGGACTAGATGATCCTCAGTGTCCCTTCCAACTCTACAATTCTATGATTCTATTCAAAGTACACCTACATTATTTTTCAAATAGCTCTGTAAGCTACATCATTACTAACAACTCTATATTATAGCTTGAGGGCTCAAGGGCTTGAATGAGAGCCTGCTAGATCAAGCCAAAGGACCATCTGTTCCAGCAACCTGTTCTCTAGGTGGCCAACCAAACGCCCATGGGAAGCCTGCAAAGAAAATGTGAACACAACAACTCACATCTCTTCCAGCACTGGGGAACTTGCTGTAACTAGCTTTTGAATTCGTGGCAAAGTGACATTTCATCCAGGGCCTTCTTATTCACAATTTCGTTTTTGGAACTATGGTAGCTCATGTAGCAATGACCGCTCCCCGCATAAAACGGGGGGCTCCCTTTGCGTGGACGCACGCAGCCCCTGGATCTGGAGCGGCTCCGTCAGCACAGGCTTGGCTTCGCCTTCCCTCAGGTGGGATACCTGGAGGTCTCCACCTACCTCAGTCAGTTGTCCAATCCTGCCTGGGGGAAGCGTTGCCAAGGAGACCAGGCCAGGTAGGGGAGGGACTACCTGCCCACACAATAGAGGGAGGATCTTACCTGGGAATCCTCACTTGGCTCCAGAGCTTCTCCCACCCTACCCACCCTCAGTTAATGTCTTAATTTGCAGGTTAACTTTTCTTCACAAGTACACAGGCGCTGCTACGTCAAGGTCGCTGTTAAAGGGCCAGAAAGGAATTTCCCTGCATTGGCAGGTTTTGCCTTTCCCATAACAAAACGTCACAACTTTGGCGGTATCAGGCCTTGGGCGGAATCCTTTCGTCTATCTTCCTCTTTGCAGCAGCGATAACAGGGTTCCTCGTCAAAGGGGTTTCTGAAGGGAGGCTTTGACCGTACGCCGAGGTCATCATTGCTCTCCCCTGCAGCGGCGGCGTAACGGGGGCGGCTATCTCTGCTTGAACATATGTTCTCCAGAGCTGACCCATCCCCCCCCCACTGGATAAACCCTGATGCTCCCTAGGTCTCCGGCGGGGGACTGGGGAGGGAGAAGGCCCAATGCCTGAGCCAAGGTCTACCCACATTTGAAATTTAATAAAGTTGTGGCCAATTTAATCCCATAGCATGTTGTCTTGAGTCATTATTCCACATGACGGGGGGGGGGGCGCCTGAGATCTGGGGACTCCGCCTGTCCACGCAATAAAGAGAACCTTTTTTTTCAAAGACAAGCTGTAAGGACCAGATCCCTGGGTCAAACAACAAGGGAAGGTTACCCAGAAGCAGCTAGTGTTGAGGAGAAAATGCTGAACTTTAGTGTGATTAATCAAGAGAATTCTTACGTTCCGGCTTTTCAGTGTGGGCAATTTGTTCTAGTGATTCTCAAAATGTTTAGTGGGGGCACTGGTGCGTCCCAAGCAAGAACAGTCAACATGTTGGGATGAAAACACAGAGTAGGATAGACCTACCTACAAAAGTGCTGTATCTGCCACTTACTGGAGTGTTGTGGTGAAAAGCAGCAGCAAAAAAATAAAATAAAACCAGCTATCAAATTTTGGGAGACACCAGTTGACACATTTGGTTGCAGGGCCTCTGGCGATGAGACAATCAACAGATTAATCTGCATGTGTGAATCAGTCTTCATTTGAAGATTCATAGATAGCAAAAAATGGTGCGTTTTCTGTTCAGTTGTGGAGTTTGTTTGTTTGTTTGTTATTCTTTTAGCCTGCAGCCACCATGGAACATCTCTCACTTTAACTTTCAGACATATTGGCTGTAAAATGCAGTATGTGAATTTCTCCAAGAAGCGTGAAATCAAGTTCCACTTTTGCAATCTAACATTTTCCTCCCTTGAGCAGCAAGAGCTGAGTGGGGGATGCATGGTCAGCAGCACACCAATAAAAACTTGCTGTTTTCTTTTTTATTTTATTTTCTTGCAAGCAAGACTGTTCAAACATTCAGGAGAGGAAAGACCCCTTTGAAGTGTCTGTTCAGCGTAAGCAATAAAATCTAGGCTTTGCTGGCTAAAAACAATAAAAAGAGGAGTGCATAATATTATCTGCATTCTGATTGTGATGTGTATTATTGAAAATTGACACACCAGGCAGGCTCAGCTTGTGAGCTACCCAAGCTGAATACCAACCATGCATGATGGTCACTACTATGAGCTTGTTGAAGCTCTATTGAGCAGACACAGCTCATTATCTTCCCCCATAAGATAAAGGGAATAAACGGATTTGCATGCACCTTTCTTTGAATCCATTGAAAAAGATGCTCACAAATGAAATAAATACATATATGCATCTGTACGTTGATATATCTGTGTGGAGATCCGCTTGATGGACCAGAAAACCAGAACGAGGCCTACATACAATGTCTGTTGATGGTGGTACATGTTAATGAAGTCTCTGGCAAAGATTCTGTGAGCTGTCGTAATGTCACAAAGAGTCAGGGCATCCTGTTTCCCATTGGCTGAGCTGCTTAGAGTATAGAAAGGTGCAGGGCAGCAAAATGGCCATAGGAAAGAAGTAACAGAAGAAGAGGAGGAGGAGGAGGAGGAGGAAGAGGAGGAGGAAGAGGAGGAGGACTAGGAAATGAGAAGCCAATGAGTATATTACGCAATGCAAACTCTGCACCTCACCTATGAGAATTACACACAAACACAAATTCCCATTTGGTAATTGACAGCACAACTTCTTTTCTCATTAATTGTTGAAGAATGGTAAGGGAAAAAATGCATGACAATTTTTCAGCGCATCACTACCGGGGATTCAAAGAGGGATTCATCCAGAGCAATAGTGGAAAAATGAGGCTGTATATGACCAGACATTGCAGGGGTTAATGCAGAGTAAATTCTGTGCAGTTAATTATAGAAAAAATATTTTATGCTTCATCTTACAATGAGAAGACAGAAATATATTGATGGAAGGAATAGTTAACACTAGTAACCTTATTTTGCATGCAAGTCTTTGCTGAAACCCTTCTTGAGATATTACCAAAGTACACTAGAAACTTTTCTGTGTTATATATGATGACTTAGAAATAGAGGCTAGAGTTGATTCCAGATGACCTGTTTATTAAGCATTCATCCTGATTTGTTTGCAGGGAGATTAGAAGATATTGTTAGGATATTTGCGTTCCACCTTAAAAGGGAGCAGGATGTTTGTGTCACAGCCTGCATATCTTCCTGTTTCACAGGATGTTTATGTTGTGTCTTTGCTTTCGTTTCTCTCTCTCTGCCGGAGACTCTGAAGCAGGCAGTCATGTTTTTCTTTGTTCTGACCAACGCTGAATAAACTTGTAAATAATGCTCTCCTAGGTGCATCTTTCGCTGTGTGCATATCTGCTGATAGAGTGTGCTCGGCTCTGGAATGTGGGAAGCTATTTCTGGAGCTCGTGTCGCTAATTGCTGATACTGCGTGTCTACGGGAGATCAATGGACGTCCGGAGACGACGTGGAGTCGAGATGGACTTTGTCTCCCTGGCAGTATCCCAACAGATATTAGCTATTTATTGAAAATTCATACTGATTTGTTTGTGAGGAAATTAGATGCTGTCACATCAAGCAAATGCTATCACGCACTTCCCACATTTTCCCATCACTTTTCTTATCTCAGAAAGTCTGATTTTTGTAGGAAATGGCACTTGAACTTTAATGGGTACTATCTATAAGTGACTGAATCCCACCTAAAAATGGCTGTCTTAAAGTGGCTTGTATTAGGATTTTAAAAACCTGGATTTTTCTGATAAGGATTTGCTTATCATTGTTAAAATTCATGTCTGAAGGAGCATTCTTCTTCCAATTAAAAGAGCTGTTTTAAAAGGGGAAAAAAGGAAAAAACAAAGAACTGTTTATTGTGAATTACTTCAAGTTAGAAAAGTGAAACTGCAGCAGGACAAGGCTACAGCGGAGATGAAAGATTGATTGCTAGAAGG
The DNA here is from genome assembly GCF_965153285.1 of Podarcis tiliguerta. Lineage (NCBI taxonomy): Eukaryota > Metazoa > Chordata > Lepidosauria > Squamata > Lacertidae > Podarcis > Podarcis tiliguerta. The sequence goes on along the minus strand of NC_139542.1, from coordinate 61,815,857 downwards.
CCCATTTATCTTGATTTGGTAAATTCTGCTGCTGGAAGCCATAAAAAAAGAAAGGTCCTGAATTGAATCTAAGCTAACTGTATCTCTGTGGGTGTTTGTGGTAGAATTTCTTCATCTCAAGCCATCTTGAGCTTTAGGCGACTCATGCAGAACTAATCCACATTGATTTTAGACAGGAGTCTGGCCCATTAGGCTAAACCTGGTCAGCACATACACAGGCGCAGAAGACTAGGAAGGATACAATGAGGCTTTACTCAGAAGAGGCTGGACCATTTCCTAGCTCTCCTTAGGAGAGATTTACATTTGCACCCAATATTCTGGAGAGGCCGAGGCACTTAATTTAATATACTGCACTGAGCAAGCAGATTGTTAAGCGACTCGGTGTGGTGGTATTGCTGAGAGTATTGAACCTTTATGAGAGACAGGGGGAATCAAATCCCTGCTCAGGGTGGGCAGATCAGCCCATCTCCAGTATATTTCCATTTGCATGTGAGCGTTCACCAAGATGCTATGCCCCTTACAAATCGCTCTGCGACAATCATAATGAATTATTTTGCATTTTGAATGTATTTTCCACAAAATATTCACATTTTTGTGTGTATCCACTTTGTTCTAAAATATCCACTTCATATGCATATACAATTCCCAGAGTGTTTTAACGATCACTCCCTCTTTTTAGGAAACTGGGAATTCTAGTTTTGTGAGGGAACAGCACCCTTTCAGCACTCTTAACGGTTTCCAGGATACTTTGAGGAAAGCCATGACTATTTATGGTGGTGTGATCCTGCTTTTGTGCAGATGGGGCCATTGTTGGGGCAAGACGATAGTCCGATTGACTGTAAGGACTGCTAGTTTTCTGTTTTAACGTACTGTTTCCTTCTACTCAGTTGCTCCATGGTTTGCCTATCCAGCTGCTGGTACACAGGGAAACAAAGAACATGGGATATTGTATGATATGGTAATAAGGTAACAACTTCATGAGGCTTTTTTTGATGCTTCTGTGAATACAGTGTTCATGAAAGTGATCTATCCCTGTCATCAGTGTGATGTCCAAGCAACCAGTTCTCAAGAAAGGGGGATGGGGAGAGAGAAGGTTTTTTGCCATGCAAACTGATGTCCTGATGAGTAGTTACATAGCCTCCAACATTTCTCTGTTGAAAATAGGGGCATCCTATTTAACAACAACAACATTTTTATTATTTATACCTTGCCCATCTGATTGAGTTGCCCTAGCCACTCTGTGCAGCTTCCAACATATATAAGAGCATAGTGTTTTTTTAATTAAAAAAACCCCCAATATTTAGCATTACTCTCATTTTCCTACTCATATTGAAATACTGCCCCTCAATGAGGCCAAGCTTAGATTCACAAAATGTTTACGGGTGTGTGTACCCTAGAAAAAAACACTGTAAGAGCATAATAAAACATGAAACATTTTAAAAAACACCTTCTCCACACAGGGCGACCTTCAGATGGTTCTGGAGCCAGATAACTCCATACCCTCCAACATTTCTTTAATGAAAATAGGGACGTCCTAAGGAAAAGTGGGATATTCTGGGATCAAATCAGAAACTGGGATGGTTTCTGTAAATCTTGGGCTGTCCCTGGGAGATAGGGACTCTTGGAGGGTTTGTAGTTAGGGTCAATTGTGGCCCTAACTAGGAGAATGATAGTCACTATCACGGACTACATATTTTCAGGCACTGCATAGGAAATCCCAAATGGAGATATAACATTAAAGAACAGACTGTCTCTTTCCCCCCCAACTGCTAACTAAGTTTTTGAAGAAAACGTTAGCATTGACAAGAATTTGCTAGGGTTACCATAATAGTAGACAAAGTGGCAGTTTGCTCCCTCTACCCCAGCTAGCTAGCTGATCATCACTGCTCCAGGCTATGGTGTTTGCTTGTATAGATGAACAGAAAGTTTTAGGCAAATGCCCAAATGGCTTTATGCCATCATATTGCCTGCATTTTGCCTGGTTATTATGGCCACAGAGGAGCGCATTATGTCTTCAAATAAATTGAAATGAAATATGAAATCTCAGTTCACAAGCACTGGTAAGTCCTTTGAATTACTTATTTACATTTTCATTCCTAGCAGACTCTGTAATCTTTCTATGGGGACGAAATAATTTTAAGTGAATAAATGGAGTATCTTTTTCATGTTACAGTTTACACTGAAATATTTTGATAATTAGAGTTCTAAGGGGTGATTTCCTAAATTTATGGGCTCCATTACCATTTTATGTACATTTTAATTTACTGCTTGAATTAGTAGTCCACATTATTGTCACCAGTAAAAGAAAAAAGAAAAAAGAGGGGGTTAAAAAAAATACATAGAACTACCAACAGCAAAAGAGTTTGGGTAAGCATTTTGTTGTTGTTGTTAGCCCTAAAGCAATCCCGATAGTTTTATTGCCTTAATCAACTTAGTCAACTCTTTTTATTACTCTTTTGAGGTGGCTGTTGTGAGCACATGCTGGGGTGTTAGTTCACTGCTGCCAAATTAAAAATGATAATTCTCATGCGTGAAATAACTACATGGACTAATGACCAAATTGGTGCATAATTTTTGCCACTGCTGCAGCAGGTGGTAGAACAATTAGACACCGTAGTGTAATATATTCTCAGAACCAACTACATTTGTAATGAATTCCATTTTTAAAAGCTCAGACTAATAATTAGTATACATTAATGGTACAATATTTTGCACATTTCTTTTTAACACACACAGAACATGTCAGTTTGTAGGACATTTTTCCTTTCCCACCCAAAGATTTGTTAAAGCGGTTGTTCTATTTCCCAGTGACCTTGTGGAAAAAAATCTGCATGTAAAGTTGTTGACAATGTTAGGCACCAGGAAAGCAATCCGGTATGAAGATCCTCTAGGACAGGCATGTCCAACAGGTAGATTGTGATCTACTGGTAGATCACAGGGTGTTCCTGGTATATCCTGGTAGATCTCTGGCCCCTCAGTGATCCCTCCCCCCCCCAACAAAATAGTGCTCAACAACTTCGGCTTTCCCCAAAAAACTTAACAATTATGCCTTCCCAAAAAACCCTCCACAACTCTGGCTTCCTAAAAGAAGCTCAAAAAACTTTGCCTTTCCAAAAAAAAAAATTCAACAACCTCAACAACTCTGGTAGATCACTGCCAGTTTTTTTTATACTGTGAGTAGATTGCAGTCTATTAGGAGTTGGATGTCCCTGCTCTAGGATAAGTAGAGTTAGGGTCCAGCAGATCTCTTGCTGAGCCAGGCTATGCCAGTATAAATTCCCATCCATTGCTCAGCAGGAGATACCCTGGCATATCACCCCCATCTTGGCTGAGCTGAACCTGGTGAATCATAACCCATGGTAGGCCTTGAAAAGGGGCCATGGTGAAGGCAGGACCTGAGAAAGGGGTACTTAGGCTGGATCCTAAGCCCATTCAGCTTGGTTACATTAGCTGGCAACTTCGTCTAAGTTAAGCAGGCAAAAAACAGGCTTCTTTTCCCTCTAGCAGGATCAGACAACTTCAGCAACAGCCCTGCTCCTGAATGGAGGTTGAATCTGGTGTACTTTGTGCTGGTTGAACTAATCCTTGTACCAACTTCTTGTGTATAGGATTACCTCCGGGGAAATCTCAGATCTGGAAGTCTGGCAGTCAAATCCACAAATTTACTCAAAAAGCAGCTAACCAGATGGTGGTCTTCTGTCCTACTGTCTCTTTGTACTTAAATGCCACCCAAGCCACTACCAGGTGATGTTACTCCAGCTTCTTGTTCATTAGTTGTGGGATAACACATGACCCTATGAAATCTCAGACTGTGGCCTAACTTTTCAGTCTGAGCAACTTCTTGCTGCTGTGAAGGCCACGTTGCTCTCAGGCAGATCATATGTATTATCCCAGTCTTCTGATTCAGGGTGCTTTGCCTCCAGGCTAGCCCTGAAGCAAAAAAAAAAGGGGGGGTGCAGTCAGAAGCACTTCACCAGGTTGGGTAGAGCCACTATGCTTGCTTCCCAGTAGATAAATCACTATTGCCTATTGGGCGGGATGAAGCAATGGAGAGGTCAGCATGGTGCAAATGCACTGTGAAGGACACTGAATTTGCTCCACTGGTGTGTTTGCACAGCACCAACCTCCCACCACCTTGCTCCTCCCAGCAAGCAACAGCAACTCAGGTCCCAGGAAGCCAGTGTAGTCCCAGTGATATGAAAGTGAACTAGTATCTTTTAAAATTTCAGCACCCCCGGTCCTCAGGTCTGTCTAGTTCATGCTGGTCCATGATCCAAGGACAATTAGATCTTACTCATAATCCGCTGCCATGCAGTTCACATGAAGTGACTCAGAAAGGGATTACCATCAAACAGGAGAAAAGTAGAATTTGGATTCCATCTTTGATATGTCTGGAAAACTTTTCACAATAATTGTAGAGTTACTAAGAGTTTTGAAAATGGGGATTCTTTGCAACTGTACTATAATATGAAATATTTTGTTCTCTTGACCCAACACCCCAAGTTTTACTTTTTGGAATGCATGTATAACACACAGACACAATGTTCTGTTAGTCTCAAGGAAACTCTTTTGGTTCCCCTTTCCTTGTCCCAGATATTTCCCCTCAGAAGAATCCCCAAAAAATCAAAATCCATTTGAACGTCAATTTGGATGAAGGGTCAGTGGCAACTGATTCTTCTACATTCCTACAAAACTGGCAGCTAAACAGCATTTTGATTCCTCTCTTAAACTTTCTTCTGTATTAAAGAGGACCTTGTTACTTCTACTCAGGGCTATATTCATAGATATAATACTTTAATTCCCCTAAAGTTGGATGAGAGCCTGGTGTAATGGGATGTGATACCTATACCTATCAAAATTGTTTGCATGGATTCCTTTAACATCTTTATTACATCTTGCATTACACCTGTTTAAGATCCGTAACATGAAGTCCAGTCCTCAGGAATAGCCTCAGCTGTTCTTGACAAGATATTTCCCTATAAAATTGCTATTGTAGACACACAGCTGAGGTGTTCAGCTGCTTACAACACCCCCCCCCCCCACTGTAAATGCAAGGATGGCTGCCTGAGGCAATGTCAATGCAGGTTCTTCTAACTTCAAAGACTCTGTGAGCGAGGCTTGCTCCATTTTTGCTATCTAGAATTGGCCTATGCTTGGGGAGCAATTAAAATTAAATAGCTGCTGAACTGCTAAAAGTGTAGATTGGCTGCTCTGGGCACAAGTCCCCTGTCTAATCCACACCTTCTTGTCAGTGAAGAAAGAAATCCAATAAAAACCAGAATCAATTTTAAAATATTAAGCAGGAGAAAGTGTATAAGCCTTGAATACAAGAGGCCAGGCACAGTGCGCTTGATAAAAGACAATGGCTCAGTGTCTGAAGATGTTTTTAGATTCTTTTATGTAGATGCCTTCATCCCTCAGTGATGCTGGCACTGACCAAGACTTTTCATTGATCGAATCAGTTCCTGAGTTGTTCCAATTTGTGCTTCTTTCTTGAGGCTCATAGGGGCTATCGTACGAACTGGAGACTGCTACCAAAGAGGAGAATATCCAGATTGTTACTGTTAGGTTAATACCAGAGGAATTGCAATAAAGCAGTCATCATCTGACTACTGGGAATAGTCCGTGAATTGATGCCGTGAGCACATGGTTTGTCCTGGAAATTGTTGTTGTTGCTACTGCTGTTGTTGTTAGCATGCCCAGAATTTCTTGGTGCTGCCAGGGGGGAAAAATGTTCTGGCCACACAGCCTTGCACTCTAGAGGCAAAGACATGACAAATTAGGGAAACAAGACTACGTTTGAACTAAGCAGCCTTTCTATGAGTAAAAGGGAAATCAGTCAATCAAGAAAAGCCAAGCTTTCACACATTAGTCGGCTGACTGCTTTGCAAGTCTTCTTCAACTCTAGAGTGAGGGCTAGGTCCTGGACTATTATTAATTCTGAAATGCATTAAATTACTCAGGATATAGTTATTGTGGACCTCTGTGGTTAGCTTTGTTGAGTTTGGACGAGAGATTTCCCAACCAGTCAAATCATGTAGAGGTTTGCATTATTAAATGGAAAACAAATTCCTTTTATATATGCTAGGGGATTTTTCTTGCTGTTTCACTGTCAGGTTATCATGGAATAGCAACATAATATATAAGCTCCCTATTACATTCACCTCTTACTTTGATGGAGTCGGATAGGATGGCTGAAGGCTGAAATGAAGATAGGCCAATGACAGAAAGGGCTGGTGCCATGATGCTTCTATTGTAATGACCTGTATGTTTTAATAAAGTATATCTATTTCATCTACATCTATATCTAGCTAGCTAGCTAGCTGGCTAGCTGGCTATGTTTCTAATCTATGTTTTAAGTTGTTTCAATCATAGCTGTAAACCACCTTGAGTCCTGTCAGGAGAAAAGATGGAATATAAATAAATATAATAATAATGATGGTGACAATCATAATAATTAACACCTAAACCAACCCTCAGTTTGACTAGTGTATAGATGATAGATGATAGATAGATGATAGATAGATATAGATATAGAGAGATAATAGATAAATGATAGATAGATAGATATAGATAGATAGATAGCGCTAACAATAATGACATCAAGCATAGCATTTAAAACATAGCATTGTGTAGGAATGTGGATGACATTGTGGTCTAAACCACCGAGCCTCTTGGGCTTGCCGATCAGAAAGTCGGCAGTTCGAATCCCCACAACAGGGTGAGCTCCCGTTGCTCTGTCCCAGCTCCTGCCAACCTAGCAGTTTGTAAGCACACCAGTGCAAGTAGATAAATAGGTACTGCTGTGGTGGGAAGGGAGACAGTGTTTCCATGTGCTCTAGTTTCTGTCACAGTGTTCCGTTGTGCCAGAAGCAGTTTAGTCATGCTGGCCACATGGCCCAGAAAGCTGTCTGTGAAAAAATGCCGGCTTCCTTGGCCTGAAAGCGAGATGAGTGCCACACCCCACAGTCGCCTTTTGCTGGACTTACCCATTCAGGGTCCTTTGCCTTTACCTTTTTTGTGTGTGCCCATATAGTCCTGACCTCATTGCCACACTGCCACACTGGTAAACTGCAGTGACATTCATCTGTGAGGGAAGCTTGGCTGTGCTACACAACACAGGCTGCTACAGGCCACATCTCTTTCTGCTACATCTCTTTCTCCTCCTCCTCCTTCCTCTTCAGAAGCAACTGGGGAGCAATTGGTTCAAGATTTCAGTGTACAGGGAGGGAAGGTTTATCCCTTTCCTACCTAACAACAATCCCCACAAACCTTCTACCAGTGCAGTGATTTGCATGCAACATGGAAGCTTTTGAGAAGAAATTTCAGAGGAGAGAAAATGTGAGTGGATTTGGAGATTCAGGCTGTGGCGGAATGACTGTTTCTAATCAGATTTCCCTTACAAATCTGGTGTCTGCAGCCACAGCAGGTGCTGTGACTCTCCAGCAGTTTGACTTCATTCTTGGAGGGGCACCCCAATGTCTGTCAAGACAGACAGATACCAACAAGAAGAATCCCACAGTACGCTCCAGCCTTGGCTAGCCCTGTAGAACCATCCATTTTGGACACACAAATTCACATCTGAATCTATGTCACATTTTTTTGGCGTGGAAAGCAGACTACTGGAAGTGAGCCTTTTGGTTTTTTTTAAAAGGAAAGTAAAGAAAGCAAAGTTGCAGAGAATAGCTCTCTCAAGCAGCATAAATAAAGCAAAGTCTGATGGGCAATAAAAGCAACTAAACAAGAACAAGGCACTCATCCCGTGCTGCAATTCAATCTGTTTATCTCTCTTCTGGAGCACCTAGACACCTGTGATATCAGAGTCGTGAACTGCTTCCAATCTTGCCACAGTGATGTGGGAGTTTCAAAAGAACTTGATGAGTCCATGGGGGGGGGAAGTTGGGGGGAATTAGGCTGTTAATGGAGATATCACCAACACACCAACTTCTTGATAATTGCCCAATTAGCTCCTATCAGGACCGACACCATCGCAGTGGGTACACATCACTCTCCTTTGGCATCCCCAGCGTTCTTCAGTCAGGCCGGACTCGGTCTATATTGAGTGAAACACTTCAGCGGAAACCAGTGTGTTACCTCTGTCATTTTATTAATGTGTCAATTTCTTGTTGCATGCTCGCACAGTCCAGGGGTGTGTATAATCGGCTACGCTTCGCTAAACACCCTCTGTACTGCCAGTACATCATCCTGTTGGGCTGTCAGTCTTTGTTCTTTTCTTCTTCATGGACGTGCCGACAAATATTGCATGTTCACATCTCCATGCGCGGAGACTACAGCGAGCGTTCTTGTTATCCACAAGACAATGATATCCCTCAAGAGAGGCTGGAGGAGGTTACTCAGCTGATGTTCAGCTCTTATCTGTCTGTGAGCCAGACTTGTTGAGGATAGGAGCGTGTTTGATTCTGCTGGCTTGTCAGCTATGTCAGATTGCTCTCTTGCTGGGCCGTATTTTCTGTGATGATGTTTTCATCATTTTCTGCTGATTATACTGCTTATGGAAACATTTTCATACATTGTGGCTGCTGTTTGACAGCAATCTTAATAATGCATCTATGTTCTAGGACTGGTAATGAGTATTCCTCCCTTTTTCCCCTCCCTGTTCTTTTCAGTGGTGAAAAGGATTCATTCTAATAAAAAGATACTGCCTCTTAATAAGGTTCCCCCATTTCCGTCCCCTTAATTGCCATGACTATGAACTGGATATGATTGTGACTGGTTCATGCATGAAAGATGATGATCATAAGAGCAGAGTCATCAATCGCATATGAGAATGGGCTACCACACGTACAATAGATAGAATTTTAATAGAATCTCGAAATGCTGCCAGCCAGAAGAAGCTACTTTATTCCCAGTCAGGCTATTTGTCCATCTAGCCTACAATTACCTACCTTGGCTGGCAGTAACTGTTTAGAGTCTCAGTATAAGGTACCATCGCCTATTACCCAATACCACAAATTGACCCTGACACCTTCTGTATGCAATGCATCTGCTTTGCTACTAAGGTAAAAGGTAAAGGACCCCTGGATGGTTGTTGTTGTTGTTTAGTCGTTTTGTCGTGTCTGACTCTTCGTGACCCCATGGACCAGAGCACACCAGGCACTTCTGTCTTCCACTGCCCCCCACAGTTCAGTCAAACTCATGCTGGTAGCTTTGAGAACACTATCCAACCATCTCGTCCTCTGTCGTCCCCTTCTCCTTGTGCCCTCCATCTTTCCCAACATCAGGGTCTTTTCCAAGGAGTCTTCTCTTCTCATGAGGTGACCAAAGTATTGGAGCCTCAGCTTCAAGATCTGTCCTTCCAGTGAGCACTCAGGGCTGACCGACTATGAGGTTGCAGCACTCATCTCCCTTTCAGGCCGAAGGAGCTGGCGTTTGTCCACAGACAGTTTCTGGGTCATGTGGCCAGCATGCCTAAACCACTTCTGGTGTACCAGAACACCGTGACGTAAGCCAGAAAGCACAAAACGCCATTTACCTTTTCACCGCAGTGGTACCTATTTATCTACTTGCACTGGTGTGCTTTCAAACTACTAGGTTGGCAGACACGGGTAGCGCTGTGGTTTAAACCACTGAGACTCTTGGGCATGCTGATCAGAAGGCTGGCAGTTTGAATCTGTGTGATGGGGTGAGCTCCTGTTGCTCTGTCCCAGTTCCTGCCAACCTAGCAACTAGAAGTAGATAAAGAAATCTGTTTGTGGACCAACGTCGGCTCCCTCGGCCTGAAATCGAAATGAGTGCCACAACCCCATAGTCGCCTTTCACTGGACTTAACTGTCTAGGGGTCCTTTACCTTTTACCTTTTTTGCTACTGAACCACAGAAGTCTCCCCTTAATGGCGACTCATCACCTCTTGTTCACACATGCACATGTATCGCCTGGCTTCTCTTGACCCTCAACTTAATGTTTGAACTAACTGCATCCAAAAAGTGGCACAACTATATGCTCTTTGCTCGATTTAGTAAACCCTGCAAATGAAAAGCAATAAGCAGAAATTAACAACTCTGCTTTAGAAGGAGTGGGAATCCATGGGAATTTGTCTGAATCTTCTTTAAGTCTGCAGCACGGCATCTTAGCATGCCCTGCAGAGTGCAGATGCCCTGCAGAAGCCAAAGACCACATGGGTGGAGCCCATGACCTTCATCACTGGAGAGTCACACCAAAGTGGCTCCATTGCCATGGCATGGAGCCTAGGGAATGAAAAAGTGGAGCATTAATCAGGGCAGGTCACAGCATGAAGAGTGGACTGCAAAGATGTCTGAAAAATAAAAGGAAGTCACATTACATAAGCAGCAACACATATCTCCAAAATTCATTTATTATTGATATTTCCATTATTTTGCAAATCTTTCCAGCTGCAAGTTACATTTTACTTTTTAAATAAAAGACTCCTTGTTTTAATAATCACAATGAGCTAATGCACAAATCAAAAGGTGTTTTGGATTTTCTTTTTTGCAGGGGTCTTTTAAGGGGAGAAGCTTGAAGTCGTTCTGTTATATATTTATGGAAGGCCACCTGGGATCATGCAAGGGATGTAAATCTGGAAAAACAAAAATAGCATGCTGAGTTTTTAAATTAACCTTGCAAAATGTTTTAGCTTGGGCTCAATACCATAAAGCTTGCTATAGCTCAAAATAAAGCTTCTGCAGATAAGTGTGAACTGCAAGCATATGCAGCAATTATGACAGAAAGATAAAAGTTGGAGACTTAAGATACTTAAGGAGGCAGTTTAGGATTAGTTGAGTATCTAATTTTGTAGTTGGAAGTATATAAACATCATGGGATCTGCATTTCTTCTCTAAACAAAATAGTGTAATCACTTCAAGCATTATTGGAAGGGAGATAATTTTTTTTGCAGAGATAAAAGTGTATGGGATTGATAGGGGGATCCTAGATTATGCTTTCTCCCAATTCTCTCCAGTGTAACCATGCTGATCCAGGAAGTTTAAGATCCACAAGTGGCTCTGTACCCATTTCCAAGGTAGGAAAGAAAAATGCAAACTATATTGCAACGTGATGTATATGCAGGAGGAATTACTGTAGATTCAATTTGCCTTTAAAAGTGAACCTACCCAATTTGCACATTCCAAAACAATGCATGGACTCCAAATATAGCCACTCTTCAAAATACATACATGTATAAAGTTTGCAAAGGAGATCCCCTGCCAAGCAGTATTTACAAAAATGTATATAATGAAGTGTGCATAACAATGCATATATTACTGAAACTAACATGCATGTTCTTCTACAATGAATACCTGAAGATAAGTACAGTGGTACCTCAGTTTTCGGACGTAATCCGCTCTGAAGGCATGTTCGACCTCTGAGATGTGTTCAAAAACCAAAGCATTTACATCCAGGTTTACGGCGTTCAAAAAAACAAAATGTTCGTCAACAAAAACGTTCAAAAACCAAGGTACCACTGTACTGTGAATGTTCTAAGGTGCATTTTCACTATCACAGATTTGTTGTACCGTTACTCCAGCTTCTGCATCACTTAGTAGTCACACATTCCTGCAGAGGTTTGGGTTATTCCCAAACCATTCCAATAATCCATGTTGCTGGACAACAGAGAAGTGATCCCTTCCCACGACAACATAATTTTACCTGCAATCAAATGCACTTTTCATATAATTCATAATTGTACAGGCCACTGTAATATGCAACAAACTTACCCCAACAACACAACATACAAATCAATATGGCTAGTCTGACCCAACCCCAACCTCATCCCTTCACACATACAAGCAAAACTCACTACAATCAATTCAATGCAACCAATCATGCTCTGGGCTCTCCAACCTCTCGCACGGCCAACAAAAACAAGCAAACTGATAAATAAAGAACCTATCTTCACAACACTGCTCCCCTTTCTTTCTCCCTCTTCTTCCCAATTCTCTCCCTCCCCACCAGCCTCTTAGTGTCTATGACAACAGTGTCTCACACTGAATGTAACTGACCTGTAGAAAAGACTCTATGAATTGAAAACAGATGTTGTATATACACTTGTTAACTATGAAAATCCTTTAATTAAAAACAAATTTTAAAAATAAGAGCACGAACCCCCTCAAAAGCCTCATCCTGAAAACTTGTAACTCCATGTAACTCCAAACTCTACTTCATTTTAGTTGAACTTTTTGAAACCTTTTCCTGTTTGGTGATACTCTTTTTGAAAATAGTATTTCTAAGCACAAACTTACTTAGCTCAAGTTACAGGTAGGTAGCCGTGTTGGTCTGCCATAGTCGAAACAAAATAAAAAAAAATCCTTCCAGTAGCACCTTAGAGACCAACTAAGTTTGTTATTGGTAGGAGCTTTTGTGTGCAAGCACACTTCTTCAGAGACACTGAAACAGAAGTCACCAAACCCTTATATGTAGTGAAAGGGTGGGTGGGGGGTATTACTCAGAAGGGTGGTGGGAATGGGTGGTTGGCTGATAGGTGTGGTAAACCTGTTGACGACTGTTAATGACTGCAATGGGTCTTACAGGAAAAAGCAAGGGGTAAGATGGCTAAAAATAGCTTTATCATGTATAATGAGATAAGAATCCAACGTCTCTAATCAGACCAGGTCTCTCCATGGTTTTAAGTTTGGTAATGAGTTGCAATTCAGCAACTTCCCTTTTACTTAGCTCAGTTTTTCTTTATTTCAAGTCTGAAGTCACCCAACTGGACGTCTCTTGATGCTTAAAAGGACCCTACCTCTTATGCCTGGAACTACCAGATAAAACTTGTACATAGTACTCCTTCTGGCAACTCCTTCAGCCAAGCAGGTGCCAAACATATTGCTCTACTTTCATTGGCTGCAGGAGTTGCCAGAGGGTGGACAAGATGCCATCCAACCACCTTAGGGACTCCACTCTGGATTTGTGTAGGATTTACTCCTTAGCCTTTCCTTCTGAAGATGTCCCTCAAGGCAGTGGGTAACTGTAACCATGCATAATGGCATTTCTCCACAATCTTTCCTACCTACCCTTGCCTATCCTGGCTTCCATCTGCTTTAGATTGTAAGTTCCTTGGGGGCAGAGAGCTGTTTCCTAGATAACCTGCAATGTCTCATGTACACAAATGAGAAACATCCCTCGTGTCTGCAGAGTGTTGGCTTTTTGCAGTATAGTAACGCTGCAGAGAGCTTGCTGGGGAGACCATGCATTAAAAAGGGACTCAAAAATAACTTAAACAAGGTTTTAATAAGAAAAACAAAAACTCCTTATACACCAAATACATCTACAAACAAACATGACCCAACCACCAACCCATCCCCAGGGTGAATGGCAGAGCTAGGTGCTGCTCCTTATATACTACACCCAATTCCTGACACAGCTTAATCAATGCAACTCAGCAGCACCTGCTATGTTTCACAGCTGTAAAGCTGGATCTTGTTATTTTGCTCTGGCCCTTGCTCTGGCCCCTTAAAGATATACACATCATTTGGAACAATGATGAACCTTTACATTTGAAGAAACCATTCAACACCTGGCAGCCATGCATCCCCCACTGCACAGTTGACAGATGTGGAAGGGGCCTTTTATGAACATTGGTGCAATTTTTACATGTGCACATTAGTACACATGTAGAAACCCTTTGCAGCTTGTCTAATGCACAGCTGGCTTTGGGGTGGCCATGGTTCAGGGGGAGATGTAGCTCACGTAGACCTGCAGCTCCTTCATTTGTTGTCTGGATGCGCGTGCGAAACATTGTCTCCTTCTCCCTTGAGTAAATGTGAAAAGGATTGTGCTGTAAGGCATAAAGCAAAGGATGCACAGAAGTGGTGAGTTTTGGTAGGGGGAAAAACTCTGTGTAGGATTTCTCGACACATCAAAAAATGAGCAGAGTCTTTTTAAGGGAACACCAGTCCTTTGGGCAGCTCATGAAGCATGAATTGATGAGCGAAGGTCACAGGCGGAGATCAGGATGTGCGATCAGAAAGACGAGGGTAAGAGAGAAGAAAAGGATCGCCACAGGTGCCCGTGGCATCTTTTACAAGCATAGATAAATATAAATGCCTCTATCTCACATTTCCTTCCTGATTCCCATTAAATAGGCCCATCAGATAATGATTACAGGGGCAAAAAATGCCTGGCAAACAGGGCGCACTTCTAGCATTCCCTCTCTTCATTTATGGATAGTATATCTAGAATGGTTTCATGTTCTGTCACTTCCCGCTCTCATTACCATCATTGTTGCTGAAATGTAACACCAGAATTTTAATGCTATAATCTGAAGGGGATAAAAAAAAAGCCCGTTGAAAGCAGCATTACACTGACCTTTTCCTTTTTCCTAAAAAATAAAAAAAATGATGTTATTTGACATGGTGGCATTCTTCCTCGCCTCTCTCATTTCCAGCAATCATGTGTCACTTGGAGACAAAGAAAGACAGGGCACCATTAAAATGAAGCAAGGGATGCAAATCCAGCATTTCCTCAGGTCTATTCTTAAAAGTGAAAAGAAGGAAATTGTGAAAGTGGTTTTGTTTTTTAAAAAAGCATTTAAGCGTTTGGTGGGTTTCTATAAAGGAAGTATTTTGTGGACAGGTGTAAAGCTCATCGATACCATGGAGTTATGCTGTTAATGTCCTCTCCACAAAACAAATGCTATTGTTTTGCCTCTTCTCACATTTGATAGACTTCATTATTATTTACATTCCCTCCTCAGTTGTCTTCACTTCAACCAGCCACCTCACCATGTCCTTTCTTTGCCTGCGGGGCATCTAAACAAACAGCATCCATTGTTCTTCAATGTTCACCCTTTCCTTCTTTGAAATAGTTACTAACTGTACATACCCCATCCTCCCTGCTCAGGGAGGGATACTAATTCTTTCAACTACCGTAATATTTGCCAGAGTTCACCAGGTATTTTATTTTATGATAAAGTCAAATTAGTATTTTAAACAAATACTGCTAAAAGCAGGTAAGAATTTATGGGAGTGGTGAGAGGGTAGATTTCTCGTGGTTATATTCACATAAGAAATAAAAGATGGGTTATTTCCTCTGTTTTCTTCTTTTGGCAATGTGGCTGATTACTGACAAGAGCCGAGAGAATCTTCATTTTTAAAAGAGGTATTCTGTAAATTTGTTGTGCAATGCCAATGCAGGGCACAGAAAAGGCTAGGAAGAAACTATTCCCTAAATATAACAGAGTACACAGACAGTTTCAAAACACAGAAACAATGACCACAAGCCAAGCGGAGTTACAGGTTAAGCTCAGAGATCAAGAATAGTGGTGATACGTTTGAGGTGCAAATTTTATCAAAAGATCGGTATCAAAGACTGCTCACAAGTTCTAACATGTTTCTGTTTGAGCGTGTAAGCAAACCTTGACAGCTTTTGCTCTTTTGCTCACTGTCTGCATCCCAAGATAAAGGTTTTCTCTCAGACCATTTAGGGTGCCTTCAAGTGATCTCAGAAACCAACTGTAAAGTTGAAAAATTGGAACAGAGCTTCTAGCGATCTCTTCCCGTTAACATCATGACAGCCAAATTGTGGACCAGATGCAGTTTTCAAGCACACTTTGAAGGCAGCTCTTGTAAAGTGTGTAACAGTAATCTAATCTGGATGCCAAGAAACTTGGACCTGGTCCTTCTTGTCCTGGAAAGAACACTGCTGGCCAAGCAGCCTAAGATGTAAAAGAGTCCCATTCCATCATTGGTATGAGGCTCTGATACAGAATTCCCTGCAGAACTGGATAGTCAAAAGACATAGAACTTGGTTTCAGCATTATCGCTTCCTTAGCACTTCCTGATGTTGATGATGATGGTGGTGGTGATGCTGATAATTTATTATTTATACCCCACCCATCTGGCTGGGTTTCCACAGCCACTGGGTTTCCACAGCCACAGGCAGCTCCCAGCAGAATATTGAAACCATGATAAAACATCAAACATTTAAAAATTCCCTAAACAGGGCTGCCTTCAGATGTCTTCTAAAAGTCAGATAATTGTTCATTTCCTTGACATCTGATGGGAGGGCGATCCACAGGGCAGGCCCTCTGCCTGGTTCCTTGTAGCCTCACTTCTCGCAGGGAGGGAACCACCAGAAGGCCCTAGGAGCTGGACCTCAATGTCCAGGCGGAACAATGGGGGTGGAAACGCTCCTTCAGGTATAGTGGGCCAAGGCCATTTAGGGCTTTAAAGGTCAGCACCACCACTTTGAATTGTGCTCAGAAACGTCGTGGGTGACAATGTAGGTCTTTCAGGACTGCTGTTATATGGTCTTGGCAGCCACTCCCAGTCACCAGTCTAGCTGCCGCGTTCTGGATTAGTTGTAGTTTCCAGATCACCTTCAAAGGTAGCCCCACATAGAGACCATTGCAATAGTCCAAGCAGGAGATAACTAGAGTATGCACCACTCTGGTGAGACAGTCCACGGGCAGGTAGGTCTCAGCCTGTATACCAGTTGGAGCTGGTAGACAGCTGCTCTGGACACAGAATTCACCTGCGCCTCCATGGACAGCTGCGAGTCCAAAATGACTCCCAGGCTGCGCACCTGGTCCTTCAGGGGCACAGTTACCCCATTTAGGATCAGGGAGTCCTCCACTCCTGCCTGTCCCCTGTCCCCCCAATACTGTCTTGTCAGTATTCAAATAAATCAAATCAAATTCAAATCAATGGAACTTCCTTAGCACTTCCAAATCAATGTTAAATATAATTGGAGACATGTGAGACCTTTCTGGCACCCTGCAGGCCAAAAGCATCAAGAAGCAATCTCAGTGTGGCTTCCACCCTTGAGGAATGGCCTAAAGTCATTGGAAAACTATGCAGTACTACCCTCAGCAAATGGCAGGTTAAACTGAATGGGCCTTAACAGTGTCCAAAAAAAAAAAAAAATCCCATCACTGGTACTTTTCTGATCTCTTCTTGACTCCACACTTTTGTACCTGTGAAAAGACAGCCAAAAACATAAATTCTTAGCAGATCAATCATAATACCCTATTATTAAAGACATCTGAAAAGTCTTTGTTTCTTTTTAAATAATGGTTTGGTATATTTACGAAGAGGTTGTAATTTGCAAGGATGATTAAATAAGCAGTGCCTTAGGAAATAGGAAGAACTCAGGCCATATGGTTTGGCTCCAGCAGGCTCATAAGGAAACATTCAATTTCACCAGAGATTACAAGTAAAACAAAGAGAAGGTCAACTTAATAGAACCATCAAAGTCAAGATAAATGTAATGCAAAACCTGCAGAGATTTTCATCGGCGCTTTGTTTGTTTTCTTATAGATTACGTTCATTGTTCTCAAAATGTGCAGGGCAACTATAGAAAATGGTTTTTAAATGATTACATAAAATGTGGCCTCTCCCTTATATACATATATGGTATTTGCATTCCAGTTTTACTCTGTTTCTAAAGATAAAAAAGGTTCTGTTTTACTAAAAAATATTTGAAACGTGTTATTTCCAATTCTGCCACTCTCAAATTGGCTATGTTCAACTTAGCATCCAACATTTGAACTTGCAATTTGTGTGTGAAATTTGACTGCAGAATTTGACTAGTCTTGTTGGACTTGTCTTGAATGTTTTGGCAGGCATTGAATACATATTCTCCTGAACTGTCAAATACTGTCAACCAAAAATACTATTGTATCTCATCCAACATATACCATCAGTAAAGAAATGCTGTTCAATAACAATGATCCGCTGCTAGGTAATATTATACACAAACTGTCAGATACGATCAAATGCCATGTATCACTGAGTTGGATCAAAAAATTCTTGAGTGAAAATAATAGCCGTTAAGAGTATTTGTCCTCAGCTGGTGAGTTGAGAATCACTGTGTCACAATCGCCTAGTTCCTCATTTCAGGGAGTAGAATGTTAACATATCGTTAACATATTCTCAAAGTGTTAATACAGTAGTTTATTAATGCTAACAGGTGTTGTTTCATGGAGGTCAGTAGGAAATTCCCCCATATCTTTGGACATAGTCTTTATTAGATTCTTTCCCTTTTCAAAAAAGACAATGGTCTTGTTTTCAAGCCTCCGTCTATCATGTTCAATTTTGTACCTTAAAATTAAGAACAATCCTATATACAACGCTCTGTACACACCATCAGTTACTAAATAAATTTTGAAAATCCACAAGCAGACTGCAGGAATCTGACCATTGTAGGGTGTAATTTAAAATCTATGCTACTTTGACCTGGAGCAAGACTGCACCGTCCTCCTTCACTTTTATTCAGTTTCTGCCACATGTACCGTATTTTCACAATAATCAAGTCCCCCCCCCCCCTGCAACAAAATGAGCATGAGTATATATCATACATATTAACAGGTGTTCCTATCAAAACATTCCCCAAAATGAATATTTAAAAATTCCTCACATTGCTTCAAAATACAGTATATAAATATCACATGAAATAGAAACCTGTAATCTTAAAATGTAAAACCTGAAGAGCATGGGGGATGGGGAACTGGTCAGAGGCTTTTCTTTAGGAGACAACTCTAACTATTGAGACACCATAACCAGGATGTGAACTGCTTTCCTTTTGACCCATTATATTTTATGAAAGCTTTTTCATAATACAACACCATGATGAACAAACTAATCTAAATGGAAACAAAACCAGAAAAAAACAAGTCCGCTCTCAAAGGTAGATCTTAACCCTTGTCTCACATAGAAAACTGTGGACCCTCCCAGTTCCCAGCTGGGAGCTTCCCTTTCTTTTCCCGGTTTCCCATCACATTGCGTGGTGATTCCCGCCCCCGCCCCCCCAAGTTGGCATAAATAAAGACACTGGACACCAGAAATTTAGGTTAATGGGCGAAAAATGGCCACAACTTTATTGGTTACAGGTAAGAGCGGTATTGGCTTTAGGCATTGGTCCTATCAGACTACCCGGTATAGAACCGGTAATGGTTAACACCAACAGGGGTAGCCCCTGAGAAGCACGTCCCTAGGCACTCCCCGAGGGGTCACCGCTCAGGAGCGCGCTTTAGGCCCTAGCCTCCATAGGTTTCGGACGAGGCAACGCCTCCCAGAGTCCTTTATCGGACTACCCCTAAACATTTGGGGGAGGTGATGGTGCTCCTCCCCCCCCGTCTCATCTGCATAACAATGCCCCTACCAATGCCTAACCGCCAAAACGAAGGTGTTGTGACGTTTTGCTATGAGGTAGGCGAAAAAACCAAATGGCTTCCAAAATAATGCCAATTAGCCAAGTGGAAAAACTCCTACCAGGCCAATTGCGGCGACCAACCGAGGTCCATAGCAAAGTCCGAGTGAAAACCTAGAGGGTGGGTGGGAGGGAAACCACAGCTGGCTGAGAGGAAGAAAGGAGCAATCTTAGGCTGCCCTGACCTTAAATGACCTTCTTTAACCCCGCCCCTGCCACCAGCCGATTGGCTGGCGCAGGGGATGATGTAGCCTGGGATTCCCAAGTCGCGTGGGGCCGCAGCCAGCCCCGCGCGGGGGTAGGTGGGTGTGAGCCCGCAACCCCCCCCTCCTTATGTCGGGGGTGGCTTTCCCAGTTAGTGAAACCGCCTATGGATAAGTGATAGGTATGATCAGTTTACCAAGCTGTTAACATGGGAAGTCTCACTCCTTGATAAGACCCTCAACATTTGCCACAAATTAGAATGAGTGGCAGCAAAGTAAAAAACAAACAAACAACAAAAAATGTCTTTCTTTAATACAACTACTTCCTGTTGGCACTAGCAAGTGATGAATCAAATTAAACATTTTACTGTGGTGGCAGGGAGAAAGGCAGGGTAGCCTAGATAACATATGTCTCCATCTTTGGTTCAGTGTTTATTTTCCCCCACACCTTCTGTAATGTAGCATAAAACGTGCAAGAATAAAATCCAAGCTATCTCTTCCTCTGCAGGTCCACCTGTGCTATGCCAACAGGAGGTGATAAATAACAACTAAAGCAGTTTATTTGTGAGGTGCAAATTATGTCAAAAAACAGGGCCTCCAGTGGCCAGCCTTTATTAGCTTACCTCTTCTGCAACCAATACTGTGGGTTGTTGACCAGCTGGCCAGACCATAGAGAAAAATTGTAATGGAGATCCCAAAGCCATATGTCTAAACCTTATCGGAAATATATTTCGTAATCAGAATTGAGATAATCAGAACTGAGCACAGAATTCCGGGCATGGGCGAAGCTAGCTGTTCGAGCACTCAGAGTGGCGCACATTGTCCATGGGGTTGGGGCAATCCATCCAGGGGGGCCAATCAGTGAAGCGGTGATCTGCCCTGAGGGGATTTTGTCACCCCCCTCTGGGATGACACCCAGGGCAGCTGCCCCCCCACACCCCTGATTCCAGGCAATGTTCCACCCATTGTGAACACAGAGTGCTACCATTAGCATATTCAGCAAATTTCATATGGTACTCAGAACTGAACAGAGCATTCCAAAGGGTTTCTAGCTAGTGAAGATATAGCTTGGTGTCATCCAACACAGAGGTGCACAAGAGATCAAATAGATCATTTGGATGTGTCTATCTCATTACAAAAATAAAACAATTCTATCATTTACCAGCACAGTTCCAAGTTTTAATTTTTCGTTGACTGCTGCTTGGCTGTTCTGATTGCAACTCTCTTGAGGATGCAATGAGGCAGAGAGAATTTGTTACTGCAGTCTGCGTGACAAGCATTTGCAACATGTGTATCACCAAAACAGCTGTTCAATTTTATTTTATTTTGTTATTTTTTGTTAAATCCCTTCGGTTCTGGGTACTTGGGAAAAGAAAGCAACAAAGTTCTCGCGTTTACTTAGTTCTTTCCAATGACGTCATGAAAAGCGGGAAGCAGAACTTCATCTGCAAAACAAATTCAGTGGAATATCGTCTGCATACGTGAAGTTTAGAATGTATAAGAAAGAAACATGGGGGGGGGGTAATTGCTAAATATGCTTACACAGTTTTGCAGAGTTGTATACATGGAGAGGGGCTGTGCACTGCATTGCACACCCACTGTAAGGGGTGAGTACTCAGGTGGTGAGTAATTCCGGGGGCGGACAGATTTTTTGTAATATTTGAAAAATATATACAGGTTGAGCATCTATGGAAGTAGACAGCTTCAACAATCCAGCAGAAATGCCAATGCCCAACATCAGATCCTCAGAGAGAGTCAGCCCCCTAAAAGCAATTTCCAAAGCTCTAAGTTTGTAGATTGTATATGTGATGGCCTGGGAATCTGATTCAGAGGCTGAACCGGAGGAATCCCAGCCTGCATAGGAGTCCCTGCCTCCAGGGCCGGATGAGCCGGCGCAGGGGCTTGAATCTGAAGGGCCCGCACCTGTGCCGGATCCTCAGGAGCAGACACCAGATGAATCCACTATGGCTCTGAAGGTGATTGAGGACCCATTGCCTGCAGGTGCTCCTCTCCCAGCCCTGTCAGGGGAAGGTGAGGTTGCCTCTGGGTCCAGTAACCCTCCAGCCTCTCCTGAGCTGCAGAGGCTCAGGGCAGAGAGGCGGAGGGAACTAGGTTCTCTCAGGAGAAATGCTTGCCTTAAGGCCAGGAGAGGCGAGTCACCTGTGGGCCGGGACCGTCCCAGGCCTCAGAGGAGATAAAGGCCAGTCATCCCGGTCCCAGATTGTGGGAGCAACGTCGTTGGAAACCTGTTTCTGCCAGCACCCAGACCTGTTCTTCCCGAGTTCCCGACCTTGCCCAGCTCCTCGCTTTGGACCCCGCTTTGCCCTTGCTGGACAGTCTCCAGACCCTTGACCCAGGACCGGACTCTGACCATGCCTCACGGTAACCTCCCCCCGGGACCAGCACAGCATCTATGGAAGTAGACAGCTTCAACAATCCAGCGATAGCAATGGGAAGGGCAGGGAAGGGCAAGATGGAGCTTTGCTAGTTTCTTGACTTCTCAATACTGGTGTCTCTGCTGGTTACCAAGAGGGACAGACTGTGGGGAGTTCAGTGCAGTGTGGCTGCAGCAGCAGCAGTGCTGGATTGGTTTTGCCACTACACCTGCCCCACACTGACCTCCTTGCCACCTCCCCCTGGTAACCAGCAGAAACCCTGGCATTGGGGACCCTGGTAAGAAGTACAGCCCTGCCTCGCCCTGCCCCACTGATGGCTTCTGGAAGACTATATTGGACTAGATAGCCTGATGGATTGGCAGTATATGCAATTATTTTACTTTCATGTGATTACGTTTGAGGAGTTCTCAGAGCCAGTGAAAATCAGCTTCCTAGAACGCACGGAGCAAAATGCCTAACGGAACGTCATGAACTTATTACTGGACAAAAATTATATTGAATTTAAACCACTTGGAATTAGCTTTTTCGTAGCACCATGTGAGACAGAAAGTAACAGTCTGACTATTCCTAATATTGCATGAATCAGCCATCAGACTTTGCTAAGGTTGATTACTCTACTATGCGAGATCTTAAAAACCCAGAAAATTAAATTATCTACTGGAAAATAATGCTCTAATGAAGATACCATAATAAAGTCTTCTTTAAAGTTTAGCAAAACTTTCACCTACTGTAGTTCAGTTCTTAAACTTAATCCATCAATGTCCTTAGCATCTAAGTAGGCTGTCAGTGTGATTTAATAAAATAATCACCCATTTTGCTGAATCTAGTTTCTTTGTGCTTTCAGATAGCAATTTCCCAAGGAGACAAGCTGTTAAGCCAATTGCATTTTTGAACCAAAAATATGTGTGCTCTATATATGCTTACCAAAACTGCTAATTAAGGATGATACTTGGATCCTAATTAATCTGCATTACTCCGTATAATGCTCATTTTTTCTTAATTGTTTCATTTCTAATTTCTCTCCCTTACTCTTTTCATCCTTTCACTTTTTGTTTTAATCTGCACTTTTTAAAATATCCTTAGGTGTTATGCTACATATTAAATGTAGGACTGAGCCAAAACTTACCAGTTAACTTTGCAGTTGTATCTGCAGGTGGAGAAGTTGCACCCTTTCCCCTATTTCATTGATCATTTGGTGCCACATGAAATTGCCGCACTGGAATTCCAACTACCACCTGCCAGCTACCACTTGGTTTCTTTTTTGACTGTTTACAGCCATGATGTTCACATGATAAATGGTAAACACAATCCTTTCAAGGGCAACAAAGAGAAATAACTTCTCACAGTGCAAACTATGCAATGGGTGCTTGGGGGACTCCATGAAAAACCCATACACATCGCCCTGGACAAATGTCCAAAAAAATGAGATGCCAGTACAGTGGTACCTCGGGTTAAGAACTTAATTCGTTCTGGAGGTCTGTTGTTGACTGGAAACTGTTCTTAACCTGAGGTAGCACTTTAGCTAATGGGGCCTCTCGCTGCTGCCACACCACCACCACGCGATTTCTGTTCTCATCCTGAAGCAAAGTTCCTAACCCGAGGTACTATTCCTAGGTTAGCGGAGTCTGTAACCTGAAGTATCTGTAACCTGAAGTATCTGTAACCTGAGGTACCACTGTATTCAGGTAGGAAGAAATTCCACTAGAAAATCTTAGAATTTAAAACATTTGTTCTGGCATGTTTCTGAAAGCTGTGGTCTGGGTGACAAGGAATTGATGGATTGTGCCTCAGTGACTAAATTTGAGGGTTATCATAAGCAGATGTTCCAGTCTATACATCCTCCTTTCTTCAGATCAGACTTCTCCTAGAAAAAATGCCAATCTCATTGTCACTGTCATTTGGAACTAATGAGAAAAATACCATGTAATAATGATTCTGGCTTTGTTTTGATTCAGGCTGTTTATTAATGATGCATGCGAGCAAACACCTGCCTGTTTCCTAACCTTTTCTCCTCCCCAATTTGCTACTTATTTTTGCTTGACGTTGCTCACATGTCCCCATTTTACCCTCTTTTAAAGCTCATTACCTTGGCTTCCACAACACAGAAAAGGCAGCCCCATTCAAATGATGCCTCTTGGAAGCTGGGTTGGTTAACTCAACCCTTTTTTTCAATTCTCCCATGATGCTCTGGGGATTTGACATGCCATCTGGTGGTAAGTAAAGTGGGTGATGGTGACAAGCACTTCTAGTTACAGTGAGGCCAAACATAGGCTGTGTCCAGGCACATTCATAGCATGTCTTTTCTCTCAAATAATTCCAGGCACTGTCTTTGGTCAAGGGTTTCTGAGAACTGTAGCTCTGTGAGGGGTAAGCCATGGTTGCCTTCATTTTGTGGGGGAAAGAATGGGTTTTAAAGATGTCGTGTGCACAAAACCATAGCACAGACAACAAAGCCAGCCACAAAAAAGTCACAGTTCTATATTTAGAGGGAAAACAAGGTGAGCTAGCTTTTCCTCAGGAAATATTCAGAGCTTCTGTATTGCTGAAGGTTTCTTCTAAAAAGGTAAAGGTAAAGGACCCCTGACAGTTAAGTCCAGTCGCAGACAACTCTGGGGTTGTGGCACTCATCTCGCTTTACAGGCCGAGGGAGCCAGCGTTTGTCTGCAGACAGTTTTTCTGGGTCATGTGGCCAGCATGACTAAGCCACATCTGGCGCAATGGAACACCGAAACCAGAGCAGTGCATGGAAACGCCGTTTACCTTCCTGCCAGAGTGGTACCTATTGATCTACTTGTGCTTTTTGGCATGCTTTTGAACTGCTAGGTTGGCAGGAGCTGGGACTGAGCAACGGGAGCTCACCCCGTCATGGGGATTCGAACCGCCGACCTTCTGATCGGCAAGCCCAAGAGGTTCAGTGGTTTAGACCACAGTGCCACCCTCATAGCCCCCAAACCTCAAGTCTCTGTCTGTGGAAACTGCAGGAAGCCGACTACATAAGATGCAGCCACAAGTTTAAATCCAGAGGAAGTCACTCACATTTTAATCTCATTGAAATAAATGGGACCTAAATTAAACATGTCTTGCTGGTCCCATTGATCCTTGGATCCATTCGCATACTTGATCTTTATCCATCTTGGCTGTTAAAATCAACTCAGGTTTAAAAAACCTGCATTTGGGAAGTTGGTAATACCTCCCTCTGAGAGGCTTTTACCTGTGGTATTGAAGGCTGTGGCATGACCCCTATTGTGGTGGGTAAATGTTGCATCCTTATTGATTTGAGCAACCATCATCTGGTATCCCCTTCGTGGTCAAGGTGTGTGAGCAATGAAACTTCACAAGATTCTGGATAAAAATCTGTGCAACCTTGAAATTATCTGAAAAATTCCCTAAATGAGACTTGCTATCTCCAGATCCAATCCTCCATCTTTTGCCTAAATTACATTTGAATTACAAATGTATGGGCATATATATATATGTACAAATAGTATAGGCATATATGGGTGAAATCCATCTGTTTTGGTATAATATTCTCAACCCTGCAGTTTATTTGGGGCATTTATCTACAAAAATCAATATGTATTGGGAGCAGAAAATCACAGCTGTTCGTAGCATCCCTAACATATGCACTGCCTGTGTTTACACATATACATACAGATAGAAACTAAAAATATGAATATGTCTTGGGGATACAAAGTAAACTAAATGCTTTGTTTATTTCTTCAGTGGAAGTGGTGAACAGTTCCTTTTTACTTTTTAAAAAAATGAATATCTATAATAGTAAGCTGATAACATGCCCCTCTGAAAACCCTCCATTCTATCCCAGAGTAGACACACACACACACACACCATTTGCATGTTTCTAATGCACTGCAGGATGGAGCATTGTAAGACTGAATGAACTGAATGAAGATCGTGTTCAAATGTTAGAGAAGAAGATGAACAATCTGGGATGTGTACAGAGGATGGTGACCAAGATGATAAAGGGTCTGGAAACCAAGCTTTATGAGGAACGGTTGAAGAAAGTGGGTATGTTTAGTATGGAAAGGAGGAGACAGGGAGGAGATCAGATAGCCATCTTTCAATATTTATAGGACTGTCACGTGAAGGATGGAGCAAGCTTGCTTGGTCCTGCTCTGGAGGCTAGGGCTCAAACCAATGGATTCAAGTTACAATAAAGGAGATTTCAACTAAACATCAGGAAAAACCTTCTGACAACTGTTCAACAGTGGAATGGATTCCCACAATAGGTGGTAGACTCTCATTCATTGGAGGTTTTTAGGCAGAGGAGAAGAAGAAGAAGAAGAAGAAGAAGAAGAAGAAGAAGAAGAAGAAGAAGAAGAAGAAGAAGAAGGGGGAGGAGGAGTAGTTTGGATTTGATATGGATTTTATCACTACCCGAAGGAGTCTCAAAGCGGCTAACAATCTCCTTTCCCTTCCTTCCCCACAACAAACACTCTGTGAGGTGAGTGAGGCTGCGAGACTTCAGAGAAGTGTGACTAGGCCAAGGTCACCCAGCAGCTGCATGTGGAGGAGTGGAGACGCGAACCTGGTTCACCAGATTACGAGTCTACCACTCATAACCACTACACCACACTGGCTCTGGCCATCTGCCATGTATGATCTAGTTGAGATTCCTACACTGCATGAGGTTAGACTAAATTGGGGTCCATTCCAGCTCTACAATAGTATGATTCACCCACAGCCCTTATAATGTAGTTCATGATGCAGGCAGATGTGGGAACAATCGTCACTGTTGAATCACATAACCTTTCATGAAAAATTGGAGATTTCAGACCTTTGCATAAAGGACCATCTTTGTGCAGTATCTCCATCCTGTAAATTGTGAGCATGGTAGAAAGGTACACAGGAAGCTGTGTTACTAAGTCAGATAATTAGTCCTTCTTACTCAGTATATACAGTGACTGTCAGTTACCCTACTGTGCTAGGGCTCTTCCCTCCTAAAATACATTCTTCTACTGCAACAAGATCTCAGGTTAAGGTGATTAAAAAAAAAAAAAAGAACTTGAACATCCCTACCACTGGTTTGTTTTCCAGTGCACAAAATGTAGCAGCTCTTCAGTACTTGAATAGACTTCAACTCTACTTGCACCATACAGTATTTTCAGAAATAGTTAGAAACAGTTCCTTTTGTTTTTCTATCTGTCTGTCTGTCTGTCAAATCTAGCTCCATCTGTGATCAGGTCTCACAAAGATCCCCACTACAAATGTCTAAAATATCCATTGCAAGTATCTAAAATATTTCTGACATGACAGGATATGACAGACACATTATGATTTAATTCCACGATCAATATGCTTTTCAAATATGTATCAATCTCATTATTTGCAGGGATTAAAAAGTCATTCATAAAAGTGGTTTATGTTCAAGTGGTTTATACAGAATTTCCCCCTCCCTAATTAAGTCATTTTCATTCCCTCATGACACAATCTTCATAGCTGATTGAACACAGAGGCTGAATAAGCATAATCTTTTCTAATAATTTCAGTATGTTCTGTTAAGTGTCAGAGTCAGCGTTAGCGATGATTAAGTTAAGCTAACTCTGACTCATCTTGTAAAAGGAATATTGTAGCCGGTGTTGCACAGGAATTAATTACTGGGAGATGTATAGCATTACACATTGACATTTTAAATGATGCATTTGTTCTCCATTAAGGGCCAGAGGTAGCATGCTAATTCCCTCAATCCAGGGTCAAGATGGGTCAGCAAAAGGTTGAGGATATATAGCAATGCAAATTTTGGCACTCTGAGTAATCATTCTTGTGTCAGTAGGTTCTGCCAAGAGAGCAATGACAGTAGATTAAGTGATTCTTGAACAAAATGATGTCATATTAACATCTCTGGGGTAAAGAGGCTAAACTATTCTTCATAGGCCATAATGATTTTCCTCTCTTCCTCATTCTGCATACTGGCTCTTCTTACCAGTTCCAGAACTGTGTTTGGAGCTTTGAATGAGTCTACTACGGTCTACTGGAGCTCTATCCACCAATGAACCAATTGGGCTCTTTGAGTAGTGCCCAGACTTTGTTCCCAAGAACCCTGGAGTTTCTCAAAAAATTGTATGAATGTTGCCATGAGCCCAGAAGTCCTGTATGGCTTTGAGGCACCTGGGGGGGGGGGGGCTGCCATAAAATATGAACTGGGCCAGAGCTGTACCAACACTGGGAATCTAGGACTGGGCAGCATTCATTTCCCCATATGAACAGTCAGTCTCATTTCTGACCCTGCTCTGTCCTCTCCAGATCCACACAACCAGAGCTGAAGCTCCAGACCTAAGCAAAGCAACACCATGCATGCTTGTGTCATTATTTTAAGGTGTTGTTATGTTTTTAAAGGGACGCGGGTGGCGCTGTGGGTTAAAGCCTCAGCGCCTAGGGCTTGCCGATTGAAAGGTCGGCGGTTCGAATCCCCGCGGCGGGGTGCGCTCCCGCTGTTTGGGCCCAGCGCCTGCCAACCTAGCAGTTCGAAAGCACTCTCGGGTGCGAGTAGATAAATAGGGACCGCTTATTAGCGGGAAGGTAAACAGCGTTTCCGTGTGCGGCTCTGGCTCGCCAGAGCAGCGATGTCACGCTGGCCACGTGACCCGGAAGTGTCTTCGGACAGCGCTGGCCCCCGGCCTCTTTGAGTGAGATGGGTGCACAACCCTAGAGTCTGTCAAGACTGGCCCGTATGGGCAGGGGTACCTTTACCTTTACCTTATGTTTTTAAATCAAATCCTTTGTCTTATGCAGATAGTCATCCAGAATACAAATGAGAACTTTTATAGGGTTCAGGTTCATACACACAGCCTACTTGTTTCTGGCAAATATGAAGAATGATAATACAGTCATACCTCGGGTTACAGATGTTTCAGGTTGTGAGTTTTCGGATTGCGCACCGCGCTGAACCCGGAAGTACCAGAACAGGTTACTTCCGGGTTTCAGCACGTGTGCAGAAGCACTAAATCGTGCAGACGCGGCGCTGCAGGTTGCGAACGCTGTGGGTTGCGAATGTGCCTCCCACACGG
Source organism: Podarcis tiliguerta (assembly GCF_965153285.1). Classification (NCBI taxonomy): domain Eukaryota; kingdom Metazoa; phylum Chordata; class Lepidosauria; order Squamata; family Lacertidae; genus Podarcis; species Podarcis tiliguerta. The sequence continues at coordinate 61,787,111 of NC_139542.1, read as the reverse complement.
ATCACGTTTGCAAACCAAGCGTCCACTGTACTGTACATAGGAAGCCTATGTGTACTGATGACCTTGAATACATGAATGTCAGTGGTGGAGCCAGTGGTCATGATATATATCTGCCCATTTCAGTTTCCCTAAATTTCTCATTTATCCCATTTAAGTTCAGTTTGTCACATTCAGTTCAGTTTGCTTTTTTTTTAAAAAAAGGCTTTATGAAAATTCACGAGCATTTTTGTGTGCATTTCTGCCAATTTACATATTTTGGCAAGCTATTTCTCCTCCTAAAATGCATTTTGGAATGTGATATTCATTAATATATGCATTTCCTGCAGATTCCCCCCCCCCCAAATTTACCAAACCTTTGTGAACATTATGACTTCAAAAACTGCATTACAAAATTCAGAAATGTAAAAATTCTGAAAGAATGCTGTGTTTTGGTTTACATATTGTTTTTAGGGCCTTCTCGGTAGTGGCGCCCACCCTGTGGAATGCCCTCCCATCAGATGTCAAAGAAATAAACAACTATCTGATGTATAGAAGACATCTGAAGGCAGCCCTCTTTAGGGAAGTTTTTAATGACGGATGTTTTAATGCATTTTAAATCTTTTGTTGGAAGCCACCCAGAGTGGCTAGGGAAACCCAGCCAGATGGGTGGGGTAGAAATAATAAATTTCTATTATATTATTGTTGTTGAGATGTGTTCATTATAATAGTTTTGCATTAAGGTGCAAGCCAAACTGAAATTCTATTCCAGCCCTAGCATGACTCCAATACCTGCCTCTACATAATTCAGGTCTACATTGGATTACCATCTGTGTGTGTGTTTTAAATGTCAGCCATATTTCCTCACAGATTGAGTGTCATTATACACATCCAAAATCAAAAGGATCATAATATTAATACTTAACATTTATTTCATTTATGGACTTCTCTTTCTTCTCAGACAGGGCTGGCACCAATTCTCATTAATTATTGGCTCCAGCTTACATATTTGCCAAGTGAGAATTACTGTGTCACTGTTTTGTTTCATTGCATGTATTTTGCCTACACCAGCCACTGTGTTTTAATGAGTCTTCTGGATTTAATTTTAATGTCACCTTCTCTGGGATTGCTTCATCAATGAAGAGCAGGACTCTTTCAAGTTCTCAGATGACTTCACATCCATTATCTCTTTGTGACCTTACAATTACCATGTATGGCAAGGGCAGCCAACATGTTGCTCTCTGGTTATTGTGGCACTACATATCCCATTTCCCCGACCTTTGGCCATTCTGGCAGTGGCTTATGAGAGTTGTAGTCTACCACCACATAGAGGGAACCATTTAGGCAGCATTTGATGTAAGAATTTTCATTATTATTACCTCCCATATTGCAGATGGTGGCCTGAGGCCAGGAGAGAGTGGATTTGCTAAGGTCACCTAGTGAGTTCATGACAGAGGCAAAATTCAAACTGGGCACTTCCTTATGTGTAGCTCAGCCCCTTAGCTACTCCACCAAATGATCTGCAGCTTTAATAAAGTATATCTGTTTTTTTAAAAAAATAAATAAATATTAAAGGGGAGATCAGAAATATTTATTCATAGACTACTCCTACCTAGTGCCACAAAGATCTTAGATACCCCAATAAGTTAGAGCAAGACACATCCTCTTTCCCAAAGTTCCTGTCATTTCTCTTTCCCAGAGATTGTATGAATGCATCTATTATTGCAATACTTTTTATTATTTACAGGCTCCGGGGAGAAAAATGAAAATCACTCCAAGAAAGAAAGGGTCTCCCAAGCCTTTGCTGCTACATAATCACATGGCTTCACAGAGCTGCTTTACAAAATTTTAAATTCTTTGAACTACCCAGAATAAAATTACTAGTTATTGTTGTCCTTCGGTGGGGCTTCTAGGTTAGAAACAGCCTAACAGAGGAAAGAGGAGTATCCCAGCATAAAATATATGCCTCTCTGACTGCAGTACACTGTGTGGTTTTCCTTTCTTCCTAGGGCTTAACTACATATTACATGCAAATGTGAGTTTCAAAAGGAGTTTGGTGGTTTTATGTTTTGAGGGGGGTTTTTTTGCAGAAAAAAGCAGCTTTGGGAAGAGGGAAGCAATAGAAAGTAAACTGGCTCATTAACCCATCCTCTGCCTGCTGCTTATTCCCTATTCCTGGCTGTTCCCCCTAATACAGGGTTCTCAATGTGTGCTTGGCGTGGCAGAGAATGTCATTTCCAGTCTGTTCCAAGGATGTCTTTTGACAAATCTGGACTGCTTTTTGATTTAGTGGAACTACATTTCCCAGAATGTCAAGCATAGCAGGGAGCATGTTGTTGTTGTTTAGTCATTTAGTCTTCTCCGACTCTTCATGACCCCATGGACCAGAGCACGCCAGGCACTCCTGTCTTCCACTGCCTCCCAAAGTTTGGTCAGACTCATGTTTGTAGCTTTGAGAACACTGTCCAACCGTCTCGTCCTCTGACGTCCCCTTCTCCTTGTGCCCTCCATCTTTCCCAACATCAGGGTCTTTTCCAGGGAGTCTTCTCTTCTCATGAGGTGGCCAAAGTATTGGAGCCTCAGTTTCACGATCTGTCCTTCCAGTGAGCACTCAGGGCTGATTACCTTCAGAATGGATAGGTTTGATCTTATTGCAGTCCATGGGACTCTCAAGAGTCTCCTCCAGCACCATAATTCAAAAGAATCAATTCTTTGGCGATCAGCCTTCTTTATGGTCCAACTCTCACTTCCCCACCATTCAGGTACTGACCTACCTGGGGATGTATAGGTCACATCTGGGCCCACCACCAGTTTTCATCCACAGCAGAAAGTGTCCTGCCCAAGGAAGGCCAAGGACCTTTACGTGATCTATTTTGAAACCTTACGGGATCTAGTAAGTCTGTGAACCCAGAATCCCAAATGTGGTAGCAAGAGCTAAGGACTGGGTTCCTCTAAGCAACTTGTCATTTGAGTCAAGCCTACTGAGTTGATTACCATAACTATTTGCCTACCCACCATTGCCTGATTCTAGACTATTTTCCTGCACAGTTAGTAAACAGTCAACATTTAATGTGAAGGAACTTGCCTAAAGCACCTCATTTGTCTTAAGGTTCACCGGAAAGTATCAGGATTTTTGGATATTCAGAAATCTGAAGAGTTCCCAGTAAATGTCAGCATTCACGGAGTTGGTAGTATTAGCCAAAACATAAAAAAAAATATCTTTTTAATGTTGGTTAACTTTATATTGATTCAAAAACGAAAAAAAGAACATCAACAATGAAAAAGAAGACATTATTTCAGTGCTTCCAGCTAGTTTTCATTTAAAGTATTTTTTCCCTAGACACAGTCTGAAGATGTTGACTTGATGTAACAACAATAAACAGGCTTTTCTCATTCCCATTATTCAAAGCTCTGCATTTGTATATAATAATCTTTCTTGGAGTTCCACTTACTTGTGTTTCCGGACAGCAGTTCAATCAAACAAAACAAAACGCTATCAAAAACCTATTTCAGGTTGCATTTCTATTCCACCACACATACATCTGAAGAACACAACTTTTACCCGTCTCGGCATGATAGCATTATCATGCTTTCAACACACTTCTGATGATATATTGAAATCAAAAGATGGTCTGTTTCTCAAGATCCTAATGGATCGCTTATTTTTTAAAAAAGAAACTCAGCAAGGTTTTATTGTAGCAATATAAAACTAACACTGTTGTCATTGATTTCCCCCCTCCAAGAGTAGAAGGGAAAGTTGGTGGCTGTACAGTCAAACCTCTTCTTACGTCCGCCACCACTTGTGTCCATTTTGCCCAACGTCTGCGACAAACCTGGCAGTAACCGGCCAATTTGCCACCGTTTGCGCATGTGCAGAAGTAGCACTCGCCGTTAGCACATGCGCAGAAATGGAAAATCGCCTCCCAGTGACCCGTTTCCACCTCTGGACAGACCTCCGGAACAGATTATGATCGCAGGTAGAGGTTCCACTGTACACAGCTTGCAAGGATGCTCTCCATCCTAATGCCGTTGGTGAGATTTCATTTCTTACGTGTCAAATTCAGAACTCTCTTCCACCACCAAATCATGAAATTTGGCTTTCATGAACTGTTTTGCTGCTTTTATTTTTGCACATTATCTACTCTCAATTTTGAAAATGTAAGTTTTGTTTGGGGGTGGATGGATGTTAATCATATTGATTTCTAAGCTGTTGGTAGGGGAAATTGGTTATTTTCTTCCTGGCTTGCATATGCAATAAAAAGGAGCCACAGTAGGGCTCCTCCTGTGTTTGCTCCCATGTTATATTCAATTTGTTAGTTAGCTTTTCTACTAGGGTGGTTTCCCATACAGTGTGGTGGTACCAGTGACCCATGTTCACTCCTGATAGATCCCTCCATTGTGCAGTTATGACACTCGTAGCAGCTGAGAATAAGTGGCTTATGAATTATTTGTCATGTGAGTGCACATTATTGTCTTGGAAGATATTTAGTAGGGGCCTGTTCTGGGGTTGCTTCTATTACCTGTTTTGCTATTTTGCAGATTTCTTGCAAGAGTAATATCCAAAAGGATTGAATTTAGCTCTTTTTTTGTAATTTTGATTAGGGTTTTTTTGATGTTGTTAGTCTCTACTTTTGATTTTGCATTAATTTGAAAAAAACAACAACACCCCTTTATATAAACTGGGGGACAGTTTTCAGCAGAGCACTTCATTGTGCATGGAAGGATAACATGTGATGTTGTCAGGCTTCGGGGAATCAGATCCCTCCCCTGGCGGCGGCAACAAAGCAGATAAAAAAAGAAGAGATCTTATCAATTACTTTATTCAATAATCACAATGAGAGAGAAGGCAATGCGGTCTCTCTCTAGAAATGGTGTTGCTCAAAGTAGTAGAAGAAGAAGAGTTTGGATTTGATATCCCACTTTATCACTACCCGAAGGAGTCTCAAAGCGGTTAACAATCTCCTTTCCCTTCCTCCCCCACAACAAACACTCTGTGAGGTGAGTGGGGCTGAGAGACTTCAAAGAAGTATGACTAGCCCAAGGTCACCCAGCAGCTGCATGTGGAGGAGTGGAGACGTGAACCCGGTTCTCCAGATTACGAATCTACCACTCTTAACCACTACACCACACTGGCTCTCAAGTAAAGCCGAAACCCCCCTACTTCTCTCATATTATATGTCATCCTGGCTGAGCTAGGCTTTCTGTCTCTGAGCTTCCTGTTCGGTTACTCTCACTGCACAACTAGTCCTGGGGCAGGGGGTCTCAGGAATGCCCTCCAAAGACACTAAGTCTGTCAGCTGTCTCTTCCTTGGTGTTTCTTCTACGTGCTGTTCCTCTTCCAATATTTCCCAGCTTTTCCTCTCTGCAGTCTTTGAACTATGTCCTTCTGCAAACCACTGTTCTAAATCTATACTGCCCTCCTCTTCTCGGTTAGGTTCTCCACCATTCCTCCTAGTCCAGGCCCTGACAGATGCGGTCCTTAGTCAGCCCCTGTGTAATCGTGTTGTATATTGTTTGCACACTACCACATGCTAGCACAGCCTCCCGCTCCACCCTAGACTGCTGGTGTGTTGATGGTGCATGGAGGAAAGGAGGAAAGGTTAAAACATCTTTAAATGAGATACTGAGCCACATCAACCCTTGCGGATGTTTGTGTGTCTGCTCACATTTCATATAAATCACCCCTATTTTTGGCAGAAGAAGACAATGGCAAAACAGAAGCACTTTTTCTGCTCCCAGTTTGGAGCTAACAAGGCTCATACATTCTACATGAAGAGATTGCTAGTTTTCTATTATTATTTTTTCAAATCTAATTCGACATTCAGGAGTGGGGGGCGGGGGACATGTTGCTCAGGAATATCACTTCCTGACAACTGACCAAAATATAGCTCTAGTCATCCAGGTGGTGCTCTGAAAAGGCTATTGTACTTGTTTCCTGACATTTCCAAAGTTCATGAGATCCTGAGCAATGATGAAAGGTTATCGCTAGACTATACCGGCAATGACAATTTCACCAGTTTTCACAAGTTAGCCCAGCTTCTCTATTAAAAATAATGCCTGCCTCATTCTCCAATTGTGTCCTCTGTGCTTCAGATTTAATTCTTCCTGTTTTTTTGTGTTTTTTGCTTTTTCTCACCAAGGAACCCTGCAGACATTATTTTTGTATTATGGAGCATTCATTGTACATCACAATTCTCCTGATGTTATCAGGCACAATCACGCTTCCAATGCCATTTGTACCTGCAAAAGTTTTGAGATGCTCATATTGGCCTTTTTGTTTACCATAGGCACATTAGTAACCATGAATGGATGTGTATTGTAAAGTTGACAGTTTTAGAATTTTTTTCTACTAAATACAAGTAAATTAAGCTGCTAAATTAGATCACTCACCAGGGAGTCAGGAACATTTTCTAATGCAAACTTACGAAAGAAAGGTCAAGATTTTCAGATGCAAATTAAGGTAAAGGTAAAGGTACCCCTGCCCGTACGGGCCAGTCTTGACAGACTCTAGGGTTGTGCGCCCATCTCACTCAAAGAGGCCGGGGGCCAGCGCTGTCCGAAGACACTTCCGGGTCACGTGGCCAGTGTGACAACGCTGCTCTGGCAAGCCAGAGCTGCACACAGAAACGCCGTTTACCTTTCCGCTAGTAAGCGGTCCCTATTTATCTACTTGCACCCGAGAGTGCTTTCGAACTGCTAGGTTGGCAGACGCTGCGACCGAACAACGGGAGCGCACCCCGCCGCGGGGATTCGAACCGCCGACCTTTCGATCGGCAAGCCCTAGGTGCTGAGGCTTTAACCCACAGCGCCACCCGCGTCCCATGCAAATTACTCCATGCAAAATTTGCATAGGGTGGGAAATCCAGAACATTCTCCAGTTCAAAGGTTTCTGGAAAACTCACATCACTGATTTTAATTGCTTTTATTGCTGAATCATATGGCTGAATTATATGAACTTTTAGTCAAATGGTGTTTATAGGCTTCTTCTTATTTTTCCCTTTATGATATAGTTCTTATATTTTCCACAAGAATTAATAACATTTCTTTTGTGTGTGCATCATGAGGGGCAAAGAAATATGATGCAGCTCATTTCCTGCAGACAGAATTTCAATGACCCACTTCAAAAGGCTGGAGGCTGTGTACCACCAGATCATAATGAGAGGCTTGCTTGGCCTAGAGCAAAGAGGAACTTCCCATGATAAATTTTGCTAGTCTAATTTCCTTTTATGCCAAAGTCGTTTTGCCTGGAGAGAACTCCCCGTTCCCCACCTCAAATTTACTTCAATATTTGCTTTTTAGACAACCTTGTGAAGCAACCTTTGCCAATGGCAGTTACAAATTGCAAAGCCAACTTTTGTCAAAAGAAGCCAGGAGCTGTGGCAATGAGTTGCCAACATAATTGCTGGAATAATTCATTACGGAGTCTTCAAGCATCAGCAATTAGTTTCCAGATTCTGAATGTATGTAGAACTGCAAGAAGCCTTACACTAGCCTAGCTGTGAGACCCAGATGGAATTTACACACACACACACACATATATAAAAATGCTGTGGAAATGTGTTTTTCTTTTTTTAAACGTTTTGAAAAATATTTTTGAATTTTGCATAGCTCACTGCCGCCATCTAGTATCATATTTGTATATTGCACTTTACAACACATTTAAAACGTTTTATTTGCAGCTGTACAGCTGAGTCCCCAGTGTGGTGTAGCGGCGAGATTGCTGGATTGCGAATTCCCTGGTGAGGACATGCTAAAGCATTTCAAGAAATAATACATCACACAGCTCCAATCATAGACTGGACATTTCCTTACATTATTATGATATTTGCATTGGATCCTTCTGCTAGAATTCTAAAATCCCATGCCAATCAATATGAATTTTGACCTCAGTTTACAAAGCTGCCCTTTTTGTGTATGTATGTATGTGGGGGGAGGAGATCATGAATATCAAAGGAGCCTGGTCTTAAAGGCATTTGAGCTTGATTCAATAGCTCTAGTCACAAAGTGAAACATGCGCCTTTCATCGTCCCCAGAGTGATGTCAGATGTTTTACTATTCCCTTCTGTGCCCACTGCCACCCCCCCCCCCATTTCCTGGTCCCTGCTGTTTTGCAGTAAGCATTCTCATTATTGTAATATATATATATTTATTTGAAATATGCCCATTCGTAAGTCGGAACAGCTGTGCTCCAGGGAGTTGCTTCCAAAGGAGAAAGAATGCAAATGGGCTCAGTACTAGAAATACAGTAGGCAAAGCCAGAAAGAGGAAGAAGGCCAAACTCAACGTGACAGTGGCAAAATCAGGTATAAAAGCAGTGTGAGGGAGGGTGACCACAGGGACTGGAAACCAGAAGCCCAGGGGCCAAATGTGACCATAAAATCCTCTCTAGTAGCCCTTGGGGTTCTTTTTCCAGGTCATGCCCCTTCCACAACCCACAGTAGCCCTGCTCCAGACTCTTTTGAATGCCTGAACTATGATGATGCCTCTTGATGTGTGTGTGTAAAAACCTCTGGTTTGGGGATAGCTGGAAGGTAGCTTCCTATAGTAAGAAAAGATCTACATCTATTGCCTCTAACCCACTAGTGGTACACACACACACACACACACACACAGAGAGAGAGAGAGAGAAGGTTGTCCACGAAGGAGATTGATTGATGCTTTTCAGCTTTATACATTTCACTATTTTTACAATCATTTCAACATTTCAAAACTTGACTTCCTTCCCCCTCTTTCTGTGGTTCCTTAAATTTATTTTTAATATCTTCCGCATATCCAAATTAACTGAATCTGCTCATTTAGTCATCTACTTCAAATATATACTCTTATAAAACTGAAGGTTATTACAATAATCCTGCCAATATTCTTCTCTGTTTACAATTTATCTGTAAATATTCAATAAACCATTTCCAGAGCCAGTGTGGTGTAGTGGTTAAGAGCGGTAGACTCGTAATCTGGTGAACCGGGTTTGTGTCTCCGCTCCTCCACATGCAGTTGCCGGGTGACCTTGGGCTAGTCACACTTCTCTGAAGTCTCTCAGCCCCACTCACCTCACAGAGTGTTTGTTGTGGGGGAGGAAGGGAAAGGAGAATGTTAGCCACTTTGAGACTCCTTAGGGTAGTGATAAAGCGGGATATCAAATCCAAACACTTCTTTTTAAAAAAAGTTTGTTTTCTTGCGTATTCCGTAAGTTTTCGTATCTATTCTTCCTTAGCTGGGACTTCTGCTTCTTTCCATTTTGGAGCGAGTAACATTCTTGCCGCTGGTTTTTAGCTCGGGCAATTAGAATAAGATCCACTATTTGATTATTGATTTAAAACCTAAAATGTATTTTATATAACTGACTTTTGATTTTTATTGTTTGTGTATTGTATCGTTGTTTTATTGCTATGGCCGATGGCTGACGCAAATAAAAATTCATTCATTCATTCTTGCCGCTGTAGTAGCATACATGAATAAGTTTCTATACAGTTTCGGTAGTTCTGTCCCTATAATTCCCAAAAGGAAAGCTTCTGGGATTTTTTATCTCTTTTTACAAACATTATTTTAAACATGCTTTTCAATTCATTAGATATCATTTCCCAGTAACCTTTTAACAAGACCATCACATATGACAAAAAGAACCTTCGTTCTCTTTATGTTTCCAACACTTGATTTAGATTTATACATTTTTGTCAATTTACTTTTTTCTGCCCATGGACCAACTCCATCCACAAAGGGGTTGGTTCTTGGACAGAAAAAGTCCCCTACTCCTTAAGTACAGTGGCATAGCGTGGGTTGTCAGCACCCGGGGCAAGGCAGGTAATTTGCGCCCCCTAACCCATGGATTTGCGCCCCCTAACCTGTGGATTTGCGCACCCTAACCCTAACCCCCAGATGTTGCGCCCGGTGCGGCCGGGCCCCCCTGCACCCCCCACGCTACGCCACTGCTTAAGTAGGAGAAGGTCTCAACTGATCCTATTTCCCAAAAGCAACCCCACTACCAATTCTAAGGGGTTTTAAAATTTTATTTATACTTCTTATTTACTTTTTATTTTTACTTTTAAAGTGGAATTTACTGGTAGCTACTTCCCATAGCACCAAAAAGAATGGAATAATAATAAAAAATAGCTTGTACATACTGGGAAGCTGGAAGATGATGAAACCGTGCCAGCAAGACAGCAGATAGAAGCAACTCCTGAATGATTTTTATATCGGAAATGGAACTCCACTGTAAGCTGTCACCATATTTTCTGATTATTTGATTTAATGCTTTGCAGCAGCAGCCAAACAAAAGATTTTGTTGATACTAAACTGCAAAAAGATGAACAATCCCTCTGAACCACCTTGAAAGCTAGAATCTGTTCTTCACTCTTGACCTTTATTTAAACTGAAAGAAATCTTGTTATGGCAGTACTTAATCGCAGTCACTCGCTGCAGCGACTTGCATCATATCATTACGTTAACCTTGGCAGAAACATATTAGGCATTAGACTATTAAGAACTCGCTAATCATTTGGCCACATCTGTACTTTTCAAATTACTCTGAGGGGTGCTCTATACACTGTGCATAACAACGACCATCTTCTTTCTAGTGAGATAGCAGAACTAAAAAGCCTCTCATATCCTAATTAGAAGGGGGGAAAGCTTACAATTAAGCCATGCTTTGCACAGAGCAGATGGGGATAAGACTATCTGTTCAATTGCCTTGTCTAGGTGTACAATCAAAATTCCACCTTAAAGCAAATTTGGAGATTTGCCATCAGTTGGAAAACAACAATGCTGGTGAGGGGAGCCAGAAGAGGTTCACCAAGACTTATCAAATTTCTGCGTTGTCACTGAAATGCACTTAAAACAGAAATCTGAAGCTGAAAGATACTCGGAGTCATATGTGAATTTCATCCTCTTTATTCAGCTCATAGTAGCAATGAATGAAACTTTCCCCAAACGTCTAGCTATATATACATTATTTACACAATGGGCCCTGCGTGATTGGCTAGTTCCGGGCTGCTCCCCTAGGCCAATCAGGTTGCGGATTCACTTCCTCCAGAAGCCTGATTGGCTGCTCCTGCAGGCCAATCAGGTCACTGATTCACTTCCACCTGGAGCTGGATTGGGTGGCTCCTGTGGACCAATCAGACTGCTGCATTCTGGATCCTATTGTTCTAGGATTCAGCTCAGTACATAACAGAAGCAAAGCTGAATGTTCTTTCTCAGCTGACGCATTTTGAAGAAAGCCAGAAAAATATAAGCCCCTATGCCAAGGATGTGCTCAAATGCACCCATTGCTTTCTTCCAAATCTTGTAGGGCTGGGTTGAAATGCCCCCCCCCCCCATTTCTCCACTCATTTTGAAGCTGTGAGTTTGGGGGAGTGAGTTCAGCAATTGGTGGCGAAGAGGGCAAAGCTGGTGACTGCCATCCACTCAAAAGCTTAGAACAGGGAAGGGCAATATTTTTCAACAATATATTTCAGTCTACACCACCTTCCAGCCTACATTTAGGTGAGCTGGGGAGGATGGGGTATAAATAAAAATTATTATTATTATTATTGTTGTTGTTGTTGTTGTTATTTACCAGAGATAAAGGGTAAAAGTGGGTGGAGCCATGAATGCAAATTTTACCTTTGTAGATTAGGCTACTTTCTTCACTCCATCAAGGTAAGAGTTTGGGACAGCTTTCAGCCAGGAAAGAAAGGAGGATGCAACCTAGAGTTATCTTGAGAGTGAACTATAGAGGCCCAGGAGGGATGCATTCAGCTTCCATATCTTTGGCTCCAAATCCCTGTGTTATTGCCTGGAAGCTGGGAACTGCTCCCCACCCACAGTAAGAACAGGAAAAATTGCCCTCACTCCTGGCTGGCTTTATTATGCCACAGCATCCAGGAAGCCAAAACAGAGTGAGGGCAATACTGTGGTACCTCTGGTTACATACTTAATTCATTCCGGAGGTCTGTTCTTAACCTGAAACTGTTCTTAACCTGAAGCACCACTTTAGCTAATGGGGCCTCCTGCTGCTGCTGCTGCTGCACTGCCGCTGCACAATTTCTGTTCTCCTCTTGAAGCAAAGTTCTTAACCCGAGGTAATATTTCTGGGTTAGCTGAGTCTGTAACCTGAAGCGTATGTAACATGAAGTGTATGTAACCTGAGGTACCACTGTATTTCCTTGTCTTCACTCCATGGTTCTTGGGGTGGAATAGTAGTTTCCTGGTGATCAGACACTAGGCAGTGTTATTGCTGGTGGTGGCTATGACACGTGGTGGCAATAGCAGTGATCCAAGGAAGTTGCTTTCAGTAGACCTTCTCCTGCTCCTTCTCCTGTCAAGATGTAAGTTCTCCTCAATGGATTTTTGGCTCAGTCCTACATAAAAGTGATCAATCACCATTCATTCATTGGGGAATTTACAATAACAGTAAGGAAAGCACAGAAGTTGGGAGCACTTTTGTGGACCAGGGCAAAACCTGATCTCCACCCATTGGAGACCCATTGCTCTTACTCGCCCCAGCATAATGATATATACTTTGCTAGCTTAAAATAATTTTGATTCTATTAGGTCCAAACTACAAACTATGTTAATTGAACCTTGGAGTAAGAGGCGTTAGCCGGCAGAATGTATGATAATGGGGATGATCCTGATTAAGAACACAGCATGAGTGTAAGCCACTTTGAGGTGTTGTTGTTGTTCTTGTTGTTGTTTTGAAAAACCACAGCAGCACTTATGAAGGTGTATAAATGTAAGTAAGTAAACAAACAAGCAGTTTAATATTCCATGCATTGAGATCCTGATGAAAATCACCCCTCTCCCTATCTCACAAATAACTGTCTTGGGTGGGTGGGGGTCTTGTCCTGCAATGATCCAGATTAGGAGCCTCAACAGTTGCTATTTAATGCACACACAAATGCAAGGACATGCTTAATGTAGTGGGGTCACTTGTCTATTGCAAATGCTTTGAAGAAATGTCATAGTCTCAGCTTGACCTTCCACATTCATCCTGAATTTGGCTCCAGGAAAAATATTGGTAGCGGCTTTAACAAAATAATTTGAAATGACTCTTAATAATCTGTTGTTAACCAGCCTACATGCCAATTAGGGGGGGGGGTGCATTTAAAAACAAACAAACAAACAAACAAACAAACAAACAAACAGAATGAAATAAAGCAGACTGTAGTCAATAAAACTCTTCTTACAATTATGTATATATATATATATATAACCAAAACCCTGATACATTATTAAATTTCTCTTCACTCTGATGTGCAATTTTGGAATACATATTCCTTGCAAGATGCAGAAGTGGTGACCTTAGCAGATCTGTAGCACAAGCTTATGAGATTAAGGAGAGATAATAAGAAAAAGTGCAGTTTGAATTATGCATGACTAAGTTGCGTGTGTGCCGAGTTCAGTAGGCTGCAGTTGGTTCTGCTCAAAACTCCCTTCCTCCCAATAATATAGATTTGGCATTCTGGCTCATAACTCTTGAGTACAATCATTATTCTCTATTAAAGGGGTACTAACAGAAAACTTGCTAATGATCTTCTGAACAAGGGCACAAAGGGCAACAGCAACCTGTATAAAGGCTAATTACATTTTTTTTTAATGGACCAATACTTAATTATTTCAAACGCGACTCCAAGAAACTAAAATGTCCTTATAAACCCATCATCTTTCACTCATTAGGGCAAACCCTTTCTCCTTGGATTTAAGATCGCTCGCCAATTTATAAAGGAAGCCATCAAGTATCTCACCTATTTTAATAGGTCCTTTTTGATTTATATAGCCAGGTAAAAACATTGCATTAATTGGTGATGCAGACTGTATGTTAACAACAAAAAAAGTGATTAAAATGCCGACAAGTCCTCACTGGTTAACCATTTGAAGGTAATGAGAAGATTCTTTACACAGCATGGTAGATGAACTGTAGATAATTCCAGACCCTCCAAATGTCCTTATTTCCTGGGGACAGCCTCAGATTTAAAGAACCTGTCCCAGTTTCTGATTTGATCATGGAAAGTCCCACTTTTCCTTAGGACGTCCCTATTTTCATTGGAGAAATGTTGGAGGGTATGGAATTATGTGACCCCCGAGCCAAGGAGATAAGTAACTACCCAACCTTTAGAAGACATCTGAAGGCAGCCCTACATTAGGAAGTATTTTAATGTTTAATGTTTGAGTACATTTCCATATAAGTTGGAGGCCACCCAGAGTAGCTGGGACAACAGAGTCAGATGGGTGGGGTGTTGTTGTTGTTGTTAAATAGGACATACCTATTTTACACTGGAGAAAGGTTGACAGGGTATAAAGAAGAAGAAGAAGAAAAAGAAGAAGAAGAAGAAAAAGAAGAAGAAGAAGAAGAAGAAGAAGAAGAAGAAGAAGAAGATGGTCCAATTTTCATTGGAGAAATGTTGGTGGGAGATGTAATTCAGCTTTCTGAAAGCTTAAATTTCATTGCTTTCATTGGTTTTGCTTCCTCGCAATCATATCCCAGATTATAGCCCATTTACTTAGTTCTGCAGAACTTAATGATGATCAGGAACTGGTTCAGTCAAGGAGATCCTGAATTGTAAACTGGTTCAAGCTATTAGCGATAGGCCCAATGCAGACCCCTCTGCTGCATCAACTTGGAACTGGAACAGTGAGAATCTACATTTCAACTGCTCCCCCCACACTTCAACCTTGACCAACACAAGTAGAAGAGATTCAGAGGGGATGGGGTTTCTACTGCTCCATTCAGTCCTGATGCTCCCAGGCAGATGCTAGGATTCTTTTATCCCAGGTTGCCCACCTGGCTGTCCACAATGCAGCAGGTATTGCCAGACTACTAAGCCCCTGAATCAGCCCAGTGTTTCAGATCTTTGCTATAATGTTTACATAAGCTTCTGAACTTTTTAACAGGTTGCATGAAATGCAGTTAAGTCAGCTGAACATAATAGAATACTTGAAATGCAGAACATGACTCTGTAATGTGCCCTGGAGATGCAGCTTCCTAGAATGCAGAAATATACTTTTAAATAATAGGGCAGTATCTGCAAACACCTGATTCCTGAATGGTCATTTGATAGAGGTATCACGTGGCATGTCACCAACCCCCTACAAAGATCCAATAGAGACCTTTAATGCCTTGAATGTAACACCCCCCGCCACATTTTAAATATCAGTCTCAGAGTAAAACCTTAACAACATTCTTAAATGCAACTAAGATATCATTAATGAGCCTATATGTCTTTTCTTACTAATTATTCTTGACACTAATAGGCACTGTATCAGCACACCAATAAAAAATAGGCCAGCAAACTGCCAGCATCTAAGTTCTAATGGAAAACCTCAACATATTGGGCACAAGTACCGCTACATTCTGTCTATATTAAGCACCACCAAGTTTAATGGTACTTAAGTATATTCGATTCTATAGATTACACCCATTGGCTGTGATCCAGAAGACCGCAAGTGCATAGGATACTCACTGTCAGCAATGGAATGGCAAAGATCAGGGCTTTCAAAGGGTGCTGGGAGACATTTTCCATAGCTGGGCACTGGCAGGCATTTGTGTTATGCTGTTTGCAATGCACCGAGATATATCCATCAAAACAAAATAAGGTGGACCACTGAGGTGGCACTGCCAGCTATTTATATATGGATCTGTAGGTTACAGCATTCATTCTGCTTCCTCTTTTGTACATTTTCTGTACTCATTTTGAGAGTTTAATCATGGCTTCCGTCCAAGATAAACTGGTACTTTGCACTAAGACAACAAAAAAGAGACCATAAGGGATCAAGGAATGTCTTCCACCCAGGCGTAAAGTATGTTCACCTTGAGCCGTTATCACCTCCGTAATTAGCAAAACAACCTTTAGATTTAAGAATCAGAAATGCACCCAGAAAGGACAAAAAGTTCTTCATTTAAGTGCTATGTTTTCAATAGTCGCATTTCTTGGTGAAATTTCAATTACAACACAGCAACCTGACAGCGTGCTTGTCAAGATCAAGCCCCAGCTTTTGTGAGTCAAAGCTTAGAGGTCATTTCTGTTGCCTTGCTCAGACTTTGGAACTCACTCCTACGGAAGATCTGCTCTGTCCATCCCACCATATCGGCCTTATGCTGTAGTGTTAAAACGGTTCTGTTTTGAAAGCCTGTGTTGGATACTTTCCATCATCGCACGTTGTGTGATAATTGATTGCAGATAATTTCTATCTGTACATCTACTCTTTGGGTGTTGTGTTTTCATTGTATTTTATAGTTCTTATTTGTGAACTGCCTTGAGTTTTTATAACATTTTATAAGAAAAAGGTGGGGCATAACTATTTTAAATAGAAAAATGGTATATATGTCAAATTAATCAGGCTATGCATTGGGGAGTAGATGTTGATATTGGTTCTGGAATCTAGGCATCCATTTTGATTTTGAATGATAAGGTGAAGGTCATTAATGCCACACAGATTTATTTGCAATACACTTTGCCCTAAGAATTCACCTCTACTCCACCTCTGTTTGTTACCCAGGTGAGGGCCATGTCCACTAACTTCAATCCATCTACACTGAGTGGGATTAACTGAAAACGTTCAGTGTTTGGGGGCAGAAATGTTGATCGGGAGAATGTCTTTTTAATGAATCTTTTAATGCCTGAGTTACAAAATTTAGGCTGCAATCCAATGCACACTTAACCTGCTGGAAGTAAGTCCTATTGATCTGAATGGGACTTACTTCCCCTCTGTAAGCAGACATGTATAGGACTGCAATATGGTTCATATGAATTATTATTTTGCTTGTCAATTGGAGTTCAAAACCCTTTTCTTCTTTCAGTGTGCGTATACTTCCCTCCCTGGATATCTATTTATGCAAATTATGCTACTCTTGAGGCAAGGAGATAAGTAACTATACAAACTTTAGAATATATCCAGAGATAGCCTTGTATAGTTTTATTTTGTTTTTATATGTGTTGGAATCAATCCAGAGTGACTGGGGCAACCCAGTCAGAGAGGTGGAATATAAATAATAAAATTATTATTCATCATGGAATAGGACATCCCTATTTTCATCGGATAAATGTTGGGTGGTATACTATCCACATGTAACTTGCAGGAAGGGACAATATGGATATGAATGAGCTGTGGGCCTATCCTTTAAGCCTCTATGATTCCATGATTCTTCAAGTTGCAGAGCTCTGCTTGTCCTTTCACATGTTAAAAAATAACTGTTTTTTTTAAATGTATGCCATGTGATTTAGAACTTGATCTTCAAAACGCATGAGTGGCCAAGAGGAATTGTGCAGCCTTAGAATTGGGGATAAAGACATTGCACTACATCCTTTTGGCATCTGTGATGACCGTCATGTATGTATGTGGTGTCATGGGTAAAGTGTTGTGTTTTCAATTTATGATGAAAGCTGCACAATGAAGGTGCCAGGAACACTTCTTGGGGCATGGATTTCTATGCCAGATGTACCAAGAGGCCCCTCTGCTGATTTTAGCACCTGACATGGTCTACAGGGAGGTTGCGGTCTTTCAGATACTTGGGCCTAAGTTATTTAGGCAGAAGATGCTCACTGCTCCTTAGTGGCCAGTGGAGGTGTAAGGCATGGACTACCAGGAAGCTAGCAACCCAGCCCCACTCTTCTGGGTAAGCCAGTTCAGGATTAGGGCTCTGAGCATTTTTGTGAGTGACTTGAATTGTGCCTAGAAACAAAAGGGCAAGAGAGTTCTAAGTGTATCCACAGCCAGTAATCTGGCGGCTGCATTTTGGCCCAATTTGAATTTCTGAGTCATCTTCAGCCCTAGTGTAATAACCCAACCTGGAATTTACCAGAGCAGGAGGTGCAGTGACCAAGTCATCTCTGTCTAAATGGGACTGTGCCTGGCATAACAACATGAGCTGGGAATAGGTCCTCCTAGCCACTGAAGCCACCAATGACAATGTTGGATCCAAAAGTATCCCCAAGCTATAGACCTGCTCTTTCCATGAGAGTGCAACCCTGTCCAGAAAAAAGTCATCTCCCCACCTCTTGAGCTGAAGAGCCTAGGACACATAACACCTCTATTTTACTCTGATTTGTTTTCAGTTTATTGGCCCCCACCTGCAGCCCATCATCATTTCTGGCCCAGCACCTGTATCACCTCCTCTTTCAGATGGGGAGATAGAGGAGTCAGCTGCGAATAGAACATTTTAAATGTGTTGTAAAGTGCAAAATACAAATGTGACACTAGATGGTGACAGTGGGCTATGCCAAATTCAATGTATTTTTCAAAATGTTTCTTAAAAAAAGCATTTTCACAGTGTTTTTCTATATTATATGTGTGTAGATTACACTGGAGTTGGACATAACCTGCATATTGATGACACCTCACACCCAAAACTCAGAGGAAGGGTCCCCAAAGCTTCAAATATATATTAAATATCATGGGGGGCAAGATGGAACACCCATCACACATCACAATAGCCCCCATAACTAATTTATGGAAACAGCCTCAAGGATAGGAACAGAATGAAGGAAAGGTCGTGCCCCCAGCCCTCACCTCAGTGGTATCAACAGTTGTGGTGAGGTCAAGGAGAACAAGCATGGTCAGACCTTCCCACCCCATCTCTCTCTCCTAACAAATTTCATGAACCAGGCTGAGAAGGAAGGGTGATCTGTAATGTGTCCTTTTACATGCCCTGTTACAGCAATTTATGAAACCATTAATAGCTTCAAACAAATTAAGAAGTGGCCCCTTAATGCCCAGTGCTATAGATTAAAATTTGACCTACTTGATTAAAACCAGCCTTCATGGATTAGCCAATTAACACTCAAACTCAGGTGTGTAAGTTTGTTGTACAACTTTGCTTTAACCATGTATAGTGAAATACTTGTGAAATACTTGAAAATCACCTTGTTTTAACAAGTGTCTGATCCCATCACATTTCCATGTATCATGGAAAAGGGGAGATGTGCTTTTATACATCCCCCCACAAAACAAGATGCCTGCTTTCTTCTTCCATGAGATAACATATCACTCCACGAAGAAGAAGAAGAAGAAGAAGAAGAAGAAGAAGAAGAAGAAGAAGCTTCACTACAACATCTAAAGTAACTCACACATTAAACTTCCTGAAGCCCTTTGAATCATTAAAGAGACCTTATATTTATTGTTTGGGAAGCCTGTGATTGACTTCCTGACTGAAGTGTAATTAAATATAATAGAAGAAAACAGAAGTTTCCAGAAATCAAATTTAAATGTGCATTGGAGATACACGTATTCAGTCTGTGAATCCAAACAGACCTGTTTATTCCAACTGCAAGTCACCTGTTCTCTAAAGTCTTCTTATAACAAAGCAAATAGCCTTGAATGTCATGTTCTCTTCACAGAAAGGGACAAGTGTTTTCTACAGGGTACAGGCTAAAACCAACGCATTAGTTTTCACTTCTAACTGAAGGAGAATTTATGGGGAGGCTTGAAGAGGTGAAAAGCTTTGGCATTGCTTCACAGCCGGCCTCAGCTTCTATGACATCTTGTGTTCAAATCATGTCACAAGATTCAGATTAATGGAGGTTTCTTTTTATAAAAAAACGACAAAAAAGGCTGCTATTTCAATTTGCAAATAATAACTATATTAGAATGAAATCCTATCAACTCGGAAGGCCTTTGATGCTCAAAGGGGCTTACACACTTGTTTTTGGGTGCCACGCAAGATTGTGCCCTGAAAAAGCACTTGGTGGAGGAGTGTAGAGCATGGTGCAGGTCACATGACTCACCCAGGAGTATGTCCCGGAAGATGTGCATCCTAGTTTTCAATCAGAAATAGTTGGACAGTATGCTTGCCAATCAGAAGGTTGGTGGTTTGAATCCCCGCGATGGGGTGAGCTCCCTTTGCTCGGTCCCTGCTCCTGCCAACCTAGCAGTTCGAAAGCACATCAAGTGCAAGCGGATAAATAGGCAGGAAGGTAAACGGTGTTTCCATGTGCTGCTCTGGTTCACCAGAAGCAGCTTAGTCATGCTGGCCACATGACCCGGAAGCTGTCTGCGGACAAACGCCGGCTCCCTTGGTCAGTAAAGCTACACTACACTTGATCTTAGCCAAAAGGCCGAGAAGCAGACACAGATAAGTATGTGACCTGGCGGGTAGCACTTTTTGCAACTGCGGCTAGGAAAATTAGAGCAAATTATATAGCCAAGGTAGCCATTAACTGTAAAGGAGATGAATTTATTTGATCCTATCTATCTACCTCAGGCCATGCTCTATCTTTGTCACCAAACTCTGAGTATAAATTGCACACTGTATTAATTGATATTGTTTTTAACGTTAGCGACCATGTGAAGATTTTAGCTTACGAATTTTATTGTTTAATGTTTTTATTTCTACATTGGGGTAATTTTATAGCTTTGTTTAGAGTACGTAATGTTTTAATAATATAAATGTTTTAAGTCTTTTTTTTACCAATTCAGTATATTTTCTTTTAATTGTCAAATAATTCTGTGTACATTGCGGCAGCCTTTGGCTATGTGCAATAAAACTGACTGACTGACTGACTGACTGGTCAGTAAAGCAAGATGAGCGCCACAACCCCAGAGTCGTTCGTGACCGGACTTAATGGTCAGGAGTCCCTTTACCTTTATGTGTTAAGGGTCTTGAGGTACCACTTCAAGGCCCCAGTCTTCTTGCAGAGCTGGCATGGATGCCACATTCCCAAGTTGTATGATGGGCCTTGAGATTCATGCAACTCCCACTAACGTTATGCCAGCACTCAGACTGGGATGGCTGCACAACAGACCAGATACACTGGTGACAGGATGTCTGCCTTATGCCAGTGGCGGTGCAAGCTGATTGGGAGCCTGGGGAGGCGCATGCGCCCTGGATCCAGGGGTGGGGCCAGCTGCGGCAGGATGCTCCTCAGGCCCTCTGAGGAGTCTGCCTGCCTCCTCTCACTCAGGTGCCCTACAGCTGAGGGGGAGGCAGTAGGCAGACTGTTTGGGGCAGCATGGAGCCTGTGGGAGCCCAAGTCACCACATCGCTGTCACAGTCCGGTTCACAGGTGATCAAAGTCCCAGCAGGGGACGTCAGGACCGGGGGCAAGATGGCAGGGAGCAGGAACGGGGGTCCAAAAGCCAGGAGTCAAGAAGCCAAGGGTCTGAGGGTCAGGAACTAGGGAGTCACAAATTCAGAGGTCCGAGGATCAAGAAGCCGAGGTTCAAGGATCAGGAAGCGTGTTGCTGTGGCAAAGAGCCGAAGGGAAATGCTGACCTTATATCCCTTTCCAGCTCTTGCCACCAGGTGCTGTGAGTTACCAATCGGCCTCACCTGTGGGGCCATGCCTTGCTTCTTCAGAACAAACTTAGAAAGGCCCCAGTCCTGCAAAGTCCTATTGGTCACAGGGCCTGGCTCCTGCACGCACACCTGACAGTCGCTCTCAGGAGAGATGCTTGGCTTGGGTGTGCTGCAGGCCCCATGGTGAGTGCCACCCGCCATTTTGTCACCTCCTCAGTGGTGACACCTGGGACAGCTCCACCCCCACTGCACCCCACTTCCTCAGCCCCTGCTCTATGCCACACAGTACTCTTGGAGCTGTAACTAATAAAAATGTGGCCACTTTAACCGCAACCACAGCTCTACAGGCCTGTTACATCCCTTAGCTTCCATATATATATATATATATATATATATATATATATATATATATATATATATATCAACACACACATATACATATACATACATATACAGTGGTACCCCGAAAGACGAATGCCTCGCAAGACGGAAAACCCGCTAGACGAAAGGGTTTTTCGTTTTTCGATGCGCTTCGCAGGACGAATTTCCCTATGGGCTTGCTTCGCAAGACGAAAATGTCTTGCGAGTTTTGAGATTTTTTTTCGCTCCCCACCCCCTTTTTCTAAACCGCTAAACATCTAATAGCCTTTTAGCAGCTAATCCGCTAATCCCTTAAGCCTTTAATAGCCGCTAATAGCAGCTAAACCGCTAATAGCGCTAAGCCGCTAAGCCGCTAATAGGGTTGCTTCGCAAGACGAAAAAACCGCTAGACGAAGAGACTCGCAGAACGAATTAATTTCGTCTTGTGAGGCACCACTGTACACACACACACACACACACACACACACATATATATTCACACACACACACACACACACACACACATATATATATTCTCATGGCACCACACCCCATGGAATATCACAGGGTGGTAACCCTAAAACAGGCATGTTTTGAACCCTACAATGCCTTTCTTTCTGACATATATGAAGTTGCTTCAGAAGTCTTGCAAAGGCATATTGGTTTGCCAAGACTTTCCCTGACTCATAGGACTGGACCCTGTTATTTCTGTTTTTATTACCCTGTTTTAATGTTTGGAATTTTTTTTTGGTACACTGCTTGGAGACTTTAAATATAGCACAGTTTAGAAATGCTTTTAAATGATCAATCAATGCATTTTTCTCCCATGTGCTGCACCTCTGATCTTTGGTGTGTACATAATATTGAGTTGCACTCTGCAGAATCCAACATCTTATTGCAAGGCAATGCTATAAATGTGCACTGTGGTTGCTGAAAACACTATAGGAGAATAATAGAGATACAACTCAATTAAGTTAATGCTAATCAATTCATCCGATGTGATTGTTCTAGTTTCTCATTTTTATCCTATGTTTTCAACAACAACAAAGGATCCAAAGCGGCTTACACAAATATAAAATGCATCACGAAAAGCTAAGCACAAATAATAAATCACAAAAAGCAAAACTTTAGTCCATAAGATGCAAAAGCACAAAAAGCATTATAAGCAGGTAGTGGGGAGGTGAACTCTTAAAGCCAACAACATCAAATTGAAAACCGGTGTGTTGATTAAATTTACACTCGTTTTCATACCGATTCTCGATTTGTAATAAAAACGATCTTCTAAAATTGTACACATATTGTTGCAGGATTTTCCCAGTCAATAACGACAGGCACCGGGTTATTCGAGGGAAGTCTGGTTTATTAAGCTGCAGCTGGCATCAGCGAGATCATTTTCAAAGGCTGAGCCCCGATTGCTCTTTGGGGCTCACTTTTATAGTGTGTCACAAACAACTTCCAGACACAGGTACAAGAGCATGTGCAGAGCAAAATTACACAATTTTGCAAACAATAGTACATGAGTCCTTTCCTAAGCAGTTCCTCTTTGCGTGTGTAGGTCCCCAAGCCACCCCTCAAAATAATTCACACATCACACGTAATTTAACTTTAAGGTTTTTGGGTGCTATTTTGACCACAACTTTATTAAAATACAAAATCTATGAGTGGTTGCTTAGACATTGGTTATGACTATCTGTCCCCCCGCCTGGGACAGAACTGACATTCCGAACTCCATCGGAAGCCAGTGAAGGGAAAGACAATGTTGGGGATCAGTTGAGCTGAGCGTCAGACCCTCACTGCTCACCCAACCAGCTCCCCAAGGCTTGCCGGTCCTGGTCCCATTTCAGGGATTGGGCGAAATCGTGGCAAGCCCCAGGATTCCTTTAACGGAATTCCCTTCCAGCACCATTGGAGGGGCAGGAACAGCCTATCCCTAGCCCTCCACCACCAGCTTTTTATAACCAACGCCTAACCGCAACCTTACAAGTTGGGACGAATTGCTAAGTAGTAGGCAAAAACCAAGTGGCACCAGCCAATCAGCCAAATGGCAAAATTCCTACTAGGCCCCTGCACCAAGGCAGACGACCCCATGACAGGCAAAGCAAGGTCAACTGGAACACAGGGCAGGTGGGTGATCCGATGCACTCTGCTAAAGAGAAACGAAAAGGCAGAGTGCCCCAATATTTAAAGACTATGGTCCCACCCACCAATTTGCTACATGCAATTTGCCCCAGCAACCCGGTCAGCCAATCGTTGCCCAGGCAATAGCCATTAACCTGCCTGGCAACAGAGGGCTGGCCTGGTGGCCCACACCACAACCCGTGCTCTCATTTTAGGGAGAACATGCTTTCTCTTTCCTCTCTGTGCAGAAGAGGTGCGGGGAAACTTTAGCCCTCCATATGCTGCCGAACAAAACTCAACACCCTTGCCCACTGGCCATGCTTGCTAGTTTAAGGCTTCTAGGCCTGGGAGACTGATGGGAAATTAACTGGAAAAATCAGATAGTAATTTTCTAAATGGATTTCCCCCCTTTGTGTGTGTGTTTAATGCATTTGTTTCTACTCTGTGGTCGCTATGGCTCTGCATTCAGCATCTTCATCTTTCCACCAAATATAAAATGTACACTGCACGTTGAAAAATTAGCTTTGATTAATCTAAACACTTCATTAAACACAACCACTTAACATGCTGGAGTTCAACAGTAAAATGCACATAAACTTTACATAACCTTTGCAAAGTACCTACCGCAACAGCATTTTTAATGCCACATTTATACATCTCGGAGGTTTTGGCTGAGGAATGTAAGGTGGCAGATAGAGTATTTGCTCAATATAATGATCTGTAGGATGTAATTTATTTCATATTTATAATGGTGATTGGAAAAGACGGGTGCTTTTAACCTGGATTGTTTATTCAGCAGAAGTTTGCAAAATCATACATTCTGCTTAATAGACATGCCTATCGCGATGGAGGCGCTAGACGTTTTATGTTCATTTGCATTTCTGCTCGAGAAAAAGAGAGAGGGCTTTTTGACATTTTCCCAATGTTTTCAGACTTAGCCCATTTTATTCCAACATCTATCAGAAATTTTCATCATATAGATAATGCTGAGGAAACCCTGATGGGGAAAATTTCTTCAGTTTGCATGCAAATAATCCCTCTGGGAACAATCTGTTTGAAATTTCTTTTTCTCAAGCTCTGTTTGGAAGAGGGGAGCACTGCAATTCTCAAAGAAATTTTAAAGGGAAAGTAGAAGCTGTAAGTCAGGAGTGGAGAATTTTTTTTAGTCTAAGGCCCTTGTTCTCTTCTGGGCAACATTCCAGGGGGCACATGGCACTTTTGGGTGGTGCCAGAGGCAAAAGTTTGGATAAATATGTGTATTTCTCCCCCTTTCTACAATAGAATCCTTTCTTCACTCACACATTGCTCTCTATCCTACAGCCAGGCAAGAAGTGTTGCATGGCAAGATCCCGCCTCCCACCAGTAGAAATAAAGACACAGGACACAGTAATTTAGGTTAATGGGCTAAAATTAGGCCACAACTTTATTGGTTACAGGTGATGAGCGGTATTGGCTTAGGCATTGGTCTTATCGACTATCTGGCTTCAGCTTGATTGCTTGAAGACTGGAAGGGTTAACACCAGCAGGGGGAGCCCTGCTGATGCACGTCAACTAGGGACTCCCCCGGGGTCACCGCTCAGGGGCGCGCTTTAGGCCCTGACCTCCATAGGCTTCGGACGAGGCAACGCCCCCCGGAATCCTTTACTGGACTACCCTTCAATATTTTGGGCTGGTGATGGTGCTCCTCCCTCCCCCCACATAACAATACCATACCAATGCCAAAGCCTAGAAAGTTGTGACGATTTGCTACGAGGTAGGCAAAAAACCAAATGGCTGGTGCCAATTTGCCAAGTGGAAAAAATTCCTACCAGGCCCCTTAACGCTGACCAACTGAGGCCCATAGCAAGGTCAAAAGAGGAATCTTGAAGGGTGGGAAACAAACCTAGCTGAGTGGCCAAAGAGGGAGATTCCCGGCCGCATTTGCCTTAAATGAGGCAAGCCACACTCCCAGGCCAGCCAATTGGCTGGCCCGGGGATTTCTCAGATCGCGCGGGGCTGGGAGGCAGCCTCCACGCGCGTTGGGGCGTGATGCCCGCAACACCACCTCCTCCCAAGGTCGGAAGTGGCTTTATCAGAATGCATGACTCATTCAAGAGTGGGAAGAACAATCAAGGAGGTTGCAAAGCAGGGCTGATGGGGAGTGTGGTTTGGGAGTGTGGGTGGCTCGGAGAGAGTCTTGAATGCCAGATAGAGAAGCCCAGAGGGCCATATCTGCCCCCTGGGACTAAGGTTCCTCCTCACGAAATACTTCAGAAATCAAAGTACAACCAAAATCTACCATGCAGTTCTTGGACATACAGTGGTGCCTCGCAAGACGAAAAGAATGCGTTCCGCGAGTCTTTTCGTCTTGCGGTTTTTTCGTCTTGCGAAGCAAGCCCATTAGCGGATTAGCGCTATTAGCGCTATTGGCAGTTTAAGTGCTAAAAATGGCTTTTTAAGGCTTAAGGGATTAGCGGTTTTGCTGCTAAAAGGCTTTTAGCAGCTTAGCGCTTCAGAAAAAGGGGTTTTGGAGCGGGGAAAAAACTCAAAAATTTTCGTCAATTTTCGTCTTGCGAAGCAAGCCCATAGGGAAATTCGTCTTGCGAAGTGCCTCTGAAAACGGAAAACCCTTTCGTCTTGCGGGTTTTCCGTCTTGCGAGGCATTCGTCTTGCGGGGCACCACTGTACAGCAAACTCCCCACAACTCGTGAAAAACAGTTGATAATAATATCATTAACGATAATAATCATACCCCTTTGTTGTTTATTTCTTTGTTTATAATTGGGGAGGAGGTTATTCTTTTGCTCTTAAAATTGAGAAAGTGCCTTTCAAATTAAAGTAAGCTACATCGGCATTTCATGTAATGTGGCACTAGCTTTTTTGCCTTTTCCTAGTGTTATGAGAGTGGCTGGGGCAAGCCATCATCAATAATAAAATGATGATGTTGTTGTTGTTGTTGATGATGATGATGATGGAATAGGATGTCCCTGTTTTCATCAAAGAAATGTTGGAAGGTATGCTCTAGTCATACTTTAAGTAGGCCCACTGAAATCAGTGAGCGAATGTTAGGCATGCACATTAACTTCAATGGGTCTATTCTGCGTAGGGCTAGAATTGAAAACTAAATTGCTATTATACTATGAGTCTTAATGCCTCCATGAAAACAATGCTCTCTGGTTTATTATTATTATTATTATTTGGAAAGGGCCTCCCCTTCAATATTATATCCACGATCCAGACAAATTTATATATGTCCATGATTCATATCACACTTGAAAATATTTACATAAACAGTGCTGTATAAAATGTCTTCGAGGTCTCCAATATTTTGCTGAATATTTTGTGTCTCTGACATTTAATAAATCAGTTCGTTTTGCTTGCTTCAGCAAGGGGTGATGGCATCTGTTAAATAAATGGGCCAAAGCACATGCTCTATTGAAGACTTGAAGATTAATCTATAGCACCTAGACTTCCTGCTCAGATGGCTGAGAATGAGATGTTAACATGATTCAAAGTTGGCTATGCATTCTTCTTGGGAAAGATGCAATGACAGCTCTTTCTAACTAGTATGGGAAATGAGATAGTGATCTCATCCCACTTCTCTGCGGAATTGCTCTGACTTGCACCTAATAAGGATGAGGGTTATTTTAGAGGGGAGCAGGACTGCTACCACTTTCAGGCTAATGCTCTTAATTCTTAAATCCTGGTTGTATGCAAGGTGCCTGTAAAATACAGGAAAAGCATCTAGCCAATGAGCCAGTATAGGTAAGAGCTACAGTGGTACCTTGATTCTCAAACTTAATCCATTCCGGAAGTCTATTCCAAAACCAAAGTGGTCCAAAACCAAGGCTTGTTTTCCCATAGAAGGTAACGCAAAATGGATTAATCTGTTCCAGCCTTTTTAAAAAAAACAACACCTAAAATAGCAATTTAACATGAATTTTACTAACAAGACCATTGATTCATAAAATGAAAGCAATAATCAATGTACTGTACTGTACTATAAAATAAATAAGACAGTATTGTAGATGATAAAAATTAGAATTATTATTGTCTTACCTGCACTGATGATAGTCATTGTTTGGATGGGGGGCTTTTATCCATTTCTGCAGTCATACAATCAATCAATCAGTAGCTGAATTGGGTTCCACACAGTCACAAAAACAAATTAACCGAAAAAGCCTCAAAAACAAAAACACAAAATAAATAGCAAAAACAAAAGCGCCAAACTTAATCCGTTCCAGAAGTCTGTTTGACTTCCAAAATGTTCAAAAACCAAGGCACAGCTTCTGATTGGTGCAGGCGCCCCGGAAACAATAGCCAACAACCGCATCTGATGTTCGGAATACTCACTTCTGGATTTTCGGCGTTTGGGAACCAAGGCATTTGAGAACCAAGGTACTACTGTACAATGTTAAGAGAAACACAACCACATCAAACATTTAAAATGTCCTTCCAACACTTTAATTCCTGGCTTTCCAAAGATGATTCACTGGACAATTTCAATTGTCAAGGGTCTTGTAATGATCCTCAGCACCCTTAACAAACTACAGTTCCCAGAATTCTTTGTGGGATGCCCTGACTCTTAATGGAGTATAAGAGAGCTGGTGGGAATAGCTATTCTACTGCAGGTTCTATTATACTTAATTTTAACAGTGGCCCATAGTTCAACCTGTCTTTTGTGTCAGAGAGTTTTCCTTTCAGCCCTTTGCCACAATCAGTGCTGTTTCCATTTTTCTACAGTTCAGCTGCCTAGCTTTTGTCTTAATGAAACTAATGGAATTAATTAAGTCCTCAGTTTCACTGCATTCCAATGGAAGGGAAGCAATACAGAAAATATTGCAATTATCTGCAGACTAAAATAACAGCAATGGTGAATACTGCTTTTATTTCGTTCCATGATTTCTGCTTCTGACCTACGATGAACATACAAATTGTAGCAATTTCCACTTCTCCTACATCCCTACTGGCAAGGACATGGACTCAGGATTTCATGCATGGTTAGAGGGCACAATCCAGGCAAATTCAAGCACTAACAGGTGCATTTAATTTAGTACAGACAAGATGGGGACTTGCATCTCAGATACATGTATGGGACATTGCTGTTATTTAACTCACGATTCATATCAATTATTTTCCTTGTCACAGTTAATGATGTGGAAAATCTCTTTGTGCTTTCCCTGTGTGTCTGTACACCCCTCCCGAGCTAGTCTCTCCCAATGAAATAAATGGGACTTGAAGGTGCTTGGCTGAATTGTGCCCATAGCTGCCTTGTTCTTTTCCTTCAAAGAATTGCTGCTAGTGGCATCATAGATTTGGAAGTTAAAGAGTTCCTGTGAGCTCCCTTTGTTTTAATGTTCAGAGAAATATTCTCTGTATTATCAACTTTATCTGATGATGTGCACAGCAATTTGTTTTTATGATTACTTCTATATTACGCCCCTCTCTCTTCTTTATCTGGATGCAAAGCCTCAATTTGTACATTTATTTTCCTGTGTTTAGTGGGGTGTTGATTGCCTAAGTAATTTGCATAAATAGATATCCAGGGAGGGAAGTATACGCACACTGAAAGAAGAAAAGGGTTTTGAACTCCAATTGACAAGCAAAATAATCATTCAGATGAACCATATTGCATTCCTATACATGTCTGCTTACAGAGTGGAAGTAAGCTCCATTCAGATCAATAGGACTTACTTCCAGCAGGTTAAGTGTGCATTGGATTGCAGCCTAAATTTTGTAACTCAAGCATTAAAAGATTCATTAAAAGGACATTCTCCCGATCAACATTTCTGCCCCCAAACGCTGAAAGTTTTGGGTTGAAACCATGTTAATCCCACTCAGTGTAGATGCATTGAAGTTAGTGGACATGGCCCTCACCTGGGTAACAAACAGAGGTGGGGTAGAGGTAAATTCTTACCACAATGGGCAAAGTGTCTTGCAAATAAATCTGTGTGGCGTTAATGACCTTCACCTTATCATTCAAAATCAATATGGATGCCTAGATTCCAGAACCAATATCAGTGTCTCCTGATCCCCAATGCATAGCCTGATTAATTTGACATATTTACCATTTTTCTATTTAAAATAGTTATGCCCCATCTTTTGCTTATAAAAAGTTATAAAAACTCAAGGCAGTTCACAAATAAGAACTATAAAATACAATGAAAACACAACACCCAAAAAGTAGATGTACAGATAGAAATTATCTGCAATCAATTATCACACAACGTGCCCTCATGCGATGATGGAAAGTATTCAAAACAGGCTTTCAAAACAGAACCATTTTAACACTACAGCATAAGGCCAATATGGTGGGATGGACAGAGCAGATCTTCCGTAGGAGTGAGTTCCAAAGTCTGAGCAAGGCAACAGAAATGACCCCTAAGCTTTGACTCACAAAAGCTGGGGCTTGATCTTGACAAGCATGCTGTCAGGTTGCTGTGTTGTAATTGAAATTTCACCATGAAATGTGACTATTGAAAACATAGCACTTAAATGAAGAACTTTTTGTCCTTTCTGGGTGCATTTCTGATTCTTAAATCTAAAGGTTGTTTTGCTAATTACGGAGGTGATAATGGCTCAAGGTGAACATACTTTACGCCTGGGTGGAAGACATTCCTTGATCCCTTATGGTCTCTTTTTTGTTGTCTTGAGTGCAAAGTACCAGTTTATCTTGGAAGGAAGCCATGGTTAAACTCTCAAAACGAGTACAGACAATGTACAGAAGAGGAAGCAGAATGAATGCTGTAACCTACAGATCCATATATAAATAGCTGGCAGTGCCACCTCAGTGGTCAACCTTATTTTGTTTTCATAATGTATCTTGGAGCATTGCAAACAGCAAAACACAAATGCCTGCCAATGACCAGCTATGGAAAATGTCTCCCAGCACCCCTTGGAAGCCCTGATCTTTGCCTTTCCATTGCTGACAGTAAGAATCCTATTCACCTGTGGTCTTCTGGATTACAGCCAATGGGTGTAATCTATAGGAGCTAATATGGTTTAGTCCCATTAAACTTAGTGGTGCTTAATACAGACAAAATGAAGCGGTACTTGTGCCCAATAAGAAAAGGCAGTAAGAAAAGACATATAGGATCATTAATGACACCTTAGTTGCATCTAAGAATGTTGTTAAGGTTTTACTCTGAGATTGATATTTAAAGTGTGTGTGTGTGTGTGTGTGTGTGTGTGTTATATACAAGGCAATAAAGGTCTCTATTGGATCTTTGTAGGGGGTTGGTGACATCCCACGTGATACCTCTATCAAATGACCATTCAGGAATCAGGTGTTTGCAGATACCGTCCTATTATTTAAAAGGATATTTCTGCATTCTAAGAAGCTGCATATCCAGGGCACATTCCAGAGCCATGTTCTGCATTTCAAGTATTCTATTATGTTCAGCTGACTTAATTGCATTTCATGCGACCTGTTAAAAAGTTCAGAAGCTTATGTAAACATTATAGCAAAGATCTGAAACACTGGGCAGATTCAGGGGCTTAGTGGTCCGGCAATACCAGCTGCATGGTGGGCAGCCAGGTGGGCAACCTGGGATAAAAAAATCCTAGCATCTGCTTGGGAGCATCAGGACTGAATGGAGCAGTAGAAACCCCATCCCCTCTCAATCCCTTCTACTTGTGTTGGTCAAGGTTGAAGTGTGGGGGGAGCAGTTGAAATGTAGATTCTCACTTTTCCAGTTCCAAGTTGATGCAGCAGAGAGGTCTGCATTGGGCCTATCGCTAATAGCTGAACCAGTTTACAATTCAGGATCTCCTTGACTGAACCAGTTCCTGATCATCATTAAGTTCTGCAGAACTAAGTAAATGGGCTATAATCTGGGATATGATCGCGATGAAGCAAAACCAATGAAAGCAATGATATTTTAGCTTCCAGAAAAGCTGAATTACATATTCACCCCGACATTTTTCCAATGAAAATAAGGACATCCATTATTATTATTATTATTATTATTATTATTCTTCTTCTTTTACCCTGCCAATGAAAATAGGTACAACAACAACAACAACAACAACAACAACACCCTGCTCAACTGGCTCGGATGCCCCAGCCACTCTGAGTGGCCTCCAACATATATTGAAACATACTCAAACATTACACATTAAGAAACTTCCCTATGTAGGTCTACCTTCAGATGTCTTCTAAAGGTTGGGTAGTTACTTATCTCCCTGGCTCAGTGGTTGCGTAATTCCATGCCCTCCAACATTTCTCCGGTGAAAATAGGGACGTCCTAAGGAATAGTGGAACATTCCACGATCAAATCAGAAACTGGGATGGCGTCTGTAAATCCGGGACTGTCCCTGGAAAATAGGGACACTTGGAGGGTCTGGAATGGGTTTTTAATGAAAAGGTTTTGTGGGTAAAAATATGCAATCATAACACAAAATAGAAATGTGCAGTATTGCCCATCCTTAGGCCTGAGAAGATTTGTTAAAAATATAATTAGATAAGCTAAGGTCTTGTCAACAGAACAGTTTTGAATGAGCTGACTAGTCCTGGTCAATTGATTCAGATCCAATTCATCTCTCTGATGAAGGAACACACAGGGACTCCAGATCACTTTATTTTGAGATTGCGGCACAAAGGAAACATCAAAGAAAAAAATCTTGCCAGCAAATAAGCTAAACAGGAGCTGTTTGGCAGAAATCCAAATGATTAGCATATTGCAAGCTACTGTACTATCAAGCAGGCTTTAGAAAACGGAACAGATTGACCAGGGGAAGATCTGTTATTACTTGCAAGGGTTTGTCGACAAGATATTTTTTTCTTTTTTTTTTAAAGGAAGGTGGGGGTGGAAATTGCTCAGAACGAGTACAAGAATGAGCAACCAGCCTTTCCACATATGATTCAGGGGGATGTGACTGCAAGGTCACGTTCCTCCATGAACCCATGAAATATTTAAAATTAATTTCATTTGTCAGCCTCCTTTGTCATTAATAATTAACCGGAAATCATTTCCTGGAGTTCAGCGGGTCCCTCTCGCCTCAGAAACGCTTCTCCATAGACACGCCAGCACCTGTTTTATAAGCTTCAAATGATACTTAGAATTATTTCCTGCGTCTTTCTTGCGCTAAATAAATAAATAATACCGGGCACAACTACCATAAATCAAACAGCATTATAACAGGGCTTGTGGATGAGGGTGGTGGATTGGAAAGAGAGAAAGAGAGAGAGAGAGAGAATGAATGTATATTTGACAAAGATAAACTCCATCTCTGCAATAGCTCTAAGCAGCCTCCTGCGGTCCAGGCATGCAAGGTTCAGTGGTCCAGGCCTGACATGCTGGCTAGGTTTGTGCCTGTGGGGGTGTGAGTTAGGAGAAGGCTCAGAGCCCCATGGTAGAACAGATGTTTGCGTAGAGCGTGGCAGGTTCAATCTACTTAAAAGGATGTAGCCGGCTGCACACATACACACACACACACCACCAAACCCAGGACCTGTGAGAGGCACCGTCAGTCATGGCAGACACAACTGGGAAAGACTGATCAATAGCTCTGCAAAAGGAAACTTCATACGTCTCTCTGATTTGGGGAGGGCTATAACAAGGTGCATCTCAAAGTTCAAAAATTCTAGCCTCACCTCCAGCAAAAGGATACCTGTTCAAACCCCCTCCCGAGACATTAAGAACCCACAGTGTATCAAATCAGACACTTGTCAACGTATACACCATATTGCCAGGATGCCATCAGCAGTTCCCGGTTGGTTGCCCAGAAAAGTTTAAAGACAAGGAAAAGTTCCTTATAGTCCTTTTTAAATATTTCAGAGAGAGGCTATAGAACCCAGTCTCTTGGATAATGGCGTTGTCCTGAGTGAATCTCCAGCCCTCCCCCCCATCTCTCCCACTTCCTCATTCATCAGCATCATCACCTCCTCTATGGGTGCTGCTAAGCTCTTTGAGCTCTTTGCTCTCCTACTTTTCAGGCTCGCCAGGTTCTGGGAGATGGAGGGTCTGGAATGCTTTCTAATGGCAGCATGTCAGCCAGCTGTTGCTTTGGTTCTCCCATGATTTCCTAACTTTCCTCCGCAACAGCCACTGAGCTGTGACTTCCCCCAAACCCCTCTTGTAAATCTATGCTGTCTTCCTCTTCCTCCTCCTCCCTGGAAGGGTCAGGATGGGAAGGCGGTCTCCACCATTCCTCCTCTGCCCAGTCCCTGACACGTCTATAGAATCTTAGAGTTGGAAGGGACCCCAAGAGTCATCTAGTCCAACCCTCTGCAATGCAGGAATCTCAGCTAAAGCATCCATGACAGGTGGCCATCCAAACTCTGCCTATAAACCTCCAAGGAAGGAAGGCCCACCACCTCTCGTGGGAGTCTGTTCTATTGCTGAACAGCTCTTACTGTCAGAAAGTTCTTCCTGATGTTTTGTCGGATTATCCTTACTTGTAACTTGAATCCTTTGGTTTAGGTCTTACTCTCAGGAGAAGGAGAAAACAAGTTTGCTCCATCTTCCATGTGACAGTGCTTGAGATACTAGAATATGGTTATCACATCTCTCCTCTGTCTCCTCTTTTTCAGGCTAAACATACCCAGCTCCTTCAACCATTCCTCATCAGGTTTGGTTTCCAGACCCTTGATCATCTTGGTTGCACACATTCCAGCTTGTCAATATCCTTCTTAAATTGTGGTGCCCAGAATGGGACACAGTATTCCAGGTGTGGTCTGACCAAGGCAGAAAACAGCAGGACTATTGCTTTCCTTGACCTGGACACTATCCTTGTGTTGATGTCCCCCCATCTTATATTTGTGCCGTGAGTACTCTGGTATTCTATGCTTTCCTCTGGGACCTCTCCCCAGGAAGGATTCCCTCTTTCCAAGTCACACCAATTGATTCCACTGATTTTAATAAACTGGGCCCCAATCTTGTTGGCATCTGTCTGTCTCAGGAGAAAATAGAGGAGTCCATCTTTGAGGGTGGAGTCAAACCATTGGTTGCACACATAAATGTAAACATTAACCTTTCATCTGGATTACTAGGAAGAACAAACACAAGTTTCCATTGCAAATATGTTCTTCGTTCCGAATAAATGCCTCAAGTTAGAGAAGCTAAAAAATCATTCCAACTTCTTACAGGAGAATGACAAAGCTTGTCACATTTGCTATAAAGTAGCCAATTCATTTTAAATAGTTAATCAGTACAAAATTATGTTTCACCATTAACAGCAATCAAACAGTAGTTCATAGCTTGCTGCCAACTCCCCCGCCCCAAGACTGTGGCAGGAATGTAACACTCTGCATTTCTTTTGAGCTGCAATTGTCATTTCCTTCCCCTTTCAATCATTCCTTCATTTGTAGTTAAGAATATCTGACTAGCACTTGTTGCAAATCTAGAGCACAGTGTACAGAGCAATGTGCACATTACTGGCACAGAGCAAAGCAACATAATGGAGCCTTCAGCATTCTCATCTGTCTTAGATGAATAGTGGATAATTGCATTAGGAGAAGGGGGAAGTGTTTGGTTTTTTTTTAATAATAATAATAAACAGGAAATGTGAAACATTTGTCAACAAGGTACTGGGATGTTTGTGAGAAGAAGAAAAAGAGACTGGGCAAGTGAGTTCTCAGCATAATGAAACCGTACGCAAATGCAAAGGCATCTGAGGTCCCATCTAAGTTATTTGGTTCCAGTAATTTGAATTTGTCAGATATGCTTATGACACCACCTTGATGGCAGAAAGTGAGGAGGAATTAAAGAACCTTTTAATGAGGGTGAAAGAGGAGAGTGCAAAATATGGTCTGAAGCTCAACATCAAAAAAACGAAGATCATGGCCACTGGTCCCATCACCTCCTGGCAAATAGAAGGGGAAGAAATGGAGGCAATGAGAGATTTTACTTTCTTGGGTTCCACGATCACTGCAGATGGTGACAGCAGTCACAAAATTAAAAGACGCCTGCTTCTGGGGAGAAAAGCGATGACAAACCTAGACAGCATCTTAAAAAGCAGAGACATCACCTTGCCAACAAAGGTCCGTATAGTTAAAGCTATGGTTTTCCCAGTAGTGATGTATGGAAGGGAGAGCTGGACCATAAAGAAGACTGATCGTCGAAGAATTGATGCTTTTGAATTATGGTGCTGGAGGATACTCTTGAGAGTCCCATTGACTGCAAGAAGATCAAACCTACCCATTCTGAAGGAAATCAGCCCTGAGTGCTCACTGGAAGGACAGGTCCTGAAGCTGATGCTCCAATATTTTGGCCACCTCATGAGAAGAGAAGACTCCCAGGAAAAGACCCTGATGTTGGGAAAGATGGAGGGCACAAGGAGAAGGGGGCGACAGAGGACAAGATGGTTGGACAGTGTTCTCGAAGCTACCAACATGAGTCTGAACAAACTGTGGGAGGCAGTGGAAGACAGGAGTGCCTGGTGTGTTCCGGTCCATGGGGTCATGAATAGTCGGACATGACTAAATGACTAAACAACAACAACAATTTGAATTTGAATATTGAATTCATAAATGTGCAAATATTTTTGTGTGAAACATAAAAACCAAAGTAGACAACACATTGTGTCCATGCTGTTGTAACCTGCAGCAAAGCGCACACAAAATGCCCCTCAAAAAGGATGCTTTTAAATTATTCTACTGTGTTTTCTGAAATATTGATTGTATGTACTCAAAAGGGTGATGTAGTCTGATTGTTTAATGAGGCAAGAGTATGGAGATCTGGATCACAATTATATCATCACAATTTTACATTTTTCTAAAGTATTCAAATTTTTAAAACACAAGTAGAAATTTTCTTCT
Organism: Podarcis tiliguerta; assembly: GCF_965153285.1. Taxonomy (NCBI): domain Eukaryota; kingdom Metazoa; phylum Chordata; class Lepidosauria; order Squamata; family Lacertidae; genus Podarcis; species Podarcis tiliguerta. The sequence continues at coordinate 61,750,710 of NC_139542.1, read as the reverse complement.
TACAGACATTGCAAGTTCTGTCTCAATCCTGCTAGCGTTTTTTAAATGTGTACACTGATTTTCTATATATGAAATAAATTTACTCCAGTCTCTCTGGAACACTTGGTCACTCTGATGTCAGATTTTTTCTGTCAGGTTTTCTGTCATCTTCATCTGCCAATCCTGTATCGTCTGTAAACACAGGTGGGAATCCTATGACCTTCTAGATGTTGCTGAATCACCACTTCCAACAGCCTCAACCAGCATGGCCAATAATGAGGCATGATGGGAGTTGGAGTCCCACAACCTCTGGAAGGGCAGAGGCACCCATTCTTATCATTATAGAATTGTAGAATTGGAAGGGACTCTGAGGATCATCTGCTCCACGCCCCTGAAATACAGGAATTTGCAGCTGTCCCCTACAGGAATCGAACCTGCAACCTTGGCATTATTAGCACCATGCTCTAACCAACTTGTGGGATGTGAAACACAAGAGCAGTCAAGTACAATATCCCTAGAGTGGACATAAAAAGGGATGTCTGGACCAGCCAGTCGGAACTTCCTGTTTCTCCTAAACTGGGACAGACTTCCTCTGCATGTGACTAGAGGTGGGCGTGACCTCACCTGCCCAGGTAACAAAAGAGCAGGATTGGTCAGCCATCTCTCTCTCTCTGACCACATTCGCCGAAGAAGCAACATCTGCTTAGCCTAAGATGCTCTCTTGGCTTCCAGCCAAGAGAGGAGGTAGGGACTATCTCCTTATGGGATAGTTTCCAGGTGTATATTACTTTTGTAACTTAAGTCTGCCTTCTGGGATCCATTTGTGAACAGAATGTGAGTGAGTAAACTCTTTTTTATACTTTTATAGAAGACTATGCTATGTCTATCTTTTTATGAGGGACTAAATGGGGAATTACAAAAGAAACGTATTTTAGAGGCTTTAGCGAGCCTAAGCAAACGCATCCGCTGTGCAAGTTTTAAAAGGGGAATGTTACTCTGCTAAATTGTAGAACTTGTTAACACAAGTTGGAAAGGATGTAATCAAACAATATATCCTCTCCTGCATCCCTGAACATTCCCACCCAACTGAGCTATCAAGGCATATTCTCTTTAATGCATACACCGAATCTAAGACTAAAATATAGTCTTGTATGTCATCTAGCAAGCTTGGTAGTGGACGCTGGGTTTCTGAATTCAGGGTCAAGCCCCTAGCCATTCCCCCCCACTGTTTTCTTTATATACACATATATATAATGAATAGTAGCACTGTAAGTAGGTAACATTATTTTGCTTTGTACTCAAAGGAAACCACAGTAAGCTGACTACTCCAACTTATACTTCACTTTAAATTTTAATCAGTCTGACTTCAGAGGGGGGGGGGAGGCTTTAAAGCCTTCATATTAAAATAAAAATCCTGCCTTTGGGGGTTTGAGTAGTAATTTGTAGTTTTAGGATATCATTTATCATTCCGTTTCCTCTAATCCCAGGAGGTTTAGTTATGAGTTGGATTTGCTAGCAGAATGCTGACATTTTTTAGCTACCCCCCCCCCCCAGAAGATAAACTAAATGTAACAAGCAGAATGAAATCTTTATGGTATGAAATTAAAGGTCATCTTGCAAGCATAAAATGACCTTTCTTCCAGGAATCCATTAGGCTAAAATTTGTAAAATGCTACTAATAAAAAAAGACTTTTACGCTCTTAGATGAATAAATAGGGACGGCTATACAAATGTAGGAGATAAAAGTTTAAACCCCACCATAGATAAGGAAAACTACCCGAGGAAGCAACGCGTAAAAATAATTAGACATATCACTTGTCAATTAGCTCAGAGTCATTTCTTTAAATATATATATATATATATATATATATATATATATATATATATATACACAAATTTCTGTTTACACAATAAAAAGTTTCTTACATATTTCAGCATTAATTAAATGAACATCAAAATAAGCAAGCAGAAGAAGAAATGTTTTCTGCCACATGTAGTTTGCTATATTGGGCTTTAAGAATGGGGCTTAGTAAGTTACATCTTCTTATGTTATCATTCGTTTATATGTTGCCTTTCAGCCAAAAAGGGTCTCGAGAGTAAACAGATACAAATACAATAATGCAAATACAAAATAATACAAAAAAAAAATCAAAACATTGAAGTAGTATTGAAAGCCAAACACATACATGTTTGCCTAAAAGGCAAAGAACGTCCCCTGTAAAAATAGGTGCTAGGAGTTCAGAGCTACAAATCACGACATTACCTATGGAGAGATGTGCAATTTTATCCTCCTACGATAACTGGAAGTGGGTCAGGGGAAATCTTTAATGAACGACCCTCAATGCAGGAAGCTAGGTTGACTTACATTTTAACATCTGTTGGATCCAGGCGTTATAAGGGTCTTGCTTACAGTCAGTACTTTTTTCTGGGGGGGGGGGGACGCAGGGGGGTGCATACCCCTAAACATTTTATGAATCTAAGTTTGGCCTCGTTGAAGGGCCATATTTCAATGTGAGTAGCAAAATGAGAGTACCCCTAAACATTTTTAAAGAAAAAAAAAAGCACTGCTTACAGCCAACTTCCTCCCCACCCCAACTCATAACACTATTATTATTATTATTTTTTACCAAGTTTGAATGCCACCCCTAGCTTTCAGATATTTCATATGACAGCCAATTTCTTGTGTGTGCGGGGCGGAGGTCATTACAGAGCTTCAGCTGGAGGATCAAAAAGAGAGTGGGAAATTCCTGCTTTGTGTTTAAATATATGTCTTCAGTAGGGAGTTAGGAACTGAAAAAAGATCTCCTGGAGGCAGAGACTAACACCAGAAGGAGTCATCTCACATGTTCACACTTGAGTATATGAAAGACTGAAGAAAATTTCTATTAAATTCCATGTCTGATCCATAAATCCTACCTATGATGCCTCTACTGAGCTGACTGTGACAGTCCTGGGAACCTCAAAAACAGTCACAAGTCTTTACTGATAGGACTGGTATCTAGGACCTCTCCTGGGACAAGAAGTGGGGTCACAACAAGAAGCACACCACCAGCTGGGGTGCACCCACCACACTTGTTTCCTGGTAGATGGATTGCTATTGCCTATAGTGAGGGGAAGGGGCCAGGATGGGGCTAGGGCTGGCCCAAGACTTTTTGCACCTGATGCAAAATAAAAAACAACGCACACACATCCTACCACCACTTCCTGCACATCTGCCCCTACCCTCCTTTCTGGGTTTGCTGCCCTGCTGCCCTGCCACTGTTCCCAGCCTGCTGCCTGAGGTGACTGCCTCAGTGAGGCTAATGGGTAGACCAGCTCTGGAAAGCAGGGAGACCAGTGTGGTGTAAATGCACCAGCAGGAGCACCAGATTGGCTCTGCCAGTGAATTTGCACTGTGCCAGCCTCCCCACCTCTTTGCACCTATTGCTCCTAGTAAACAACAACCTAGCTGCTGGTAAGGTAGAGCAGTGGTTCTGCCCAACTCAGGAAGCCACTTTTGTTCACAGTATAGAAATGTAGTTGACAGATGAGGAAAGAGAAAAAAACTGGGTGAATTCTGCAGGGAGGAGGCTGGATGTTTAAAGCAGTTTGTACAACTCATACAGCTAAAAAGAACAATTTGACATTAAACTCAAATTGAGTGACATACAACTAAAAGTAGAGTGACATACAACTACAAAGAAGAGTTTGGTCTCAAACCTATGCAGAGAAAAGAAAAGATTGAATAATGAAAGATCTATTTAAAGCTGGGGGGTGTTGTTGTTGTTACTGGAGAATATTTGGCTCAAAATTGGGGTGGGTGGGGAGAAGCAACATGCTGAGCGTCTTGAAACTAGGGAACAGTTTTGGGGTGCATGAAATTATTTTGAATATTCATGGAAGTGGCTCTTATAGCTGGCAGTTGAAAGGACTTTTTTAAATCTCTTCCTGGTGGCCATTTGCCACAGAGTGCTAGGGCCAGTATAAGATGGGGGACACCTGGCTTACTTGTAGTACATGTGAAAAGGATCTAGGGGTCTTCTTGCTGTTTTTTAGTCGTTTAGTCATGTCCGACTCTTCGTGACCCCATGGACCACAGCACGCCAGGCACTCCTGTCTTCCACTGACTCCCGCAGTTTGGTCAAACTCATCCTGGTAGCTTCGAGAACACTATCCAACCATCTCGTCCTCTGTCGTCCCCTTCTCCTTATGCCCGCCATCTTTCTCAACATCATGGTCTTTTCCAGGGAGTCTTTCTCTTCTCATGAGATGGCCAAAGTATTGGAGCCTCAGCTTCAGGATCTGTACATCTGGTGAGCACACAGGGTTGATTTCCCTAAGAATGGATAGGTTTGATCTTTTTACAGTCCATGGGACTCTCAAGAGTCTCCTCCAGCATCATAATTCAAAAACATCAATTCTTTGGCGATCAGCCTTCTTTATGGTCCAGCTCTCACTTCTATACATCACTACTGGGAAAACCATAGCTTTAACTATACAGAACTTTAGTGCACTAGGGGTCTTAAAGGTAAAGGTACCCCTGCCCGTTCGGGCCAGTCTCTAGGGTTGTGCGCTCATCTCACTCTATAGGCCGGGAGCCAGCACTGTTTGCAGACACTTCCGGGTCACATGGCCAGTGTGACAAGCTGCATCTGGCGAGCTAGCGCAGCACACGGAATGCCGTTTACCTTCCCACTAGTAAGCGGTCCCTATTTATCTACTTGCACCCGGGGGTGCTTTCAAACTGCTAGGTTGGCAGGCGCTGGGACCGAGCAACGGGAGTGCACCCCGCCACGGGGATTCGAACCGCCGACCTTTCAATCGGCAAGTCCTAGGCACTGAGGCTTTTACCCACAGCGCTACCTGTGTCCCACTAGGGGTCTTAGTGCACCATAAACTTAACTTTTGCAGCAGCAAAAATAAGCTAAATTTCTTCTAGGCTGAATCAAGCGAAGCATAGTGTCAACGGAAGTAATAATACATTCAATTCTGCCTTGGTCAGACCACACCTGAAATACTGTGTCCGATTCTGGGCACTACAATTTAGGAAGGATGTTGACAAGCTGGAACATGTGCAGAGAAGGGAAAGCAAGATGGTCAAGGGTCTGGAAACCAAGCCTTAGGAGGAACAGCTGAAAGAGCTGCGTAATGTTTAACCGGGAAAAGAGGAGAGTGAGAGGAGATATGATAGCCGTCTTCAAATATCTAAAGGGTTGTCACATGGAAGATGGAACAAGCTTGTTCTCTTCTGGTCTGGAAGCTAGGATCTGAACCAATAGCTTCAAGTTACAAGAAAGGAGAATCTGACTAAACATCAGGAAGAACTTTCTGACAGTAACAGCTGTTCAGCAGTGGAACGGACTCCTCCAGGAGGTTGTGGACTCTCTTTCACTGGAAGTTTTACAGCAGAGGTTGGATGGCCATCTGCCATGGATGCTTTAGTTGCGATACCTGCATTGCAGGGGGTTGGAATAGATGACCCTTGGGGTTCCTTCTAACTCTGAATTTATATGATTCTACGATGCATCTAGAGACACGGGTGGCGCTGTGGTCTAAACCACTGAGCCTAGGGCTTGCCGATGAGAAGGTTGGTGGTTCAAATCCCCACAATGGGATGAGCTTCCACTGCTCAGTCCCAGCTCCTGCCAACCTAGCAGTTCAAAAGCACGTCAAGGTGCAAGTAAATAGGTATCGCTCCAGTGGGAAGGTAAACGGTATTTCCGTGCACTGCTCTGGTTCACCAGAAGCGGCTTAGTCATGCTGGCCACATGACCTGTCTGTGGACAAACACTGGCTCCCTCGGACTATAGAGTGAGATGAGCGCCGCAACCTCAGAGTCATCTGGGACTGGACCTAATGGTCAGGGGTACCTTTACCTTTTTAAGATGATTCTATGCTCCAGATACACCGCGGGAGAAATCCTGTCTGCTGCAAAAAAATTATACCCCCTCCTGTGGCTGCCATTTCCCCCCAGAATGTTTGGAGAACTCTGCCCTTTGTTGACTTTTGTTTCCTGGCCTTGCAGGACAGCCACACTGTTGCATTCAGTTGAGACCTTAGGTTGAAATAGGCAAGACCTATTCTCCAAACTTCTACTGGAAAGGGGTGGAGTGTTTGTTACAAAATGTCGCCTATTCCAAAGCACTTCCAGTTGACAATAGTATCTAATGATACAATTTAGAATGTTATGGGTGGTTCGCCAGCACTGATGGGCTCCTTTTTTCCTTTTTAAGTCAATGTTGAAGCACTGTCATTCAAATATTTAGCTCACAATAAAGTTTCTGAGCTTATCCTCTTTCTTTTCCTTTTATAGCTCTAGAATGGCACAGTCTGCCTTCTGCACATATCAACGCAGGCTGAGCTAATAGGCAAACATCCATCATGCCTTTTGCCTTAAGCAGTGGTTTTCAACCTTCAGGCAATGCTGAGCAAAAATAAAACATTTCTTGGGCACAGGAAACCCTGCCAGCAGTATGCAAAGTATTTATGCAAGTCTCCAGTGAATATTAATAATCTTGCTGCAAGGATACACACACACACACACACACACACACACCAATTTGAATTTTAACAACAACAAAAAATATCCAGCATTAAAATCTGTTCAAGGATTCTCAGTATCCTTCTGTTTGAAAAGAGGAGAGCCAAAGGTTCAATTCAAGGTCTATTTAATTGCCTGATCCTTTGTGCTACTGTGCTGAAACAGCAGGTCGTGGGATTAGGGGTCTGGGACACAGACTGCATGGCTTGTTCTTTGTCACTTTCAGTGCTGGCACACTTCGAATAGAAGACACCTGGGATTCTCTGTAAAGCAAAAGTTCAGGTAAATTTGGAGGGTGCTATTCAGCTGAAGTTTATCAAGGAGTTTCTGTGGCAAAATAATTTGGTACGGATAGCAAGATGTCATGGGGATGGGTTGCATATCTTTGAGACCTAACAACATTACCTATCTTATAAGGGCAGGTTATATTTTTTTTTTAAAAAAAAAAAATCTAATTTGGAATGCTGGAGTAGGGAGAAGTCACTGTCAGATTGTTGCTGTTTTGTGGGTAGAGTGCAGTACAGCAAACCCTCTTGCTCCCCGAAATCACACTTTTTGCAGTAATGTAAATGATGGGGAAAATGCCCTGGGAAATGTGGAGTACCAACTGCCTGATACGAAATCATAGAAGCACCCCGTAATGAAATCAGGAAGAATAAGCAGCCTAAATTGTACAACATCCTTGCAAGCTTTGCACGGATAAACCAAAACGAATGCTCAAAAAGCAGGTCAACAGGGGTTGCCATGGCTACTCCTGATTCTGCACCAGCCACAAATCTGAAGGCAGTTTGAATGGGCATTCCCTGCTCACTGGTGTACACATGTAGCTTCTCTTAGCCTTAGATTCCCTCTTACATGGAGGCACACTTAGAATAAGAGTTGCTATTCATCTAAGTCCTGTTCACACTGCCAGTGAATACATACCTGGTTGCAGTGTGGCTGCTATATCTGTCAAAAGTTGAAATTGTTGTTTTTGCTAGTGTCTCATGAGCCATACCATAGCTCTGAGGCAATAACAAATGCTTCAAGTATCCTTGAAGAAAAAGAAAAAAGGAGGTACCAGAACTCACTATGAATACCTCTCTTGTTGTCTTTTAATAGCAATGCCACTCACCTCAGAGGTGCTGGAACTGAGTTCTGGTGAGTTCTGGCTGAAAAAAGCCCTGCTGATCTCAACTGTTGGTTTGGGGGGGGGGGGTGAGGGGCGAGTATATAAAGATAATTCCTGGCTGCCCAGATCCAAGTTTGAGGCAAATACTCTTTGGTAAGAGAACCTCATCAGGGATTTAAAATCACAAAATATGCATCATAGTAAAGTGTGGAAATATAGGCGGTTAGATCATTAAAATATGTGAGTTCCAAAAATTCTCACATCCTCCAGCATATGAAAACACTACAAGTCTCATAAGTTAAAAAACAGTTTACTCTTCAAAGGTCAGGCTCATGTGCTTTCCCACATATCAGTCAGGAAACTTGCAAAGGCAGTAAAACTTGGCTTCATTCCAAAGTGGTGAAATTTCCTAAAGTATGAGAGCCATGCTGTCTGAGCTTGGCACAACCAGCTCAGACCTCTTCACATGAAGGAGCGTCTCCACCCCCATCGTTCTACCTGGACACTGAGGTCCAGCGCTGAGGGCCTTCTGGCGGTTCCCTCACTGCGAGAAGCCAAGTTACAGCGAACCAGGCAGAGGGCCTTCTTGGTAGTGGCACCCACCCTGTGGAATGCCCTCCCACCAGATGTCAAAGAGAACAACAACTACCAGACTTTTAGAAGACATCTGAAGGCAGCCTGTTTAGGGAAGCTTTTAATATTTGATGCATTACTGTATTTTAATATTTTGTTGGAAGCCGCCCAAAGTGGCTGGGGAATAATTTATTATTATTATTATTATCATCATCATCATTATCATCATCATCATCATCATCATCACATGTTGAACTTTTCAGGTAGACTGGAGAGTGCATAATAGGCCTGGTTACCTTTGTTCCTCGCAAAGTGAGGTGAAGTGGACATAGCTAAGCACAGCAGGACAGCTTACTGTAAGGTTACCAGATGTCCCCGTTTCCTGGGGACAGTCCCTGGATTTACAAATCAGTCCCCTGACAAAATCCATCTATTTAGGAGGAAGTTGAAAAGTGTCCCCAGATTCATTGAAGAAAATCTGGTGACCTTAGCTTACTCTTTGCTATCAAGCCCTTCATGTATTAATTAGACTTTAGCATGTTGGCTGTATGAGGCTGGTTATCCCACACCAACCATTAGGAGGAAGATCAGTATTATTACTCTCATATTGCCAGCGGTAGAGGACTCAGGATGAGAGACAGTGTCTTTCCTGAGACCACCCAGTGGAGGTCTGAAAAACTTGTGACTCGCATGCTCATCACAGGCACCAAGGATTCGGTAAATTGCTTGGTTTTTGTGTTGACAAAGAGTTGGGAAAAAAGGTGGGGCAGAGCCTTCTACTGAATACTTGGCAGGCCACAATGCACGGCTGATAGACTGCATTTGATGTTGCAGGAGTGAAATTGTGCAGACTGGCAATACTTGAACTCAGGACTTTTCTGGTCTGCAGATCAGTCTCTTATCTGCAAGATCTCCCAGTTACTCTGAAACGACCCCTTTCAGTATTGCTTCTCCCTCCCCCACTTGCCATTATTCAGCTTTGCTTTCCTCTCTCTCTTGATTTCCTCATGATGTGTATTTGCTCAGAAATGCAATTTTCTTTTCTTATCCATCCATGTCCTTTGGATGTTCCTCTCCCCACCCCCCAGGCTTCCTTTTCTTTTTTTGTTCCCCTCTCTCTTCTGCAGAATTTTGACAAACAAAACATTAAAACCAGTCCAGGGGAAGGAAAAATGTATATATATTTTACAGTCCATTTGCTGAGCTGCTTGCACAGTCTCCTCCGGAAAAAAAGAAAGAAGGAAATATAATGGAGTGTGTTGTACAGGAGAAATACTGACATACAGCACATTCAGTGACCAAAAAGTTTTTCCCCCCCATAGAGCAATAATGCTTGACATGAATTTAATCTGTTATAGGGCACAGAACTCTCCTCAAACTCTTTTTATGGTCGTTAAAGCTCCTTGGAGGTTTCTTGCTGTTAGCAAAGTCAACTTAAATAATGCAGATGAAGCCTAATAACACTTTACTTATGAAACTGAATAAAAACAGTGTATAATTTGAGGAGAAATAAACAGAGAGAGGAGTATTCAAATAATTCTGATCCAGAGTCAATCTTTTGAAGCTAATGGTCATGACTAACTTAAGTTTATTAATTTCAATCAATCTATTTTGCGTAGGACTTAATTGAATTCCACCAAAAAGTTTTATCTTTCTTGCTTCAGGTCTTGTACAAAGCAGGGAGAAAACTCTTTTTTTTAAAATGATTTTTATTATGTTTACATTTTTTACCATAGTCACAATCCACTCTTATCATCACCTAAGACTTTGCTCATCCTGAGCCTCAACTCGCCCCCCTCCCCTTCCACTCCCTGGCAAAAATATTCAATATATTTCAAAAATATTCACTTTCATCAAGGCGTTTCTATATCAACTTATTTACCGTATTTTTCGCGCTATAACATGCACCCGACCATAACACGCACATAGTTTTTAGAGGAGGAAAACAAGAAAAAAAATATATTCTAAACGAAACAGTGGATGTATGATTTTTGTGGTTCATGCTGTGGCCACAGACATGTGATCTGACGGTGAATTTGGGGTAGCCCAATGCAAAAATCCTGAGGATCCATGTGGATCCATGCTTTGTAACCATGTTTTTGCACCACTGCGGCCCCAGGCAACAGTTGGTGCATTTTTTTTGGTGCAAGCTGTAGCCATGGACATGCTATGTGATCTGATGGTGAATTTGGGGTGACCCAGTGAAAAAATCCTGAGGATCCATGTGGATCCGTGCTTTGTAACCAGGCTCTCTGTCCCTCTCTTCTCCCCACTCAGTGGCTTTTCTCCCGCTTTGCTGTTTCAAAGCGAGCAAAGCGAGCCACGGAGGAGGGAAGGAAGGGGAACCATGGATCCTCTGCTCACGACTGCAGCAGATCCCCCCGCCATCCGTAGGCATTCGCTCCATAACACGCACAGACATTTCCCCTTACTTTCTAGGAGGAAAAAAGTGAGTTTTAATGGAACAAAAAATACGGTACCTTCTTCCTATGCTTATGAAATTTACCTTGATAATTGTAAACCAGCTCCAAAAATTAACATTACAAAATATTTTAACTCAAACTTGCAAATGTTTTCAAATGTTTACAATGTTCTCTCATATTGTATAAATTTATTCCAGTTCTTTTTGAACAGCTCGTTACACTGGTTTCAGATCTTGCCCGTCAGTTTTGCCAGTTCTGCATATTCAAGCATTTCAGTCTGCCATTCTTCCAACGTTGGAAGTTCCTGCTGCTTCCATTTCTGGGCTAAAAGTGTCCTCGCAGCTGTGGTAGTGTACATAAATATATTTATGTCTTTTTTGAGAATTTCTGCTCCAATTATACCCAACAAAAACACAGGGGGGAAACTGAACAGAATCTATTTTGAATGTTCCCCATTACTTCCTCCCATATTCCATCTTAAGAGTGTGGCTAAAAACCTCCATGCATAGCTTCAATATCAGCTAAACCTTTCCCCCACCCGAACCTTACCTTCTAGTCTGATGAAGAGTTCTGGAGAACTTGAAAGTTTCAAAACTATTATGTAATCTTTTTTGATTGGCTTAATTTGGTATCACCCAAATGCGATGTCACTAAGTTTCAGAATTGTGCAGGTTTGGCAATGACCCCTATCCTTCTTTCAGAAACAATAATGTGTTGTGTTATGCATTGACTGATCCAATAAATATGTCCCTGGAAGCCTTGGCAAGCAACAATTCACAGAAATCTTTGTGACAGGAACTTGTCGTGATGTCAGCACTGACCTTGTCCAAGGTAAAGCCTTGTGCAAAGCTCCGACTATGCTATAAGAGAGCACAGCTCTCTCAATTGTAAGCCCTGCTTCTACTGAAAGTTGCCTCTTCAACTAAAGGTTGTTCCAGCAGTGTTTGACTCTTACTGTGCTAGGGCTTCTGTGATGGAGTCCTCTGAGTTACAGGATGACATTGTGACATAGAATCATAGAATAGAAACATAGAGTTGGAAGAGACCACAAGGGCCACTGAGTCCAACCCCCTGCCAAGCAGGAAACACCATCATTGGGCCAGGGCAGCTCTGCTGTCATGGTCTCACCTTGCAGATTTGCTTCTGGGTCTGGCCTTGCATGCATCCTCAGTCTCATCCCCTGAAGAAGAGGAATCCTATCTCTGGGTCATAACAGAATTGTTGGGAACCTACTTCTTTCTAAGATTTTAATGGCTAATGATTGTGGAACAGTCCTCTTCCTCTTCCTCTGAATCACTGCTGTTGAAAGAATAAGTTTGAGGACTTAGGGGAAAGGGGGAAATAGTGGGAAACAGAGAAGGATTGGGTCAGTAGAGGACTGGCAGGAAAGCACTTGGAATAGGGCAGGTTTCTCCAAGATCTCAGTGCACTGTGAAAAAGCCTGATAAGAATGAGCCCATCGAAAAACTCAGCCTTAAACAACACCATCTATTTGTGGTCATGAGAACTAAAGCAAACTGCTGATTTTAGTAACAAGCATTAATGGAAAGGAAACCACGTTCCAACCAAAGAGGAATGGTTGAACAAACTATGCGAATATTTGGAATTAGCAAAGTTAACTGATTTAATAAGACAAAAACCAAAAAGTATAATACAGAAACAATGGAAATGTTTAACTGATTATTTATGCAGACAAGGATCAAATACAATGTTTTGGTTGTGTTTAAAGTAGACTTGTGAGACATCTAGAGAATTTATTGAATTGATCATCTATGTGGGATTCTGTGGGAGAAAAAATACAGAATAACAGATATAACTTTGTTTAAAATGTTTATAGGAAGTGCAGTGTAAGTGGTGGAAGTCAATGAAATTTTATTATTATTTACCTATTGAAATAGATGTAGAATAAACTTGGAAGAAACTCTTCCTATTTTCTTCTTCTTTTTTCTTCTATTTTTTCCTTTTTAAAGGTTTATTCCTTCTTTCTTTCCTTTTTTCTTTCTTCTATATTTTTCTTTTTTATTAATAACATCGAGATCTTTGTACATATGTTATGTAAATGTAATATTTTGCTTTGATTTTGTAATAACTATGCTAAATTGATAAAATATTTTAAAAAACAAGCATTAATGGGCAGTATACAAATTTTAGATAGAGTGATAGATGATGATAGATAGATAGATAGATAGATAGATAGATAGATAGATATAGATGATAGATAGATAGATAGATAGATAGATAGATAGATAGATAGATAGATGATAGATAGATAGATAGATAGATAGATAATAGATAGATAGATAGATAGATAGATTGATTTTCTGGGTTTTTATACTTCTGTAGACAAGCATTGCTAATTTAGGACCGAGAACTGGGGATACGGGAAGGGATTGTTGATCTTTGTGAACCACATTTGTGGAAAGCTTCTGGACTCAAAGCAATGGCAACATGAACATTGGTGTCAGTGTCATTAATGCTGAACTTCAATGGCACCACATGCTATATATTCCACCATGTCGTGAAAATTAATAAACCCAGTCCCATTAGTTATCATGTCCAACCAGGTTAGGAAGGGCCGTGGATCAGTAGCAGAGCTGTTGCTGGCCATGGAGGAGGAGATCCCAGCTTCAATGCCCAACGTCTTCAGGTAGGGCTAGGATATGAGAGATTCCTTGTCTTGGAGAGCCTCTGCCAGTCAACAAAGACAATCCTGAGCTATTTGGACCAATGGTCTGACTCGGTATAAGTGCAAGTCAATAAACCTGACATTATAAGCCCACTGAAGAAGTAAGATGGCACCAACAAGAAATAAAATGGTGCCAACAATCAGGAGAACAATAGGACATTGAACAGTGTACTGATTTTTGCCACTTACAGGCAACAACGTAACCCTACCATTATCAGGTCCATACTGTGGGTATAGATTGCTGCGTAGTTATCTGGAGATGAAGCTGAGTAGTCGTCTTTCTGTACGTTCCTTTCTCAACCACCCTGGCACCAGCTAGCCCGGAATGTTAAATGCATCATCATGTCCTGACCTTCTTATCTATCTGTATACATCCTCTCCTTATCACCCTGGACTGGAATGTTAACTGCACTCTATACGTTCTCTGAGTCTCACCATATCTATCACTATAGATTGTTTACTAAGGAAGTCTCAATGCTTGTCTAACTCTGTGTTCCCTCTATCTAATGATGATTAATGTCTTATACACAACCCTTGTATGTCTTATACGTAACCCTTGTAACCCTTGCATATGCATTCGTGTTAAACCAATCAGCAGCAAGCACATGCGAGACAATGCTATAATATTCAATAAAAGGGACTCTCTGAGACGTGCTCGAGGAGATGCCTCCCAGATGACACCCACTACTCGTCTGTCGCTTATTTCAACCCAACAATAGATATCACTTAGTTGAGGACAATTTAATATGTATTGGGCACAAAGGGTTTCATATACTTGTGACAGGAATTGGTTTTAAGGTTTAAGTGTTAAAGTCACATTTTAAATACTTAATTGCCCACCTGATATTTTAAAGGTAAATGTATTAACAGCATGCATTCACATAAAAAATAGAATATAATCTAATTTCTGGGAGAAAAATGGCATACAAATATGGGACAAGCAAAGCTTCATTGTTTATGTTAAACAATGATCAATGCCTCTGGGAAGGAACTTTGGGAAATGTATGCAAGTATATGAGATGTATCTAAAATTCCCTTTTAATTGATGGCGATACCTACCAAGTTTCCTCTGTTTAGCATACAAAGGAAATGTTTGCTCATAGCTTTCCTCTTTCTGATTATCTTATAGATTGTAATTCAAAAGGCCTGGTGATTAGTTGTGCTATGTTTAAATGTTATCAGTGTTCTGTTTATGACACGACTGAGGGAGGCAGATAGGATTAGCATTGCCACAGAGATTTCTGTTGTGGAATACACAGTCCCATGTGACCAAGTTCTCTGATTTGAACAAAGACCGAGGGCTTGTTCATCTGAAGGCAAAATGGCGTTAATTCAGATTAATTTTCCTGTTACCTCACAACTATCACATTTGAGTTAGAGGTATCCCAGAATATTGGGCTGCTTTGCTGAAGATTAGGAAAGCAGGTGCTAGCTGTGTGGTCTATAGGCATGGAAGTGTCAATCTGCACATTCATGTCTACTTCCCGATCTCTTGACTTCTCAATAATCAAGGTGAGTCCACACAAACATGTTCTGGAATTACATTTCACTCAGATCGGTCTGTGGTGACCCACCCAGCAATTTCTACCACCTTTTAATGAGAGTTTATTGCAACACATACACAAACCACCCAATATTTCTCCTCCCAATTCTCCCAAAAAATAAAATAAAATGCATAATCATTAAGTAAAAACCAATAATTATAGAAAGAGATCTATTGTTGCTTTCTTTCTCTCCGTCTGTCTCTTGCAAGGTCACGAAACAAATACTAAAGTGAGGTAAACAACAACAACCAGCTCCTCAACGTAGGAAAAACTCCCTGTACATGTTTGGTATCACAACTCCTTGCTTTCAGTTTCATGTATAGGGTGTCCAAATTAGTTTGTTACTTTCGGGCATGTAACACATTTCACATGTATTGCCAGCCCCTTCTGTGCAGTGATATGCGATCTTGAAAACGACACTGGCAGACACCCATATCTTCTTTGTCAACCTCTGTACGAGGTTGTCAATCCGGCGAGGCTGCCTGCTTTTAACATGCCAAAACCAATGCAAGTTATGGGTTTCTAGCCTACTATAATCTGATTTTTTCAAGCAAAGTAATATTGTATAACAAGATTTATAGTTCTTTCAGTCCTTGGCATTAAAACTGTAATAACACCATGGTGGTGAACCTCTGGCCCAAAGGCATGATGAGTCCCAGCAGGGATCTTAATATGACCTGCAAGTCCTTTCCCCCCAAGCTGTAGAGTACATCTCCCCCATCTGGTCACCAGATGTTGGGTTGAAATAAACGACAGACGAGTTGTGGGTGTTCATGTGGGAGGCATCTTCCTGACCCAGTCTCAGAGAGTCCCTTTTATTGTATATTACCCCAATTGCTGCATATGTGCTTGGTGCTGATTGGTTACACGTGGGGTGCGTACAGGCATTGCAATATTACATACGAGGGGTTACATGCAGGCATTACACACCACTAGATAGAAAGAGTACAGGAACATGTAATCTATGATTGATAGGTAGTACTCAGAGATTATATACAGTGCACTTAACATTCCTCTAGTCTGCGGTGATAAACAGGGGATGTATATAGTTAGATAGGAAGGTCATGACATCACTTAGAGAATTGGAGCTATCCGTGCCAGGGTTGCTTGGAAGGGAATGTGTAGGAACACCACCTACGCAAGATCTCTAAGAATTCAACAGGAAGGCACCACAGGAAGGGAACACAGGAAGGGAATACAGGAAGGCCATGTTCTAAGGGAATACAGGAAAGCGATACTCTACACCAAGCCATACCCATCTGCCCTACATATGACATCACATATGAGATCAGGTCTGTAGGGCAACTAAAACATGGCGACTGTCAGCACTTGTGGTGTCTTGTGCCTTTGCCAGAGCAGTTTGATTTCAAACCACCCCAGCAAAGGAAGCAGAATTTGCAGGTACAACTGACCGGCTGATCATCACTTCACAGTGTCATCTTAAACCTTGTGGGCAAACTGATGTTATGGTAGCACCAGGTGATTGGTAGATGGGTGGCCTGGGGGGTGTTGGTTAACCTACACATCTATCTCACCACACCATAAATGGGCTCCACCCTTTTTGGTATTAAGAGTATTAAGATAAAATTATTATGATTTAATTATTGTATTTTATATTCTTTCTGAAAACTGAGACGACACCTTCTTTTGAAACTATTAATTCTCTTCTTCTTGCACTCTTTTATTGGTTGCAAATAGTATAACTTTTGCTTTTTGGTATAGTTTAAAAGCTAGTTGCATGTGAAAAGGTTTCTGAATTTCTTAGTCTTTTGAAACATACATGAAACGGAAGGATAGAACAGTAGAAGGCGATGTATCTTTATGGAAAACAATTTCTTACTGCCAATAGTGCTAGGACATATTTTGGAACTGCTGTGTTATAATGGAGGCCATGAAAAAAGCAATCATTTCAATAAACTATTATGCTAAGTAAATCACAGTGCTATGAGATGCATATACAGGGTGTTTGGGTTTTTGGTATTTTTTTTTTCACTTTAATGCTCATTAAAATTCACAAGCAGGAAAATTGGAATTGACACTCTTTCTTCTTTAATGAAGCTATCCCTTTATTTCAGCAGTGAAACTTTAAAAAGCAAATTAAGATAGAAATCTCATTTGGTTCTGATTAAAGTTAAAAATTTACAAACAATTGGGTCAGGATTGAATTATTTGCATTAGAGATAGAGCTTAGAAAGTACAAAGCTGGGCTCTCTAGTGCATATCTCTTTTTTATCTGAACAATGCTCAGCCCTCTTACCACCTGAAACTCAAAAGGTGATTCAGGATATATCTATCAAAGACTTATTTTAATGCTTCTTGTTGTGTTTTTTCAGGAAAGAAAAGAAAAGGAGGGTTGCCCTAGATAATACAAGCAAACTTAAGCACAGTAGCAAAACCCAAACATCCACATAATACCAAATAGTTGGGATATTTTAGTTAGTCTATTTATACAGTTAGGGCAGGGATGGGGGGCACCCCCCCACTCCACCATACTGATAGATTTCAGCTCCCATGATGTCAGGAGCAGGTTAGAAATAAATCACATGACACCAGTAAAGTTAACTTTTTACTCAAGGAAGCAAGGTCTGTTCAGGAGGCCAGCAACTCATTCCAGTAGATCTTGCCCCTATGAGGCAGTTGTGGGGACTGAATATCTCACCAGAGTGGTGCATGCTCTAGTTATCTCCCGCTTGGACTACTGCAATGCGCTCTACGTGGGGCTACCTTTGAAGGTGACCAAGAAACTACAACTAATCCAGAATGCGGCAGCTAGACTAGTGACTGGGAGTGGCCGCCGAGACAACATAACACTGGTCTTGAAAGACCTACATTGGCTCCCAGTATGTTTCCGAGCACAATTCAAAGTGTTGGTGCTGACCTTTAAAGCCCTAAATGGCCTCAGCCCAGTATACCTGAAGGAGTGTCTCCACCCCCATCGTTCTGCCCAGACACTGAGGTCTAGTGCTGAGGGCCTTCTGGCGGTTCCCTCACTGCGAGAAGCCAAGTTACAGGGAACCAGGCAGAGGGCCTTCTTGGTAGTGGCACCCGCCCTGTGAAATGCCCTCCCACCAGATGTCAAAGAGAAGAACAACTACCAGAAGACATCTGAAGGCAGCCCTCTTTAGGGAAGCTTTTAATGTTTAACAGACTACTGTATTTTAATACCCTTTCCTGGTAAAAAAAAAAAAAAAATTGATAGAAGCCAGAGTTGAACAACATCCAGAGGGTCACAAGTCCCACATCCCCCAATTATAGCCTTTCCCACTGCTAAGGATAGGTAGCTCTGACCACCATAGTTGCTAATGGAAAGACTATGCATATACAGATCTCTGTACTGCAGCTGTTTACAAAGCTATTGTTCTACCAACCTTACTATATGCTTGTGAAACATGGACCACTTATGAACGTCATCTCCAACTCCTTGAAAGATTACATCAACGGTGTCTCTGAAAATTTTTACACATCACTTAGGAAGACAGGCGAACTAATATCAGTGTACTGGAAGAAGCAAAGATCACCAGTGTTGAAGCAATGATTCTTCAATAACAACTTCTTTGGATTGGTCAGGTTGTGTGGATGCCTGATGATCGTCTTCAAAAGCAACTACTCTATTACAAACTTTAAAGTGTAATGCTGGTGGCCAATGAAAGAGGTTTAAAGACTGTCTCAAGGCAAATCTAAAAAAATGTAGTATAAACACTGACAACTGGGAAACACTGGCCTGTGAGCGCTCCAGTTGGAGAACAGCCTTTACCAATGGTGTCATGGGCTTCGAAGACACTCTAACTCAGGACGCAAGGGAGAAACATGCTAAGAGGAAGGCACGCTTGGCAAATCCACACCGTGATCAACTCCAGACCGGAAACCAATGTCCCCACTGTGGAACACGTGTGGATCCAGAATTGGCTCCACAGTCACTTATGAACTCATTGTTAAAACCGTGTTTATGGAAGACAATCTTACTCGGATACGAGTGATCGCCAAAGAAGAAGAAAAAGATGGCAGCTGCCAACGATTCATTCATTCAAGTATCCATTTGTTATTATTGTTCATGTCTCAATTCTGAAGATTAAAAAAACCTTACAAGGCACCCAACAAGTAGCATTAAATTACTCAGGATCCTTTCCACCGCACAGTTGAAGGTAGAAGGTCTTTGTAAGGGGTATGACTCAGTCCAGCTGGAGCGGATTTAGAGATGGGCTTCACCTGTCCATCCCTTTTTCTTGTAAACTCACCAGAGGACAATGGGTGATTGACTGCCCTGTGTTGTTGGGGTGGAGATAGTTCAATGGTAGCAGGCTCTGAGTCATCTTTATATACGATAGTTGTGTTAAATATTCTCCAGTTTCAGTTATCACATTAAAAACAGCATAGCAGCGGGCTTGAAATCCTTCCCAGAACATGCTGCATATGATCCTCCACCTTTGTGCGGTCCTGACCAATGTTTTCATTTCCCCTGACTGCTTCTGCTTTGGTGCCATTTACCCCATTGGCCTGGTGCTTCCTTCTTCATTGGTCCTTTCAGTGATGCTAGCCAACCAAAGATGACAGGGTGTTGTGTCATGCAGCCAGTTAGAGTTGACTATTTAACATCACAGACAGCAAATAAAGAAAGTTGAGAGGGCAGCACTAGCAACCTGGATTTCTTACATGGAAAATTTTGCCTCAAAAGTTAAGTGGCTAAATGGATTGAATTTGGCTGTTCCTGGCATTTATTTAGGTAGGGTTGGGTAGCTGAACTTTTTGTTATTTTGTTAATTTTGTTAAAAATTAAAGTAATCTTGTGGGGGGTGTCTTCTTACCTCAATATCAGGTTTTCATTTTTTTTCTCTCTCAATTTTTAAAAAGAGCCATTGGGTTACTTCAAGCAATAGCTTGGCTTTACCCAGTCTCGTGTAGCACTGTTCCCATGGGGTTTCAACCTTGAAGTGGCGTTAGGCTTTGTTTTCAGATGAACTCACTTGGGCACCTTGTATCAGGCAATGACCCTTCTCAAGTAAGAGTTAATAATTCATTTCACACAAAAATTCACCAAATGAACAGTCCTGTGAAAGTGATGGGGGTCAAGATACCCAGTCAACCTTTAGCATTAAGGCATGGAGCCAATTGAGAGCAAAGAAGGTCATAAAAAGAAATAGGCAAGACTTTTTGCAAGGTGTGTCAAAGAAGAAGAAGAAGAAGAAGAAATAAGCCTTAGGTTGTAACAAGAGAAATTAAAATAGATGCAGCGGGCACATTCAGCATATCTGAATAGCAATCCACCTCATTCATTTTTACAAAATTAGCTCTTAATTTAGTAGCTGTTAGTGCAAATAGTTTAAATTGATTTCTTCATTCTTCGCCTTGAGAAGGAACTTGCTTTTTTGATTAACCAACCAATAGGACATTCTAGCTCAAATAAGAGACAGTAACTCACTTCTAACAATCCTCTGCAGAGACAGGGATGCAGATTGTGACCGAAGTTTTTCATTGCTCCATTTCACTTAAACAAAGCTTGAGAGCATAGTCCAATTTTCTGTAACAGCCTTGTAGAACAATTGCAGGCATTGTTTTGAATGTGAAAACCATGAAGAGCTTCTTTAGGCTAGTCCTCTTCTCTAACAGAGTAAGCCTATGCATGTCTATTCAGAAGTAATTCTTACTGAATTCAGAATTGGACTTCCTCTCAGATTGGAGCTTGTCACTTATGAAGTCTTATGTTGAAAAGAGGGGAGAAATGAGGAACCTATATACTAGCAATAATACAGTCTTTGACATTTTCCTCTGAAGACTGTTTGGAAATTTCAGCTGAAACAGAATTCAGTGGCTTGGTTGCTAACAGGGCAAGGGCCAGGGCTTTTTTTCAGGGGGAATTCACCGGAACATTGTTCCAGCACCTCTCAGATGGGTTCCGGCACATCTCTGGTGGGCACCATTGTCATTCTGAGCAAATGAAGGAGGCATTCATGGTGAGTTCCAGCACCTCTTTTTCTAGAAAAAATAGCACTGGTTAGAGAATATAACAGGTGACGTGGGTGGCACTGTGGTCTAAACCACAGAGCCTAGGGGTTGCTGATCAGAAGGTCAGTAGTTCGAATCCCCACAATGGGGTGAGCTCCTGTTGTTCAGTCCCTGCTCCTGCCCACCTAGCAGTTCAAAAGCACGTCAAAGTGCAAGTAAATAAATAGGTACCGCTCTGGTGGGAAGGTAAAGCCACTCCGAGCTAGGGTGGAGGTGGGGTTGTGGCCTTCATGCCCCTCCACACAAACGTGGGGGCTGGCTTACAGCCCCTGCAATACCAGGGGAATCCTTGGATGCGTCATCCCCCTGGCCAGCCAATCGGCTGGCCCGGGAGGCGTGGCCAGCCCTATTTAGGGCTGGTGCAGCCAAGGATATCCCTCTTTCTCGCGCCTCAGCTGATCAGGTTTTCCCTCCCCTCCCACCTGTTAGGCTAGGCTCTCCGACTTTCCTATGGACTTTGGTTGGTCGCCGTCAAGGGGCCTGGTAGGAATTTTTCCATTTGGCAGATTGGCACCAGCCTTTTGGGTTTTGCCTACCTCGTAGCAAACGGTCACAACTCTCCGGTATTGGCGGTTAGGCATTGGTAGGGATATTGTTATGCAGATGAAGGGGGGAAGGAAGCGCCATCAACTTCCCCCAAATCAAAGGGTAGTCCGGTAAAGGATTCCGGAGGGCGTGGCCTTGTCCTAAGCCTATGGAGGTGTGGGCCCACGGCACGCCCCCGAGTGGTGACCCCGGGGGAGCTCCTAGTTGATGTGCATCAGCGGGACTCCCCCTACTGGTGGTTAACCCTTCAAACAAGCAGGCTGAAGCCAGTTAGTTGATAGGACCAATGCCTAAGCCAATACCACTGAATTCCTGTAATCAATAAAGTTGTGGCCTAATTTGACCCATTAACCTGAATTCTTGTGTCTTGTGTCTTTATTTCCAAGGGGGGAGGCGGGAACTCGCCACGAAAATGGTGTTTCAGTGCGCTGCTCTGGCTCGCCAGAAGCGGCTTAGTCATGCTGGCCACATGACCCAGAAGCTGTGTGCAGACAAACGCCAGCTCCCTTGGCCTATAGAGCGAGATGAGCGCCGCAATCCCGAGTCGTCCGCGTCTGGACCTAACACTCAGGGGTACCTTTACCTTTAACTTTATAGCATATAATGTCAATCCTGGTCCAACTATACCGGCTGCCAATTAGTTTCTGGGCCCAATTCAAAGTGCTGATTTTGACCTATAAAGCCTTAAACAGCACAGTTCTGCGGTACCTCAAGGACCACCACTCCTCATATGAATCGATCCAGACTCTGTGATCATCCTCTAAGGCTTTTCTTTGCGTGCCTCCTTCACAAGAGGTCTGGAGGGTGGCAATACAGGAACAAGCTTGTTCTGCATTGACCACTTGTGGAATGATTTCCCCAGGGAAGCTCACATTGCACCTTCATTACATATCTTTAGGTGGCAGGTGAAAATGTTTTGCTATAACCAGGCCTTTGGCAGATTAAACATTCTATGGCCTTTTAAATGTGTTTGTAGGAGCGGGGTTATTGGGGTTTTGTTTTATTATGTATTTCTGCTCTCATTTTGTATTTTTATGTTGTGGTCCACCATGTGATCTTTGGATGAAGGGCAGTATACAATAAATAATAAATAGCAAATAATAATAATAATAATAATAATAATAATAATAATAACCTGCCTAGCACAGCTGTTTCACCAGAAAAATGGTCTAGAATATTTCAGAATAATACAGCAATCATATACCGCTACATGTCTACTCAAACATAAGTATGTATGAAGCTTTGGGAGAAGTCACCTCAGAAAGAAAAATGTGAAGACTGAAATTGTGGAAAGGGGATGGAGGCCCCTGGTATCAGAGACTACAGCGTATTGAGCCTAGAAATGGGTACAATGATGGCCAGAGGTCAAACTAAAGCTGGTGTCTGTAGAAATAAAATATAAGCTACAACAAATGGAGGAAAAGCCTGTGTTCTTGAGTTGAGTGTGCTCTGAGGGGCCAGCACTATACAGAACCCTGAACCGAGAGTTTGAAACTTTGTGTCTGACTCAGGAGTGGCACTACTCACCAAAGGAGAAACTGTATCAATGGATCAATAACCCTCTTTCTTCCGTTGTTGCCATGTGCATCAAGAGCAAGCATTGCTTTTCCTCGACCACACCATTGGCTCGGATGGCTGTAGACTCAAGAGGGGAAGAGCCCAGAGAGACTCCCGAAGCCCAGGAATTGAAATAATGAAAGCGAGGAACATTGGAAAAGAAAGCTTAAAGTTACCCTGCCATAGCGCCATATGTATGCTCTTGACTTCTGATATTTAACTCGGATAGCAGGATTATAAAATTCATAATATGTTTTATTCTGGGGCCATTAGTGTGCTGGGAAGCACACTGCAAGTAATCATCATCATAATAATGGCATATGTGGTTCTACAGTGTTGCGAGAAAAGCTGGTAATAGTAAAATCCTCTTTCCATGCAGTTTTGGCAATTACATTATTATTCCATTGAAGCAGCTAGTTGAAGGGGAAAACAGACCTTCAGCTTAGGCTGAGCTATGCACAAGGTGCCTACCTCTAGACTGACATGTGGCTGGTGATTGGAATAATCCCTTAAGTTACTATAATAATTATTGTGGATGAGCAGACTGTCAATCCAAAAATGGCCAGATGGGGTTTAGCTGGCCTGGTTCTGGAGGGGATAAAGCGAGATCGGATAATTGCTAGTGTTATCAAATTTTGACCTGATTCAGAGTCATCTTGCTTTTTAACGTTCAGGAGCCAAGCATTTCAGAATCAAAGGTTTTCCAAGGTTATGCATATAGCATTCCTTACTCTCTCCCCAGCCCCCGCCGGTTGAAATAATTAAAGGGTATATTTGTAATAAAATCGAACCATGTACAATGCTTCAGTGCGTCGGATATACTGTACTTTTCCGTGTATAAGACGAAGATTTTTTCTTAGAAAATTATGACAAAAAGGGGGTTCGTCTTATACACGGATAATCCATCAGGGGGACATGGGATTGGTGGCTGCTGCTACCCGTAGATTGTTATCAGCTATTTGCCATCTAATTGGTGGCTGCGGCAAGGGCTGCTGTTGATTTGCTGTCGCTGTGGCAACTGGGCGGGCAATTGGTGATGAGGGGACGGATGAAAGGCAGCTTTTGTTGGTCAGGCGGGTGAGTGATTTTGGGCAACCCCCCCCCCTAAAAAAGCTCAACAACTCTGGGTAATCTCTCCCCATTTTCCTAATTTGCAGCCCCCCAAAATAGGGGGCATCTTATACACAGGGGCGTGTTATACACGAAAAAATATGGTACTTAGCTTCAGCTAGGGCTCTGGAAAATGTTTTGCCACATTGACACAGCTCCGGCGAGGGGTAGAAAGCTGCAGGGGGCAGAAAACGTCAGAATCTCTTCTCCTCGCAAGTTTATTGCTGCAAATCTGTTTATCTGCAACCTGGGGTTTAGGTCTACTACTGAATGTATATCTGTGGTCAAAGGTGATTTGTATCCAGTTCTTTGCTTCGCGTACTTCATGACGTCACTGAAAACTGTACTACTGAAAGATAGTGACCTTGGACCAGTCCCAGCCTAGTCTACCTCATAGGGTTGTTGCGTGGCAATTCCCGCCCCCTACCCAGAAGGAATAAATAAAGACACCGGACACCAGCATTTAGGTTAATGGGCGAAAATGGCCACAACTTTATTGATTACAGGTAAGAGCGGTATTGGCCTTAGGCATTGGCCCTACCAGACTATCCGGTCTAACCGGGAAGGGTTAAACAGCAACAGGGGGAGCCTCCAAGATGCACATCCCTAGGCGCTCCCCTAGGGGTGACCGCTCGGGGGCGCGCTTTAGGCCCTAGCCTCCATAGGTTTCGGACGAGGCGACGCCCCTCTGAGTCCTTTAACGAACTACCCTTCAAGCATTGGGGGGAGGTGATGGCGCTCCTCCCCCCGAACTCATTTGCATAACAATACCCCTGCCAATGCCTAACCGCCAAAACCAATGAGTTGTGACGTTTTGCTACGAGGTAGGCGAAAAAACCAAGTGGCTTCAAAATTCAGCCAATTAGCCAAATGGAAAAACTCCTACCAGGCCCCTTGCGGCGACCAGCTGAAGCCCATAGCAAAGTCCGAAATGCACACCTAAAGGGCGGGTGGGTGGGAAACGCGGCTGCTGCAAAGAAGGAAAAGGGGCGAGCCAGGGCTGCCCTGACCTTAAGTGCCCTTAGGTAGGCCCGCCCCTTCCGCCAGCCAATTGGCTGGCGCTGTAAAAGGTGAATACTAATGGGAAAAACCTCAAGTCCTGTGGGGCTGTGCCAGCCCCGCGAGAGTGTGGGTGGGGGCGTGAGCCTGCAACCCCCCCTCCTTAGTTCGGGAGTGGCTTTGTCAGGATAGAACGAGGAGATGGAGAATCATGTATACCAACTCAAGCTCCTTGGAAGAAAAGTGAGATATAAATGCAATAAATAAATAAGATAAAATAAGATATGCTGTCTTCTGAGAAAGATTAGCGTGCAAATTCTAAGACTTTTTATAGAAGCCAGGATTTCAAGCCATGAGTTCCTGTTTTTAGAGAGGACAAATAAACTATTATGGACACAAGCCATTGACAGACAGATCAGAATTTTCTCAACTAAAAGGACATGTATTTTCATGCTGTTACAGAAAAAGATGTGTTTTTCTTGATTGTCTGTGGCCCAGCTAGTACAAGGTCAAATGTCTATGACTGGAGCTTCCCTGGGTACCCTTTAGTTTAAAGAAACACTGATTTCAAGTCATTTCTGTTACAAAAAGGAGAGACCCAAATACAGAATCCTCTGCCAAGTATATAATTTGCCTTTTATTCCTCCACAGCATGCAAATATTTTGTCGTATCAAAGAGTTTGAAATAACAATCCATTTCTTTCCCTTTCTGATAGCAAAGTCCAAAGTTTTGTAATAAAACTGTATAGCTCAAGGTAGAAGATGATTAATTCTGAAACTATGTATTCTTGAACTCTTGCATAGAAATTAATAATGCATTTCTGCCCCAGTCCTTTGAATTGCACTTCTATTGTTCTTCCAGTGCTCTCTGTATGTAGACAGGGCAGAAATTTTACTGAAGTAGAAATGATTGTAAATAGCTCTTAGATGGTAAAAATGTGAGAATACCTGGCTGTGTTAAGGGTTCAGAAAGTTGTTACAAGTTGTGGATGTAAAAACTATTCAGGCGTTATAGTAATATGAAAATTTCACGCATGAAGGAGACCAATGGGGATGAGCTAGCCTCAAAAAAACCAGGATCTAATTAATGCATGAAATGGTTAATACCATAGAAGTGCTGGATTTAGGGCAGTGCAGGCAATTTCCCCTCACAGAGCACCTAGCCAAAGGGACACAAAATTGAGAAGGCCCATAATTGAGAATTGCCAAATTGTGGCCTCGCATAGGGTGCCATGTTATGAAAAAATTACCAAAGTCTGCTCCAACCCTAGAGTAAATTGTCCCACCAGACTTAGTTCACATTGAGGGTGACTAGGTAATCAATCGTTTGTTCCCTCATTCTGCCTGAGAAGTTCAGTGTGTGCAGAGGTATTGAGGTGGTGGCTGCAGCTCAGACCACATGGCTCTTACAAGCCATCATAGGAGTCTCTTCTCCCCCATATATATATATTTGAGGGTGCCACCTTCAAGTTGATTGGCATTGCCATGCAAATGGTGATTGTGCTTGATTGATAAGTGAGACGGGCTTACCTACCCTCCCCATATTTTATTCATGTTGGCATCCCTGTAAGCCATACTTCTGTTCCTATCCCAATAATTCAGGAATTTTCACCACTGCAACTAAGCCAAGTTTTACTCCTTGTGTTCTCCTCCTTTCCTTTCCCTCTACTTACCCCATAAGCAGCCCCTAGGCCTATTTGTCGTCACTTTGGCAGAATTGATCCACACTTGAGCAGTGAAAATGGCTGTGAATTGTATTCACTTTGGCCAAAAGAGGAAAAAAGTTATGGGCATATTTAGATTTCCCACAGAGCATAGAGCAAATCAGATTTAAAAATAAAATCAGACAGAGACACAGAAACAAGGTGAATATTGGGACCTCTAGACATCCCTATTAAAAAGTGAGGGGAAATGTATTAGTGTTTGTGGTCAGGGATCACTTAATTTCCAGAACATTATGCATCATCTCCAAATTCTCTGCCTGAAATTATTTAAATCACTCCACCAGTGCTTATAATTTTATTTTCTATGTCCCTGAGCATTTACTATAATTCATTTTAGATATACAAAGTGAATCAAATTTTGAAACAAGAAAGAATGTATTATAGAATAGCAAATTCCATACATCACATTAATGCTCCAAATCCAACATGCTGAAGGTTCTTTTCTTCTTAATGAAATGAGGCATGTTTAAAATATTGTCTCTCTTTGTGAGCATACTTTCAAGGCTTATGCTTGGTGTCTATTGGAGTCACACAGGGCACAACCCACCTTACTCTAGATGCTATGAGCGCTGCAAGTTTATTCACCTGAAGAAAGACTGCTGAAAATTGTAATCGTACATTGCTGTGTACCAGAGTTTGAAAAGCCATTATATGAAAAATCATACCAAAATATTTGGGACTCATCTCAGTCCCTCTAATAGCAAACCTAGGGCCTCTGTACCAACAGAAACAGAGGCAAAATGGGATCACTAAGAAAGAAGAGCTTGGAATCTCAAGGTTTCCATAAAAAGAAATGGGGCCAAACTCTAGGGTTGCTATATTTCAAAAGGTACTATTCAGGACACCCCAAAAGTTGAGCTTTTTAAAAGACAGACCCCAAAGTTGTTGAGCCAAAGGCCACGATTTTTCAGTTGATTTGCCTAAGATCCAGGACCAAGCACCACATTTCAGAAATCCCCCCCCCCCCCGGACATCAATTCTGCCTTTGAAATCCCATAATGTCTGGGCAAATCCAGATGTATGGCAGCCCTACCAAACTCACTTAGAACAACTCATTGCTGATGGAACATGCTCAGTGACATCCAGGAACTATGTAATGTTGAGTGGAGCGTAAGTTGAAGAAGAAAGATAGAAAACCAAGAGTGACTTCTTTGACTGAACCCCCAACAACACAGTATCCTGGAGGAAGACTTGGCTAGTTAGGAGCTGATTGTAGATCCCACTTGTCATTTGTATCTATAATTTTTGCTGCAGTCTCATAAACACTTCTGCTCAGGGGACAGATTGTGTATTACTTCAATAATAATAATAATAATAATAATAATAATAATAATAATAATAATGATAATTCCAAAGCCACTCTGGGCGGCTTCCAGCAAAATATTAAAATACAATAATTCATCAAATATTAAAAGCTTCCCTAAACAGGCCTCCCTTCACATGTCTTCTAAGTAAGTATGCCTCATATTGTGCACATCAAATTAGGATACATGGGGTTCCTCTGTTGTTGGAAACACTTGAAGCCATCTAGGACTAATGGATGGCTCTTAGGATCTCTTCCAACTCCTCAATTCTTTGATTCTGTGATTTTTTTTTCCAGTTCGCATATTGCTTCAAGAAGTGCACCTGTGGTAAGTTTCTCTTTAAAATGTGAACTGAATTCAATTTCTCCCCCTTCCTTACTGGTTTATCACATTTTGAAGGAAATGAAGTAATACACATTACCATCTAAAGAGGAGGTGGGTGTGGACACAATCAGATTCTGGTGCTCTGAGAGGGGTAAGACTATTAAGTCCAGAATCTAAAGTTACCAAACTGCACAAGTACCCATAAATTTCATTTCTTAAGGGAAAGAAGCCCTGCTGTATTCATTGATTGAGCATAATATGCCTGGGCCCAGCAGAAATTTGCAACAAACCCCCACCCCCAATGATCCCTTGCATATTTTGAAAAAATATTGCAGGGTTGCCTGAAGTCCTTTAAATTTAAGGTGCGGAAAGCTAAAATTACAAATGTGGTTCTAGTACCTTATTCCACATAATATACCAGGGCAGTTCACATCAAATTAAAAATACAATATTTTTAAATGAATTTCTGAGTAAGCTTCTTCTGCCGTTCTAGAGAACAACCTAGGCTAAGAGCTCCATCTTCTGAACGTTGCCATTTTTGTTCTAACATAGCCTATGATTTGCCCCAGGAAAATCCCACAGGTTTTTACAAGAACTGGGTGTTCCAAATAGATTTGTATGGTTTGCAGAACTGGGTCTATTTTTGTTTCACTATCAAGCCTTATTATAGTCATAAAAGTAAGCAAGCAGAGTAAAAGAACCCAGAGGTAGGAAAATAATTCACAGCCTGCATAGACTTAAGCAATGAATAGGTTAATTAAAGAAGAGCCAAGAGGAATAATCTGCCTGTATTAATTTAATTGTTAATTAAAAGTTTGCAAGGACAATATTTGTGCTTAAAGCTAGTCACTCTCCAGTCTCAGCTAAGTTCCAATATCTTGTTTACACAGTATCTCCTTCTTTGCTGTTTGTTTAGTGGTGGCGATGCGGCAGACTATTTGAATTGCCAACAATTATACTCTTTTTGAATTGCCAACAATTGTACTCTTTTGAAACGGTAATAAAAGATGAAGACTGCAATCCTATACATGCTTACTTTGAAGTAGTCCCCTCTGAACTCCACAAGGGAGTAGAAATGCATATGTTTGTACTGCAAGGCTGCAATTCTATACCATCTTTCATGGAAGTAAGCCCCATTGAAAGTAGTGGAACATGCTTCTGAGCAGACAAGTATTGGATTTGCGGTAAATCATAAAAAGGGTGAAGTGACTGAAGAACTTGCTTCCTTTCATTATCCTTAACACACGTAGACAAATTGGTCTAAGTCACGGGTAGGCAAACTATGGCCCGAGGTGCTGGATCCGGCCCCATTGCCTTCTAAATCTGGCCCACGGACGGTCTGGGAATCAGTGTGTTTTTACATGAGTAGAATGTGGCCTTTAATTTAAAATGCATCTCTGGGTTATTTGTGGGGCATAAGAATTTGTTCATTTCCCCCCCTCCAAAATATAGTCCGGCCTCCCACAAGGTCTAAGGGTCAGTGGACCAGCCCCCTGCTGAAAAAGTTTGTTGACCCCTGGTCTAAGTTCTTTAAGCTTCCTGTAACCTTTCAATTGATTTTCCCACCCCACAAAAATCTAGCACCCTCCAAATAGGGATGGGATTGAGTTTTGTCAATTTTTGAATGTGAACCAGCCCCATTTACATTTCCTGAAACAATATGCAAACCGAAGTTATTTGAACATCGCACTTTTCTGAATTTTCTGATGCATTTCTCGAACCAAGTAATGTGCACATAACATCTATATCATGGCATAAAAGCGTGCATGAAAGTGAATATATTGATAAAAATAACAGAACAAATGTGTCAAGGTGGGGTGGGGGAGAGAATGCTTGCAAAAAGATTAGATACAAAGGCTCACGCCAATGCTGACAAATTTTCACTAGGATTTTAAAAATAATAATTGCAAGCTGTTGTGGAAAACTATACTGCCAATTTGTTAGCAGGCCAAATTGTATACTATTAGTATATCAATAAGGGGTGAGGAATTTCTTGTAGCCTAAGGGCCAAATTTCCTTGTTGGAAACCTTTTGAGAATTACATACCAGTGGTGGGTGGAGCTGGAGGCAAAAACAGACAGAGCAATGAATGTACATTTTATGTTTGTACAGTAGTCTAGTTTCTATAAATGCATGCCAAGGTAGCTTGCTTCCCAGAAGTCAAATCACTGTTGCTTCATGGGAGGGAAAGGGGAAGGTGGCAAGTAGTTTGGCACAATGCAAATATACCCGCCGAACTAATTTTGTGCAACGCATTGTGTGCTTGCATTGTTCTAACATTCCACTATCTCTTGTCCCTTGCAGAAGCAAACCACACATCTGAAATCTAGCATAGCTGCTCTGCCTCACCGGTGAGCCATTTGTCTCTACCAAGACAAACAAAACCGACTAGTGAAGGTCCTATGTGAGTGTCTGGAGGCGGTTGGAGGATGGATGGCAGCTAACGGATTGAGGCTGAATCCTGGCAAGACAGAAGTACTGTCCTTGGGGGACAGGGGGTGGGCAGGTGTGGAGGACTCCCTGGTCCTGAATGGGGTAACTGTGCCCCTGAAGGACCAGGTGTGCAGCCTGGGAGTCACAGCTGTCCATGGAGCCACAGGTTATTTCTGTGTCCAGGGCAGCTGTTTACCAGCTCCATCTGGTACACAGGCTGAGACCCCTACCTGCCCACAGACTGCCTCACCAGAGTGGTGCATGCTCTAGTTATCTTCTGCTTGGACTACTGCAATGTGCTCTACGTGGGGCTACCTTTGAAAGTGACTCGGAAATTGCAATTAATCCAGAATGCGGCAGCTAGACTGGTGACTGGGAGTGGCCGCCGAGACCATATAACACCAGTCCTGAAAGATCTTCATTGGCTCCCAGTATGTTTCTGAGCACAATTCAAAGTGTTGGTGCTGACCTTTAATGCCCTAAATGGCCTCGGTCCTGTATACCTGAAGGAGCGTCTCCACCCCCATCGTTCAACCCGGACACTGAGGTCCAGTGCTGAGGGCCTTCTGGCGGTTCCCTCGCTGCGAGAAGTGAGGTTACAGGGAACCAGGCAGAGAGCCTTCTGGGTAGTGGTGCCTGCCCTGTGGAACAGCCTCTCAGCAGATGTCAAGGCAATAAACAACTATTTTACTTTAAAAAGACAACTGAAGGCAACCCTGTTTAGGGAAGTTTTTAATGTCTGACACTGTATTGTTTTTAATATTCGGTTGGAAGCCACCCAGAGTGGCTGGGGAAACCCAGCCAGATGGGAGGGGTATAAATAATAAGTTATTATTATTTATTATTATTATTATTATTATTATTATTATTACTACTAGAATTATCTTATAGCTTCGGAAAACAATGTCACAGAACACAAACAGTACATAAAATGTATCCTACTTACAAATGGCTCCCGGTGTTGAGATGACCAAGTTAGCACAGATAGACTTTAAAAAGAAGAATTGGAAGAATTTGCTATTATTTTTTGGCCTACAGGACTTTGCATCCATCCTTGCTTTCTCTGCTGTGCTCTATGAGCGATAGAAGTTAAGCTGCCAGGATCTGTTGAGTCCGGGATATATTTCTCCAGTGCAATGGGAGACTTGTGGAATAACATTCTGGTATCCTCCAAATTCCCATTGTTGAAAGACTCCCTTCAAAGGATGCAAGAAGTCTGGGCAAAGGATGCTTTGTCATGCTAATTAGTCTGCTCTCAAAATTATTTCAAAGGCTGTGCAAAAAGGAAAGGGAGGAAACAGGACTGGAGGGAGTGTTTTGGGAGCTTCTCTTTTAAGATAACCCTTGAAGCCAACTTGGCTGAACTCTAGAGCACAACATGTAAAATGGGAAGAGAACTAAAACCTCACCCCCCTCTCCAGAAAATAGTAATATAATTACATCTCAAGAGAAGTTAGCAAGGAAAGATCAGAGTACTTCTTACACATGCAGCCCATTGTCAGGGTTCAGTATGGCCCTATTGCAGACATTCTAAATCCCTCATATCATATGGGAGAATGAGGACAATGCCTCTTGTTTCTCTGTCTGGATAAAGAGTTAGATAGGGGTGTATGAGTATGTGTAGAATCTAACAATGGCATTCATTGCTCCACATACTTTTGCCTCTGGCCCCAACCACCACTGGCTTGTGGGTCTCGGAAGGTTGTCCAGAATGGAACATGTTCCTTAAACTGAGGAAGATTGTCTATTCCTGCTCTAAATGAATGGGACTGATGCTGACATTTTTCTTTTGAACACTGCTTTTAACAACCCGAGGTACCACTCTACTTATATTGTGCCAGACCCACAGTCAGTACCATGCCGAAATTACTTCATACAAAAATTAAAAAATAAAAAATTCTGCAAAAAAACCCACACTGCTTTTAATACTGGGGATAGGCAGACCCAGGACACACCATTTATACAAGGTGTGACCGGAAAGTTTGGTGAATGGTCACTGAAATATACTCGGAGTCGAGAGTGGATTTCATGCTCTTTATTCAGCTCATAGTGGTGAGGAGGAATGGAAGTTCCCCCAGAATGTCTGCTTTATATACATTATTTACACAATGGGCCCCACGAGATTGGCTAATTCCGGGATTCTCCTGTAGGCCAATCAGGTTGCGGATTCACTTCCACCTGGAGCTGGATTGGGTGGCTCCTGTGGAGCAATCAGACTGCTGCATTCTGGGTCCTATTGTTCTAGGACCAATCAGACGGCTGCATTTTGAATCGTATTCAACTCAGTACATGACAGTCACAGAAATTGGACATCGAAAAATGATTCATTGTTGAGAATATGCAATATAGTGCCTAATCCACCCTCTCACCAGTAAACTTTTTTTCATATATTTATTGCATTTATGTATATATCACTTTTCTCACATGGCACCCAAGGGGGTTTACAATATGGGAATTGAAAGATATGTTACAAAATGTAAAGCTGGGACAGAATGGGACAGAAGAGATCTCCCCAAACATCACACAGACCCTTGCCCTCACCTCCATCTGATTTTGCTCTTTGTGTTCAGTTGGCTATTGAATATTCATTGAATCTATTTATGGCATTTGCATGCTAATCATTAAATTCCAGGCTACTCTTAAAGTACTTCAAGACTGGATTTACCCAAGACCAATTAAAGTCCTCTAAGTGTACCTATACTAGCATTCTGATTTCCATTCATTGCAAAGGAAAAGATAGCAAGAATTACTGGCCGGATCAGACCAAACCTATGTGGTACAGCATTCTGTTTCTAATAAGAGCCAGAAAGATACCTCTGGGAAGCTAACAAGCAGGGCATGATGATAATAGCCTTACACTGTTTGACCCCCAACATCTGGTAATCAGATGTTCAGTGTAGAGGAGGTGTTTTGCTATCATAACTAATAGGCATAAATAGGAGAAGCCAAGTGATTCTGGTTTGGCTGTCTAATGACTGTCTACATTTATTTATAGAGCGGTGCTTCGTAGTATGGATGTTTACTTTGGAGTTTTTATTTATTTCTTACCTTAAACATATGAAAATAGAGGTACTCTTGTATCAGATTACACCAGGAAAATAATGCAAAAGAATGTGTTCAAAGACAAGCATATGTGTGTTGTGGTCCCATTCTGAACTGAGGTTTCCATGGTTGGCTATATAAAAAAAAGATGCAACAGGAGTCTCAATCTCAGCTCTTCAATGCCTCACTTATATTGTTGTTGCTGTTGTTATTTTAATTTATATTCCTCCAAAGGAGACCAGCATGGCAAATAACAAATGACTAAAGCATATATTTTTTTAAAACAACAACAACCCTTAAGAACAACTTTTTAAAACCTATTTAAAATATAGGTATAAAAATTCTTTAAAATATCTTTAAAAATAAGACATTTAAAAGCATCTTAAAGCATCTTTGTATTTCACATTAACAAGATTTTTTAACAGATACTCCCAAACACCTCCAAATATCCCTGTAGGACAAAATGTGCAATGTTTTTCATCAAGGACAAATCCCAGAAAGTGTGGTAATGAGAGATAGCTGGAATGAACTCGAATAATGTTGCATTGCAATTTGAAATCTTAATAAAATGGTGATTAAACAAAAACTTGTGGTTGTTTTATAAAAGTTGCAAAACACAATCCAGAGTAAAGCAAGAGTGTTGGGTTTTTTTTGGCCGGCATTATACTACTGAGCAGTTCTACATCATCAAAGTTGCAACATTGTGATGATATATTGCCCTAATAAAGCACAAGTGTGACTACTGAGGTATTTTTGTAGCACTATACATCATCACAACAGTATCCCTTGAATGATTTATCAAGGCATTCCATCACTGAAGTGACGTCGCTCTGATGTTACAATGCCAGCCACAATGCATCACTCGGGCCAACCAGCCTACTTTGGTTAATTATTCAAAAATATTACTTTTTTGTGGTGGAAATTTATCTAGAAAATGGACCAAAGATACAAATGGTATATATATATAAACCTAGAAAAGCCTGGACTTTTGTATATTATCTCTGTGCTCTTGTAAAGAAAATGTATATCTGTATAAATCCAAACTGAACCAGATTCAAACTGTTTCCTTTTCCTTCTCGAGAAAGGGAAGAGTGTGGCTTATTTCTAAGTGAAAGCAGCATCCTTAATTTGAGAGGCCTCAATGCAGAAAAAGAAATGTGACTTAGCCCATTGATTTCAATGTGATTTAAGCAGCAATCCTATGCATGTCTACATTGGTTCCACTAAGGTCAATGGAACTTATTTCCAAGCTGGTGTGTATTTGACTGCAACCAACATTTATCTGAATTATAAGGATAGTATCCAACTTATGCCCTACATCATGGGTAGGCAAACTAAGGCCCAGGGGCCGGATCCGGCCCAATTGCCTTCTCAATCTGGGCCGCGGACAGTCCGGGAATCAGCGTGTTTTTACATGAGTAGAATGTGTGCTTTTATTTAAAATGCATCTCTGGGTTATTTGTGGGGCATAGGAATTCATTCATTTATTTATTTCCCCAAAATATAGTCTAGCCCCCCCCCCCCAAGGTCTGAGGGACAATGGACCGGCACCCTGCTGAAAAAGTTTGGTGACCCCTGCTACATTCAAGGCTGGGATTTAGATGTGGTAGATACATTCATAAATGGAAGAGTATGGCAACTTATTTTTGCTGATTCCACCCTGCCTCTACAACCTCTCTTCTACCTTCTACATTCCCCTGGAGTCTCCCAGTTCTGAGGATATGATTTTAGAGTGTTAGTACAGAATTATATAGTCTTTTTACTTACGCCACCCAGTACACTGGTACTTTGGTTCCCAAACTTAATCTGCTCCGGAAGTCTGTTTGACTTCCGAAATGTTTGAAAACCAAGGTGCAGCTTCTGATTGGTGCAGGCACCCTGGAAACAATAGCCAACAGCCGCATCGGATGTTCGGCTTCCAAAAAACGTTCAAAAACAGGAACACTTCTGGGTTTTTGGTGTTTGAGAACCAAGGTACCACTGTAATCTGTTCAGGCTTTGAGAGCTCTGATACACACCTCCCCATTACTTTTGCTAAAAGGAGTTCATTTACTTGCATGTATAGATTGTGTCCCTCTACTGTTATGAATGTGGATAAGCATGCACAATAAATAAATGTATACATTCAGCTATACATATGGACCTTTGTGTCACATTTACCTTTACAAATGGATCTTTGAGTAATTTCAAGATTTGAGGTTGCAATATTATTATTATTATTTGGGGGGGGGTCATATTCTGCACTTTGTTCTTGTAGCCCATGCAAAACAGAAAGCTAATGCTATTTGGTGAGGGGTCACTTTCAAAGAAATTAAAATCTAAACCACACACGTTAGCTTTTTATCCTACACCTGACCTTGAACCTGAGATTCACAGCAAAATAATTACCTGTATGTTTCAGAGACAAGTTAATGCAATCAGACAAAAGCTGCACTGTCCAGCAGGAATTAGAATTCAGCTTATATTAATCACCCTTTCAATCCTCTCAATGTTATGCCACAGAAATGAAGGACAAAAAGAAGGGTCAAATAAATAAATGGAGACACAGCACAAAATAAAACAGAGAGGGAAGCACATTCTGGAACTATGGCATTTTTCTTTGCCCAGGCAGGGACATTATGTAACTCATGAGAGCAGCAAAAATAACCAGACTGTACAATGATGATGGGATAATCAGGCCAAATATTTATTGACAGCAGCAGGCAGGGCAAGGGTTGGCATGGCATTGGGTCGCAGAATCAGTTCCTCATACCACAAGCCCAGTGTTGATGGAATGGATCTGCTGGGTTTGGATCCCTCCAAACCTATACAACGGGAAGTGGCAAGTCTTGAACCTTGCTGTGGTGCAAGCCAAGCAAGCAAGGTCTCACTGGAGAACCGGGGTGCAGATTTCAACCAGGCAAATACCAAACCTACACTTGAGTTTGCTGTGGTCAATCCTCCCCTCAGGCCCCTTATGGGGTCCCCCCATACTATGTTGATCCTGACCAATGCCATTTCCACCCTCATACAAACAATGTTCTTCCACCTAACAAAGAAAATCCATAATTTCATGGAGGGAAAAGCAAAAAAACCACCAAAAAATAATAATAATCCCCAGGTGCCAATCAAGTGGAGAGAAAACATTTCTTTCTGGCCCTGTCAACCAGTGACCTAAAATTGCTTAGTGAAGGCTCTAATCCAAGGATGGGTGGGCAGGAAGCTCTCAAAGCAAAATGGCTGTGAGCTCCAATGGAAGCTGCCTTATATAGGCTTTCCCCTCCGCTCTGCTGTTTCCCATGAGCCCATCACACAGAGAAGATACTGGGCAAAAGCTTTCCCAGTATTTTGCTGCAATCTATGGGCCACAGCGCCTCCAGGTAAAGGCGTCCCATGCTTATTGGGCATGGAACAGGGCTAAACAAAATAAATATAGCCCACTAGCCAGGTGAATGGACATGACCACAAGCTGAACATATCACACACACACACCCCAACACACATGTAAATTCAATTTTCCAAATAAGCACAGCTACAAATGTGGCCTTCCTACATCAGAGCAGTAGAAAAGGGAAGAAGAAGAAGAAGAAGAAGAAGAAGAAGAAGAAGAAGAAGAAGAAGAAGAAGAAGAAGAAGAAGAATTAATTTATACCCCACCCATCTGGCTGGGTTTTCCTAACCACTCTGGGCAACTTCCAACAAAAGATTAAAAATATATTGAAACATCAGTCATTAAAAACTTCCCTAAATAGGGCTGCCTTCAGGTGAATGCAAGTATAAGGCCTGGCACTTTAGGGGTATTATTTAGGCCCCTTATCTGTTTGTTTACATGCTTGTTTGTTTGTTTAGGCCCTCCTCCCCTGTAGAAAAAAGGTATCTTGATTTTTTACATATGGCAAAACGAGGGGGCATGTGGAAAGGATAATCTATCTACCTGCTCATTAAAAAGTACATCTGTTCCTGCCTTGAAATATTCTGGCCATTGAGCACAAAGCGATTGGAGTGATTGGCAAGCGTTTGGAAATTTGTTTTCTTTTATCCGTGCAAAATATATTTTCATTTAAAGATGCTAGACGTTGCATTTAGCCAAGAGCTGCACACCCAACTTGACAACAAAGGGGGGGGGGGAAATAGAATTAAAGATAATTAAAGGGGTAGGAAACATTATTTTAGCCCAAAAATTATGTTTACTGTGTTATCAAGCTGGGAACCTGGACTCCTGACACTCCATCTTGGGCGAGGCCCAAGGTCAAGACAAGAAAGGCGTAGAGAGCACCTTTTGGTCCTGAGATTGAGGGTCTCTATCCGTGTCTTAACACATCAGTGTGGAAGGAAACCCCCCCCCATTGCAGT
The DNA here is from genome assembly GCF_965153285.1 of Podarcis tiliguerta. NCBI lineage: Eukaryota > Metazoa > Chordata > Lepidosauria > Squamata > Lacertidae > Podarcis > Podarcis tiliguerta. The sequence goes on along the minus strand of NC_139542.1, from coordinate 61,712,503 downwards.
GCTATCCCTCTTTCAGACACTGGAAGGCACAGGAAAGCAATTAAATAATACAGTCATTCTGCTAACCAATCAGGTTTTCCTTTCTCGATGTTGCCCCATTAGCTTTGAGCAAGGAACGGCTGAGTTTATTTGCAGAAAGAATCACAAATCTCACTTCCAATTGGCAGCTTCACACACTTCCACAGGCTCTAACATCTCATAGCCTCTCACCCAGAAGCTTCACCCAAGGACTGTGATCCTTACCAGGATCATATTTCTGTGCGTCTGTCTCTTCAAATAACTCAGTTTGACCAGTCTGTAGTAAGCTGCTATGGGCCACAGCCAAAGTTCGTTTCTCACATGCAGTAATTGTGGAACATAAATACTGCAAAATGCATGCAACACCCAAATGAGAACAGGACCGTGCCTTCTTCACGGTGATAACTATCATCTATATTGTATAGAAGTATTCAGAGATACTGTAATTCAGATGGCAGACAGTTATATTTGTTCGGTATTCAAGCACAAATCTATGCACAGCTTGGAAGTATATTTCGGGCTTCTCCCAAGAGCTGTCTTTGAATGTGGCTTGACATTGCAGCTTATACGAGTTGATTGCTCAAGGTTCCATTATATATTTTTTCTTTTGAAAGAAGGAAAGAAAAAACCGCATCCAAATCCAGGTCATGGAAGCTATGCAGATCTAAGCATCAATGCAAAATACCATTGGAATGGAAATGGCACCAGGAAGAGACGGAATGCATATATAATAAAGAGAGATGTGGGGCCGAAGGACCATACAAAGTAACATACCATAAAGGAAGTATCTTGCCCTTTTCCATTCCTATACAAGACTCATACATTTGGGAATTCAGCTGTTGAGCTGAGAAAGCTTTGAAAAAACTCGAGTATTATTAACACCTCTAGTTTGACCTTGAGGTTCTGATCTACTCCTTTAAGCTTACATTCATACTATGATCATAGTGCATTTCTGAGATGTTTCCTTCTCCAGTAGAGTGCTTTAAAAGGGGCAGGGATGTAGTGTCCTACTTTTGAAAGAATAATCAGCGATGGTCCTGGAATGGACCAGAAGAACTGTCTGACCATAGAATCCTGGGAAATGGAACTCAGAAGAAATGGCTAGATTTTTCAAGTGCTGCAGAGGGGGAAACATTTGTGACCTTCAGCTTGCAGCAAAATTAAAATAGTTACATTTTATTAGATTATGGGGATATTGTTAGGTACAGTGGTACCTTGGTGTAAGAACAACTTAGTTTACGAACAACTTGGATTAAGAATGCTGCAAACTCGGAAGTAGGTGTTTTGGTTTGTGAACTTTGCCTTGGAAGCAGAACATGCTCCACTTCCTGTTGAGTGTGTTCCATTTGCAAATTGAGTCCCCTGTTGCTATGGGAAAGCATGCCTTGGTTTAAGAATGCTTTGGTTTAAGAATGGACTTCTGGAACGGATTAAGTTCGTAAACCAAGGTACCACTGTAATTGGGTAGAACTAATTCAGTACTTCTCATATGCCTGTATGTCCATATGCACTTCAGTCTGAGGTTCTGTTCCTTCAGAATATCTGTCTGAGATTCTATTGCTAGGGTGTGGTGATGACCACCTCACAGCCTGTCCCAGCTGAACTCCACCTGACACTACTGGGTAATGTACTATCAACTTTCATGTGGGAAGTATCTTGATGGGTGCTGTTCAGCCAAGTAGACTCACTGAAATTAATGAACGTGACCATGTAAGGTTCATCAATGGGTCTACCTATTGAATAAGGCATTTTTATATGTTAATATTTTTATCTTGGTTTTTTTTAAAAGTATAATTATTACTTGTAAGCCACTGTGGCAGGATATATATCCTAAAATGTGGGGTATTTATTTATAATTGTAATAAATAGATAAATATTTTCTCACAGTATGTTGCTGTCTAAGGGCTTGGCCCTGAATAATAAACAACTGGACAGATCCATCAATCGATCGGTCGATAGATAGATAGAAGATAGATAGATAGATAGATAGAGAAAGGTTGAAGGGGCACACAGAATATAAAATGGAAGAATGACATAAAGAGGTGTGGGATATGGCTATTAATGATAAATTAACATGTGCCATTAAGGTAAGATGAGGAATATGCAGGAATTTGTACTGTTAAAACGGAAAGTGGTCAAACCATCGCAAGAGGTGTTGAAATTTTGGGAGATTGGATAGTTACAATGGAATGGTCTCGGTGGTGGGGTGCACATGTTTATTACTATTCATTTATTATTATTACTTTGTCAAAATAAAATTTAAAAAAATAAAAAGAAAGAAAGAAATTGGTCTAGGGATGTGCAAAATCTAAATCCGGTTAGCATTGTCAATACCCTGGATGTTCCCCCATACCTCAAAATTAGTTGCTATTTCTAGCAGTGATAAGGGTCAGAACGAGAAGGTTGCTATATGGAACATCTGTACCAAATTTTGCCTATAACAGAAAATTGAGACAAGTCTTGAGAGTCCTGCTAGATTCCAACTTCTGTAGGACTTTTGATGGAAACTCAAAGAATTACAAGAAGACCGTTGAAATTTCTTTCATCACAAAGGACACACATTTCTATCGTCAGTAAAATCTGCAACAAATAAAATCTGTAGGTTTCCAGGAGCTTCAAAGGTTGTCCAAGTAGGGGTTGTATCTTATGTCTTTGCTTACAAAGGCTATCGAGTAACATACCGTAACTTTTCCCCCCTAAAAAGCAAAAATGAAATAACTGCTTTTCCTCCCTTTGCCCATAAAAATGATATGCCTCAAGATCCAAGCTGTAAAGACAAAAAAGGACTGAAATTGGATTTTTATATCGTAGTCTTCTAGCTCGCAATTGCTTTGGACTGACACATCCTTCGTACACATTCTCTGTGGACAGAGTTAAGAGAGAAAATTATAAAGGATAGTGAAAATACAAGTACTCTCAGAGGTACCACAAATATTGGCTAAAAAGCTACTGATACTGTCAGCTATGGCACGTGTGAAAACTGTGCAATCTCATTTGCTATCAAGGCCACAGTGGTAGTGCAGCTTTCTTTCTGCAAAGAAAAGCCTTAGTGTGTCAATATAGCATTTCTGAAGACCAATACAGTGGTACCTCGGGTTACAGACACTTCAGGTTACAGGTGCTTCAGGTTACAGACTCCACTAACCCAGAAATAGTACCTCGGGTTAAGAACTTTACTTCAGGATGAGAACAGAAATCATGAGGCGGCAACATGCTGGCGGCAGGAGGCCCCATTAGCTAAAGTGGTACCTCAGGTTAAGGACAGTTTCAGGTTAAGAACAGACCTCCAGAATGAATAAAATTCTTAACCCGAGGTACCAGTGTGTGTGTGTGTGTGTGTGTGTTGGGGGGGGACCTATATTGTTTTTAAAAAGTTGATGCAGACCCTTCAAGTGCCTCTGTTTTCCATGGACAGTCCCAGATTTACAGAAGTTGTCCCTGTTTCAGATTTAATCCCATAATCTCCTGCTTTTCCTACTTCCATTGGAGAAATGTTGGAGGGTATGGAGTTATGCAACCCCCTAAGCCAAGGAGATAAGTAACTATACAACCTGTAGAGGACACCTGAAGGCAGCCCTGTATCATTTTATTGTGTTTTTATATGTGTTGGAAGCTGCCCAGAGTGGCTGGGGGAACCCAGTCAGATGGGTGGGGTATTAATAATAAAATGAGGATGAGGATGAAATAGGGTGTCCTTATTTTCATCAGAGAAATGTTAGAGGGTATGTTGATGTTGGCCAAATTTGAAGAAATTTGAACAGAGAAGAAATCAGGAACAAAAGACTAAGGGTAAATAAGTATTTTCAATTGTATGTTTCTCCATTTTATGTAGTAGTCAGCAGTGGGGTATTTGGTTGGGAAGATCCCTCTGTCTGCTCTTTAGACAGGATCTTTAAAGAGAAGGCAGATGAATTTTATCTTCTCATCTTTGTAGTTGTTTAGTCGTTTAGTCGTGTCTGATTCTTTGTGACCCCATGGACCAGAGCACGCCAGGCACTCCTGTCTTCCACTGCCTCCCGCAGTTTAGTCAAACTCATGCTTGTAGCTTCGAGAACACTATCCAACCATCTCGTCCTCTGTCTTCTCATCTTAGCTTTAGCCATTACAGTGCTAATTATTTGAAAAGGCAGCATTTCTACTCACCCTTAGTGCCTTGTATGAACTGCTGCCTTTTGCTGACAAAAAGCATCCTTTGCTGCCCATCTCAAAGTGTGCTTAGATCAGAGATCAGGTGATTGGCAGGTGGGTGTTGTTTGCCCAGAGCCAAATGTGAAACAAATGGAAAGTCCTGGCATGCTAATTTAAGGTCGAGGTTTTAGCAGAAATCTCAGAGTATTAACATATAATTTGTAGGCACAAATTATTCAAAAAAAACAATTTATTTTTTAAAATGGGCTAATAGAAAAAAATGTTCATAAATCTCAACATAACTCAATTAAAATTGCATTTATAAAATCCAACAGATGCTTAATCCATGAAAAATAAAATAGGAATGATGATTTGGAAGTGTTCTATCTTAAATATTTTGCCGGGTCTGTTCTGCCTTTTTCTATGCAGTTTAGATGATAAAATCTCTCTGTTCACTGTACAAAGCATGTTGTTTGGTTTGCCCTGTGGGTACTCAGAGCTTGTGTGTTCTTTTTTCAGAGATTGTGAGAAAATGTTTTCTCTATTGTCGCTCCTTCTAGGGTGTTCCAGAAATGGGGGGCGGGAGGGGGGTGTTTACAAGTCTTGTTGCCTTCAGCATAAAATCAATCAGCTCCTTCCTTTTAAAGAATTTTGTTTGGTCATCTCAGATATTTAGCAAAGCCAGGGTCAGAACAGGCAAAATGGCTTTCTTAATAATAGTATTACTTTCCAAGAATAATTTCTTCCCAGAGGTTTGCCACAAGGAGCAGTCCCAATAAGGTCAAAGATCCACTGAGGGCAAAGATCAGGTGTGCAGCCCCAAATTCTGTGCATGAATCCATTTAAAATGGATTCCTAGTCTTGAGGGCTCGAAATCCTGAATTGAACTTGAAAGCAAGATTGCTTCAGAGCAAGCAGATTGACTACTACATTCTTCATGTCATTTCTGTAAAATATTTCCATTTCCTCTCTAGCATTTGAAAGAAAGATTGCCTTTCATGGCTTGTCCTTAAGAGGGAAAACTGCTTTCTTCGTCTGTTAACGCTTTAACAATCTTTTTCTCTTCTTTTCTCTGCTGTACCCCTTGCAGGCAGAAGGTTTTCTTTTCCTTCTAATGTCCTTTAACCCCACTGTTTAAGGAGGACAAAGACAATGTTTTAAAATTCTGCCACCGTTCTTAGCAAATGTCATTTTTTTGGCAGGGCTTCCAAGAAGTAGCACAGTTTGATCCCCCTGAACACTCCTCCACACAGCTAGTCTTGACATCCAGGAGCTCTCTCCATGACAGGCATAAATTAAACTGGAACTCAGTTGTAGACTTATGGATTATTCTTAAAAATGTATAGCCAGAAAGGCACATACTAGCAAGTCAACTCTTCTCCTCTGAAACCGTCTTTTCTTAAGGCAAAGATGGGTCAAGAAGATGTTTTCAGTATTCAGAAGCTCAACAATTTGTAATAAGAAAAAAGGATTTGTGTCTGGATGTTTGGCAGTACCATTGCAATGGGCTTAAGATTTTGGGTTGTTTTTTTTAAAAAAAGAAAATCTGTATCTTAAATAAATGCATACGAAAGGGGAGGGAGAGAATAACCTTAAAAATTACAGTAAGGAGATGGAATGTCCATCTGTTTCGATACAATGAAGAGGACTCCAGTGGTAAGCTGACCTCTTGTTCCCCCTGCTTGCTGCCAACCAGCCTGTTAATTGACCCAGTTTAATTAGAAAATTGCCTGAGCCAAAAAGTAGTATTTAGAGGGGCTTTAAAATAATTAAATATTGGTCAGTCGATACCACAGGGGTCAGTTCCAGATGGTGGTTGTTTAGGGGTATGCAAAGCTAAGCAAGAAAAAGAAAAAAAGCAACAACAGAGCAAAGCAGAAAATCACACAAATGCAGAGGGTGATGATCAGTGGAATAAACCCAAAGGGATTCCTTGACAGGCTAAGGCAAGAGATTAAGCAACATTCTTCTTTCAGGGGAAGTGTTTTTGTGTAGCGTTTTCACAAACCCGCCATGTGCACATACTCATAAACTTGAGGAAAAGCATCCCTCTTCTTCATTAACTGGGGTACTACTATGACAGCTGATAAGGATGAAAGCTTATGGAGTTTAAACAAGTAATTCCCTCCGCCTTTCCTCATAATCAATCAGTCTACCCATCTATCTTGCAGTCATTATTCAATATTGTGTCACACTGTAACAAGAAGACCAACAACAGTGCAACTGTAAAATGCAGCTGATAACACCCAAATCTCCACTTCAGTCTGTTATTTGAATTCTGTGCCCTTCTGTATAAACTAAAGCTCAGTGTTCCCCATTCACTACACCAGGGAAACTAAAAACAGCTGTTTTCCCCTTGTGTCCAGAATATCTAACATGTGTGCATGCACAGGGCCTCTTGCCCCAAGTGTGGGAATGTTCAGGGATGCAGGAGAGGATATATTGTCTGATTATATCCTTTCCCAACTTGTGTTAACACATTCCACAATTTAGCAGAGTAACATTCCCCTTTTTAAACTTGCAGTGGATACGTTTGCTCAGGCTTGCTAAAACTTCTAAAATAACTGTTCTGGTATTTCCCCCTTATTCCCTCATAAAAGATAAGACAAGACACAGTCTTCTACAAAAGTATAAAAAGAGTTTACTCAGATATCATTCTGTTCACAATAGGATCCCAGAAGGCAGACCTAGCTTAGAAAAGTAACATACACTTGGAAACTATTCCATAAGAAGTCAGTCCCTTTGTCCTCTCTTGGCTGGAAGCCAAGAAGGCATCTTTGGCTAAGCAGATGTTGCTTCTTCGATGCATGTAGTCAAAGAAGAGAGATGGCTGCCCTGCCCTGTGCTTTTGTCATTACCTGCACAGGTGAAGCCACACCCACCTCTAGTCACATGCAGATGAAGTCTGTCCCAGCCCAGAAGGAAACAGGAAGTTTACCTGCTGGCTGGACAAACATTCCTCCTCATGTGTAAACATGTTCACTCTAGAAATGTTGTACTTGACTGCTCTTGTGTTTCACATCCCACACCAAGTGGATTAACTTTGCCAGTTTGCCAATATGTCAGTTCATTGACATACCTCTGCCAACTGGTTCAATGGGAGCTGTGGAACTGGTTGTAACACGGGCAATGCATATTGAAATCTTGTGGAATCATCCAATGACATCTGGCTATCAAGGGAAGAGCCTTGTCTTGGTTTTTGTCTTGGGAGTGGAGACATAGTACCAGGCAGATCACATGTCAAAACTTCTGAAGCTAAACAGAAAATAGCTTATCCCCTTCATATTGACCAGTCATCCGGAAATTTTGCTCATCCTTTGAGATGAAAACAAAAACCTCAAAACCTCAGATCCAGCCCAGAGACTTGGCAACCCTAAGACATAAAGGCACACCTCTCTTGTCCTGCCATTACTTAGAGTAAAGCATGGGCAAATTATAGCACTACATAGAGTGAGTCCCATGTGACTGGGGCTGATCGATTTAAAAGTACTGTGGTGAAATGACTATTGGCAACATAGCTGAAGTGGAAAAGACAGCAAAATGAAACAAAAACCCCAAGCCATCTTGAAGGTGACAAAGGACAAACACCGGGATTTATGTTTCAGTTAGCAACACAGGAAACCACCTTACACTGAGTCACACTAATTGGTCCATAAAGCTCTACTGACTGGAAGTAGCTCTCCAGGGTTTAAGATGGGAGATGTTCCAAACTCCACCTGGATATACAAACCTTTGACCTTCTGCAATGGCCTCTGAGCAATGGCCCATCCACACACCAAAGACTTGGCATACGTGTATATACATTCATGCATTCATACATACCATTTATCACTTTGAAAATCAAAGTCAAGGTCATGAAGGAACACCCTAATTGAGGGGGAAATGAGACTCACTTGTTGTGATTCAAAACCCAGCAATTGGAATAACTAATGTTGGTAATTAAATCATTTTTTTACTTTCTTTTTCTGAAGTAACATACTTAATGTATGTTCCTCTCTGGGATTTGTGATGAATTTAGATTTCTCACCAATTATGCTTTAAACTTAATTTAACAGGGGGGTTGTATTGAAGTATTAGTTACAATGTTTGGTGATAAATATGTGGTTTTACAGCAGTTAATTAAGGATTTCCCTTTCTTTAAAAAAGAAGAGAAAGTTTTAATTCCAGAGAAAATGAGCAAAAGGAAAAACAAGGGCCTGGCTATTTTAAAAATTCTTTCGATCAGCCTTATCTTGGCAACTGAAGTACTTACCAGGCTATTCAAAACAGGAACCATGAAGGTAAACCCGTGGACATGACAAAATTGCTACTCAGTGCAAAGTTGACATGGTCTGTTGCTGCCACTGAAGATTATTTCAACCAAAATTCATGGCAAATGGTTATGCAGATTTTGTGTGGTCACTTTTCTGAACCGAGAAGCTCCTGGGGTTTTCAGATTCCCCCCCCCCCAAAAAAAAAGAGTATATAGCTGCCATATCAGCATTCTACATTCTGAAAGTTGTTTTATTAGACACAAGTTTATCAGCAATTCTTGCAAATCCCATGATCTCTAGCTGAAACCGATACTGCTGCTCTCCCCTTTCCACAGGTAAAGATTCAGAGGAAACAGATAAGGTGGGGGAGAACTTGGGCTACTTGAATGTTCAAACAATTCATATTTGTGCAATGTTCAACAAACCAGTTGCGCTTGGGACCAAGGAGATGACCACCTAACTCTAGTGAATCCTTGTGGTACGTCTGGCCCAGCAGTGGTCCCCTATGGTAGGTGGATTGAAGGAACACCATTCTAAGGGGAATAGAGAAGACAATGGGGGATGAGACTATGGGTGGATTACTAAAAGTCCAACTTGGCAGCTGAATTAGCGTGCTGTGTTAATGTAACCCTCATCAAATAGTTAACATTGGGATTGCTTTGGTTTGGATATGTGTGCTAGGAAGGATTTTGGTGAAGACTGAAAGAGACCTCTCTGCTCCATGATCTAAGAAAGCTTTGCTCTCCTTTGATGTCGACCTAGTTTTATTAAGAAATGAGCATCTGTGGGCTTCTTTGGTGAAAGTATATGTCTGGGTACAATTTTCAGATCAAGAAAGAGGAAAAAAGTGATGAATAAAGAAGGGTGTCATTGCAGATTCCAACCAGGCAGATACCAAACCCACGCTTGTGCCCAATGAATAAAATCTGTTTGGTATCATCTGTTTTTGAATGAGTTACATGGTGCAAACAAGTCAACTGAAGATACTAAAATTATTGTAATACACAGGAACAATTTAGATTTGTTCCCATTTAAGTATTCCTTATGTATTATATTAGTGGGCAGGAAGGCATAAATCCAATGGAATGTAGAGATAGATTTTGCACTCTTTATGTTTTCATGTTGACCCATCCCAGAATTCTTTGTTGTAAACCCTTGCCGGTTTTGTTTCAATAGTGTAGGGAATCTGTGAAAGCGCCTTCAGTTAACTTCATAGGCCCATCTCAGTGTGCCCATGCTATCAAAAATGAAGCAAGTAATGATTGGGGAGAAGGGTTTTTTTGTTTTTTGTAGAGATGTCTCAGTTGTGGAACACACACCTAGAAAGGTCTGCCTCCTGCCCTCACTGACGGTGAGGCACTTTCACCCGTGGGCCTAAATAGGTCCACCAGACCTCATCAATTGGTTTGCCTTATACCTGATGTCATATATGTCATGAGGTGTGGGTCAGGAAAAGTTGTGGTTAGACTTAAAGGGGCTTTTTGTAGGCACTGTTGACCAGCTATCTATAAAGCTCTGTTCATAGTGCACAAACAGCTCTTTGCAAGCCAATCTCCAGTGCTTGCAGAAAGCTTTGTGGAGAACTTTGAAGCCTTGACTATCAACTGATTGTCCATGCTTTAAAGTTCTGTGCTGTGCTTTCTACAGGCATAAACAATCAGCAGATCACCAGCGCATCCCGGGATCCCAACACTGTTGACCTTTTGCTGCTGGATGAAGACTTTTTCATTAGGAACATCATTAGTGCTGTTGAGTGCTTGAAGCATCAAATAATTGGATGCAGAATACCCTACATAGAGAGAATTTCAGCTTCTTCAGACATAACAGCCCATACTTGTTTTCAAAAAAGAAATAAATAAAATACACAATAAAGAGTAATTTAGCATTGGCATTAGATTTTGAAAATCAAAGTGAATTTGACAGGTTCCTCCTCAAGTGAAACCTTTCTGGAATCTCAAGGATAGTCAAATAAACATGGAAAAGGAGACTGCAGAAATTCTCAAGGATGTGTATTGCTTGGATGGTACCCACTTTCACAGAGAGGAAGATCTTGTTCAGCAAAAAGTCTGAGGAATTTTTAAACACACTAAACTATTCCCTCTCCCAACAAGCTTTTAACATAAAATCAGAGGAGGGAAACTTCCCAAATCCCTGTCACAATTCTTGCACCCCCTTGCACATAGGGCCATGCCAGTGCTGCAGATTGCTCATGTATAGCGAGTTCAGTAATGATTGTTCAGTGATGATCTCTAACAAGAGAGCCAGCGTAGTATAGTGGTTAAGAGCGGTGGACTCGTAATCTGGGGAACCGGGTTTGCGTCCCCGCTCCTCCACATGCAGCTGCTGGGTGACCTTGGGCTAGTCACACTTCTCTGAAGTCTCTCAGCCTCACTGACCTCACAGAGTGTTTGTTGTGGGGAAGTAAGGGAAAGGAGAATGTTAGCTGCTTTGAGACACCTTAAGGGGAGTGAAAGGCGGGATATCAAGGCCAAACTCCTCCTCCTCCTCCTCCTCCTCCTCTTCTTCTTCTTCTAATATCTTATTATGGTGTGTATTTTATTAGATCATTCAAGAATCACAATCTGTGTTCTTTTTCATTTTAAAAAATATATTGTGTTTTGCTGCTCACGGCTTGACTGTACTGCAGAAATCTGTGCTGTAAACAGCAAAATATCAGAATTGATTTCCATAACTGATGTGCAAAATGCATTCACTGTACATACATAATTGCGAAATGTATATAAAAGAGTGTTAAACGCCACCCCTAAACCATGCTGAGCTGTAACAAGAGTCCAGGCGCTCACACAGGATAGTGTTTCCATTGGAAAAACAAGGCACATCAGTGTCTGGAGTGTCTTAGAAATACAGTTCATTCACATATGATGGAGAAAGGATTTGGACTAGATCGGGGTGATCAGTGATCTAGCCCCTTTTGGGGGGTTCAGGTCAAAAATGTTGAGCCTTTTTTAGGGAGGAGGAAGGCCCCCCTTTTTTGGGGGGGGGTATAGAGCAATGTTGAGCTTTTTTTTAGAGAAGCCAAAGTTCTTGAGCTTCTTTGGGGGGAGCCAATGATCTACCAGTGATCTACCACAGACATCCACAGATCTATTGGTAGATTATAGATCACAATCTACCTGTCAGACGTGCCTGGACTACATGTGGCACAGGGATCAATAGACCGTTAAACGTCTGGGGACCCTGTGTGATCGCCACAACGTCCATTTCATAAGTCTCTTGCAAAAGGCCCCTTTCCCTGTGGTGACATCAGGCCTCCTGTCTTCATGGCAGCCTCCCTCTTTCTTGCCTGATGCTGAATGTCTCACCTTTCGTCAGGATAATGACTCTGCTATCACCTGCCTTTGTTTTTTGATGGCACCTCTCTAAACCCAGCTCCTGAGGAAGCTGTATTGACTTCAAACCCCACATTTACTAATTTCAGAAATTATGGGGAGAATGTGGCACCCAGGAATTTTAGGGGATCCTTGCCCTCTGCAAACTCATAACAATATATTGAAGGAGTTTAAACTGTGTTTTCATCTTTTTTCTTACACAAGAAATAACTTCTTATATGTGAATTGTTACAAAGCAGCTCCTTCTTTTATCTGCTGCCTTTTTCTGTTTTCCTCCCACCCACTTTAGTCTATTAAATTCAGTCATGTATCTTATTTTTGTCTGGGAAAACAACATCTCCTAGCTCTCAAAGTGAGTTGATTTTCACAGCTGCAATGTTGTTCCTTTATGGTTGAATTATTGTAGACTTTGATATCACTCCTCACTCTAGAAACAAAAGGAGAATTTATACTTGGCCAGGAGTCCATTTATTTATTTGTTTGAGGATTTATAAAGTTATTGATGTGGAGAACAATGTCAACATCCCCAGTTCCCACAACAAAATGTGAACTAAATCAACGTCATAACCTGAACAGAAGAGAAAATGGATGTGTGCACATTTGAGTATTATTTAGCTATTAGTATTAACTTAGATTGGAGTAGTCCCAAAGCCACATCTATTTGAATTTATCTGTTATGAGCATCATTGGTATTTCCTGTTCAAACGAGTAGGTGTTCCCTTTTATGTTTGTCCCCACCTTCTGATTTGTTGATTATATCATGTCAATTAAGCACTGACATGTCATGTACATAGGTATCTGTAGGTACACCTTGCTGCTGCTGCTGCTGCTGCTGCTGCTTCTTCTTCTTCTTCTTCTTCTTCTTCTTCTTCTTCTTCTTCTTCATGTGGAAATGGCATCAGCAGCAACAGAAAGTGTGCAAAAGCACAGAGTCAGACAACTGCAAATCCTCAGCATGTGCTTTTTGTATTGCTGCACAAAGCATGGGATTTTCCAATCATCTCTCCCTTCAGCTTGGTCTATGAAAAGTTTATGCCTGAGGGCAGCCCTGCTTAGGGAAGTTTTTAATGTTTGATGTTTTATTGTGTTTTTAATATTCTGTTGAGATCCGCCCAGAGTGGCTGAGGAAACCCAGCCAAATGGGTCGGGTATAAATAATAAAATTATTATTATTATTATTATTATTATTATTATTATTATTATTATATATGAGTGCCCCCGTGCACCCTTGATAGTAGGATATCTGAGGCATTGTCCATGGGCCATTGTCTATTGTATGTTTAGTCTCAGAATGACATGCCCCAGCAATGATTGAAATGTGTTATCACTGCATTTTATTTCCAGATTGAATTTTTTGGGGGAGGTAACATTTAGGATCCATTTTAAAGTACATACATATTTATTAAATTTTAGTTATTAAATTTGTATACTGCCCTATACCCACTGGTCTCATTCCAAGGAATCAAGAGTGCATATTCAGTAAGGCAAATTTACCAAAGGGTATTGTGTTCTTTTTATTTATTTTCCCCCAGAAAAAGATTTATTTCTCCTTATGCAGTAGGATAAGTATTCAAATTGTTCCCGCACAATTTAAGTACATATCCACACTATGATCTGTTCTTTAACATGACTTTCTTTCTTTCATTTTGCAAGGTATTGCAAATGCTTTTCTACTGTACATAAAGCAACAACAAACCATCATCTGTTGATATAGAAAACTGAGAATATCTGCTAGATGGTTCTATTTTGCACAATAAAATATTATAAACAGAACTTATTCTTTGTATATACATTGTTAAGGATGGGAAACATTGTGTACAAATTCATAAAAATGTAAATCACACTATATTTAATCATCGTTACTGAGAGCAAGTAATTGTACATTTGCTGTTAGGAGTGGCTTCTGTGTGCAAGTTCAATGTTTAATTACTCCAATATGCGGGTGAGCCATTGCTCATCAAACACCACATAGAGAACGTTCATTCCACCTGATGCCTACTTAAATGCAATGGGTTGGAGCCAGATTAAGTTAGTTGTACTTATTTCCTATTTAAAGTCATGATTAACTAGTGCAATTGATTTCAATGGAACCCAAGCTCAGCAAAGGTAGGCTGCAATTCTATACACACTGACCTGAGAGACATTAAACTCATGGGGTCTTATTTTTAGATAGACATGCATAGAAGCACACTGCATGCCTAGATTCAAACCTATACCTTTTAAGGGGAAATCAATTCACATACAGTATTTGGCTTCAAGTCATGAACGGTGAGTCATGCTATTATGAGAAATCAGTTAACGGATACGTGCATTTCAAATGATGCTTCCATTTTGAATTCAGCGCTACTCCAAGACTTCAGCATGGATACCTGCAACATTAAAAAAATTCTCCAAAACCATCACATCATTTGTGGGCTGATTTCTGGTACTGTTATTATCAATGAGCAACCTAATTATATAGGCCCATCAAATAAAGAGATGCCACAGCAGTGGAAGTGCTGGACCGCTGTCTGGCCTCGGTAATGGATTGGATAAAAACCAACAAACTGAAGCTCAATCCAAATAAAAATGAGGCACTGTTGGTTGGCGGTTCTTTGACAGGCTCCTTTTGAGGTTTTGGTGGTGTGGAGTGCCTTCCATCAACATCTGCTGGTGCCCCAGGTGCACCCGTGTGGTCTATGCTGTGGTAACCTCTAGGATAGATTACTGCAATGTGTTATACATAGGACTGCCTATATATATATCCAAAGGTGTCATGGGCTTTGAAGATGCTCAAACTCAGGATGAAAGGGAGAAATGTGCTAAGAGGAAGGCACACTTGGCAAACCCTAAACATGATCAACTCCCACCCGAAAACCTATGTCCCCACTGTGGAAGGACGTGTGGATCCAGAATTGGCCTCCACAGTCACTTATAGACTCACTGTTAAAACCATGTTCATGGAAGACAATCTTACTTGGCTAGGAGTGAATGCAGAAGAAGAGGAAGAGGAAGAGGAAGAGGAAGAGGAAGAGGAAGAGGAAGAGGAAGAAGAAGAAGAAGAAGAAGAAGAAGAAGAAGAAGAAGAAGAAGAAGAAGAAGAAAAGACTGCCTCTGATGATGGCTTGGAAACGTCACTTGGTTCAGAATATTGTGGCCAGCTTGTTCAGTGAGGCAAGACTGTTGGGGCATATTACACTAATCCTGGCCTGACTACACTAGCTGACAATTAGTTTGTGGGCCCAATTCAGTGTGATGGTTTTGACCTATAAAGTTCATGAAAGCAATACCTCAAAGGACCACTTCTTCCCATACGAACTGATCTGGACCTTGTGATCCTCATCTAAGGGCCTTCTTAATGTGCACCCTCCATGAGGTGCAGAAGGTGGCAACACAAGAACGGACCATTTCTCAGGTGGGTTCCCATTTGTGCAATGCTATCCCTGTGGAGGCTGGCTTGGCACTTTCGTTACATAGCACCAGGCAAAAATGTTTCTCTGTAACCAGACCTTTGGCTGATCGAACATTCTATGGCCTTTTAAATGTGTTGGTGGGAGGTGGGGTATTGATTTGTATTAGTTTTTGTTTTATCATGTATTTTGTCTTCTCATTTTGAATTTTTATGTTTTGAGCCACCCTTTGATTGTACAAAGGACGGTATACAAATTACATCTACGTTGTCATTGTCATCGTCATCGTCACCATCATCATCATATCAATTTGGTGCAGTGATGAAGCTAACAAGAAGGAGAGTGTTGGTTTGAGTGATTTGCTTGACTTCTCTCCCTATCAAGGTGCAGACGACATTCTGTGTCATTACAGATTCCTTATTCATATTTATTTCTGCAATAATACTATGTCTACTTACTAAGCAGCACACTGAAGCTAAACTGGCACTTCTGCTATTAAAATGTATGACTGAAAAAATACAGTATCATGTAATTGTACTATATTCAGGCCTAATATTTGATTGAAAAGCACTGGCTCTAGAAGTATGAATAGCATGAATGGAGTTTATTGGACAGAGTGAGGCTGGCAGGGAGCCATTCTCTGCTGGTTCAGTTGGTATGTTATTTGCATTAGCTGTGTCATATGCAAATATTACCTGGCACTTACCAGTTACTTAGCAGAAGGCAAATTTAGAGACCGTGTGTTTCCTCTGCTGCATCTTAAAAAAAAACACACCTTCATCTTCTGAGACTCTGTTGAGTTGGTATAGTTCTTGAAATCCCATGTGGAGTTCTGGTCACCATGTCTTTGTAAGGGTCTCTTATCCCAAGTGTTGTTCTGCCTCTCTCCCAGATTTTGGGTGATGTAATGGAAGGCATGGAACCATGTGCAAAACAAACAGCTTTTAATCTCTTCTCCAAATCAGTATGACTGATGTGTCCTGGGAAAATGATGTGATTCACGGTGATTGCGAGCTATAGTTCTTTGCCAAAGCAAAAGATCCTGCTCACCTCCTCTCTAGAGCTCTGGATGCTTCCCTAGCCAGCTTAGTCTTGTTTCTCAGAGTGGGTGGTGCATTTTGTGACAGCTGAGGCCACAGAGCAGCTGTTGAAGTTGTAAGAACAGTTGAAAGCTTAGCGAGTCCCTGATCCAATTCGAGACACCTTGTTAATGGTGTGATCCAACAGGGAAATGTAAGAACTTTTCCTGAAACTCCCCAATTCACCTTGTATTTTGCCGTACACACAGAGCTGATGCAAACTCCTAGTATACCTCTTTTAAATGGGAGCTTTCCCTTAGCATTCTTCCCTCTCGCTTATCCCCATCAGCTGGTATTCAGAGGTAACTTGCTTCTACCGTGAACCCGCTTGGCGACCTTAGGTACTGTCTCCCAGCCTCAGTTCCATCTGCAGTATAGGGCCAATAGTGTCAGCCTACCCTACAAGGTTTATGGAAATAGTGTAAGTGAGGTGAAAGCTAACTTGGATCCTCCTAACAGAGGGTCCATGTTGTGCTTGGCCCTGAAAAACTTCCGTAACCGGCTTGTGGGCAGGGCTTGCCCCGCTCCAAGCCGGTGGTGCCACAGTTATGCCAATGGCCTTTAGCCAATCAGCAGTGTGGCAAGGTTGGGGGGTGGGGGTATTTATTTGGCAATGCAACGTAGGGACCTCCTTTTGCTTCACATTACCAAACACCCGCCCACCCACCCATTAATTAGGTCGTGTTTGGCCTTGCTTTGGACTTCGGTTGGTCACCTGTTTTGGCAGTTAGGCATTGGTTTGGGGGGAATGTGGGGAGGGGAGGTGTGGCCATCACCTGCCCCTTCAATGAATAGGGTATTCCGTTAAAGGAATCCGGGAGCCTGGATCTTGTCCGAAGCCCGGACAGGGGCTAAGGCCATGCCAGGACCCCCGGGAACCCCAGGGGTGAGCACCAGTCTATATACATTGATGGAGCTCCCCCTGCTGGTTGTTTACCCTTCCGGGCTTCCTGCAGAGTGGGGCAGGAGCCAGATATAGTTTCATACCAATGCCTACATCAATACCAGTCACATCTGTGTATTTTAATAAAGTTGTGGCCAAAATTTGCCCATTAACATTTAAACTAAATTCTGTCTCCACTGTGTCTTTATTTCCATGGGAGATGGGTTTGGGGGCTCGAAGCACAAATACAGCAACCACAATAATTTGAATAATACTCTACCAATCCTATTTAAAAAAGAGTAGATGAGGAAAACTATGGGCTTGTCCAGTTAAACTTTGGCCTTTGTAACTCCATTGAGTTAGACAGAAGAATTCAGTACAGGTAACTCTCTTTGCATATGTAACTGCACATTCACACACCATGTTTGGCACAGGAAGAGGGCTTACACAGGTTCTGCTGATGTGTGCAATGACTTGGAAGATAACCCCCACGTAAGTGGGGGGTTGCCTGTATATCTCAGCAATGTTATTAATGACAGTATTTCCTTGCTGACTATAGTCACAATAGGCACAAGAGAAGGATAGGAAAATGGTTTTGCTACAGTAAGATCTAGGCTGGAGATAGATTTATTGGATGATTAGAGGAAAATATTATTGAAAATGTACAAATTACTTCTGGAGTGGTATACTAAAGATGAAGAGGTTAAAGGGGTGATGATACAATGGGCTAAAGATTTTGCATATAATATTCAGTTAGAATCTTGGGAAAGGCTGTGGAATGAAGGTATTAATTTCACTGCATGCAGTGCACTTAAAGCAAATGTGATGAAAATGATGTATAGATGGTATTTAACACCATCAAAACTTGCTAAAATGTGTAGGACAAGATCTAATGAGTGTTGGAAATGTAAAGAAAAGGAAGGTATCTTTTACCATATGTGGTGGACTTGTAAAGAGTTAAAGGCTTTCTGGGAAATGATAAGATGATAAATGATAAACATGATAAAAACACTTTTGTTAAAAAACCAGAAGCCTTTTTACTAGGTATAGTAGGTGAGAGATACCAAGACAGGGGGAGAGAGAGAGAGAGAGAGAGAGAGAGAGAGAGAGAGAAGACTGTTCATGTATGCAACAACAGAGGCAAAAACTCTTTTAGTCCAAAAATGTAAAAAACATGAAGTACCAACGAAAGATGAGTGACAGATGAAAATTATGGACTTTGCAGAACTGGCAAAGCTGACGGGAAAAATCTGAAACCAGCACGATCAAGTATTCCAAATGGACTGGAGTAAATTTATACAATATTTGAAAGATCATTGTAAGCAATTAACAACACTAGCAGGGTTACCCAAAGACTTGCAATGAGAAATTTTCACCTTTCTATACTTATTTAAATTTGGAGGTATCTTGCAATGAGTTATATTAGAATTGGAAAATGTATAAAATGTTGTGATATAAAGATTACTTTTGAAAGCCATTAGGTGGGAGGGAACAAAGTCGATAGGCTCTAAAGAGCCAAAAAAGTAATGTGGATAATAATGATGTGATTAAATATGTTTAAATGGAAAATTAATACAAAGTATTTAAAAGAGAGAGAGAGGATAGGATGTTTCCCATCTACCCTGGTTACTTGACAATCCTACCTTCCAGTTGTGCCCTTATTAAGATATTTTCCACCTCTCCATCACACTTTCTAACCTCTCTGTTTGTCTGAGAAAGAACAGAACTGCCACCATCTTAATGAAGCATCAGGACAGAAAAAACTGGTGGGTTACTAAGCAGCACCCAGCATGCTCTGCCAGTCTTCTGGCAAGGGCCCTGAATCAGTTCAGGGGCTGAATTCATGTCAGAGTAGTCCTGGACTGTCCCAGGGTGGATGAGTGCAGTTCAGGTCCCAGGTCAGATGAGGGGACGTGTGCACAGTCCTAGTAAAGACTTCTGCCCACACAGTTAATTCTGATGCTGTGTTGACAGACCAAAAACTGTAACTGGAGCTCTTGGGAGCTCTTCCTGTATGACATTTAAACTGAGTGCCAGGGAAGGATAGTCACATGAGCATAAGGCTATGTACACAGATAGAGTGTCTTGAGGGCAAGTATAGAGCCATGTGGGTAAAACTACCTGGAAAAGGAACATAAGATGCTTTAATGAAATGGGATTCTTAGTTTGTCCTCTCTTGCTTGCCTAACACATGGTTGTGAGTTGGGTTTGTGATGTTAGGCGGTATGCCTGAGTCCTTCTAATCCCTGAATCCAACAAGGATAGAATAAGGCTGCCATATATCTGGATTTCCCCAGACATTACTGGAGTTGACATCTGGGCACTTTTTCCTGGATCTTAGACAAGTCTACGTTAATTTTTTAAAAAAACAAACACTTTTTTTTTTGTAAATAGAAAGCTCAGCAACTTTGGGGTTTTTCTAAAAAAAAAGCTCGTTAAAAAAGCTCCTGGTTTTTTGAAATATGGCAAACCTAGGATAGAATTGCTGAAATAGCCAGGCTTGAATGTTACAAGTGAGTTTCTGGGCTATCTTCCAGGATGTACACTCAGTTTACACAAAGCAGTGGCCATGCTTGACAGCCTCTTATGGAAACTGAAACCAACTCCTGGAAACACATAGGAACAACCCTACCATTAGGGCAAATGAGGAGACTGTCAGGAGGTCCTACACATGAGTAGGAGTCTGGTAGAGACACAGGCCCGTCTGGCATGTTCTCTCCCTCCTTGTGGGTCGTTCAGGAGATTCAAAAGCTTTCTCCAGCCCGAACTTCACAGCAACTGATACCAAGAGGCATCAGCACACTTCAGGATCAGCAGACTATAGGCAGTCAGCGTTCAGACTCAGTAGCGCAGCAATTTGGCTAAACTATGTTGATTTACATATATACACTCGGAGCATTGTAACTCAGTTCCTTCCTCTTCAGCATCAGACAGTAAAGCGAAAGAACAAAGAACAAAAATCCTATGTCACAGAAACACAGTAATATAAACATCCTGTCTCCATCACTTCCCACAATGTGGAATGAAAACATACACCATCATGTGATAAAAAACAACCCCATGACTGCAACATGGAAAAAGAATTCTAACAGAGATCACTTAGCATGGTAGATACTGCAGAGTTGCAACACTCCCAAGCTCCGGCAGAGCCAGTGTGGTGTAGTGGTTAAGAGCGGTGGACTCGTAATCTGGTGAACTGGGTTTGATTCCCTGCTCCTCCACATGCAGCTGCTGGGTGACCTTGGGCTAGTCACACTTCTCTGAAGTCTCTCAGCCCCACTCACCTCACAGAGTGTTTGTTGTGGGGAAGGAAGGGGAAAGGAGATTGTTAGCCGCTTTGAGACTCCCAAGGGTAGTGATAAAGCGGGATATCAAATCCAAACTCTCTGTCCCCATCCTCCTGAATCTGCCCCAGCTGCAGTGATGTTTGCTTGTTGTTGTTCTGCACTGGCTGCTGTCTCAACTGGTCATCTTCTTCCAATGTTTCACAGAAAGCGCTCTTGAGAAAGCGTTGACAGAGCAAGCAGAATGAAAGCCACTTTGTGTCATGTGCATATGTATGCCTCACTTGGCTTACGTAGTGAGCATGTGCATCGTGAGCACAGTGCGGCTGCTGCTGGATTTAAGCATCTGTTTGAGCAGGTGGCAAGTGGGCAGCAAGGTGTTAGATGACCTAGATGTGTGTCATCAAACCTGCTCTGCACCTCCTAAGCTAGTCTGCTGACTCAGGTGCAGTGTAGGAGACTGTCCCATTGCCAGAATTAAAGTAAAATTTTAACTGTGTGACCATATGGCTCATGCGTGTGCATAGGGGAACTATGTACCTTGTCCTTCACCTCAGATGTAAAAATGTTTTCAGCTAGCAAGCTCTGTTTAAGAGAAGATCAGTAGATGAGGAAGATGAGTCAACTTTTATGTCATTGACCATCTTCTGTGATCTGATATGCACCCACAGAACCTGAGCTTTGCTCAAAACACAGTCTTCAAAATCCCAGTTAGGTTTCCCTGGCACTCAAGCAAAAGCAACACCTGCTTACACCTTTCTGAGCTGTCCCTCATGAGTTCAAATTCATGATGCAAGGTGGAGTCCGGTGCCTGTGCAAACCAGTAAGCCTGTGGGATTGCTGATTGGTGGGAAACAATGTGTAATTTAAAATTACAGCTATTACCTCTTGAAGTGTCGGAAGAGACATCTGCTTTCTGTTGTGCTAACTGAGTATGCAGACTATAAAAGCAACCATATGTTGAAACGCACACTGTAGCGGCGCTTTTTAAAGAGTCGCAATTCTCTGCCACTGAAGCAGTAAGGTAAACACCCGTCTCCTTTAGTGCATAGCTGAAATGATCCACACCAGAGTGGCTGGGAGTCTCAGACAATGTCTACAAAGATATAAGTAGAACAACCCATGTCCAAGAGAAGACAAATGTTAGGACCTCTTCTGGAGCAGAGTGGCATTAGAGCGGTGGACAGGAATCCTGGCGCCATTGCATAGCAACGTAGAACTGTGCCTTGGTGTCACGGGAGATGACAACCACTAGAAAGCTATGGAAGAAACAGGAAATTGTCATTTGCTGGGGAGGAAGCAGGAAGTAGCTGTTTGCTGGGAATGAAGCATTCACTCACCCTAATTTCATGGATGAATATAGGCACATGCCAATAACAAGCCTATTCACAAGCCAAAGGTTATGTCCCAAACCCCGACCCTGCCATATGTTTGCCACCTGGGTGTCTGCTGTGTTATTTTATAAGAATACAGCTCAAGGCCTAACATTAGGTAGAATGAAGCAATTGCCTCATGCATCAGGTGCTGTATGCCAGTGAATACCCTGGGCCCAGCATTACTTGAGGGAACATCTTCTCCTTAAGAAACTGTGAGCTTCAGAGTCCTCATCACTGGACCAGCTTTGTCATGAACAGGATGAAGTGACCAACCTCAGGTGGCACCATGAGATAGACTAATATAAATGTACTTATTTATCTCACCTCTGGGAATGGTTTTACTACTACTACTACTACTACTACTACTACAGTTTAAACAAGTTATATACAGTGGTACCTTGGTTCTCAAACGCCTTGGAACTCAAACAACTTGGAACCCAAACACTGCAAACCCGGAAGTAAGTGTTCCAGTTTGCAAACTTTTTTCAGAAGCTGAACGTGCTGCATTTTGAGTGTTACACTTCCGATTTGAGTCTCACACTTCCATTTTGAGTGCCACACTTCAGTTTTGAGTGTTACATTTTGCGTTTCTGTTTTTGCAGCTTTTTTTGTTTTGTTTTTGTGACGGTGTGGAACCCAGTTCAGCTACTGATTGATTGATTGTGTGACTGCAGTACATTGTTTATTACTTTCATTTTATGGATCAATTGTCTCTTTAGATAGTAAAATTCATGTTAAATTGCTGTTTTAGCCATTGTTTTTAAAAGTCTGGAATGGATTAATCCATTTTGCATTACTTTCTATGGGGACGCATGCCTTGGTTTTGGAACGCTTTGGTTTTGGAACGGACTTCCGAAATGGATCAAGTTTGAGAACCAAGGTACCACTGTACTGCTTAACTACAATAATCGCTTAGCATTTTATGAACATGCAACACAAACAGGGCTTTTTGTTTCAGCCAGAACTTGCAGGAACTCAGTTCTGGCACTTCTCAGGTGGGCGACATTGCAGAGGAGGTCTTCCTGGTGAATCCTGGCACCTCTTTTTCTAGAAAAACAGCACTGAATACAAAGGAATAAAAATTAGTTGAAACTTCAATTATCAATCCATGCTGGATTTCTTTTTTAAAGGGTCTTCTATAGGTGCTGGCAGTTCAGGAGGGAGGGAGCCAGTCTGACCTCAGCTTGAAGGGAAACCAAATGCTTATTTGAAATCCCTTATTAGGTGTTGACATTAGAAGTACCGTATTTTTTACTCTATAAGACTCACCTTTTCCCTCCTAAAAAGTAAGGAGAAATGTGTGTGCGTCTTATGGAACGAATGCAGGCAGCGCAGCTATCCCAGCAGCCAGAACAGCAAGAGGGATTGCTGCTTTCACTGCGCAGCGATCCCTCTTGCTGTTCTGGCTTCTGAGATTCAGAATATTTGTCTTCTTGTTTTCCTCCTCCTAAAACTAGGTGCGTCTTGTGATCTGGTGCGTCTTATAGAGCGAAAAATAGGGTAATTTTATGACTGTTGTACCCACTGCCTCAGAAAAAAACTGCCTTATAAAAAAAACAAATAAGTGGATAAACATGTGGAGATTCGTTGAATTCCAGTTGCTCCTGGGCTAGTGTGGTATAGTGGCTAGAGCAGCACATTATGATTGGGGAGATGCAGATTCAGTCCAACTCAACAATGAAGCTCACTTAGTGGCATTGAGCCAAAAGGCTATGGAAATATGCCACTTCCCTCAATATTGTGCGCTTAGTCAGAACTAACCCTTTTTGTGTTCGATGGAACTTATTCCCTCGTAAGTGTATTTGGGACCACAGAGTCAAGTCATAGATGCAGGTTCCTGTGAAATGCTGCGCAGTGGGATCCACATTGAGATATTTGTTGAGCTACTGATTGCTTGGCATGGGCTTCTAGGCAGCAAAATGTGACAGATGTTCTTATGATACTAGAGATGTAACAAACTCTCTGTAAGTAATTTAGACAACTGGTGAAGCAGGTCCTAGCACGCAATGGCAGAAAATTATATGAGCATGATCAGGGGCATAAAATGTCCCTGTGGCTAAGTAGCAGAGTCATCACACTTTCAATTCTTTTACTCAGTAAAAGTCTTGTCTCCTGAATGCTGCTAATTACTTACATGCACATACATGTTTGTGTTCCTCCTACTCAACTCCCTGAATTATCCAGTTGCACATAATTTTGGGCAGGATATAGGGATGCGGCGCCAAAACCATGCATTTTTATCTACATTTTCCACAGTTTTTATTGAACATTATAACTTCAGAAGAAGGCCGTTTTTAAAGGTTGTTTTGTTTCATCTTCCCTGTTTTCTGAACAGTTGTTCTTTTAGGATCAATTCAACCATTTAGCATCATCCCTATAAAAATCGTGCAAATTGCATAGTTACATGAAAATGTCAGCTGGCATCTGATTAGTATTCTTCACGTTTGAGTTGAGTGGCTGGCCATTTTCCTTCCAGCTAGGAAGGAAAATCAGAAACAGGATGGCAGGGAGGGAGGGAGGGGCAGATTCAGACAGTATATCCAGGCATAGGCAAACTCAGCCCTCCAGATGTTTTGGGACTACAACTCCCATCATCCCTAGCTAACAGGACCAGTGGTCAGAGATGATGGGAGTTGTAGTCCCAAAACATCTGGATGGCTGAGTTTGCCTATGCCTGGGATAGCCTGTTTATTGTCTGTCCCTTTGAAAAGGTCCAGAACAATTTTTTACTCCTGTACTTTGGATGGGAAAACGAGAAGACATTTCCTTCTCTCTCTACCTGTAACACTCAATGCCCACATTTATGAAAAATAGAGGTATAACCAGGACTTTTTTCCCCCCAGCCGGAACTCTCACCTCTCAGGTGGGTGTCATTGCCACTATAAGAGAACAAGGTAGGTGTTCATGGTGAGTTCTGCCACCTCTTTTTCTCGAAAAATAGAACTGGGTATAGAAGGGAATGCAAACTGTATGTCAATTTTGACTTCTCCTTTTCTCATTTTTCTAATCTTAAGTTTATTCTCCACATTTCTGTATCAGTTTGCCATTTCTTTTAATTTAGAAGTTCTCGTGAAAATTCATTATCGTTTTGTGTGTGCCCTTTCCCCAATGCTGTATACACATTTCTGTGTGCAACTGCGACAAATATATACACCTTTTGTGCAAGCAATTTCCCCTAATATGTATTTTGTATGAGACTCCCACTAATGCATGAATTGCTGTATGTACTAGGGGCAGATACGTCACTCACCAACCCCACCTACCGACTTGACACCATCTTGCCAATCCCAGTCCCTTTGCACCTCACCCCCCAACCTGTTATGTACTGAAGTTCTCACCCTGGGCCAGCAGGGGGATGATATAGATAGTTATGCAAATAAGGGATCAAAAGTGACGTTCAGTGATTGGATAGTTTTAGAAAATTGTTACAGTTACGTTGTACTGGAGCTCTATATAAGCAGGCTGACTGAACTCTTCAGTTCAGTTCTGTCCTGGCCTGTGAATAAACAAGAGCTGTTTGAAGAATCGCTGTGTCGTCTGATATGTTCACCCACAACTTAACACAACCCATTCCTCCTCCTGCCGCTGCTCTTCATTTTGCTGACAAAAATGATAGCTATACAATCTAGGACGGTACGTCTGCATATAGAAATAGGCCTGTGCACATTTAGATGAGCATTAGCATCAACAATGCAGTGCTTGTGTGGGGCTAGATTATTCAAAAGCAGGCTGTGCTGCAGAAACGGCCATATTCCAAATAAACGCCGTCTGATTTTCCTTTCCCCCTTCATAGCTTTCACAACGTTTCAGCAGAGCAAAGCAGGAGAGACAGCTCCCAACCTCTGATCAGTCAATCTCCAATTTAAAGGTGTTGGCAGACAAAATGAATTCCAATTCATTAGTCGCTTGATAAGTGTTCAATTTTCCTCAGCTCGTATCTAAATAGGATGCCGGCCATTGCGTAGTGCCTCTCCTCTGTCTCATTAGTATTTCCATTTGCAATTTACCTTCTGTGCAACGCCATATGTTTTATACATCGCTGTGTTAGCCTTGGCCATCTAGCCTCTAGAGTGTGCTCACAACGTCGCCTGGAAGTGCTGGGTCTAGTAAGGGCTTGATTAGTAAATATGATCATACGAAAAGGCCGCATGGAGGGAAAAAAAATTCTGATAGCTGCTTTTGAAGGTAATAGTTGCACTTGCCTCGGTATGATTGATCTCACTCTTTCTGTATGTCTATTTGGGTGTAAGAGTGAAGTATTTGATGTTCAAAATGTGCCTGTCCAGCAATTTCCAGGCAAGCCTCTTGATATTTTCTGTGGGTAATGATGTACTTGTTCTCCAGTAATTCCATTTTCCCTGCTTGATAAAATGTTTGAAGTTTCCAATAGTCCATGTCATTATCGTTGTTTTGCTGTTGCAAGAACAGTGACCTTGATCACTGCTTTTCTTCATGCAGTTCCAATCCCCCACCTGTTTTTAAAAAATAAAAATGGGTTCACAGGCTTCTGAATATTTCAGCACCGGTCACATCTCCTTTTTAAAATAGATCTGACATTGTCATTAGTCACACTGAGATGTCTTAGCTGTTTACCTGTTTTGGCTGTACAAGGGTTAGAAATAAACAGACTTTGCACTTCAAGATCACCTTTCAATATGTTGTTTTATGCTGCGGCCACTGAAATTTGCATCCAAAGTGAAATTTAAAGCAATTTTCCTTTTGGCAGGGGGTGGTTCTGTCTTATAGGAGGAGAATGGAGAGAAATCTTTGAGAAGGGACGCTAAAGCATTTTTATAAGACGGATGGCATTTCTGAGATCCAACGCAAACCTAGGTTGTCCCCAGATACCATCTAAAAAGAAATTTGGAGTAAAATTGGGGACTTCCACTCTGCCACGCCTCCTCCTGGCTGGTGAAACATCCAGATATAAATTTAAGTTTAGGATAATAACCTTTGAACAGCTGGGTAAGAGGTGGTAGCATTTTCTGAAGGCATAAAATTGAAATATTAGAGATGGGTGGAAATATCGCTCCCAATCTCATTCAATCTACGTCATGGATTGCATTTCAGAATGATGTATTTCCATATGCGCCTTCTGATATTTAAGTTAAAAACATGCATATGCATACACATACACTACAGATTTTATGTTAATCGAGCAGTAATGTGAACTTTAAGAAATCCCAAACTTAAATGCTGGACAGCAAGTTGAGACCTTTCATGTTATGAAGTTGACCTTTACAAGATGTTGTGATGTAGACATAGAAGCATATAGATGCATTAGCTTCACCTGAGACCAGTACAGTGGTACCTCTAGTTATGAACTTAATTCATTACGGATTAACCTGAAACTGTTCTTAACTAGAGGCATGCTTTCGCTAATGGGACCTCTTGCTGCCACTGCGCCGCCAGCACACAATTTCCTTTCTCTCAAAGATTTTGACTTTAAAGCCCTATGCGGCTTACAACCCTTGTACTTACAGGACTGCCTCTCCTCGTATGTCCCGCAGAGGACCCTAATGTCCATTAATAATAATAGCTTAAAGTTCCCAGGACCTAAGGAAGCTAGACTATCCTCTACCAGGCTTTTTCAGTGACGGCTCCGACCTGGTGGAATGCTCTGCCTCACGAGACTAGGGCCCTGCAGGACTTGAATTCCTTCTGTAGGGCCTGTAAGACAGAGCTATTCCACCTGCCCTTCAATTTGAATTAGCCTGATCCTTTATTCCTTTTCCCCTTTCCTCTTCTATGAAGAAAGCCTTTCTGAGACCCCATATTTAAATTCCTCACTGGTCTCTTTGCTGGCCCTAGTAGGACCAACTGGCCAGTTAGCCCTGGTGATCATTTGATGTCTACTGATTGAGGTTTTTTTTTTTCCTTCCCCCAAAATGACCCCTGAATTTTTGAATTTTATTGATATTGATGCTGCATTTTATGTTGTATTTTATGCTGATTTATGCTGTTTTTAAATCGCATTTTAATCAATGTTTAATATTTGTTGTTAGCCTCCCTGAGCCCGGTTTTTAAACCGGGAAGGGCAGGGTATAAATAATAATAATTATTATTATTATTATTATTATTATTACCATCATCATCATCATCATCATCCTGGGGCAAAGTCCTCAACTTGAGGTAACTCTTCCAGGTTAGCGGAGTTTGTAACCTGAAGCGTTTGTAACCTGAGGCGTTTGTAACTCAAGGTACCACTGAATAAACATGCATGGAACTTAAATATATATATATATATATATAAACCACCACAGACTAATAGTCTCTGAACCTCAATCTCAGAAATGAAACAGTTTGCATAATATTGCCAGATCGTAACATTTACCTTTACAGAATAACAAGAAGAGCTCAGTCAGTAGAGCATGAAACTCTTAATCTCAGCATCAGGGGTTCAAGCCCCACAGTGGGCAAAAGATTCCTGCATTGCAGAGGGTTGGACTAGACTCTACAATTCTATGATTCTAATATTCTAAATGAACCATACCATGCCATGATCTGCACTGAATTCCAAAGCGAAAGGATATCCATATAGGTTCCCTGAAACAACTTTCTGTGTTTGTCCTTCAGTAAGGGTGGCGATGTGGGTTAAACCACAGAGCCTAGGGCTTGCCGATCGGAAGGTCGGCGGTTCGAATCCCCGCGACAGGGTGAGCTCCCGTTGTTCGGTCCCTACTCCCGCCAACCTAGCAGTTCGAAAGCACGCCAAAGTGCAAGTAGATAAATAGGTACCGCTCCTGCGGGAAGGTAAACGGTGTTTTCGCGCACTGCTCTGGTTCGCCAGAAGCGGCTTAGTCATGCTGGCCACATGACCCGGAAGCTGTACGCCGCCTCACTCGGCAAATAAAGCAAGATTAGTGCCGCAACCCCAGAGTCGTCTGTGACTGGACCTAATGGTCAGGGGTCCCTTTACCTTTACCTTTTAAGGCTACCAATGGCCATGTTCTGCTTCTGATTGGTTGCTGGGACTCAAGTAGGAAGAGCGCTGTTGCACCCAGGTCCTGTCTGCATCTATCCCATAGGCATCTGGTTGGCCATTGTGAGAATCTGGTTGGCTCACCACTTCCACAGGGGGTGACGGTTACAGTCCCTCACTCTCTGCCTTCCCATTGGCAGGAAGAGCATGCTCGCCCACCAGCCATTGTTGGGGAATTCTCCTTGGACAGCAGTATTAAGGAGCGGCCTTCCTGACAGAGAAGACAACTTTGATTGGGCCAATCAGAGGCCCTGGTTGGAGAGCAGTTTGATGATAAGAAACTGCTTCCACATTGAAAGATGAACTTATAATATATAGCAGGCATGCCCAACTTTGAGTAGGGTGTGATCTACAATCCAGTATTAAAAACTGGCAGTGATCTACCACCCAGTGAAGTCATTTAAGTAAAATAAATAAGTAAAACCTAGTTGAATTCCACCCCTTGTACTACTACTACCAAATAGAATGGATTGTTTGAACAGGGCATAAATAATCCTTATCACTGAAGACAGCTTTGTTTTCAGCCACTTCTGAATGGTGCTCTATGATACCATAATCTTTATTGTCATTGTCTCATACAGAACAACGAAATTGAAAAAATCTACATCAGACACGAGATGCTGACATAGCCCAACAGATGGGCAGGTGCTGATATAAAATTACACATAGATAGCTAGAGTTTTAAAGATAAATGTGATTAACATAAATAATTTAAAATGATTCTCCTGGAGACAACTGAACTTTGCTGAACTTTTTGCAAACACAAGGCATGGCACAATAATGGGCAGACCATTAATGACTGTGTATCCTCTATCCTCTAGTTCTCTACTCTCCAACACTTTTCATTCACAATTCTTTTTCTGTGTGGTTGTTGTTGTTTTAAAAAAAACATAGTAAAAATAAGTAATAACCCTTTCTATCAATTAAAGTGAGCAGATAAAAAATTGTGTGATGTACTTGAAAGTTAAGTAAAGGGGTGAAGCATACAGAAGAAACAATGAAAAGTCAGTTTCTTAAGTCCATTTTTTTAATGAGAGGCTAATTAAAAAAATAAAAATAATGCCTTGAGAAGATGCAGGAACAACGGCAGGTCTCATAAGGGCAGTTTGATTCAAGGTTTAGAGGGTGTCTTCATTGTTTTATTTGTACATATCATATACACAGCCTGCAGCAAAATTGCAGAGTATTCACATCCTATGACCCTCTTACTTCCCCCTTAAGCATAGTATTGGGTTCAATGAACAGCAAAAAGATACCCTTTGAGTCTCTTAGTTTCAGCCTGTAATCCTCAGCTAAGTTGGAGTTCCCCCACTTCTTATCCTCCCTGCAAACTGACTCCCCATGATGGGGTGAGCTTCCGTTGCTCGGTCCCAGCTCTTGCCAACCTAGCAGTTCAAAAGCACGCTGAAAAGTGCA
This sequence comes from Podarcis tiliguerta, assembly GCF_965153285.1. Taxonomy (NCBI): domain Eukaryota; kingdom Metazoa; phylum Chordata; class Lepidosauria; order Squamata; family Lacertidae; genus Podarcis; species Podarcis tiliguerta. The sequence goes on along the minus strand of NC_139542.1, from coordinate 61,682,345 downwards.
AGTAGATAAATAAATACCACTCTGGTGGGAAGGTAAACGGCATTTCCATGTGCTGTTCTGGTTTTGGTGTTCCATTGCGCCAGAAGCGGCTTAGTTATGCTGGCCACATGACCCAGATAAACTGTCTGCGGACAAACGCTGGCTCCCTCAGCTTGTAAAGTGAGATGAGCGCCACAACCCCAGAGTCGTCTGCAACTGATATTAACTGTCAGGTGTCCTTTACCTTTACCTTTTTTTAATTTATGGACCTAATAGGTATCTAAAGCCATTTGCACATAACAAAATATGTATTTTATCAAAGTAATTGTTGAACTGAAATACAATTAAGAAGTATATTAATAGTGAAGTACAATTAAGAAGAAGTATATTAATAGTGAAATAATTATTAAGCTTTAACTGTATATAGGTTTTATTTTATTTGTTTTTTATCTTATATTTTGAAAATATACTTCCAGGTTTTTTTTCCTTTAAATATTTTTGGGGCCCCCAAGAGAGTGGGGCCCTAAAATGTATCTTGTTTAGCTTATATGTAAATCTGGCACTGTAACTCTGCCAAGCTGGTTTGGCTTGTTAGCATAACTCTCTCTCTCTCTCTCTCTCTCTCTCTCTCTCTCTCTCTCTCTCTCTCTGTGTGTGTGTGTGTGATGTTGTGAACTGCCTTGCTCTCTTCAGATGAATGGTCGTATACAAATTGAATAAATAATAAAGACAGTAATAACCACAGAGGCCTTTCATAGTACCTGTGAGATTCCCTCCCCTGACCAAAATTTGCCTTGAAAGATATATTGTTGTATGTATCTGGTTTATCCTGTTCACAAATGTCCACACAGGACCACCCCCATCCCCCCACAAATAGCTTCTCCTGCAATACAGTTATGTTTTTATTTTGTTTTTCTGCTGTCTCCAAGTTGCAATTTTAGCAAGCACATTCCTAACTCTACAAATGACGTAGGGGGGAGCCTCTTTAACTAAGCTGAATGCTGATTTTTTTCTGTTGCTACATAGAGAAGTGAAACAAAAGAAACTAAACATAAACAAGCCATAAGCCACTTGCTACGTTTGGTATAGACTAGAGTCAGAAAAGGGAAGGGAGAATTTCCTGCTCCTTTTAAGCAAGCTTTCAAAGTTTTGCCTTTCTTTATTATGCAAGAGCTGGCATGAAAGAGTCAAAGCTTTCCTGGGAAGAAGTGCAGCATTTGGAATATAATATAAAGGAGAATATAAGTGTCCTGATAGTTGCAGCAACAGATTTATGGCAAAGAAGCATGTACACTAGCAAGACTGCAACAGACTAGGATGCATCCATTGCTATTAAATTGCATTGCATACAATGAGTGCAAAACACACACACACACACACACACACACACACAAAACAACAACAAGGAAATCCATTCTGAATACTGGAAATTCACATTTTGGATATTTTATCTTACCTATCTGGAACACGCAATTTTAAAATGATATTTTATGCCCTGCTGTCCATTATGCTTGTGTACTATATAATCACCCTACTTGTGCATCATTCCCAATTCAGAAGTGCAGAACTCATGCCAACTTAGATTATTATTATGCAGTGGATAAGGCCATGTGAATTGCTATTCTGCAATTGGTTTCACAATGCAAAATCATGCACATTATCACTGCTTTTTAAAATGGATCTACCCCCCACCCCCGGTGAAAACCCCCCCATCATGCTTCATAAACCTGTTCCAATTTTGCTGCAAAGGTGAAAATCTCACATATTTCTGGTATCTTTGTTCCAGGCAGATTTCCAAGCAGGAAAACTGTAGCCCTGCCACAGATGTACAAACTGACTCGCAATTAAGTCAATTCTGCACATAATGCACAGCAAAGATTTTCAGAGAAAGGTGTTTATGCTTTTGAACCGGGAACATGGAATGCCATTAAATCTATTGTGATAGCAATCTGCATGTAGCCATCATCAATAATATGGATTCTGCATTACAAAAGCTACATATCTGATCTGCTGATGAGTAGGAGTGACCCAAATACACTGCTATAATTTGTAGGAGGGAAAATAATATATAGGGAGCTAAAAGAACAGACTTCACATGTTTTCTAGTTTTGGTTTGTGCTAAATGGAGTTTCAGATCTGTTTTAATGTGCTTCTGCTGATTGATACAAGGAGCCTCTTCACTTTTGGCAAAACATCATTTGAAATATGTCTCACAAATAGAAACATAGTTTGAATTTATTGTTGTTAGAGGTGGGAAAGTGCCCAAAAGATTAGGTAAAGGTAAAGGGACCCCTGACCATTAGGTCCAGTCGTGGCCGACTCTGGGGTTGCGACACTCATCTTGCTTTATTGGCCGAGGGAGCCGGCGTACAGCTTCCTAGTCATGTGGCCAGCATGACTAAGCCGCTTCTGGCGCACCAGAGCAGCGCACGGAGATGCCATTTACCTTCCTGCTGGGGCGGTACCTATTTATCTACTTGCACTGCTAGGTTGGCAGGAGCAGGGACCAAGCAACGGGAGCTCACCCCGTCACGGGGATTCAAACCGCCAACCTTCTGATCGGCAAGTCCGAGGCTCTGTGGTTTAACCCACAGCACCACCCACGTCCCTGCCCAAAAGATCACTTCAATGTAAAATATTTCAAACAACAAACGTATTGACAGCTATATGTGTAGAAAGTTTTTCCAAGTGAGATCCACCTATTGCTACTGCAGACATCTTTCAGGTGCCAGGTAAAAATTGTCATTTCCCCCTATGATCACTATGATGATGTTGTATGTGGGGTTTTTTGTGCTGCTGTTGTTATTGAGGGTTGCTTTGTGTGTGTTTTATTAACTGCTTTTGTGTAAATGTGCTTCTATTGTAATGGATTTTTAATTAAGCTTCTGCTCCTGAACATATTGTAACTCACTTTGAGACCTTTTTGGTGTAACAAGCAACTAACAGGGCCGAAGAGCAGCAGCAACAATAACAATAAATACAGCATCTTCTAAATATAACATGTGCTGTTTATGGGTTTCTAAATAAATTAAATAGTTCTGCCATTTTATACTCTGAACTTAGCAAGACAAAAAACATCTCTTTGCATCCGTTCATCCATTGAGAAGCAGTGGAATCTTACATTCTGCTGGAGCATTCCAAGACTATTTCACTGCATGCAAGTTTATGAAATCCTCCATTTTCAACTGAGTTTCACATTCTTATTCCACTTTGAATGAATGCTTAGATTCTCTTAGTGAATTTGAAATAGCCAATTTGTTTCACTTATCTTCTTCTCCCAGCCCTTTCTCTTATGAAGGCAGAAGGGGGAAAGAGCAGCTTTGCTAGCCTGCCTGCTGCTATGCCACTGTACTGACACTGAGGTGGTCTACAATTTAAAAAACCATGAGGTCAGATGAATATCTGCTGATGTACCTATGTGCCCAGTAGGAGAGTAAAAAGGTAAAGGGACCCCTGGCAGTTAAGTCCAGTCACAGACGACTCTGGGGTTGCGGTGCTCATCTTGCCTTACAGGCCGAGGGAGCTGGCGTTTGTCCACAGACAGTTTTTCCAGGTCATGTGGCCAGCATGACTAAGCTGCTTCTGGTGCAACGGAACACTGAAACCAGAGCAGCGCATGGAAATGCCGTTTACCTTCCCGCAGGAGTGGTACCTATTTATCTACTTGCACTTTTGGGTGTGCTTTCAAACTGCTAGGTTGGCAGGAGCTGGGACCGAGCAACGGGAGCTCACCCCGTCACGGGGATTCAAACCACCAGCCTTCTGATAGGCAAGCCCAAGAGGCTCAGTGGTTTAGACCACAGCACCACACACGTTCCTAAGTTCCCTAAGGAAACCAGCCACTTGTGTGCAAATCTGAACCGGACAATGCACTCTAATTCTGTAGGGGAAGGTAAACTACTGGAGTTTAACGTTGTGTGGAGGATCACGAGAACTTGCTGAGGCTTCATGATTCCTTCTTCCTCTGTCTTTTGCCCAAAATCTGACATCTTCAGTTCTGCCTAGAGAGACAGAGATAGAAGTATTTTCCTTTAGTTAAATAGCTGAAGTACAAACAGCTGTCTGAGCGACAAGAGGAAATATTATTGTGTTTATTTCTCTACCGCGGTCACCTGCTTGCAGGGTTTTTGAAAAGAGCAAATTAGGAGATGACTTGGGAGGGTTCCGCTTTTGCAAAAGATCTGCAGGAATTTTGAGAGGTGTTAAAAGTCTATTGCTAAGCTGAGTGAAATTTCCCCACAGACTTTCTGTGCATTGCTACTTTGCCGTCTGCTTGTTAATAAAAGGGGAATTAAGGTAAATGGCTAGGGCCCCTTTCAGGTGTAACAGTTTCAGAACCTGAGAAAATCTCTACTGGATCAGAGCAAAGGCCCATCCTGTCTAGTATCCTGTTCTCACTGTGGCCTATGACAAACCTGTAAGTAGGACATGAACTCTACTCACATTCTCCTGCAACCAGTGGTTTCCCCCCAGGGGGTATGCAAGGTTATGCAGGACCATAACCTTTTTTGTTGTTAAAAAGTGTGGCGCTTACTATAACAACTTCATGATGAGCACCGCACCTATTTTTCTAGGGGGGGAAATTACTGCTTTCAACTATATACCGGTATTCATTGTATGGAAGTTAACAGCGGGACAACAAAAATGGATTCTACGTGCTCTAATGGTAGCCAAGAGAATGATATTGATGAACTGGAAAAATAAAGATATCATCCCCTTTAATAAATAGATCGACAATATGATAAACGCTTGCAACTTATGAATGGACTGCTTACAGACGTAGACTTTGCTTGGATAGATATGACAATATTTGGAATGTGTTTATACAAAATGAAGTATGCTATTAATATTTAAATATGTATTAGGATAATTATATCACAATTATAAAAGAATGTATGAGTTAGGGTATTTTTTTGTATAAGTTCATATATTCTTTTTTCTACACCTTTTTTGCCTTTTTATTTGTCTTCTTCTCATTTTCTTTCTATCAGTTTATTTCTTTATTATTGAAACCTTTTAAGTAAAATATTAATACCCAAAAAACCCACACTCCATTCTCCGGCAATTGGCATTCAGAGACATGCTGTTGCTGATGCATCATAGCTAGTTTACAAGGATAGCTTTAGCCTCCACAAATTTGTCTAATTCCTCTTTAAAGCCACCCAGTTGCTGGCCATACCTTGCCACAAGTACATATTCCTTCACCTCACTCTCACCTCTTGCTGCTTAGTCAGGTTACAGACTGCCTTGTGATTTAATCTGAAGGATACTAATTAGGTTGCAAATGGAAATAGAAAGAAGTGAAGTGGAGTCACATGCACTAAAGAACCAGAGGAATGCTCGTTAAAGTAGAGCCTTATTGAATACCTTCATCAGGTGTCTAAAAATGGAAACAAACAGCACACTAAGTGAAAATCACAGTGATACTAAATTTGAAGTAATTGAGAACACTAATGAGGTTAGAAACAGAGAAAACAACAACTTGGGGATCTTTTTTCCCAACTAAAAACAGTGAGGGTGCAATAACCCAATGCAGACATTTTTTGAGAATACTCCCCTAAAGATTATGGCAATGTCACATTTCAGACATACTGTCCACCATACTAATCCATAATTTCCTGGATTTGCAGCCAAGGTTTATTAAAAAAAAAATGATAATGTTAGCATATCCAGAACTATCGTATTTTTCTCTCCCCAAACAGCTTTGTCTAACCTGGATACCACATCTAAACCTAGAGATGTACCTGTTAACCTCAATCCTGAGAGGTGGATTCCCCTAAACTCAATTTGCATTGGGCTCAGGAAGCATGCCTTGCCCAACTAACTTCACACAACCCTTGCTTTCCAATCCTTTATCTTCCTTTCCTCCCCATGATGTTAGGATATTTCCGTTCCACCTTAAAAGGGAGCAGGCTTTGTGAGTCACAGATTCTGCGTACATCCGGCTCACAGGAAGTTTCTCTTGTGTATATAGCTGTTTTTTCTCTCTGTGTGCCTGGACACACAGACAGGCAGTCATATTTTTCTTTGTTCTGACCAACGCTGAATAATGTTGTAAATAATGCTCTCCTGAGTGCATCTTTTGTTGTGCGAACTCTGCAAAGGGCGTGACCAGTCCTTGGAATGTGGAATACTGTTTCTGAGGCTTGTGTCACTAATTGACTGATACTGCGTTTCTATGGGAGATCGATGGATCGTCCGGAGACTACGTGGGGGCATGATGGCCTTTGTCTCCCTGGCAGTATCCCAACACATATAACAGTTAGCAGTGATGGTAGATAGGGAACCCACAGTGGAAGCATCTTGGCACAGACTCCATTCTTTCATGCCTAGTATCTGCTAAATAGCTAAATTCCAGGCATCAGGGACAGCAGAATGTGTTCATTTTCCAGAGTGCCTGAGTATGATTGTCAGGTATCCTAGAAAAAAATTAGGAGATGACTTTGGGGGGTTCCACTTTTGCAAAAGATCTGCAAGAATTTTGAGAGATATTAAAAGTTAAAAAAAGAGAAATGCTTAAGCTCACCTGGAAAGTGCCTGAGGGCTTTGCACACTTTAAAATTACATGTGCTTAAGAAACGTCCACTCACTGCCTCACCCTTCCTTTGTTGTTGTTGTTGTTTAGTCATTTAGTCATGTCCTACTCTTCGTGACCCCATGGACCAGAGCACGCCAGGCACTTCTGTCTTCCACTGCCTCCTGCAGTTCGGTCAAACTCATGCTGGTAGCTTCGATAACACTATCCAACCATCTCGTCCTCTGTCGTCCCCTTCTCCTTGTGCCCTCCATCTTTCCCAACATCAGGGTCTTTTCCAGGGAGTCTTCTCTTCTCATGAGGTGGCCAAAGTATTGTAGCCTCAGCTTCACGATCTGTCTTTCCAGTGAGCACTCAGGGCTGATTTCCTTCAGAATGGATAGGTTTGATCTTCTTGCTGTCCATGGGACTCTCAAGAGTCTCCTCCAGCACCATAATTCAAAAGCATCAATTCTTCGGCGATCAGCCTTCTTTATGGTCCAGCTCTCACTTCCATACATCACTACTGGGAAAACCATAGCTTTTACTATACGGACCTTTGTTGGCCAGGTGATGTCTCTACTTTAAGATGTTGTCTAGGTTTGTCATTGCATAGAGAAAAGGAAGGTTTGTCACCCTTCCTTTATTCTAATGTAAATAAATATCCATTGACAAAGGCAAATGAAGCAGCGGTGTCTGCAGGCGCTCCCACTTCCCAGTGGAGCATCACTCTCTCTTGAACTGGAACTTCCCATCCCAGTATTACTAGAAATTAAATGCTGCTTCACCCATCACTCTGAGCAAGTCCTCCACCATAGCTGTAGAGCAGACATTGGCATAACTTCAGGAGGCCTAAGTGTTGATGCTGATAGTTGGAGAACTCTGAGACCAATGCCAAGACTGTCTTCAGTTCCTCAGGCAAGGATACAATGGGTGGGCTCATCTTGTAGGCTCATCTTCATAGAATCATAGAGTTGGAAGAGACCACAAGGGTCATCGAGTCCAACCCCCTGCCAAGCAGGAAACACCATCAGAGCACTCCTGACATATGGTTGTCAAGCCTCTGCTTAAAGACCTCCAAAGAAGGAGACTCCACCACACTCCTTGGCAGCAAATCCCACTGTCGAATCTTCAAGTTCAAATACTTAAAGCTTGTGGGATGTAATCCACTGGGAGCAGTCAAGTACAACATTCCTTGCTTTGCTAGAGTGGACATGTTTGGTCCAGCCAGTCAAAACTTCCTGTTCCTCCTGGCCTGGAGCATCTTTCCTTGCATGTGACTAGTGGGTGGGCATGACCTTTCCAGACCTGGTAGAAGGACAAGGCATGCTGCTGCTCTCAATCTTTTCCATCTTCCTTTCATCCTGTGAACTGCTGGACTGCTAGCCTGCAGTCTGCAGTAAATCTTCCTTATGGGGTAAACCTGTTTGTATATGTTTGAAACTTTAAACCTTAAGCCTGCCTTCAGGGATCACACTGTGCTCTGCCTGATCGTGAGTAAACTTTCTTTTTATTGCTTTTGAATAAGACTGTGGTGTCTTTATTCTTTTAGGTGGGATTCAAGGGGGCTTACCAGGAAAATATTAGAAAACATTTCAATTCGGACAAGTCGATCAAATCGCGTATTGTCTTAAGAAACTCACACAAGTTTGCAACTAGTTTTCTGCTGGGTAAAGGGGAATGCCCTCTGCTAAGCAAAGAAATTTGCTAGCACAAGTTAGGAAGGATATTAATAAACAATATATTCTCTCTTGCCACCCTGAACATTCCCACAAAGCTGGTAGACTGGTCAGGGACACTGACTCTTGATGGCTAAGGTCCCTGTCCATTGAGAGCACAACCTTAAGTAGGGCACATTTTTAGAAAAGACTGCCATATTAGGCACTAATACATTGAAAGCGTGCATAAAAGAGTCATGCTGACCAGCAATGGCCCATGACAGTACATGCACTTATCATCCATGTGGAACATATGCATGCTAGGAAGTGTTCTTGTTAGTCCAAGATTTCCCCTTGCATAGAGAAGCATTACATGCACACATCTGTATTAATGTAGGCCTACATCACCTTGCCAACAAGGGTCCGTATAGTTAAAGCTATGGTTTTCCCAGTAGTGATGTATAGAAGTGAGAGCTGGACCATAAAGAAGGTTGATCGCTGAAGAATTGACGCTTTTGAATTCTGGTGCTGGAGGAAACTCTTAAGAGTCCCATGGACTGCAAGAAGATCAAACCTATCCATTCTGAAAGAAATCAGCCCTGAGTGCTCACTGGAAGGACAGATTCTGAAGCTGAGGCTCCAATACTTTGGCCACTTCATGAGAAAAGAAGACTCCCTGGAAAAGACCCTGATGTTGGGAAAGATGGAGGGCACAAGGAGAAGGGGACGACAGAGGACGAGATGGTTGGACAGTGTTCTTGAAGCTACCAGCATGAGTTTGACCAAACTGCGGGAAGCAGTGGAAGACAGAAGTGCCTGGCACGCTCTGGTCCATAGTGTCACGAGAGTCAGACACAACTAAACGACTAAACAACAACATCACACAGTGATGTGGCTGATTGGGAGAATGGCTGCTGTGTACGTCAGAGAGTATGTCTCTTGATGCTGTGACCATACAGTCCCCTCATATCTGCTTTTGAGAAATGATGGGGTTATGTGAACCTCCCTATAGAATCAAACTATTTTCTCTTGTCTTTTGATGACTGTATTTGGGAGTCCTACAATCTATCACTTGATTGTGGGTGTGCATTATCTCTTCCAGGTCTGAAAATGGTATGCTGTTCTTGCAATCCATAATCTATTCATTTTAAAGAAGGCTTGTGCGGCTGGCGTGAGCCCCAGAATAAGGCAATCAGATGTAAATGACAGTTTCTCACATTCAGCCAGGAAGTGCGTGGCCAACCGCTTGTTTCTTGTGCACAACAGAATAGCCCCATGCTTTGGTTTTTCTTTTTACGAACATCCGAAACTGCATCTGGAATGTGTTTGAGAAGCAGAGTTTTTACATAGCAGGATAGATAGCACTCTGCAACACGATCTCTTCCTGTTTAATGCAGCCCCAAACGATCTACATTCCTAAAGCAGTTTGATTTTTCTTCTCTTTCCAGTCTCAGTCTAGCACTATCAGATACACATCTTGCTCCCTTGGGATTCTAGCCATGCTGAAACTGCACAGAGCACTGATTGAACTGCTGAATCAGACTGTAATCAATCTTACATCGTACAGATATCTTTTGGTATTTTTTCTTTGATCACACCCTAATGGGAAACACAGCACGTTAAGGAATAATGAAGCTTCCACTAATTGTATCTATGCTAAAAGGCCTCCAGGACTTCATTTTGTTGCTTCTGATGAAATAATTGAATGTAAGCTAAGGTTCATGTACAGAATATTACATATATTGCATTTTTTCTCCAAGCATATAACCAGGCTACAACACTTAATCAATTACTCTTTTAGCTTAATCGATTAAAAAAAACTCATTTTAATCAACTACAAATATGCCCCTCATTCGTAAGGTAGGGAATTTATTTCTTAATTACCCCCCACCATGAAAACTCAATATAAGAAGCACCATCTTTCAAAAAGCAGTCTACCTTCTTACACACACAGGAGGAATGCCACTTCAAGGATTATGTAAACTGCAGTGTATATGAGGATAATCTAAATAAAAATATATACACTCATTCCTTCAGAAATATTGCTTTTATTCATATGTAAATGCATACAAATGTAATTGAAAGATGAATTGAGCTATTGATTAAGATTCAACTGATTAGTGGATCACATGATGATCATGATGTCTGCAGCTGTACATAACTCATATATGCATTTGTTGAAGGCACTTGGGTACCTGGCCAATGTACCCATGCCCCAGAAGAAGCCTAAAGAAGACTGAGGCCGATTGAATGACAAACAAAAAAGGGGGGTCTCAATCCATCCTGAAATGTGACTTTTAGCTCTATGCAAGTGTAACAAACTGCCGTTCTTCTTTTCCAGTGGCAATGGTGGTCAATGCTGCTACCAATTTCTGTAAGGCTACCATGTTGGATGCAGTTCCTCCAAAGGCCATGCAACTACCCTGCCAGGTAAATGTAAAGGTAAAGGGACCCCTGACCATTAGGTCCAGTCGTGACTCTGGGGTTGCGGCGTTCATCTCGCTTTACTGGCCGAGGGAGCCGGCGTACAGCTTCCGGGTCATATGGCCAGCATGACTAAGCCACTTCTGGCAAACCAGAGCAGCGCACGGAAACGCTGTTTACCTTCCTGCCAGAGCGGTACCTATTTATCTACTTGCACTTTGACGTGCTTTTGAACTGCTAGGTTGGCAGGAGCAGGGACCGAGCAACGGGAGCTCACCCCGTTGTGGGGATTCAAACCGCTGACCTTCTGATCGGCATGTCCTAGGCTCTGTGGTTTAACCCACAGCGCCACCCTGCCAGGTACATCCATATTATTTCAGATGAGGGGCTGAGGCTGATACTGAATGGTTCACCTAAGCATTACTAGGCAGCTTGTGATGATACAGCATTCTATCATCAGGGACCTCCAGGTTCACAAGTCGCTCACATGGAGCAGATTGAATTGTAAAACGAATGAATACAAAACAAAACTTTTCCTTTTGTGTAACCATCAGACTCCACGGAAGTGTCTATTATCACGCTTTCAAGAATACTTTTTTTTTTTTTACAAAAAAGACCCACTCACCCATTTTCTTTCTAGCTCTTCCTGTTCAGCAAATAAGCTCGGCTATATTGCTTCTGTGTAAGTCATCCTCTCCATCAAGTGCATTTTTATTGTGTCCTTGCTGATACGTTTGACTTTTAATATCATCCCCATCCTCCCCCTTCATCTCCTCTGCCATTGATTAATGAGTGGCAATCATGTAATCCCTTTGTAGGAGCAATTTGTCTCCAGTCCCGAGCAGTTCGCCTCCTCGGCTATGCCCCCTTTTCTGTGGGAAGCTTTTGTGTCCCTCTTTAATTCCTCAACACGAGTTAAGTAAGAAATACTTGAGGAATAATAATATAGAAGGGTGGGGGGGGGGGAGAAAACGGAGGCTGTTACCTGATACTGCAATTTAAACGAGAGCTTCCAATTATATGCTAACGCCCTAAGAGAAAACCTTGAAGAGTCTTTCAGAGCTATTCAGAACCTAAATTGGATTTTGCAGCTTGAACTGCATTGTATGGATTTAGTTTAAGCTCTAAAATATACGGGATTCATCTCTCAGGTGTTAGAGAGCTGCTGCGAATCACGTTGGATCCACTAATTAAAAATCGCTCCTGATCCTTTGCTAGAATACGTTTTCCTGACAAGATTCAGAGACTCTTGTTGAGGGTTTGTAGCCACAGGCACCTGAGAGGGCCAAACCTTTTCAGCTCTGGGTATATCTAAGAAGCCGTTATAGTTTCACATTTATCTATTAAATATTCTAGTCAGTGTCCATCATTGTGATGGACAAAGAGTATGTTGAGGACCAGCTTCTATATTGCACAGATCCCAGAGGATGCAATATTTCTCTGGGCACACAGGTATATTTTGCATCCTTCAACACTTCTGTGGGAACTGGTCCAGACAGTGTCAAATGTGGTGGGTAGCTTTTGCTCTTCAAAACATCATCTCCAACTGTTGAGATTTCCATGGCAGCTATCCATTATGTGAGAGAAAATGTGAGAATCAATATGGCATTGATAGGCACTGTTGCCAGGAATTTGTCTAAATCCCTTTTAAAGCTATCTTGGTTCAAGGTCAACAGCAGTTTATCACATCTGGCGGAAGTTGTGTGAAGAACCACTTCCTTTTCTCTGTCTTGAATCTACCAACATTTTAGCTCCTTGATCATTTGGGAAGCAAGGGGACCATTTCTCTAAGAGGAAATTTTTTCAGGGTGTCTATGTGTGTGGAGGGGAAGAGTCCCATTAGCAGTGACACTAGCCCAGATTCTTTCTGTTTGGACTCTAAGTTCAGTTGCCCTCAGCACCACCACTGCAAGTGCCAGCAACAGCAACTGGAGACCACCATTTTGCCTATCCTCTGGACCTTGCTTTCTGTCAGCTCCTTCTCAAAGCGGTAGAAAATATCCAGATAAAACAAAAACACAAAGCAACCTTCTTTTTCCAAGTATGAGAAGAAGGCTGGGGGATTATAAAGCAAGCAAACAAACTTGAGAAATTTTCTTTAAAAAATGTCTTCTGAGAAATTTCAGCTCAGTCTAGTAGGAACATTTTTTTAGTGTAACTTTTGAACTGTGGCAAATGTAATTCACGTTTTTAAAAATATTTATATTTTATTAAGGTGATTTCAGTTAAAAAAATAAAGTGAAAGGTGATTTCAGTTTAAAATAAAGTGATGCAGAAAAAAAAGGAGGAAAAGTGAGAGAGGGAAAAAACAACAACAAAGATATATATATATATATATATATATATATATATATATATATATAAATGAAAATATATAACAACAAAAAGCAATACACAACATTCCCATACATTCTTGTATAAACTGGTATAGTGTTATTGTCCTAGTGCTTATGTAAATGCTAATGCCCTACTACATTTTGCATAAACTCATTCCAGATGTCATCATATTTATCCATACAGAGTAAGCAATCCATTCATAAATTTCCAGTGATGTCATATTGTCAGTCCATTGATTGAATGATATCATATCTTTATTTTTCCAGTTCCTCAACATCAATCTCTTGGCCACCATTAGGACATGGAAAATCCATTTCCGTTGTCCCTTTGATCATTTCCATACTGCAAGTATATAATTCAATAACATATTATCCGCTGAAAGATTTAACTTTTTCTGCACAGTCATAGTTACAGTCTAGCACTTTCTTCCAAAACTTGTTAGGTAAAGAACACTGTACAAACGTGTGTTTCAGAGAGGCATTGTCCTTGCCACATCTCCAACACTGAGCTATCTTAGCTAACCCTTTTTTATACAACCATAAAGGGGCAAACGTAATGCACGTTAATGCAGGTGGGTGGGGAGATTTCCAAGTGATCATTAAATCGGTTAAAAATACAGGTGCGCTGGTGGATTACTGGAAGTGGGGGAGGTGCAGAATTAGAATCATTTAATTTTGCACATTGATTTGTTGGAAGAATGTTGGACATGATAAGCATCATTATTATAGATATTCAATGGGGGGAAATAGTGTGCTTTTTATTAAATTCCATGTGATTAGAAAATGCTTAATAGTGGCTAAAGGTAAAGGTACCCCTGACCGTTAGGTCCAGTCACGGATGACTCTGGGGTTGCGGCGTTCATCTCGCTCTATAGGCCGAGGGAGCCGGCGTTTGTCCACAGACAGCTTCTGGGTCATGTGGCCAGCATGACTAAGCCACTTCTGGCGAACCAGAGCAGCGCATGTGTCAGAGCTGGCTCCGGGTCCCAGCTCACCAAGGACCAACGCTAGCCGATAGTACAGTATCAAAGTCTTTATTGAAGAATAGTCTCCATTTACAAGTCTCAGCGTCCCAGCTCTACGTCTGGACTTTAGACCGGCGAAGCTCTGTCTGGTTCTCCGCCCCCTGTGCACCAGCTCAAGACTCTAATCTTACTCCACCTCCTCCTTCTCTCTCTCTTCCTCTGGGTCTTACTACCCCCCGGGGTCTCATTCCTCCTGGACTCTTCTGACGCAGAGCTAGACCCCTCTGACTCCTCCCCCTCTCTTCGGCGGGCTTTAGGACCTGGCTCCTTACCCGGGCTGCCCACCTTGCCGCCCTCCTGCACATTTGAACTTGGCGCGCGCGCGCGTTTAACTTTCCGGATGACCGTTTCCTCGCTCCCTGACGAGGGCGTGGTCACTCCTGCCTCACGTTCTCCCTCTGCCTGCGCGCTCCCTGATCCCGATGCCTTGGACTCCTCCCCCCTACTGCACTCTGGGGGGGACGCTGGTCCGGATCTCCAGCTGCTACTCTCTGAGTCCCCTCCGGCCCCTTCTTCCCGAGGTGTCCCCCTGGGCACTCCCCTTGCCCTGACCATGGGGGCCCCTTTCTGTGAATCCTCCGAGTCACTGGAGAGACTCAGAGACCTCGGACTACTGTCGTCGCTGACATTTCCTTCAGACTCCTCCCCCTCGCTCTCCGTTTCCTCCCTCTCCTGTGACTCTGCTCCTGAACCCCTGACAGCATGGAAACACCGTTTACCTTCCCGCTGCAGCGGTACCTATTTATCTACTTGCATTTGACGTGCTTTCGAACTGCTAGGTTGCAGGAGCAGGGACTGAACAACAGGAGCTCACCCCATCACGGGGGTTCGCACCGCTGACCTTCTGATTCGCAAGCCCAAGAGGCTCAGTGGTTTAGACCACAGCGCCACCTGCGTCCCTTTAACAGTGGCTAGATTGCCCTAAAAGTGTTTCTTAAAGATAATACTGGACACAATATTGTGGGGTTCTTTTTCATTATTATTTTTTTCATTTCGTTTTTTGGCATTGCATCTCTTGACAGCCTAGGAGTGAATACATATGGGGCAATCGGTCTCTCCACCTGCATGTGATCAGTCAGGGGCTCTTACATTTAATTGTTTGAGATGCATTGAGTTATTCCTCAGTCTGAAACAGTATCATTAAATGCTACAAGTGATTGCTCTCAGCGGCGAGGCCACTACACTTTCCATGCTTCATTCATCAGAGCTGCTGTGATCCATCATTCACCTTAGTGCCTGATTTCTAAAACCCACCTCTTCTCTTTCGCTTGTGCAGAGAAAATCATGAGATACAGAGACAAATCAAGATATCAGCAGTATAAAGCTGCTGAGAACTCAGCTGTGACTTCTCGCTGAAGAGGAACAGTGCTCCAACAGGCAAAATGCAATTCTTTAGCCGAAAAAGAGCAATTCCATCTCTGGAATTTGCTGATGCACAACCCTGAAAGAAGTTCCTTCTCACTTTCTGAACCAATTATTTGACATTAGTTTTGCTCACTTTCTTCCAATCGCAGCTTGCTAGAGAAGTTTTTTTGCTGATCAATTTTCCCCACCCCTCCTCCCACTGCAGCCTGTCAGCTTAGCCTCACTGATTCCAACACCAATGAGCTAAGGAAAGGGCTGTACTTTTCAGTGATAAGGCCCATGCTTTGCATACAGATGTCTCCAGGTTCAATTCTAAAGATTTCTGCCTAAAGCCCTTGAAAGTTGCTTCCAGTCAACAAGGTAGACAGTACTGAACTAGCGGACCAATTATCTAATGGTGCCCTGGTGACCGAGGAACCTCCTGCCACTAGCTGTAGGGGAAAACCTATTGTGGAAGAATTTTGCATTTCAAGATAGGTTAATAGGTTTGTAAGATTCCTCCAACTTGCTTATTGACACATCCCAAAGGGTCTAACTGCCAAGGATTTTCAGTTTGCTTTATTATGAATTGTCAGAGCTGGCTCCAGGTCCCAGCTCACAGAGGACCAACGCTCACCGGTAGTAATGTACAAAAGTCTTTATTGAAGTACAGTTTCCATTTTCAAGCCGGAGCGCCCCAGCTCTACGTCTAGGGTTTAGACCGGCGAAGCTCCATCTGAATCTCCTCCCCCTGTACACCAGTTTAAGATTCTAGCCTTACTCCACCTCTTCCGTCTCTCCTTTCTCCTCTGGGTCCTGCTACCCCCCGGGGTCCCTTCCTTCCTGGATTCTTCCGACGCAGACGTTGACCCCCCTGACTCCTCCCTCTCTCTCCGGCGGGCTTTGGGACCTGGCTCCCTATCCGGGCTGCCAACTGCGCCGCCCTCCTGTACATTTGAACTTGGCGCGCGCGCCCAGCCTTCAACCTTCCTCTCGACCGTTTCCTCGCTCCCTGATGTAGGCGTGGCCAGTCCTGCCTCCTGTCCTCCTGCTGGCAGCGCGCCGCCTGATCCCGATGCCTGGGACTCCTCCCCCCTACTGCACTCTGGTGTGGACGCTGGTCCTGATTTCCAACTGCTGCTCTCTGAGTCCCCTTCTTCCTGGGGTGTCCCCCTAGGCAACCCCTTGCCCTGACCATGGGAGCCCCTTTCTGTGAATCTTCCGATTCGCTGGAAAGAGACCTCAGACCGCTGTCATCGCTGACATTTCCTTCGGACTCCTCCCCCTCGCTCTCCATTTCCTCCCTTTCCTGTGCCTCTGCTCCCGAACCCCTGACATCCATCCCCCCCTCGAAGCCCCCCCTTCCCCCCTCCCCTCCTTCAGGTGTGGGTGCTGGGTGCTCCGTCGTTGTGGGGGTGAATGGCGGATACAGTTCGTCCCCCTTGGCGTGCATCCAGCCGGAATAGTCCGGCTCGTCCTCCGTGCTCTCGCCGACCTCGATTTCCTCTGCTTCCATCTCTGTGCCGCCGTGCTCGAACCCAAGGTCCTCCCCCAACACGTCCATGTCCGTCTCTCCCCCGGTCACCTCTGGGGCCGTTGCCTGCCAAGGACCCCCCAGCAACTTCCTGCTCCACTGCTCCTCTGGTCGATCGTCCCACCAATAAGAGCGGTCTGAGGCAGACCCCGAGGGCGACCCCTCCGGGGAACATGTTCCTAGTGCCGGTTCTTCGTCCGAAGTGAACCCCTGGAACGTGCTGGCTGAAAGTGTGGGTGTGAAAAGCCAGTCGTCGAAATACGCGGCTGGCATGGGCCTGTGTGGGAACAAGGCATGAAACTCTTCCTTGAGAAGAGGCTCGTCCAAGGCATAGTCCGGCACCCAACGGTGGCGAGAAAATATTCTACTCCCTCTTCCCCCCATCTCGAGTCTAAAATCTCTGTGACCTCGTTGATGGGTTCCCCTCTTGGCGACCCCCTCCTTGTGGGCTTCTCCCTGAGCGGGTCTGGTGCCGTGCCCGGCTCCTGAAATCTGTGAGGTGCTTTGTAGGGCGTGAGCACTGATCTATGGAACACTGGGTGCATTCTGGATCCCTCCGGAAGTGTCAACCGGAAGGCCACTGGATTGGCCTGAGCCTCGACTTGGTAAGGTCCTAGCTGCTTATGTCCGAGCTTCTTCTTCGCTAACGATCTGGTCGGCAGTGCCTGGGCTGCCAACCAAACCCAGTCTCCCACCTGTATGTCTTCCCCAACC
This sequence comes from Podarcis tiliguerta, assembly GCF_965153285.1. NCBI lineage: Eukaryota > Metazoa > Chordata > Lepidosauria > Squamata > Lacertidae > Podarcis > Podarcis tiliguerta. The sequence continues at coordinate 61,664,817 of NC_139542.1, read as the reverse complement.
CTTCTGTGCTTGTCAGCTTGTAGTTTGTATGCGTGCTTTGCTAGTTCTAACTGCCTCCGAAGCTGTTCATGAACCTCCTGCAACTCTGACGCTAAGGCTTCCGCTGCCTGTGGCTCCCCCTCCCCCAGTCTCTCTAATCCCGGGAAGGTTCTGGGATGCCTCCCAGAAGAACGGTGCCACCCCCGTGGATACGTGCTTCGTGTTGTTGTAGGCGAACTCAGCGAGCGGCAGGTAGTCCACCCATGTTGCTGGCTGCTGATTTGCGTAGCATCTCAGGTACTGCTGCATGACGGCGTTGACTCGCTCTGCTTGTCCATTGGTCTGCGGGTGTCTTGCCGACGCTAGGTTGATCTTGACGTTCAGGAAACCCATCAGCTTCTGCCAGAAGTTCGAGATGAACTGTCGCCCCCGGTCGGACAGGATAGACCGTGGCAGACCGTGAACCCTGAACACGTGGTCTATGAACAGTTTGGCTGTCTGTTCCGCCGTGGCCACCTTCGCGCACGGAATGAAGTGGGCCATTTTGGTGAACATGTCCACCACCACTAGCACTGCCGTCTTGCCCCTCGAGCTGGGTAAATCCGTGACAAAGTCCAGTGCCACCCTCTCCCACGGTTCGAGCGGTGTCTGCAGCGGTTCGAGTAGTCCCGCCGGCGGTTTGTGCACCGACTTGGCCCTTTGGCAGGTGTCGCACCTCGAGACGTAATCCGCGACTTCCCCCCGCATCTTGGGCCACCAAAAATCTCTGGCTACTAATTCTACCGTCTTCTCTTTGCCAAAGTGCCCGGCGGTGGGTGCGTCGTGCAACAGCTGCAGTACTTTCGCACGGAGGTCGTCTCCCGGTACGTAGAGGGCCCCTCTGCGGATGAGCAATCCGTCGCGTATCTGGAACTCGTCGTTCTGCGCCGTGCCCCTGTGCACCTCCTCCATCTTGGCTCGTGCGAAGGGGTCCTCCTGCAGCGCTCGACGTACAGCATCTAGGTCCACGGTTGCTGAAGCGCACGCCCACGCTTTTGGTGCGAAAATGTGCTTGGCCACTGCTGGTGCCGCCTCTTCGAGGTATTGCGGCTTTCTGGACAGTGCATCCGCCATGATGTTGTTGTCGCCTGGGATGTACTCTATCCTGAAGTCGAAATCCGCAAAGAATTCCGCCCACCGTATGTGCCTCTGGTTCAGGAACCTCGCCGTGCGCCAGTACTCCAGGTTCTTATGATCCGTGCGGACCTGCACTGTGTGTCTGGCTCCGATGAGGAAGTGCCGCCACGCCTTGAATGCTGCATGAATGGCCAGCAACTCCCTGTCCCAGATGGTGTAGTTCTGCTCTGACTTGCTGAGCTTCCTGGAGTAGAAGGCACACGGTCTCCAGTCCCCATGCGGGTCTTGCTGCAACAGTACTGCTCCCACGGCTCTGTCTGAGGCGTCCGTTTCAACTCTCATTGGTCTGCTGGGATTCACATGCAGTAACTGCTCTTCGGACGAGAAGAGACGCTTGAGTTGCTGAAAGGACTGCTCCGCTTGCTCCGTCCAGATGAACTTCTTCTTCTTGGAGCTGAGCGTGTCGGTAATGGCCGCTGTCTGCATTGCGAACCCCTTAATGAACTTGCGGTAAAAGTTGGCGAAACCGACAAACCGCTGGACCTCCTTCCGATTGCGCGGGCTCTTCCAGTCCAACACTGTGCGAACCTTGGCGCTGTCCATGGCGAGCCCCTTGTCCGACAACTTGTAGCCCAGGAAATCTACCTCCTTCACGTCGAACTGGCACTTCTCCAGCTTGGTGTACAACCTATGCTCCTGCAGTCTCTGCAGAACTTCCTTGACGTCTCCCTCGTGGGTCTCCTCCGATTCGGAGAATATCAGGATGTCGTCCAGGAAGCAGACGCATTTTTTGTAGAGGAGACCCGCCAGTACGTGATGCATGAAGGCTTGAAAACAGTGAGAGCCATTTTGTAATCCAAAGGGCATAACTCTGTATTCATAGGTGCCCAGGGGCGTGAACATGGCAGTCTTCCACTCGTCGCCCTCCCGTATGCGAATCAGGTTGTACGCCCCTCGCAGATCCAACTTTGTGAAAACGCGTCCTTTCCTCACCGTTGCGAGCAGGCCGTCTATTTTGGGCATGGGAAAGGCCGTGGGCTTGGTTTTGGAATTTAAAATTCTGAAGTCCACTACAAGTCTTTTTTGGGGCGTGTCCTTCTTCTTCACAAAGAATACCGGACTGCCCCCCACTGCCTTCGACTCCCGGATGAAACCGCGCTTCAAGTTGAGGTCTATGAACTCCCTGAGTTCCTGCATCTCATCTTCAGACATGGAATACAGTTTCCCGGTTGGCAGCGTCGCCCCTGGCAGGAGGTCAATCTTGCAGTCATAGGGCCTGTGGGGAGGCAGCTTGTCCGCTTCTTTCTTGCAGAAAACCTCCAAAAACGCTGCGTACTTGAGTGGCACTGCTTGCAGCGTGCCTAATTGTAGCTGCGGGTCATCCTCTTCCCCTTCCGGGCTAGGCAGAATGCAATGTTCCGCACAATAGGATGAGCCGAAGGTCAGTTGGCGCTGGTACCACGCCAATGCTGGGCTATGCCTGTGCAGCCAACTCATGCCCAATACTACAGGCGTGTCCGACAGTTGGGTGACATTGAAGCTGATGACTTCTCGGTGATTCCCAATTTGCATCACCATCGGAGGCGTTTGCTGCACCACCTGCCCCCCCAGCAATTCCCTGCCATCCACCGTGACAACCTTCAGAGGCAGCGTGGCTGGCAGTAGTGCTATGTTGTGCTGTTGAATGAAATCCAGTCCTATGAAGTCTGCGTTGCTGCCAGAGTCAATGGTAATCGGCACTTCCATAGTGAGCCCATTAGGTAGTTGGAGCGATGCTGTGAGCTGCACCACTGGTTTGGGCGGGAGGGGGTCTGTGGGCTGCAAAATTTCTGGGGATTGCTTCACTGACTTGTCTGGCTGGACCCCAGTGCCTCTTCCTCCAGCCAGACTCTGTCGTTTCCCTGCTGTGGTTCTCTCTGCTGAGTTGCGTCTGTTACTGTTGCTGAGGCTGCAGTGTGCTTGTGGAGCCTCTGGGGACACTCTTTCGCCATGTGCTGAGCACTGTCGCAGATGTAGCACTTCCTGTTCCCTCTAGGAGGTTTCGCTTTGACTGCTCCAGGTGTTAGGGCTCTGGTAGCTGACTGAGCCCTGGCGCCTCCAATCTCCATCGGTTCCTCTCCTCCTCCCTGCGGAGGTGTGGATTGCGCACGCGCTGCATCCTTGGGAAAGAGGGGAGGTGCTCTCCCTGGCTTACGTCCCCAACGTCCTTCTTCTCTGTTCCATGGACGTTCTTCCAGATGCACCCCAATCTCCAGCGCCCGCTGGACCACCTGCTGAGTGCTCTTTGGTCTCTCCCCCCTTGCAATCTCATCTTTCACATTTGCATTCAAGCCTTCCCAAAAAAGGTCTCTGACGGGAGCAGAATCTTTCTCCCATTCCAGCGCATGTACTAATCCAAAAAAGCGAGCATGGTACTGCCTCACACTGGCTCTACCTTGTTTGAGCCCATGTATGTCTTTTCTGGCGATATCGATGTCTATCTTTGATAAAAAACACGAATCCATCGCTTTAAGGAAAGCATTCGCATTTTGGAGCGCCGGATCTTTATCTCTCCATAGATTACGCAGCCATGCTTTAGCTTCCCCATGCAAATGGGACAAGATAAACCCCACTTTCTCTTGCTCATCTCTAAAGTCTTTCTCCAGCAGTTCCAATGCAAACAGCAGGTCTGCTCGGAAGTTAGGGTACTGCTGTAAATTCCCATCGAAATGAGATACAAGACTGCCTCCTCTTCTCCCCAGCCCGATCCCCTCTGATTTGGGTCGCGTTTGTCCCTGCTTGTCAAGCATTTCCAACCTGGCTTGGAGATCCCTGTAGGCGGCAGTTGCTTCCTCCTCCCTTTTCCTGGACGCACGTACCTCCGCGTTGAGTTGTGTCACTGCATTTTGCAGTTCTGCTAGTTGCTGTTCTGTCGTCATCTTGCCTGACTTTTGTGAGCTCGCGAAGCACCAATCCTCTTTCCTCGCTGCGTCCCTCACGTTACGAGGTTCTTGGTGCAAAATTTTTCTTGGAGATGGAGCTTACTGTCAGAGCTGGCTCCAGGTCCCAGCTCACACTGGACCAACGCTCACCGGTAGTAATGTACAAAAGTCTTTATTGAAGTACAGTTTCCATTTTCAAGCCGGAGCGCCCCAGCTCTACGTCTAGGGTTTAGACCGGCGAAGCTCCATCTGAATCTCCTCCCCCTGTACACCAGTTTAAGATTCTAGCCTTACTCCACCTCTTCCGTCTCTCCTTTCTCCTCTGGGTCCTGCTACCCCCCGGGGTCCCTTCCTTCCTGGATTCTTCCGACACAGACGTTGACCCCCCTGACTCCTCCCTCTCTCTCCGGCGGGCTTTGGGACCTGGCTCCCTATCCGGGCTGCCAACTGCGCCGCCCTCCTGTACATTTGAACTTGGCGCGCGCGCCCAGCCTTCAACCTTCCTCTCGACCGTTTCCTCGCTCCCTGATGTAGGCGTGGCCAGTCCTGCCTCCTGTCCTCCTGCTGGCAGTGCGCCGCCTGATCCCGATGCCTGGGACTCCTCCCCCCTACTGCACTCTGGTGTGGACGCTGGTCCTGATTTCCAACTGCTGCTCTCTGAGTCCCCTTCTTCCTGGGGTGTCCCCCTAGGCAACCCCTTGCCCTGACCATGGGAGCCCCTTTCTGTGAATCTTCCGATTCGCTGGAAAGAGACCTCAGACCGCTGTCATCGCTGACATTTCCTTCGGACTCCTCCCCCTCGCTCTCCATTTCCTCCCTTTCCTGTGCCTCTGCTCCCGAACCCCTGACATGAATGATACAGGAACTCCTAGAATGAATGCAGTGCCAGATATGATGCCAATTCTCCTTAGCCTTCCCATTAACCAGTGGCGTAGTGTGGGGGGTGCAGGGGGGCCCGGCCGCACCGGGCGCAACATCTGGGGGTTAGGGTTAGGGGGCGCAAATTACTTGCCTTGCCCCGGGTGCTGACAACCCACGCTACGCCACTGCCATTAACACTGGAGCATGAGCACACATTTTTCAGCCCCCAAATTTCTACGCTGAGGGAATTTGGCATACAATCCTAATCAAGGCTCCCATTTGGCATACGTCTTGAACGCAAACCTGATATTGCATATTGGTGTCAGGCAATCTCAATTAAAGAAATCCCTTGGGTATTCAAGGTTCTCTAGACCAACTCACCTCGCTCATTAACCTTTTCTAAACCTGCCTTAGAAAAACCTGAGTCAGATCCTAGTTTCATCTGCCCTTCCAATTATATGAGCATGACAAATTGATCCAAGGTCATCCCGAATAATAATTTAATCTGTCCCTGAACTGTTCTCTCTGGAAAGATCCAGTTAGGGGGGTTTATGTTTTATTTTTTATTTTTTTATCACAAGGCAGCAATTGTAGGAAACACTTGCAAATTACTGGCCCAAGATGGAATGAGTAAAGTATTTTGAAGGCTTTTTGTGTGTGTGTAAAAACACTGAATGCATTTATTTCTGGCAGAGGGAGGGAAGCAATGCAAAGTTATTATAGTTGGTTCACAAAGAAATTGCTAACAGAATGGAAAGCTATGTTACCCTTCTTGCATGTGGCAGCTTGCTAAGAATTGTGGGGGGTTTGGTTTTCTGCAGATTTCATTTGCACATGGCCCTTAAGAATTCACAATCCTTGTCCCTGCTACCTAATTTATATCGGTACAGGGAGTTATGTGTAGCTTGAAACCTTGTAATTTTGTTTTAACCATAACATTTGTCTTATTTTAATAGGACAAACACGAAATCAGCAAACTAATCTGTTGTAGACATGGTACCCCGGGAACACTCCAGAGAAACCTTGAAGGCTCTAGAACCAAACTACTTGCTATAGGGTCCAGGATTCCCCTGCCCTACAACTATAATTTGCCAGTGTGTGTGTGGAGTGTAATATTAATCAGAGCAATACTGGGAATTGGGGTGCTTCACCATCCCTCTTTGACTGGTTTTCAAATCTAAATCAGTCCCCTTCCCATCGGCATTGTGGGGGTGGATAAATTTCTTCCCCCTTACAGGTGAGAAACCAACAGAGGAAGAGATTGCCCCCAAAGAAAGGATTCGGCACCTACTCCTTACGATACTGACCCACTGCATTTGCTGCCCCCCCCAATACTGCAGCTCAACTTGATTAAAGGGACACAGGTGGTGCTGTGGTTTAACCCACAGAGCCTAGGACTTGCTGATCAGAAGGTCGGCGGTTCGAATCCCCGCGATGGGGTGAGCTCCCGTTGCTTGGTCCCTGCTCCTGCCAACCTAGCAGTTCGAAAGCAGGTCAAAGAGCAAGTAGATAAATAGGTACCACTCTGGCAGGAAGGTAAACGGCATTTCCATGCACTGCTCTGGTTCGCCAGAAGCGTCTTAGTCATGCTGGCCACATGACCCGGAAGCTGTACGCTGGCTCCCTTGGCCAATAAAGCGAGATGAGCGCCGCAACCCCAGAGTCAGTCATGACTGGATTTAATGGTCAGGGGTCCCTTTACCTTACTTGATTAAAATAAAATGTTGATGAATTACAGGTCTCCCACAGCTAAATAGTTGGACCCTTATTGAAGGAAAATTCATTCAAAGCTGCTCTAGATCAGTAATGCTGGGCACTTTGGTGCTGAGAGTCAGGACTTCTAAAGCCCTGCAATAAACAAATTAATGAAACCATTAATTTCTGTTTCTATGAATCCATAGGATATCTGCACACAGGGAGGCTTCCTGCTGTATCTTTGTGTGAGTCACTGATCCAGCCTTGCAGTGCCAAATTTGGGGCAGTGTGAGTGTTTTCCCCATACTGGGCCCCGAGCCGAAGGGGTGCCAAATTGAGAAGATCTATAATTGAGCAGATCCATTTTGGGGCACTAAATTTTGGCCTCACACAGGGGACATTTCCTCTGCATTTCTGCATAAGTCACTGCACACAACCAATCAGGGGACACACTCGGGAAAGCGAAATAAAGAAACACAAGCTAATCAGCTCTTCTGAGGTGGACAATTCTTACTTTTATATACTCTTAAAAGAAAATGCTGAGCCACTTCTGCTGCATCCCCTTCCATTCATTCTGTTGAGTGGTGGGACCCTGGGTATCAGCCCCACCACTGAGCAGCCAGACTTAATTAATCTATGAAAGAAGATAGTGAGCTAACCTACCTCTGACACACGCATCTGTTGAAGACAAAGTGCCATAAGGGCATGCTGCTCTTGAACACCACCTTATGGGGAGCAAACTAGCTCCACACTGTGGATTTACTGGATGTTCATCTGCTCAAAACTGGAATATTAGTCAAATTAGCTGTTCCTCTTGAAGATACCCCATGGGCAGTGCCCATCCACGAAGCGAGATGATTGTTTTCTTCCACCTGACACTGAAAGACCTAGTGGTAGTGTGACATTTTCCAACAGGATCGGGGAGCTCAGAAATGAACTCTCTGCGTTTGAAATGTGAGTCCATTGTGAACTGATCTGAACCCCCAATCCGCTTCCAGTAGATAACAGGTTCCACAGAATTAATTTTTTAATCATACCCTCCCTGTTGCCCAAGAAGCCCCCCCTTTGCAGTATAAGGCTGCATTCTCCCAGTGTTTGTGAGCAGAGGCTCAAAAGAACCTCTGTAAGAAATAAGCCAGTGATTTATGGGCTACCTTTTACTAAATAATCCGTAAACAGATGTAATGTAAACAGGTTGATCCTTGCTCAGATATCATAGCAATAATATATTGTGGGTGTCTGACCTTTATGTGATACTATATATCTTTGGGTGCCAATAAACGTCTGGCTTTGCAAGCCTCTCCCTATTGTTATCATGTTATACAAGCTGCGGTAGAATGAATCACTGTTTTGTTTTTAAAAGGAAAAAAAGCTCTCTGATATTTATTTATTTTTATATAGGACATACTGTGTACATCCACAGGGACGCCCACATAGCCTGCAGAAGGATGTAGGAATATGTCCATGTGCACTCGAGTGATTAACTGCTACCTTGGGAAGCAAACGATATGTCATTTCAAGAAATAATCTTTTGTGAAGCATCATGTTCTTCTGAAGAGCAAGCACGCTGCAGCACATATTTTCTCAAGATCTTATGATTTATGGATGTTTGTGTTCACGGATTTCAGGATGGTGTAACTCTTAAGAGGGACGAGGACAATATCCTGTAAAGGCACATGAAAGGTTTCTGGTGTTTCCAGCATCACAGAAGATGCTACACCAGACCAAAGTCCAACGAAACTGCCAGTGCTTAAGGAATTAGATCTCAGCTAATTCTGATACAAACAGACATGAGCTACACCTCCCAGAGAAATGTGTGGATTTGAGCTTAGATTTTGTACTTCCAAAATGTTCCAATGGCATCTTCAGCTTGGAAAACATTAAGATGTGAAGTTTCAGAAATTGGGACACAGGTCAACAAAGACATGGAACAGAACACATCTATGGGTGCATACATGCAAAAATGACACAGGATGGAAATATACTGATTTGCCCATGCTTACCAGGGGCGGATCTACACTCATGGTTTTTAACGTTAAGGAAGGGTTTTGATAATCATACTGTCAGCATCACCCTTGAGCCAGTGCCACCGACTGGACTCATCCACTTCAGCCCCGACTGGGCCAGGCGAGCTGGGGTAGCACTTCCAGAGACCATCTTCTGCACAGGAACAGGTCAAAGTGCTGTGGACTCACAACTCAGAGTTGTGAGCACCAGATTCACTTCCAAAGACAGTCGTTGCACAGCAGAGTACAGCAGAGCATAAACCACTCGGAGAACAGCTCAGTAGAATAACTACTTTTAACTGAAAAAAAGCTTCTCCTGGTATGCCCCACAGAGAAACTTACGGTCTTCAAATAAAAACACCTTGAAGGTTCCAGGCCACAGAGAAGTTAGGCTGGCCTCAACTAGAGCCAGGGCTTTTTTGGCCGTGACTCCGATCTGGTGGAACACTCTGTCACAAGAGACCAGGGCCCTGCGGGACTTGACATCTTTCTGCAGGGCCTGCAAGACAGAGCTGTTCCACCAGGCCTTTGGCCAGGGCACAGCCTGACTCCCTCCCTCGGCAATCTTCGCGGAGCTCTGGCCCAATGCTTGCCAGTGGCTTGAATTAATTAATTTTATAACGAATGATTTTAGAGTGTTGTTTGTGCTGTACTTTTGTACTGTTTTATTGTTGTTAGCCACCCTGAGCCCGGCTTCAGCTGGGGAGGGCGGGATATAAATATTTTTATTATTATTATTATTATTATTATTATTATTATTATTATTATTCTATCTACAACTATCATACAAACTATATACAGAGCTAAATGGAGAAGCTGAACTGCACTGAGTGTATGCAGCTGCTCTTAGCAGCAACCTTATCTATACAGAGATACCTCTCTCTCTCTCTAACACTCAGTCTCTCTCTTTGATGTGAGGCTGGAGTGGAATAAGTAGTGAGCAGAAACCGCCCCCCTCCTCTCTGGAGAATCAGCAGAGAACATCAGCAGATTTTGGAATGGGAGGGGTGAAATCTCCTCACATACGACCACATGATGTTCTACTTTGAATGTTCATAATTCATTATAAAAATGTAACCCCAGAGGCACTGCAGAGCAACCAGCGACTAGCAGTAGGAAGACAGCGTATTTGATGGAGGTAAGAAAAACCTTTTTTTTTTTTTTTTTTTTTTACAAGTATGCGCTGTGATGTTTTAGAATGATATATCTAATATTGCTCCAATAACATTAAACAGGTCAGTGTAGATCCAGCCCAGGACTGCATCCAGACTGCCAGGATGCTATGGGAGGAATTTGAGCACGTGCTGTAAATTTAGGCTTGTGTGGTACATTAAAGAGCTCTGCCATCCTGGCGCAACAATTCCACTTAAAACAACAACGGGCGTTTTGTGGTTAGGAAAGTCATGGGCAAATGCACTGAAAAGTGAGTGATGGACAAATGACCCCCCAAGCAAAGTAGGATGAATGTTTGTTGTATAACTGCCCCCCCCCCAATAAATAAGAATGAATGATCAATGCAGGCCACATATAGACTAATTCCTGTGTATTTTGTTCAGGCAAATCAGGATGAATGCTTGAATCAACAGGTTACTTGAAGGAATCTCAGGATTTGCTTTCTTTGCAGCAGTGACAGTTCAGTTATCCCTGTTTTTTTGGGAAGTTGGGCAAAACCACTCTGAGGAAGGTTGAGAGGTGTAAACTTTTTTAGGTTTGGCTCAGTAGTTTTGCTTAAAGAGAAATCTCCCAATTTGCTTTAAATGGCTCTTTTAAGGGGTTTATTTATTCAAGTGTGGTGAGCCAGGGTGGTGTAGTGGTTAAGAACAGTAGACTCATAATCTGGGGAACCGGGTTCGCGTCTCCGCTCCTCCACATGCAGCTGCTGGGTGACCTTGGGCTGGTCACACTTCTCTGAAGTCTCTCAGCCTCACTCACCTCACAGAGTGTTTGTGGTGGGGGAGGAAGGGAAAGGAGAATGTTAGCTGCTTTGAGACTCCTTCAGGTAGTGATAAAGCAGGATATCAAATCCAAGCTCTTCTTCTTCTTCTTCTTCTTCTTCTTCTTCTTCTTCTTCTTCTTCTTCTTCTTCAAAAAGTTGTGCTTTATATTTATGCTTTCCTGGTTATTTGTGATTTGCAGGCATTCTTCCTTGGTTTTTTTCAGTTAATAGTTGTCCAATTTCAGTTGCTTTTTATGCAAATTTTGTATATATTTTTCTCTTTTTTTCCTTATTATTATTATTAAAATGAAGTTTCTATATTAGTAGCCATCACTCTTCTTGGCTGGATTGTCATAACTCCACACATTTACCTGTGGAATTAATAATTATTTGTCAGGGGTGTTTGCATGTGTAGATAAATGTATAGATAAATTGAGTGCTTCTAATGATATCCACTGGAGTATCATCAGCAGATCATTAAAGGCTACTTCACACATAAAATTTTAAAGGTGTTTGCCATGTGTATATCTAAAAATATAATTGTGGAAGCGACAAACTATTTGCAAAGATTTGTATCATACAAATCTTCCTGCTGGAAAGCTATGAGTGACTGCAGCTCTCCATTGGTTGTGTCTTGAGTGGGTAGCCAAAAGTTTGTCTTTTCATATAAATGCCCTATTTTGTGGGTGTGAAATGAAGAAATGGATGATTTGTAGTTTATAGCAAAGCTAAAAGCTTGGAAGCTGGAGCTATGCAGTCCCATCCCCATTTGTTTCATTCACACATCACTAGCATTGCTTAGAAAGGGGGTGCAGGTGGCGCTGTGGTCTAAACTGCTGAGCCCCTTGGGCTTGCCGGTCAGAAGGTCGGCGGTTCGAATCCCTGCTACAGGATGAGCTCCCATTGCTCTGTCCCAGCTCCTGCCAACCTAGCAGTTCGAAAGCACGCCAGTGCAAGTAGATACATAGGTACCGCTGTGGTGGGAAGGTAAACGGCATTTCTGTGTGCTCTGGTTTCCATCACGGTGTTCAATTGTGCTATAAGCGGTTTAGTCATGCTGACCACATAACCCAGAAAGCTGTCTGTGGACAAATGCCAGCTCCCTCGGCCTGAAAGCAAGATGAGCCAGGGGTCCTTTACCTTTACCTAGAAAGGTCAAATATATGCAAATAGCACATGTAAATATTTCCTGGATTGTACAACTTTGAACTGTGGGTATGATTATCATGTTTGCCATCCCTGCCCTCTGTATCTGAAGAAGTGTGCATGCACACGAAAGTTCATACCAATACATAACAAACTTAGTTGGGCTCTAAGGTGCTACTGGAAGCAATTTTTTTTATTTTGTTTCGACTAGAAAAGTCACTTTGTAAAGAACAAGGGCTATTTACTTCCAATTTCTTCAGATTTACAACGTTGGCTTCAGATTCTACATAGTGGAAGAGGAGGAAGGGTGGAGCTTGGGAGTTTGGCAAGAAATACCAGAACTGTATTTTTCCCTGACTGAGAAAACCAGTCAGACTGAGAAGCTAAATTTGTTTGGTATTGAAACTGCCCTAATAGTTGACCTGAAAAGATAGAAAACTAACAAGCAATGGAACTCCTCTGTTGGTATGCTAAGAAAATTACAAAGCAATTCTATTTCATATTTCATCTGCTTTTTTATTTTCAAAAAGATAAAGAAAACACAGGCTATAATAAAATAAGCAAACATTCCTTTCTGAGACATGATAGATTTTTTTAATGCACAGTGATTGAAAATGAGGGCAGCAATGGCAAACATGATAATCATACCTACAGTTCAAAGTTGTACAATCCAGGAAATATTTACATGTGCTATTTGTATCTGTTTGAATCACACCTCAATCTTTTGCTTTCTGGATCCGGTATACTAAAGGGTAGACATTCATTAAAAGTCAGACAGAATTCTGTTGTGCTCAGAATGTAAACATTAATAAATTTGCCATGTTCACTATCCAGAAAAGATTATTTTCCCCCTCTCATGTGTTTTGCACATGACAATTTATTGTTTGCAAAGTTTTATTTTATAATTTACTCTTTTGTGTGTGTCGCATCAAGTTTGTATAGAAAAATCTCTTTGGGGAAGTACTGCCAGACATACTTTACACTGCACATTTGTGATGATATCCAGTTTCTGAATTTCTAAAGCTTTAGCTTTCTGCAATGCCCTTCTTGGATGTCATTGTGACATTTCCAAGCCTTATTTAGAGGTCTGCATCTGAAAAGCTGGGATTATCTCAATCTGAATTAAAGCTGTTGTCGAGGAATATAAATTACAGGCTCCTTTTAACTGAAAATATTTCAACATCTGTCAGGTTTGAACTTTGACATTATTTTAAATAAGCAGTGTTAAGTTTCTGTTGTGATTCAACTTTGAATATATATATATATATATATAAGGAGAGAGAGGGAGAGATTTTTAAAATAATAATAATGATGATGACACCCTTCCCCATGCATACTTTAATTACTGAGTTTTATGAAAATCCAGTAAATCTGTAAATACTCAGTATTATTTAAGCATGGTCAAATTCTCTGTAATGTAGTGGTTCTTGAACTGTGTTCTGGGACATCCTTTAGTTTCCTGGAAGCTTATTGGAAATTCCTCAGTGAGCTCAGCAACTGTGGTTATACTGTCCTGAAAGTCATATCTGTCTGCTACTACTAATCTTTGCCTAGAAAATGGAAATATTTAAGAACTTTAGGAATATACCAGGGTGCCCTCTTAGTTCATGCTTGGGAACAGTGATACCCAACATGAACTGAGTATTATCCCTGAAATATGTCCCAGAAATCTCTATAATATGAACAAAGAGCCTTGTGGCACTTTCAAGACAAACAAGCTTATTATCACACATCTTCCATAGAATTTATCAAGTGCATGAAATATTATGCACAGTAGAAAACCAATATAATTATTTGATCTTTGGATAGAGGTGATGCTGCTAAAATGTTAGTATGTGAAGAAGAAAAATGCAATAACAAGGAGTTTTGCATTCATTGAAAAATGATGAGTTATTGGTGTGTTCACTATTTTGTATTATTATAATGATTTAAATGCAACATCCCATATGAGGGAAAGGTAACTGCATCTTCAGAACAGGTTTTTTTTATAATATAATAATGCAGATTAATTCAGCCTGAAGAATATTGGCAACATGAAATTCCCTAGAAATGGCTTCAATATTTATTCATGAAAGGCATCTACTGAGCATTACTAGTGTTCAAAACAATACCGCAGTGCTCAGACAGATTTCTTTTGAAGAGTTCTATTTATCAAGCTTGTTAAGGAAAACTTTGGCTAAATAGGGATTATGGAGCTGGGATTCAAGAAAAAGACATTACATTGTGTGATCCTATGCTGCTAGAAACTGAGCTCCATAAAGTCATCAGATAACACCAGGACATTGTACAAGGGGTTTTTGGAATTAGAAAAATTGGGGAAGCTAATGGAGGATTACAACTATTATTGTCAGAACCCCTTCCGCTAGTATTGTGTTGGGGCCATTAATTGCATGCATTTTCGGTGAACAACCAGAAAAAAATCCCCAATTTTAGGCCTCTCATAAAGAGTCCTGTTTTTGTTTTGCTGCAGTCCAAAAACTACATTCTTCATCTCTCTGTCCTCTGTGGCATAATTATGTAAGTTATGTGATTTATTATGTTGTCTTACATTATCCCACTTCATATATTTCAATACTGTGATGGCCTGGGATTCAGACTCAGAGGTTGAACCTGAGGAATCCCAGCCTGCACAGGATTCCCCGCCTCCAGAACCAGCTGTGCTGGGGCTGGGGCCTGAAGGGTCCTCACCTGTGCTGGATCCTCAGGTGCAGGCACCAGCTGAGTCTGCTCTGGCCCCTGAGGTGATGGAGGCCCCATTGCCTGCAGGTGCTCCACTCTCAGCCCCATCAGGGGAAGAGGAGGTTGCCTCTGGGTCCAGTAACCCTCCAGCCTCTCCTGAGCTACAAAGGCTCAAGGCAGAGAGGCGGAGGGAACTAAGTTCCTGAAGGAGGAGTGCTCTCCTCCAGGCCAGGAGAGGCGAGTCACCTGTGGACTGGGGCCGCCTATGCCTCAGGGCAGATAAAAGCCAGCCAGCCCCAGTCCCAGGTTGCGGGAGTAACATTGTTGCTAGCTTGTTCCTGCCTGCACCCTGTCCTACTCTTCTGCCAGAGTTCCTGACCCCACCCAACTCCCTACCTTGGACCCAGCTACAGCTTTGATGGACAGCCTCCATACCGCACCATCAGCCTCGGACTGGACTCAGACCTCACCTCTCGGTTAGCCCCCAGGACCAGCACAAATACAAAAGGAACATCATGCAACTTGTTTAAAATTAAAAGCAACACTATCAGTGAATACAGATTGTATTCACCGACTGATTTCCATTCTGGACATGGGATGAATAAGTGGACAGCAACAGCTTCCTCTCTGGTTCTCATTTCTGTCAGAATTTTCACATCCCTAGTTGTGAATGTAGTATTGACAGATGTTTTATTGGGAGAGTGACAGACGTTGAGGACTGCCGTGTAGAGAATGTGCTAGGAGCTGAAGGAAAGGTACTGGGAAAGGGTAGGAGGTCACAAGGTGGCTCCAGAACACAGATGTTAGTATTCCTGTTAGTATCCCTGCAGATTGCCTATGTTATATTTAGAATTTTAATAAAGTTGTGAACATGGTTAGCCCAATACAAGTGTTTCATTTCTTTATTCCAGATATGGACACATAAATGTTCAGAGACGGTTTCCTCAGGCTTAATATTAGATGCAATATTTTTATTTTCAAAGAGAGCACAGCCATTCCTTCTTTGCCTCAAAATGCTATGGTGCTAAATCTGTTCTTAAGCTCTGGGCACAACCTTAATCTGCAAAGAGGTCCCTGAACCTTCATTTTTAACTAGTAGTACATTGCAAGTGAGGTTTCTACCATACCCGATTAGCAACATATTTTTTTGCTTCACCTCAACTCCCCCACCCTTTAAAACAGAATCCTAGGAAGAAGTTTGTGAAACTCAATGGTTAGTTCAACATTTCACAATTTTTGGTTGGCACGAAGAAATGTGTTGTTTTTCTGTTCCTTTTGGGTTTATCTAGCTAATGTTAGCCATTAATGAATTGCAAGTGCACTGCTTAAAAAGAACAACTAAAAACCACCTTCTTCAACTTAGACTTCCAAGTTTTGTTGCCCTTTAACCTGCATGAACCCAGCCATCATGGCTAATGGTCAGAGTAAATGGGAGTTTAATCCAAAACATCTGGATGGCACCAGGTTCAGGAAGGCTGCTTTAAAGTAAAAAGAAAGAAAAGCTGTATGCCTACACAAGGGATGTTATGTGCAATGAAAAGGGGGCACTCATAAATGCCAACACCCTTGTTTAATTACTCAGAAATCTTCTTCTTCTTTGGCAATCACTTGTAGCCGAATAAGATTGTCTTCCATGAATATGGTCTTAACAGTGAGTCCATAAGTGACTGTGCAGGCCAATTCTGGATCCACACGTCCTTCCACAGTGGGGACATAGGTTTCCAAGCAGGAGTTGATCATGGTGAGGGTTGCCAAATGTGCCTTCCTCTCAGCTCATTTCTCCTTTTCACCTTGGGTTATGTGTGGACTGACCCTGTTGAAGGAATGGGTGGATCTGTCAGTTTTGGTTTCTCCATTTCTATTTTTTCCAGTCCTAAATTCAGTCTGCCACATGAGTTTTTAAAAAGTCCTCATCAAAATAGATCAGCTTTTGAGTGTGTGCTTTCCTAGGCAGTTCCCCATTATATAATACATTGTTGAATGTTATTATCACTAATATATGCTTTTTTATGCATGCTTTCCCCTGACAGACATATTTTTATAAGATTTTATTAAATCTTTTTCATAATAGAATGAGATAAAAGAAACTAATCCAAAATAGAACAAAAGCAGAGTAAGAAAGAGAAAAGAAAACACAGAGTCCTCTCTCAAAGGTAGCTCTTAGTCATTGTCTCTCTCAAACAGTGGTGGATGTTCCCAGTTCTCACCTAGAAAAAAGCACACCAAGAACTCAGGCCAATGTAAGTTTCAATAGTAGGGACCATTCCCACTATTGAAACTTACATTGGCCTGAGTTCTTGGTGTGCTTTTTTCTTGGTATATTTAATAACAAGAACTTCAACTTATTTAACCCCAGTTCTCACCTGGCTGAGGTAGCACACGTTTCTTGAGGCTTCCTTTCCTATTAATTTCCCTTGAAAGGAGGGTCAGACAAAAATTGATGCAAGTAATGTCACAACTGGAATACCTGCAAACTTATTTCACTTCCCTCTCTACAGGGAAAGCTGTGTGACCTTCCACTCAGGTTGTTAGGTGAGCTGTTAGGATCCTCCTCCAGGATACCATTCTCTGTTGGTTGAGAAATAACTTTAGACTTAGTGGGATAGTTTCTTCTCATTTAGTGGATGGATGCTATCCTGTGTCTGTGTAATATATACACTTCAGACTCTGTTGTACACTGGAATTAACCAGGTTGATGAACTATGGGCCAATATATTTTCCTGATCTACAGAGCGGCGGCTGGCAATTTTACATTTCCAATTATCTGATACAGTGGCTCTTAACATCTTAGATTTGAAGAACGTAGGTTCATTTGTCCCTGGGACAAAGCAAAGGGACAAAGGCAAACAACACTTTCACAGTTTTAGTTTCCTGTGTGGAAGGAGAGTGGCATACTTCAAAAAGTCATTATTGAGATGATTATCTGATATGAGGAGTACCCTTTAATAGGAGGAAGTTGGACAAGATTCTTGAAAGGTTCAAACATGCACTCTTTGGACTCAATCTTGAAAGAAAGAAAGAAAGAAAGAAAGAAAGAAAGAAAGAAAGAAAGAAAGAAAGAAAGAAAACTGTGAATTAAGACTTATTATTATTACGTTTTATGTAATAATAACTATACCATAGCAATCTCATTCACAAAAGATAATGACCACTTCAACCATAAACACACAATGAAATATGGAGTTGTGAGTTTGACAGGGAATTTAAGGGGAAGCTATGAGATAATTAATTTTTGTCAAGTGATTTTGAGTAAGCACCCTAAGGGGTATTGCCAACATTGAATTATTAAATTGAAGGGATTTTTGTTTTTTTGTTCACTTAATCATTTGTTTCCAAATCTGAACTTTTAAAGTTTGGGTGAATATCCGCATGCCCCCATCTCCTCAAATTTGCTGACCTTGGCACTTTAAATGTGTCATGGCTAGAGAAATATCCAGTATGGCTTCCAGATTATTCTCTGAGATGCTCCATTTTCCAAGAGACTTGTGACAGTCTCTCATTCCTGACATAGGGATTGATTTGTTCATTTAATTTATAAATCCTATTAAGAATTGTTTCGCCTCTTTCCCCCCATACTCCAAATGACTTACACTGATATTCCTAAAAAGATTGGCTAATAGAAAAGATATAACTGTGGCCCCCAAACTGTGGGACGACAGAGCAAATGTGTAGTGACTGTGATACAAAAGCACCCTAAGGAAGATAGCAGAGAGCCTACCACTGGCGTACAGTGGTAGTTTCTAAAACTGTTGGTCAGGAATGGTGAACCATTTAGAGATCAAGGGCCATGTTCCCATCTAGGAAACCTTTCAGGGGACATGGCAGTGATGGGCAGGGGAAGAAGCAATATCAGCAAAGCAACGAATGTGATTTTTGCCTAGTTTCTAAATACCCTCATACACACACCTCCATCTTCCATACAGACAAGCCAGAGGTCACATTGCAGCCAGGCAGAACACTGATGGAGGGTTTGAAGTAGGGCTACTGAAAGGTGTGTTTTGGGGAAAGGCTGTGGTAAATGAATTACAGCTATGCCCCACCATTCTTCCATTCTTCCACAAGTTTGTTTTTTTAAATCTCTTTATCCAGAAGTGTGAAAAGCGAAAATGTGAGTCTGTTTTTGCTACCTTTCAGAATATGCAAAGCAACTCTTACTGTGGCTGTTGATATCTCTGTGGCCCATTTCTTAAATGCAAGGTATCTGTCCTTGTCCCAGGATACAGAGTGAGTCAATACACAGATCGGTTGACTTTTCATCCCTGCACTTCATGCATAGGCAAAAACTCTCCATCCACTGAACAGTGGAAATCCAAATTTCTCTGGTTTTCACAGATTTAGCAGAAATCACGAATGTGGCCTGTACAAGCTATGTCCTAATAAGCTGGACACTTTCCCCCAGCCAGGTGTGTGACAACTCTCTACTTTTAGCAGTTCCAGGAAAACAGCAGGGACAAAAAGTTTACTGAGTCTCTGGTGGCCAATTAACATGGACTACATTTTGCTTGGTCAGTCACATGTTGTGCAAGCTGGCACTAACGAATTTCCTTAAAAAAATTGTTCTATAGCTATCTTAAAATTAAAACAGAACATTTCAGAAGACTACAGAACACACTAGATCAGAGGTTTTCCAATTGCTATCCAGGGTATGAAAGTATTCCTTAGAAGCTTCTGCTGCTGCTGTTGCTGCTGCTGCTGTTATTGTTGTGTCATTCTTAGCAGGCAGATCAATAATCATAGAGATGCTTCCCTGAAAGGCAAATTGACCCCACTACTAATCTTGCTTAAGTATCCAACCACGGGAGAACATTATTCTTTCAGTTCACACCAGCCTATGTTGGAGGGCTGGTTGATCCATTGTATGCCTCTATAAGACGCACCAGACCACAAGACACACCTAGTTTTTGGAGGAGGAAAACAAGGAAAAAAATATTCTGAATCTCAGAAGCCAGAACAGCAAGAGGGATTGCTGTGCAGTGAAAGCAGCAATCCCTCTTACTGTTCTGGCTTCTAGGATAGCTGCGCAGCCTGCATTCTCTCCATAAGACGCACACACATTTCCCCTTACTTTTTAGGAGGGAAAAAGTGAGTCTTATAGAGCAAAAAATACGGTATCTGCAGTGAGCAGAGGCAGTTGTGCCATCAGAACAGAACTTTGGGGCAGATGTTCAGAGCGGAAGGGCTGCCAAACATTGCATGGCTTCCTTACGCCATCTTGAAGCACGTTAAGAAATGCACCGTGCCATTTAAAGAGATGTGTCCCGATACTGAAACATTTAAGTCCAGAGTCTAAAATCACCCAATTGCTCCACTGATGCCCCAGTATTAAGCACTTATAATTTTGCTCTTCCACTTCTAGCTCTCTTGGAGTAAACAGACCACAACCTTAACTAAGTTAAAATGCTTTACTTACAGTAATCAGAGGTTTCACTCATGCATCATTCAATGCTACAGCAGAAACAACACAGGTAAAGTATTAATGGTTACATAATACAAAAGTTAGTCTCAAGCATGTGGTCTGAGTCTGGAGTCCCAGCCCCAGATGTCGGTTCAGTTAAATGGTTCACAGAGAAGAAGCTAATGGGGCCTCCTGCTGCCGCCACAGCATGATTTCTGTTCTCATCCTGAAGCAAAGTTCTTAACCCGAGGTACTATTTCTGGGTTAGCGGAGTCTGTAACCTGAAGTGTCTGTAACCTGAAGCGTCTGTAACCTGAGGTACCACTGTAATGACAAAAGACTTCCCTGAAGGTAGGAAGTTTATAAACCAATCCAATGAACCCCTGATTCAGGTGTGAGTGTTATTTTTTTCTTCCGCGTATTTGTGAAATACAACTACAAGTGCACTTGGGCCGGCATGTTTTAGTTTTTTCTTTGTTAACTTACCTGGAAGGAAGGAAATCAACATGGAATGTAAAAAAAAAAATAAAAAAAAATAAATTCCTTTAAGAAGTACTTGCTCATGCAAGAGATGTTGATAATGATTCAAGCCAAATAACATATCCAAGTGAAAACCATAATTCATTGTGACAGAGTGTTTGCCATATTTGTGAAGATAATTGAGTATCTGAAATGATTTCAAAGGCACCAGTTTATCATATGGCAGTTTTAGCACATTGTCTGAACTGTAATTCTGAGTATTTAAAATAATTCAATCTAGAAACAGATCTACATCAACGAGCATTTCTATTCACTTCATATCAAAAAGAATGACCTGCCTTTCCATTGTATACATACTCTCTAGAATTCTGTATCTTGCTTACCGTGAGTTCATGAACTTTAAATATTAGATCTGCAAGAATTTTAAATTTTAGTTTAATGAATCAAAGCTCTGGTTGATTAATCAACTGAATTATTGTTGGGTTGTTGTTGTTTAAAAAAGATAATAATTGGTGGAGAGAAATTGAATGAATTTTATTTCTTTTTAAAGGGATCTAAACTCCACTTCTCAAAGATCCTTATGGGGGTGAGGGTGAATCATCCAACATACAAAACTGAAAACAAAGGGTGAGAAAATACAAATGTTAGTACAGCATTTCTGGTCAAAGACTTCCTGAAATAAAACCCTGAAACATAGCAGGGATGTCCAATTGTCTAATCATGCAATTGGGCCCACTACACTGAAGACACTATTGAATACATTTTTAAACAAAGTTGAGCTATTTCTGTTCTAATAGTGGCCTCATTCATATTTGTTTGTACAGTAACTTTTTTTTGGTCTTGTTTCCATAGTTCTGCCATGTTCTTGTATATTGCGTGGTTGCCCATTCGCTTTTTTATTTAAGCTCTCTAGCGCACCTCGAGTGAAGGTAACCTGGAAGCATCTGTATCCTTTAATATTTCTGAAACTTTTCTTACATAACTAATTAAGAACCAAAATGTGTAATTTGATTAAGTACAAAGTAGCAGAGTGACATATTTCCTACAGTAGTATTGCCAGAATTTTTAACTATAAATAATTTTGCTTGTAAAGACCTGGAGCTAAGTTTCGGCAATTTTGTATGCTAAGTATGAAACTGTTTTCCTCATGCAAATGAAATGAATTTTCCTACAGAGTTTAGATATGTGTAAACCACGTAAAACCTCAGACAATCAAAATGAATAAAATCGTATTTCAAGTGTTCCTTTTTAAAGACTGTTATACTACTCAGTCCAAGGCCAAATGCTGCAAATCCAAGGTACACCATTTACTTTGAAGTGAGTTCCATTGGAAATTTCCTGAGGAAACAATGTTTACTAGTTTATAATGTTGACCAAGTAAAACATGTTTATAGAGTCAGTTGGTTGGATGAGGTGGCATCAAGCTGTTGCTTACTGGGAGGAATGGAGGGAGGGGTAAGGTGGGGCAAGGTGGCAGGAGGTCAGTATGGTGCAAACGCACTGGCGGAGCCAACCGGACACTCCTGGTGCTGTGTTCACATAATGCCAGCATTCCTGTTGCCTTGACCCTCTGCCTTCCAGGAAGCAAAAACAGCCCCCTGAACAGGAAGCTAGAGTTGTGGTTTCACTTCACCTGCTTCTGGTGTCTTCTCGTTAAAATATTTAATTCTTCATATATTATATTTTACATATGGGTGCTGAAATACCAGAAGGTCATTTTAAGAAGTTTTATTCCAAGAAAGGGCGGGATATACACTGAACAACTTTTAAAAAATAAATTGTGCAATTCTGGTTTCTGGATGGCCATTCTTGCATGTTGATTCAGATCCTGATATACAATAGACTTCTTGGCTTCTTGTTTTACATATCACTTGGCAGTTGTTCTTCACAATTCCCCATTCAGGCAGCTTACCTATTGACCATGGTTCTTGTGTTTTGCTCACGCCTATTTCCCACATGACCACATGACCTAGAAACTGTCTACAGACAAATGCCAGTTCCCTTGGCCTGTAGAGTGAGATGAGCGCGCAACCCCAGAGTCGTTCGCGACTGGACCTAACGGTCAGGGGTACCTTTCCCTTTACCTTTATTTCCCACTCAGAACATTAACATCCCTTTCTTCCTTCTAAAATTGAATGCATTCCCAGAAAATCATTTATTAGGTGAGTGTTTGCTTAACAAGCTGACAACAGCTATTATTTCCTGTGGGAACATTTATAATCTGTGATTTGTCCAATCCAATCTCTCCCTCCATGGTTTCTTCCAGTCAAAATACAAAGCTGATTAGTCGGAACTCTCCTGTTCTATTATTTGTCTGATCTTTCTCCTTGCATAGTTTCTGCCCCAAAATGGCCGGCGCTGGCCAGCCATTTGTGCAGTAAGAATTGGATATAATTTTTTAATGTTAATATTTTATGTTTTGATAGAGGGACCTGCCTGTATTTGTGGTCCTTAAGTAATATTACGTATATAATTAGCACTATCATTATCATCATCATTATAATTGCTACAAAGCAAAATAACTGGAATACGCTGCATCCCCACAACTCCAGGTAATTTTTTTAGTAGGATTCAGAAACAAAAATATTCCACCTGCATCTGAAATAGAAACGTAAAACTGAAAGAGTTCAGCTGCATTCAGAGCATCTACAGGACTCTCAAGTCAGAGTCTAACATCTTTTTAAAAATTTAATTGATCACATCGCATAAAAATTGAATGATGTCTTGATTTCATATTTTATACCTATGTAATGGAGCTGATGAAAAGCTGCTGTGCTGCACAGCTCAAAGATATTTCTGCTCCCACAATTGGGACATCTTTCCAGTTTGCAGGCTTTGTGTAAATGATCATTGGTTTTGTGTGTTGTCCTAGCCCTGTTTAATCTACTGTTCATCCACTGATATCACTCAACTATGCCACAATATATGATTTTTTTTGCCCCATTTCCCTTTGATTCAGGATAATATATTTCAGAGCTTTTGTTTTTTCCATAGTGACTATATATTAGTGTTGGGCCTAAGCATTCAGCCCAGAGATTTTTGTCCCTTTAGGAGAGGTTGTGTGGGTAGGCTCAAAACAGAACTTAAATATTACTATTTTAGGTGAGGTGGCTGAGAGTTTCACGGTCTTTCTTATAAATAAAAAACAGTTTAACTGCCACTTCAAGCAATGACAGAACTACCATAAACAGCAGCCAGCCTCATTTTACATTGGTAAAGAAAGACCCCATAGGAATGACACTACAGCAGCAACAATGTTTACAGGGACACTGTTAGCAAAAATATAAAAGATGGCTGCTCCAACTGGGCAGCACAGGAAGCATAGAATTGTAGAGTTAGAAGGGAAGCAATAGCCAATGCAAACCCCAAGTCACTTTGCTAGGTCTTTAGATATATTAAGGCTTCTACTGGATAAGTTTCCAGTACAGTATTTTCCACTCTACATTAGGTGTTATATTTTATTATATGTGTGTGTGTGTGTGTGTATAATTTGTTTGGAACTTTGTTAATATACCAGTTAGATTCCAATCTAAGAAAATGAAAAGGGGTGATATTTATTCTTCACTGTTACTAGAAGCTATAAATACAGACAAGATACAGATTATATTGTCTCCATATGAACCCACATTACATAGCATCCATCTATCAAGTTACTTATTCAATTGCAATATTTGTTATATTTCTACCCAACGAAAGCACCTTACTTCACAGATCCAGATTCACGAATGAATAAAATAAGAAGTGAAAAGCATGCAAAGATGAAGAATTATGGATGCAATCAGCTGATCTCATCCAAAACAATTTATCACAATGTTCGAGAGGGGAGTCTATACATATGTGCTGCTGTGCTCCCCAGAATTGGGAATCCTGATTTGTGCAGGGTTTCCAACAGAGTGGAGAGCCCACAGACATGTAGCTATACTTGCATTGTCTTTTCTTTCAACACATGTCATTGGGGACAGATTAGTGAGAACAGTCCTGTTATGTCCTCCACACAATAGATGTGCATGCAGAGCAGCTTCTGTGAAAACTTCTGTTACTCTAGAGCAGGAGTGTCCAAACTTTTTTCAAAGAGGACCAGATTTGACAAAGTGAATATGCATGAGGGCTGACCAAAGTTGTTGGCCTTTTTTTAGGATTTTACCACAAAGTTGTTGACCTTTTTTTAGAACCGCAGGGAGGAACTGCTTGTGGGGGCTGGATTGAACCAACCAGCGGGCAAAATTGGGCCCAAAATGGATTTTGGACATGCCTGCTCTAGAAAGTGTGGAGGAGGAAAGCTACTTGAGACTGCTGGAGAGAAATTATATTTTTCAATGATCATCCCCTCCTGCACTCCTGTACACAATAAAGGTGTGTTCCTTTATCTTGCAATAAAGGAAACATAAGAGAGGAGGAGATATTTTATATAGCAATCCAAGACTATGACACCCACCTTGCAGCCTGAAGTGGTACAGCTCACAGCTCTACCGCTTTGCTCTGCTGGATGTGGAGAAATGTTCTGAGTCAAAAACCTCTTTGGAACCTCGTCACTGAAACTAGTTGACTTGGGTGTTCTCCGAGACAATTCACCTAAATTACCGTTAGCTTTAGAAGCAGATGTGACCTGAATTATTTTTCTCCCTTGCCTTATTCCCACCGAAACAACCTCTCTTCAAATGATTTAGTGACCTTTGTAGATTCAGGCCTGAATGATTTTCTTTCATTTAAAAAATCTAAAGACAGACTCCGGGTTGATAGGCTTATTCATAGCATAACAGCTTATAGGCCAAAGATTGCTTTCCATGATAAATCAGAAGCTTAAGATCAAATGTGCTTTTAGAATAATGCACCTGAAAATGTATGTCTTTTAATAAATTAAAGCTGTCTTTTAGTGTGGTTTAGAGGAGGGCTGAATGTAGATGTGGTAAAAACCTAATCTCTCTCTCGCTTTCGCTCCCTCAACTACTTCAAACAATATTTTATGAACATAAAAATAATTACTGAAGTGTGGTATTCAAGTTTTTAAGAATAAAGACAGTATATATTGCATGGACTGTAAAAGCAAATACATACTTCCAAACTCTCCAAATTTACTATGAATCCTCTCTCTTTTCTGGAACTTGTCCCTAGCCCTGGTATAAGCAATATGACACCCTCAAGACATTGTTGAACTTCAACTACTCTCATACCTTTCTATTGGATAGCTGGCTGGGGCTGATGTGAGATGGAGTCCAGAAGCATATGCAATGCACCCATTTAGCTATTCGTACCCTAGTCTTGCCAACAAAGTTCCGTATAGTAAAAGCTATGGTTTTCCCAGTAGTGATGTATGGAAGTGAGAGCTGGACCATAAAGAAGGCTGATCGCCAAAGAATTGACGCTTTTGAATTATGGTGCTGGAGGAGACTCTTGAGAGTCCCATGGACTGCAAGAAGAACAAACCTATCCATTCTTGAGGAAATCAGCCCTGAGTGCTCACTGGAAGGACAGATCGTGAAGCTGAGGCTCCAATACTTTGGCCACCTCATGAGAAGAGAAGACTCCCTGGAAAAGACCCTGATGTTGGGAAAGATGGAGGGCACAAGGAGAAGGGGACGACAGAGGACGAGATGGTTAGACAGTGTTCTCGAAGCTACAAACACGAATCTGACCAAACTGTGGGTGGCAGTGGAAGACAGAAGTGCCTGGCGTGCTCTGGTCCATGGGGTCACGAAGAGTCGGACACGACTGAACGACTAAACAACAACACCCTAGTCTAGTCTAGTCTAGACTAGTCTGTTTTTGTCCCTCTTTGGTCCCTTCTTCCTAGAAGGCTGATTGGCCTACTATTTCCTTCATGAAAGCTGAGCGTATGGAATCCTTTGCAAGCAGGGCCCTGGTGAGCCAATTGCTCATATTGCACCACTAGCCTTGCATGGACCAATGTTATGACACAATATTGCTAAATGAGCTACAATATTGCTAAATGAGCTACTATGAGTTACAGCTATTCTATTGCAGCTCCACTGCAACAATATGCAAACATACCTCTTTCAGAGGCCACTGCAAGACAGACTTTTGTGGGAGAAATTAATATAACAAGATGAAAAGAGCCTTCAGCAATGTGTAATGTTGTATTTGTGCCCACACATGTGCAAGCAGTAATCCATGAGAAAAAAGGGGTATTACAAACACATACAAGGGTGTCCCTGATTTCTCAGAGATGTTGGAGGGCATGCAGAATCTAAAAGAGTTTCCCCTCTGTTTAGCTTGAATTACATCGAGCACAGGAGCATCAACTCCCCTGGGAAATTTTGCTAATCGTATTGAAATTCCTTTCTAAAATCCTGTGGAATTCATAGAATGGTTTCATCTGATTAGGAACTTTCACATTTGTTTCCAGTTTGGCTTTCAGATAAATTTGTAATCCGTGTTTGGAAACCACCCAGAAAAAAATAACACACCAGTGAGTGCCAGTATGGTGTAGTGGTTAAGAGCGGTAGTCTCGTAATCTGGGGAACCAGGTTCACGTCTCCGCTCTTCCACATGCAGCTGCTGGGTGACCTTGGGCTAGCCACACTTCTCTGAAGTCTCTCAGCCCCACTCACCTCACAGAGTGTTTGTTGTGGGGGAGGAAGGGAAAGGAGATTGTTAGCCACTTTGAGACTCCTGAAGGGAAGGTTTCCTTTTACCTCAGCTCCCTCAGTGTGTTTTCTTGCACAGTTCTAATTTAGAGTCACCCTTCAAATATGCCTTGAATCTACTCCTCCTAGCAACCCAATAACCCCCTACCCACCCCTACCTGCATATTGTGACTCAGTTCCTACAGTAAGAACGTGGAATCAGAAATCTACTGTGCAACATAAGAAGAGCCTCTTAATACTGACCCCAGATGTTACATGAAGCTGAGCTTTCTGGAGAATGGGTGCTTGGATATCCAGCTGCCATGAAGGCAGAACTTGAAGACATGAAGACTGGTCTTGGTGCAGTTGGAATGATGCCATTACCCATGTAGTAGCAGAAACCAGGGGAGGGAGGAATCAATGCTGCACGAGGCCTCACCACCACCAAAGAAGAACATTTGATGTTCCCAACATGTTGGGACCAACACATCTGCTGGCTGACTGCTGTAGTCCAGCACAGTTCTGAAATCAGTGGCTGAATCACTGGTACAGGGCCATAGGAAGCTATCTGATTCTGGTTAGACTTTCAGCCATTTACGGTAGCTCCATATTATCTAACTGGCTGTCAGCAGCTCTCCAGGGAACCATACAGGAGTTTTTCCGTAGCCTTACCGGGAATTGAACCTCGGACCTTTTGCATGCAAAGCATGGGCTCTGCCAGTGAGCTAAGACTCGACAGCCTTTGCTGCTGTTGTCATCTGGAATTATTCCATTCTTTGTAAAGCAACCAGACTGCCTTGATGCTTGAAAAGCTGTAAATTGTCCAATTAGGGACTATTGGGTGCTCGCCTCTCTTGCCTCTGCATAACCCAGAGCTAGATGTAAACAATGGTTATTGACTCAATTGTACCACACAAAGGAGGTGAAAGACCAAGGTATGTTTCTGAAGAAACAGGGAAGACCAATCTTATCAGCACAACAATAAAATGTATCACCACCTGCATCTTGTTTCTCTCCCTCCATTTAATTAAAATAACTTATTATTCTATTATGCGGCTAAACTGAATGGATATGTGTGGTCACAGAATGCCAGAGAAATTCAGCTGAGGACTATATTTAGCAGGCTTTAAAAGCGTTCGACTGTCAGCCGTAAGACAATGCACTTATTTTCTGCCAAGAATTAGTGCATTATGAAATTCTATATATATTCGGTTTAACTAAAGCATGTCTGATTGTAGTTTAGACAGGCAATAATCACGAACTTTCCCCAACTGGGACAAAACAGTAACTCAACCTGGCTCAACCTAGGTGGGTATTTTGTGGGATGTGAAACACAAGAGCAGTCAAGTACAACATCCCTAGAGTGGACATAAAAGGGAATGTCTAGACCAGCCAGTCGGAACTTCCTGTTTCTCCTAAGCTGGGCCAGACTTCCTCTGCATGTGACTAGAGGTGGGCGTGACCTCACCTGACCAGGATTGGTCAGCCATCTCTCTCTCTCTGACCACATTTGTC
This sequence comes from Podarcis tiliguerta, assembly GCF_965153285.1. Taxonomy (NCBI): domain Eukaryota; kingdom Metazoa; phylum Chordata; class Lepidosauria; order Squamata; family Lacertidae; genus Podarcis; species Podarcis tiliguerta. Next base: position 61,636,504 of record NC_139542.1, on the reverse strand, counting down.
GAAGAAGCAACATCTGCTTAGCCTAAGATGCTCTCTTGGCTTCCAGCCAAGAGAGGACAAAGGAGCTGTCTCCTTATGGGATAGTTTCCAGGTATATATTACTTTTCCAAGCTAAGTCTGCCTTCTGGGATCCAATTGTGAACAGAATGTGTGAGTAAACGCTTTTTATACTTTTATAGAAGACTGTGTTGTGTCTTATCTTTTTATGAGGGGCTAAATGGGGAATTACCTTTAAAATGTGTTTTAGAGGCTTTAGTGAGCTTGAGCAAATGCATCCGCTGTGTAAGTTTAAAAAGGGGAATGTTACTCTGCTAAATTGTGGAACTTGTTAACACAAGTTGGAAAGGAGAAAATCAAACAATATATCCTCTCCTGCATCCCTAAACATTCCCTCATGTTTGCCAGTAAAACTATGGCAAAACAGCCAGAAGCACTCCATTTAGTTAGTTATTCCTGTTGATATCTGGAATTCTGAGTCTTAGCAGGAAGCAACAGGTAGGTCAGACCAACGATTTTTCATCTCCGCCAAGCTAAGCAGTTGGCTCCTTATCTCTCTCGCCCTGACCTAGCCACTGTGATCCACGTGACGGTCACCTCCAGACTGGATTATTGTAACTCGCTCTACGTGGGGCTGCCCTTGAGACTGACCCAGAAACTCCAGCGGGTGCAGAATGCCGCAGCGAGACTCCTTATGGGGTCGTCGCTGCGAGATCACATTCATCCGGTACTATACCAGCTGCACTGGCTCCCGGTGGAGTACAGGAGCAGGTTTAAGGTGCTGGTTTTAACCTTTAAAGCCCTATACGGCCTAGGACCCTCGTACCTACGGGACCGCCTCTCCTGGTATGCCCCACAGAGAAACCTACGGTCTGCCAATAAAAACATCCTGAAGGTCCCAGGCCTCAGAGAGGTTAGGCTGGCCTCAACTAGAGCCAGGGCTTTCTCGGCTGTGGCACCAATCTGGTGGAACGCTCTGTCACAAGAGACTAGGGCCCTGCGGGACTTGACATCTTTCCGCAGGGCCTGTAAGACAGAGCTGTTCCACCAGGCCTTTGGTCAGGGAGCAGCCTGACCCCCTCCTCTGGCAATCTGCACAGGGTCTTGCTTGCTGGTTGCCATCAATTTGTTTTTGATTGATTTTATGGTGAAAAGTTTTTAGAATGTTGGATTGTTTTGATTGTTGTTAGCCGCCCTGAGCCCAGCTTTGGCTGGGGAGGGCGGGGTATAAATAAAATTTATTATTATTATTATTATTATTATTATTATTATTATTATTCGTTTCACTCATGTGGCTGTTGCTGCTGATGCCATGTCCACAAGTTGCTCTGCAGATGCCTATCCCCCATTTTAGGACTTGCCTTCTATAGCACGATTAGGAAACAATGATATCTCCTCCTCTTGTGATGAAAGAGGGTGTAGCATCATCAAGGGATGTCTAGGACCAGGCTACATCCATGTTACGCTTTTTTTCTGAAATGGCCCCATAAGCCACTAGAATTTAACAACTGACTTGGCTGTGTCCTGTAAACTTACTGAAACTTAGAGTCTTTTCCCAGACTCTGAATAGGGTAGAAATTGGATCCATCTTTAATCTTCTTCAGCTCTCAAAATTCTATGACCCAGTAAGTTTCCATATATCTGGGTCTACGCTAAGAACTGCCTTTCAGTCGAAAGAGGTCTGGTTATTTTATTAAACTTTTCATAGAGTTTGATTCAATCCCTCTTGTATATTTTATTCATTGGTTGAGCATATTTCCCCCCCTCTTGCAATAAGTTCTAGTTAACCTTTGCAGTTTAAAAAAAAAAAGCCTAAATCATTGAATTGTATCCACAGATACAATTAACGGTTGAGCCGTCTACAAATGAAATGCCATTACTACTAAGCAATTAGCATATGGATTATCTCCCCCCCCCAAAAAAAAAGGGTCCACACACTTCTGTCTGTAGCAAATAACTGTGGTGACTCAAATTGTGTGCACACCGAATGGCAATATTCAGTTACCACAGAACTGCATTCTGGGAAATTGTCACCCTCATGATTAATAGCCCTTATGAAAAACAATTAATTTGGCATCCTGTTGCTTGATCAACTGCAAAGGCTAATTTTCCCGAAGAAAGAAATATGTTTATCAGCATATATGTTGGTGTTTTAATTGCTGCACAATAAAAAAATATATATTAAATATTAACTGAAGTAATACTGGTCACAAATAAATATATATGTGTGCTGTATTTTTCAGGATTTTCAGAAGAAATGGAGTTGGCAAGTATATGGCTGGAAGATACCAGGGAGGCATATGGTTCAGCAACCAGAGGGACTGAACCAGGAAATCTTTCCAGCAGTCCAGTCACTTCTCTCTCTGAACTACCAGGGGAGCACTCTGATCTCAATTTCCAAAGCAACAGGTGAACCAAAACACAACTATCCTTTGAAATTCACACCTCAAGCACGCTGATCAAACAGAATGAGTATGGGAAACCTATGGCCCTACAGGCATCGCTGAAGTATAGCCCCCATCATCGCTGGCAATTGACTGTGCTTGCAGGGGCTGATTGGAATTGCAGTTCAGCAACAGGTGGAGGACCAAAGGTTCCCCACACCTGAGGCAGAAGGAATTACCCAGTGGATAGTCCATTACAGCAAATTGAGCACAGCCCCACCAGCCTCTCTGCCTTCAACCAGCACCCACCTGCCTCAATAAAGGTTCCCCACCCCTGTGTTCAATATAGCAACTCTCTCATTGCTCAACAAAGTACTCTAGTTTATAAGAACAGAGTGGAGGAGAAGAAAAGTTTCCTCCATAGGTAAGTATTGAAAGGAAAGGGACTTAATTCTAGCCTGGTCTCTAGAGGGAAAACGAGAAGGATATTCATTTGTTCTCTTCTCACAAGAGATGGGCCTTATTTTATTTCTATTTTGAGCTCTACTTTCTTTCTCAAGTTTATTTTATATTCCCTCTTGGTGGCGGAGAGTCTTGCTATTATTCAATTCCCTGGAGATTCTGCTGAAACGGTTGCCTTTGTTGTCAACTTCTTGGCAGTCAAATATGTGTCTAGCCCTCGTCTTTTGCTTAGCCTTTCTCTACTGTATCCTATGTGGGTCAAGAGAAAGAATGAGGAGCCCTTAAAAGAGGATGGATTCAGATAGATCTAGATAGAGTGAGTTTTAAGGTGAAGATATATGAAGGAACCAACTTAAAATGGAATTCCACGTGCTGTGTTGAGGTTAAAGGGGGAGATCTACCTAAGGAAAGGTTGAAGAATACTGATGTGGGATATATGTGCCTTGGTTTCTTACATGAATTGTTGGGACAAACAGGTTCAAATCCTGTTTGGTAGAAAGCAGAACAAATCCAAACTCTGTAGTAGACTGAAATATCCACAATGAATATTATAATTCGTTTGGCAGAGGGCAATGCTTGGAACGAACTATTTTATTTGGAAAATAAAATGAACTTTTTCATTTGGAAAAGTTCACTGAACTAATTCAGAAACCTATGCATTACACATGAAAGTCTTTGTCATGATTGTCAGGGGAACGAAAAGTGGATTAAGTTCATTTTGGAATAGAACTTTGAAAAATTTCTTCTCCATCTTTATGTATGTTCCCTCCTCGGTAAAGCCTAATTGCCTCCCCCTATCTCAAGAGATGAAGCAGTCTGGCTCTTGCTCAGACTTTTTCAGATATCAAAGCTCATCATCCAAGAGATGTGGATCAAGTCCGTTCACAAAAGTCACAGAAATCAAGTTCCTCAAACATTCCTAGCCCAGACCTGGATTCCAGGTTGGGATGGAATAGCTTATAATTCCTGTACTTAATGCATGGTGTCTCTTTGCCATTTATGTGGACTGTCTCCACAGGGAAACATATTTCAGTTGACATCAGATGATCTGCAATAGCTCATTCATGCCTGCATTGCCATCATAGTCAATATGGCTATGACAGCTGAACAGGCAGAGAACTGCTCTTAAGGATTCTTTACCATTTTCATTCTCCTATGAAATAAACTGCTATTACTTATTATTTATTATTCTACTTTATTTTACTAATGATTAAATGTTCAGAACTTGCTCAGAGAGACCTAGGTTGTGGAGAGCCTGCAGAGCAGTCTCTTTATATCTATTATCCACCCTACATTTTGATCCATTGCTGGAAAAACTGGCTGCCTCCCAGCTGATTGTATGGTTTCGATGGCACATTTGGAGATAGCAAATTGCAGTTTTCCACCAGTTTGTCCCAATTCTGTCATTCAGCTAGGAAATGCACCGTTCTAAGAGTAGAGGTTATCCTGGGAGAAGACTAGTGGCATTAATTCATTCATTATTTCAACATAGATATGTGTTCAGTCCAGCTACTTCCTTCTTCTTTGGCAATCACTCATAGCCAAGTAAGAATGTCTTTCATAAACACGGTTTTAACAATGAGTCCATAAGTGACCGTGGAAGCCAATTCTGGATCCACACGTCTTTCCACAGTGGAGACATTGGTGTTATTGAATCATAATGACTCCAGCTTGCCTGATGTGTGGAGTAGGGATACATTTAGAAACCTTTTTTTTTTTTTTTTTTTACTGGAAATATAGTTAAGAACCACTTTATCTTCTTTCCATCATTCACTCATTTTAAAAGGTAAAGGACCCCTGGACGGTTAAGTCCAGTCAAAGGCGACTATGGGGTTGTGGCACTCATCTCACTTTCAGGCCTAGGGAGCCAGCGTTTGTCCACAGAGAGTTTTTCAAGTCATGTGGCCAGCATGACTAAACTGCTTCTGGCGCTGTGGTCTAAACCACTGAGCCACTTGGGCTTGCCGATCAGAAGGTTGGCAGTTTGAATCTGCCTAACAGGGTGAGCTCCCATTGCTCTGTCCCAGCCTCTGCCAACCTAGCAGTTCAAAAACACACCAATGCAAGTAGATAAATAGGTACCACTGCGGCGGGAAGGTAAATGACATTTCCGTGCACTCTGGTTTCCGTCACAGTGTTCCGTTGTGCCAGAAGCAATTTAGTCATGCTGGCCACATGACCCAGAAAGCTGTCTGTGGACAAATGCTGGCTCCTTTGGCCTGAAAGCGAGATCAGTGCCGCAAGAGGCTTGTAAATGTTAAAAGAAAGTATAACTGGGGGCCTTAGACATGTCTAGTTTCTGATGGCAAACTGTAGCTGGAAGATCATGACTCTGCTCCATTCAGAGGTTCCCACAACTTTAGGACTCACAAACCACTGTTAATTGAGTTGAGATGTCCTTCACCTGTACAGCGTGTCTGTGTAAAAGGTTGAACACACCATATTTCCAAACTGCCAAAAGTACTTCCTGTGTAAAATGTCCATGTTTTCCTAGGCACGCAAACTAGTATGAATAAAAATGTCGTTTTCTTTGTTTCTTAATTTCTGAAAGTATGTAATATTTAGGCAACTGACAACTGCCCAACACTTTGTATTTTATAGCCATTTTAAAAAGAAGAAGAAGAAACACCATGAATTTTCTTTTGACAAAGACACCCTGGCAGAGAGAACAATGCAAACTGTGGCATACACTCTAATTGCTAGAACAATACAATAAAGACTCTCAAAAGAAAAATAATGAACTTAGCTTATCCTGTTTATTCAGAGCCATTTTTCACTAACCTTGTTCGCAGAAGACAAATACAACCGCATTAGGAAGACGGTTCTTCACTTAATCCGCTACTGTTCCTCATTTAAATTACGATGCAACTGGTTCACTGCCTAAGGATTCACAGTATTTTGTATGCTAAAGGAAGTCTGCATTATTGAATGCTTGTAGCCTTTCTTATACAGCCAAAGTTTTGCTAAGTGGTACTTGGTGTCAGTGGCAAACAGGTATTTTTTATTTTTTTAAATAGCTGTTACTGTGTTTCTTTAGCTATAGCTCAAGTTTAATTTGGCAGATGGGCTATTGTACTTAATTGCTTTTTTTGGGGGGGGGGGAGATCCAACCAATGCAGAAAGTAAAAAAAAGAAAATGAAGAGGACAGAGGTGAAATGAATAAGAATGGACCAATTTCAATGTAAGACCTTATTGACACACGCATAGCAGGATATATTCAGGACACTGGGTGCTGAGCCAAAAGGACACTGCAGGGGTATTCTGCAACAGTGACTTATTATGGAAGGCAAGAGGGGCGGGACACCAAATTTTGGCATTGCATAGAATTCCACTGAAATCTGAAAGCCCAAAGTCCACTACTGTTGGTATTTTTACCTTCAAGGGATTGATGCAGTCTAAGGCACACTAAGGTGGTGCTGTGGGTTAAACCACAGAGCCTAGGGCTTGCCGATCAGAAGGTCGGCGGTTCGAAGGGGTGAGCTCCCATTGCTAGGTCCCAGCTCCTGCCAACCTAGCAGTTCGAAAGCACGTCAAAGTGCAAGTAGATAAATAGGTACTGCTCTGGTGGGAAGGTAAACGGTGTTTCCGTGCGCTGCTCTGGTTCGCCAGAAGTGGCTTAGTCATGCTGGCCACATGACCCGGAAGCTGTATGCTGGCACAAGGAGAAGGGGACGACAGAGGATGAGATGGTTGGACAGTGTTCTTGAAGCTACCAGCATGAGTTTGACCAAACTGCGGGAGGCAGTGGAAGACAGAAGTGCCTGGCATGCTCTGGTCCATGGGGTCACAAAGAGTTGGACACGACTAAACGACTAAACAACAACAACATCCACATTCCCCCTCTTTTTATGTGTGGCCTGGCTCAAACTGTTGACAAACCTCACACAATGATCTTCAGGTATGCATGAAGTTACTGGCAGGCATATGGCCCTGTTGGAATCACACAAAAGCATTTTGGTATAAATTGAGTTCTCCACCTGCAGCCTATCCATGCAACTTGCAGCTATTTGCAAACTCCAGACCCCAAATGTATAATTTTAAATAATTTTTGAGGGCAAGATTTTCTCATATTCACATCTGATGGAACTACGATTTTACTTATTGGTAATGCTTTGTTTTGATTGCTTGGTCTTTTTACCACCCCAGCAGTGCAGCTATCGATGCTCCCATGCAGCAAGCCCATCTAAAATGTTATTTTTCTTTCCCTATGAAGTCCCAAATCAATGATCAAACTATCTTGATGACATTTGCTAAGTGCAGTTGACTGGCAATATGGATCTGCTGAGTCTACGTGGTGTCTGCTACTAATATCATACATTACAAGAGAAATAATCTTCCTTTCAAACTCCCTAGCTATCATTTATGGTCAAATTTCATCTTCATGAGGACCGAGTTTTGTACTTGGGTGTGGGGTGAACCAATTTTCTCTCTATTATCTACATCATTGCTTATTTTAAGTATAGAAAATGGCACAATTTTCAAATGCCTTCCAGACACTTTCTGTTTTAGAAATAGCATTCCCTCCCCCCAATGCAAACTGTTTGACATGCAAAGTTTCTCTACTTCTTAGTTTTCTTTCTCAGTGTGAAAGCTGCTGAGTAGGCTAGATATTAAAGACCTCATTAGTAACTATCTGTCGCCTTTGAGTAAGCTAAGAATTTTGTTTAAAATGTTCACTGCAGTCACAAAATAATTAAGCTGATTCTTACTAACACGTTCTTATTTTTAAATTAATGAGTCATGTAAGGAAAACAAACAAGGTTGTTGTTGTCGTTGTTGTTGTTTTGAAAATACAAAACGTTTTGTCCATATGTGTTGTGTGCACATCTGACACCGAACTTAATCCAAGCACAAATCATGTCAAATGATTTCAAAACTAGCATGGATTCACAAATCAATTTCCTCCTTCTTTTTGGAGTAATTTTATGGTCAGATTTGTCAGATTGCCACCTTGTGATTGATCCTACATGGTGTCTGCTTTTGTCAGTTTGGGGGCAATTTGACTTTCCAGTGTTGCTGTCTTCTAATTAGGAATGTGTGGAATTTTCCAAATTCATTTCCAAATATTTCATCTTACCCATACATTAGCAGTATGTGTTCAGGATGATTTTAGTCCAAAATAGGATTAGCAGATATGTGACTTGCATTTCATAAATCTTGATTTCAGATTAGCTTCCCATTCAAAGCACTGAGCTGGCTATTCTTTACTCAAAAGTGTAGCTCCAAAGTGTAGGCTGTTTCATGTAGTTCTCAGCTATTGTTCAGCAGTGAAAAGAACAAATGAGGCTATTGCACTTATTTCTTGACTATTTCAACTTGCTTCCTAGCTATTGTGCATCATTCCCAATGCACAATGCATTTTGAAACATTGTTCAGCTCTTGGCTTAACAGGGCACCACTTTTAATATTTTAGAATGTCTGGGAATCAATATGGAAAACTATTTGCAAACCTAAGACTTGCTTGCTACACATTTATGTGTAGCAGCAAATACGTAATTTTCACTCTGAGACAGAAAATTGCAGCTATTGGGAGCATTCTTGTCCATAACTTTAAGCACCGAGAGCTAGTAGTAGGGAGAATGAGTGTTACAATCAGCACTGTGCAAATGCATGTATTATTTATTTTATTTCTCTCTCTCTCTCACTCTCTCTCTCCCCCAAAATGGTTTCCAACAGTTATACATCAAACCATATGATAAAAACCATACAAAAATCAGAGACCAGGTAATTATTATAGATGGATGTATTATTAATTGCCTGCTAAGCCTGACAGACTAGGGACGCGGGTGGCGCTGTGGGTAAAAGCCTCAGCGCCTAGGGCTTGCCGATCAAAAGGTTGGCGGTTCAAATCCCTGCAGCGGGGTGCGCTCCCGTTGTTCGGTCCCAGCACCTGCCAGCCTAGCAGTTCAAAAGCACTCCTGGGTGCAAGTAGATAAATAGGGACCGCTTACTAGCGGGAAGGTAAACGGCGTTTCCGTGTGCGGCTCTGGCTCGCCAGAGCAGCGATGTCATGCTGGCCACGTGACCCGGAAGTGTCTCCGGACAGCGCTGGCCCCCGGCCTCTTGAGTGAGATGGGCACACAACCCTAGAGTCTGTCAAGACTAGCCCGTACGGGCAGGGGTACCTTTACCTTTACCTAAGCCTGACAGAATAGAAAGGTTTTCAGAAGGACTTTACAAGTTGAACAAGATGACGTCTGCTGAAACTCTTTTGCCATTGACACTTGGTTTCTTGCTGCTGTCAAATGAGCCTCACCAGCTTATGAAACGACCAATGACGTTCCTGCGGATGATCTCAGTGACTGAGCTGGGATAGAAAGATTTAGGCAGTCTCTAAAGTACCTTGGACCTAGGTTATTCAGGGATTTGTAAATTAATGCAAGGGTCTTGAACCTGGCATGGTGGTAGTTCAGCAGCCAATGCATATGTTTTAATATTCAAACAATCAATCAATATTTTAGTAATTCTGTCACATGTTCTCAGCTAGGTATCCCCATCACTGAATTTGTAATGAGTCGTCATTTCCTGGCCACCATATTCTGCACCAGCTGGAGATTTTGAAACAGGCCCAAGGACTGCCCCACTTAGAGTACACTGGAGTAATCTACCTGAAGGTTACCAGAGCATGGACTATAATGGTAGGGCTTTCCCTGTCCAGGAGCAGCTGAAGCTGGTGAACCAGAGGACCTTTAGTGACAAAGATGTATCCAGGAGCACATCCAAGTTATGCACTGGCTCCTTCAGACACAAGAACCTATCTGCTGAACACAGAGCCTCTGTCGTCCCATAATTCAAACACAGTTTATTGGCTCTCATCCATCCACCACTGCATTCAGACACCGATCGAGAGCTTTCACAGCCTCTCCTGATTCAGATGTTACAGAAAAGAGTGTGTCATATTGGTGACATCTTTCAACAGCTTCATATATATGTTACATAGCACTGGGGACAGGGAACCCCCATAGCACAAGTGACAGGGGGCTGAGGATCATTCACCGAGTACAACTCTGAACACGGCCCTAAAGATAACACAGCCCTTACCAGTGAGTTTCTCCAGGGACATACCATGGTCAATAGTATCAAAAACAAGTGGGAGATCAAGCATAGCAGGGTCACATTTCCCCATCACTCTCCTGATTAATATTAATAACAACAACAACAATAATATATTTATACCCCGCCCATCTGGGGCTGGGTTTCCCCAGCCACTCTGGGCAGCTTCCAACATAATATTAAAATACAATAATCTGTTAAACATTAAAAGCTTCCTTAAACAGAGCTGCCTTCAGATGTCTTCCAAAATCTGGGAGTTGTTTTTCTCTTTGACATCTGGTGGGAGGGTGTTCCACAGGGTGGGTGCCACTACCGAGAAGGCCCTCTGCCTGGTTCCCTGTAATTTGGCTTCTCGCAGGGAGGGAACCGCCAGAAGGCCCTCGACACTGGACCTCAGTGTCCGGGCAGAACGATGGGGGTGGAGACGCTCCTTCAGGTATACTGGACCGAGGCCATTTAGGGCTTTAAAGGTCAGCACCAACACTTTGAATTGTGCTCGGAAACATACTGGGAGCCAGTGTAGGTCTTTCAAGACCGGTGTTATGTGGTCTCAGCGGCTGCTCCCAGTCACCAGTCTAGCTGCCACATTCTGGATTAGTTGTAGTTTCCGGGTCACCTTCAAAGGTAGCCCCACATAGAGCGCATTACAGTAGTGCAAGCATGCACCACTCTGGCGAGAAAGTCTGCAGGCAGGTAGGGTCTCAGCCTGCGTACCAGATGGAGTTGGTAGACAGCTGCCCTGGACACAGAATTGACCTGCACCTCCATCGACAGCTGTGAGTCCAGAATGACTCCCAGGCTGCTCACCTGGTCCTTCAGGGGCACAGTTACCCCATTCAGGACCAGGGACTCCTCCACACCTGCCCACCTCCTGTCCCCCAAAAACAGTAGTTCTGTCTTGGCAGGATTCAACCTCAATACATGGCGACCAAGGCTGATTCAGTTCCAAAGCCAAGTCTGAATCCAGACTGTAGTAGATCTAGATAATAAATCTCATCCAAGCACAACTGCAGTTGCTCCACAACTGGTTGTTGATGGGCGGGGTGAACAATTGCCATTAGGAATGATGATCCAAGCAGGAGCCATGAAAAATGTGATAACAGCTGCAGCATCTTCCCTGCCTACACCAATTCCTCGTGGGATCTTATGGTTTGGGTGGGAATGTCCCTTCCTTTCTTAGCAGATATGTAGTAATTGGTGACAACTGTTGGAGCCCTGAAACAGCTAACACCATCGGGAACCCACCCAAGTGTATTTAGAATGGGGCCACATACAAGAGAAAACAACATATTAAGCCTTATCATCAGATGCAGATGATTGAAAAGTTTATCAAAACATTGAAACAAAATGTTGCATGTTAACTTTTCTAACCATTATGGGGTGTGGGGATAGTGGCAAGTAAGGAATAATGTAAGAACTTAAGCTAAAAGTGTAGAACTCTTAGTAACTGTAACCATTCAATTATTATTCATGCATGCAATATGGTTAATCAGAAACTACAAAGGATTGTAAGTTTCGAACCCTTAAGCAAAATTTATGAGGTCAACGTTTTGGGAAATATTCCTCTGGGCTGTAATTAGTATTTTGCAGCTTATACAACCTGGTGTGTTTTTTTTCTACTAGGCAATTTGAACATCTGTCTGGATTATCTGAAGGCAGATTTTTATCATGAAAAAAATGTTCCTATTATATTTTAAGCAGTGCTGAATAGAATAAATCAAAATAGATACATCATTCCAAAAGCAAGCAAAAAGAAGGGGGGGGGGTTGAATTCTTTTGCCTGCTACTTTTCAGCACACATTACCTCCACAAGTCCATTAACTCTGGTGTCTGATTGACATGGAGCATAATATCACCACAGGAGTCAAGTCTGAATTTAGTTCAAGTCTTGAGAGAAACATCGTTTTAAAATGGTGATTAATACAACAACTCTGAATTACCCCTGCTTCCTTTAGAAAGTCAGACAACCCTGGGAAGGTGGAGATGGGTGATGCTCTGGGACCAGGTATGTGTCTCAACACTGAGAATTGTGGTGGAGGTGGAGTTCAGGTTGTTCTTTAGTTGTTTAGTCATGTCTAACTCTTCGTGACCCCATGGACCAGACCACGCCGGGCACTCCTGTCTTCCACTGCCTCTCGCAGTTTGGTCAAACACATGTTGGTAGCTTCAAGAACACTGTCCAACCATCTCATCTTCTGTCATCCCCTTCTCCTTGTGCCCTCCATCTTTCCCAACATCAGGGTCTTTTCCAGGGAGTCTTCTCTTCTCATGAGGTGGCCAAAGTATTGGACCTTCTGCTTCAGGATCGGTCCTTCCAGTGAGCACTCAGGGCTGATTTCCTTCAGAATGGATAGGTTTGATCTTCTTGCAATCCATGGGACTCTCAAGAGTCTCCTCCAGCATTCAAAAGCATCCAGGTTAGGTTCATGGTGCTAATACAGGTGCACAGCATCCTAGACTGCTTTGGACCAAGATATGTGAGATTGTGTTTTCCATGATATACCCAACTGTTCCGCAGGACAGGACATCCTTCAGACACAATCTTATGATGTAGGATTGGGTATTAGTGTGGCTATACTTACTGTCTGAGATGCCTTCCCATTACCTATCAGACAGCCACCATCCCTATTACTTTTTCAACAAAGGCTTTAAAAAGATATCTTTATTCCGGTTTGTATCCCAGATTCTTCTTCTTTGGCGATCACTCATCGCTGAGTAAGATTGTAAGAGTCTTTAAACCTCTTTTGTTTGTAAGAGTCTTTAAACCTCTTTTGTAAGAGTTTTTAAACCTCTTTTGTTGACCACCAACAAAACAGTCTGCATCTGCATTGGAATTGTCTTTTAACTGTATTATTATTATTATTATTATTATTATTATTATTATTATTATTATTATTATTATATTTATACCCCACCTTTCTCCCAAGTTGGCTTGGCACCTTAGTCTGAAAAATGTGTTGCTCATAAATGTGTCAAACTGGTTGTAGGCTAATAGTCTGCACAACGGTTTGCTGAATTGTCTGCTTCTGATCGTAATCCTGGTCAAAGTGGGCATAGCTAAGAACAGGGCCTTGGGAAGGGCTTGGTTTTTAAGATGTCAGTGAAATGTTGCATAAGGCAAAATTATAAATTCTGAAAGTCCTTAGCATGCAAACTCTCTGAGCAACTTTAAGCCGAATCTTTCACGTGGCCTCTCAGGGGGTCCTGCACACCCAGAGATTGTCACTAGATTCCTCCAGAAATGGACTCTCAAAGTAAATGTGGAGGTTCTTCAGACCAAACATCAGAATAATTTTGAGAGGCGCCAAAGGAGTTTTTGCTCAGACTAATGACATTTCTCACTGGGGTTTCACAGATCTCTCCAGTCTTTTCCAATTATTTAAATGTGCTGCTCAAAACGGCCCATAGAGAAAACTTCCTATCATTACGCTCACAAGTCAACCTGCTCATTTCAGCCGACTGTCATGTGTATTGCAAACTATTATTTATTTATTTTTAAATGCCATATAATTGTCAGTTTAGGACAGACTGCTCAGTTTCCTCCTTATGGTCAATGGTCAATTTCCTTATGGCAGTTTAAATAAATAAAATGTGTCAATTCCTTATACCAGTGACAACCATATGCAAAGTAGTCTTCTCCCAAATAATTACAAAACTGAGAGTCAAGCAGCGATCCTATGCATAATGCTTTGACCTGATAGGACCCACTAGCGTTTACTTTGCAATGAATGAATAATTGAAATGAATGGGGCCTATTTGTTTCATTCATGGCTATTAAAAACACACACACATTCCAGAGCTGAAATACTTCTGAATGCCACATGGTAATGTTCTGAATGTCATATGGTAATCTGTTGCTCGTTTGGAAGACAGTCAGAGACACTTTAGCTAAAGTGCCCAACATTATGCTAGGTTTTCTTTTCACCCAGCATCCTCTCGTCACAATGTGGAAAACTTTGTGGAGCTTATAAAAGTTTATAAAACTGTAGATTGCAATGGACCACAAAGGTCATCTATTCAACCTCCTGCAATGTAGGACTCTCAGCTAAAGCATCCATGACAGTTAGCCATGCAATCGCTGCTTAGAAACCTCCAAGGAAGGAGACTCCACAACCTCCTGAGGGAGTCTGCTCCACTGTGAAACAGCTCTTACTGTCAGAATTTTTTAATTGATGTTCAGTCAGAATCTCCTTTCTTGTAACTTGAATCCATCAGTTCAAGTCCTACCCTCCAGAGCAGGAGAAAACAAGCTTGTCCCCTCTTCCATGTGACAGCTCTTGAGCTATTTGAAGATGGCTATCATATCTCCTCTCAGTCCCCTCTTTTCCAGGCAAGTTTTCCTGTTCGTCTGCAAAAATAATTCACAAGTGCCATATTTTTTGCTCCATTGGACGCACCTGACCATAAGACACACATAGTTTTTAGAGGAGGAGAACAAGGGGAAAAAATTCTGAATCAAATGTTGTACTAAACTATTTAATAAACTACCGGTATATCAGAATAATATTTCAACCATGTAAAGTGAACAAGCAGTCAACAGTGGCATTAAGAACCATCATCACTGTGGAGATCACACAGGGTCCCCGGACTTTTAACGGTCTATTGATCCCTGTGCCACCACTGTGCTCGCTTCCCCGCTGCCACCAACCAGTTACTCTCTGGTAAAACACTGAGTCCAGTCAGATGTTAAAAGTGAACCAAAAAATCAAGTTTATTTTACAAACATTAACAAGTTTATGGTTTCTCAGATAATATTCCTGTCAGTATCTTAACTTTAGTTTCCTTACCGGCCTATACCATCCTAATACCTTCTGACTGATTATCTCAACTGTTTGACTGACTCCTCTTAACAAATTCTCTCCCTCTCTCATACCAGACTAGCCCAACCCACAGACTTATCTTCCCTCTCTCGTCTAACTCCAGACTGTCTTCTCAACCACTCTAACTCTAACTCCTCTTAACAAATTCTCTCTGTGCTTAAACCTTATACACAGTTAACTCTGCCCCTTGGGTTCCCATTGGTTAGTCATTTTACAATTAGTTAACCCTTTCCCTATGAACCCAGTATGGTGTCACACACATAGGAAGGCAAACTCCAAAGTCACTGTTATTAACAAATAGAGACTTTATGTCCTAGTAAGGGGGGCAGGTAGGGACGCGGGTGGCGCTGTGGGTTAAAGCCTCAGCACCTAGGGCTTGCCGATCGAAAGGTCGGCGGTTCGAATCCCCGCGGCGGGGTGCGCTCTCGCTGTTCGGTCCCAGCGTCTGCCAACCTAGCAGTTCGAAAGCACCCCTGGGTGCAAGTAGATAAATAGGGACCACTTACTAGCGGGAAGGTAAACGGCGTTTCCGTGTGCGGCTCTGGCTCACCAGAGCAGCGATGTCACGCTGGCCACGTGACCCGGAAGTGTCTTCGGACAGCGCTGGCCCTTGGCCTCTTTGAGTGAGATGGGCGCACAACCCTAGAGTCTGTCAAGACTGGCCCGTATGGGCAGGGGTATCTTTACCTTTTTAAGGGGGGCAGGCAATGGAAATATATGAGCTTCTCACTGAGTCCCTTAGATCTAAGGACTGTATGGCTTGGCCCTACACAATTATTTTAATAAAGCCAAAAGAAGTGGGACTTTCTTGCTTTTTGTTCATTGCAGAGAGCTCTTGAGGCTTTGGGAGAAATCTGATTCAATTCCCATTTAAAGTCAAACCTATCTAATTCACACCTTCATACACAGCACAAGGACCAAACCACAGCCGCTCTTCAAATTTCACACTTCTGGAAAGGAAGGCACTACTGTCCCAGTAAGACCAGTGATGGAGGGAGGGTATTGTGTGGCAGCACGTCGCCTGTGGGGACGTGGGACGTCACCCATGTGAGCGTCGTCCCAAGGGAGTGGTGCGCATGCACCCATCCCAATGGGGCAGCCGAGCGTAGAGGTGGAGGGATTACACGGCTCCCACTGTGCTTGCTTTACACCCATGTAAGCTGCTCCTGTCCCGCTTTGCTGCTTTAAAGTGAGCCATGACTCCCGTCCATCTCTCCTCTGCGCAGCATTCGCTTCATAAGAAGCACAGACATTTCCCCTTACAGTGGTATCTCGGGTTACAGACGCTTTAGATTACAGACTCCACTAACCCAGAAATAGTACCTCAGGTTAAGAACTTTGCTTCAGGATGAGAACAGAAATTGTGCGGCGGCAGCAGGAGGCCCCATTAGCTAAAGTGGTACCTCAGGTTAAGAGCAGTTTCAGGTTAAGAACGGACCTCCAGAACGAATTAAGTTCTTAACCCAAGATACCACTGTACTTTTTAGCAGGAAAAAGGTGTCTTATGGAGCGAAAAATACGGTAGTCAGCTCTTGCAATTATTTACTGTGCTTCTCTCTGCATATCCCATTCCATAGTGCTATGTTCTTTGCAGTCGGTAGCTTGGGTTGCAACCCTATGCACACTTCCTGGGAAGTAAGTTCTGTTGAACGCAGTTGGACTTACTGCTCAGTAGATGTTTATAGGATCATGCTGTTAGAGAGATTTTTGACTGAAAGAGGCATGAAGTAGGGCTGCCCTTTATCATCTCTGCTCTTTGCCCTCTCCCCAGAGGCTCTTGCTGAGATTTTAAGATGCCATACAATGTTGGAAGGCTACCAGAGAGAAGGAGAGAAGCATTTGCTTAATCTATATACAGGCAATATTATAGTTATCCGGAGACATTCACAGCAGGCAATGATGGCCCTAAAGGAGGATTCTATGACATCTGAAGCAGTAGCAAGATTGCATATTAATTTTGGAGTATCAAAAATTATGTTTCTTTCATACTGGACCTCATACACAAAGAGAAATCAGTATAAAAGTCCACATTCCAATATGTCCTAAGGTTATTTTGATACTTAGGCTTTCAACTTCTTAAAAAAATAAATATAAATGTTGGTCCTTTGCTTAAGCAGGTTAAACAGGATTTGGAACTTTGGTCGAACTAACACTCATCAATTCTTGATAGAATAGCAATCATATCAATGAAGGTCATTCAAAGATTCCTGTCCTTATTTCAGATTCTCATCTCCTTTCATCAGGGTTGGATTAAAAAATGTTACAATGTTTTAAATTGATTAATATTTTTTTAAAGGAAAAAAAATCCAGTAATAGATATGGAAATTTGGTATAGAAAAATGGACCTAGGGGGTAGAGACTCCGAAATATATATATTTGATTTATTTATAAAAATATTTGTATACTGCTATATCATTACACACACACACACACATTGAAACAGTATACAGCAGTAAAAACAAAGCCATTAAAAAGTTAAAAATAGACATCAATTAACCATTGTGGAAGGAGTTATTCTTAGTTGCCTACAGGACTGGCTTGCCTAGGAGATGGGCTGAGGCAACTATCTTGCCAGCAGAACTCCAAAAAGTGTCTCACCCAGTGCCAAATTTAAGTATAAGATAAACAAGCTATAGCTTAGGGCCCCACTTTCTTGGGGGCCACAAAAAAAATTAAACGAAAAAAACACCTGGATGTACATTTCTGAAATATAAGATTGAAAAAATAAAAATAAAGCATACAGCAAGAGTGTTTTGTGTTGTGTAGGCTCCTATGATCTAAGTAATGGGGCCCGCCTGCTAGCCTGCTCCCTAAAATATTGTCATGGTCTGGTTTGCGGGTGGTCGAAGTCCTGGCTGAGGACGTTGGGACAGGGAGCAAGATGGCAGGGTAGGAGCAGGAACGAAAGTCCAGAAGCCAGGGGTTTGAGGGTCAGGAAGCAGGGAGTCATGAAGTCAAGGGTCCGAGGGTCGAGAAGCAAGAAGCCAAACACAACAAGGCGGGAAACGAGTTGCTGTGGCAAACAGCCGAAGGGAAATGCTGACCTTATATCCCTTCCCGGCTCTTGCCACCAGGTGCAGTGAGTTACCAAGAGGCCTCACCTGTGAGGCCACACCTTGCCTCTCCAGAACAAACTTAGGAAGAACCCAGTCCTGCAAAGCCCTACTGGTCACTGGGCCTGGCTTCTGCATGCACTCCTGACAAATATCACTGGTGATTATTTCACCATTAATATACTTCTTCTTAATTGTATATCACTATTTATATACTTCTTCTTAATTGTATTTCAGTTCAACAGTTACTTTGATAAAATACATATTTTGTTATGTGCAAATGGCTTTAGGTACCTATTGTTGTTGTTGTTGTTGTTGTTGTTTAGTCATTCAGTCGTGTCCGACTCTTCGTGACCCCATGGACCAGAGCACGCCAGGCACTTCTGTCTTCCACTGCCACCCGCAGTTTGGTCAGATTCATGTTTGTAGCTTCGAGAACACTGTCTAACCATCTCGTCCTCTGTCGTCCTCTTCTCCTTGTGCCCTCCATCTTTCCCAACATCAGGGTCTTTTCCAGTGAGTCTTCTCTTCTCATGAGGTGGCCAAAGTATTGGAGCCTCAGCTTCACGATCTGTCCTTCCAGTGAGCACTCAGGGCTGATTTCCTTAAGAATGGATGCGTTTGATCTTCTTGCAGTCCATGGGACTCTCAAGAGTCTCCTCCAGCACCATAATTCAAAAGCGTCAATTCTTCGGCGATCAGCCTTCTTTATGGTCCAGCTCTCACTTCCATACATCACTACTGGGAAAACCATAGCTTTTACTATACGGACCTTTGTTGGCAAGGTGATGTCTCTACTTTTTAAAATGCTATCTAGGTTTGCCATTGCTTTCCTCCCAAGAAGCAGGCGTCTCTTAATTTCGTGGCTGCTGTCACCATCTGCAGTGATCATGGAGCCCAAGAAAGTAAAATCTCTCACTGCCTCCATTTCCTCCCCTTCTATTTGCCAGGAGGTGATGGGACCAGTGGCCATGATCTTCGTTTTTTTGATGTTGAGCTTCAGACCATATTTTGTGCTCTCCTCTTTCACCCTCAATAAAATGTTTTTTAATTCCTCCTCACTTTCTGCCATCAAGGTTGTGTCATCTGCATATCTGAGGTTGTTGATATTTCTTCCAGCAATCTTAATTCCGGCTAGGGATTCATCCAGCCCAGCCTTTCGCATGATGAATTCTGCATATAAGTTAAATAAGCAGGGAGACAAAATACAGCCTTGTCGTACTCCTTTCCCAATTTTGAACCAATCAGTTGTTCCATATCCAGTTCTAACTGTAGCTTCTTGTCCCACATAGAGATTTCTCAGGAGGCAGATGAGGTGATCAGGCACTCCCATTTCTTTAAGAACTTGCCATAGTTTGCTGTGATCGACACAGTCAAAGGCTTTTGCATAGTCAATGAAGCAGAAGTAGATGTCTTTCTGGAACTCTCTAGCTTTCTCCATAATCCAGCGCATGTTTGCAATTTGGTCTCTGGTTCCCCTGCCTCTTCTAAATCCAGCTTGCACTTCTGGGAGTTCTCGGTCCACATACTGCTTGAGCCTTCCTTGAATAATTTTAAGCATAACCTTGCTAGCGTGTGATATGAGTGCAATTGTGCGGTAGTTGGAGCATTCTTTAGCACTGCCCTTCTTTGGGATTGGGATGTAGACTGACCTTCTCCAATCTTCTGGCCACTGCTGAGTTTTCCAAACTTGCTGGCATATTGAGTGTAGCACCTTAACAGCATCATCTTTTAAAATTTTAAATAGTTCAGCTGGAATACCATCACTTCCACTGGCCTTGTTATTTGCAATGCTTTCTAAGGCCCATTTGACTTCACTCTCCAGGATGTCTGGCTCAAGGTCAGCAACCACACTACCTGCGGTGTACGAGACATCCATATCTTTCTGGTATAGTTCCTCTGTGTATTCTTGCCACCTCTTCTTGATGTCTTCTGCTTCTGTTAGGTCCTTACCACTTTTGTCCTTTATTATGGTAATCTTTGAACGAAATGTTCCTTTCATATCTCCAATTTTCTTGAACAGATCTCTGGTTCTTCCCATTCTGTTGTTTTCCTCTATTTCTTTGCATTGCTCATTTAAGAAGGCCTTCTTGTCTCTCCTTGCTATTTTTTGGAATTCTGCATTCAATTTCCTGTATCTTTCTCTATCTCCCTCGCATTTTGCTTGCCTTCTCTCCTCCGCTATTTGTAAGGCCTCATTGGACAGCCACTTTGCTTTCTTGCATTTCCTTTTCACTGGGATGGTTTTCGTTGCTGCCTCCTGTATAATGTTTCGAGCCTCCATCCATAGTTCTTCAGGCACTCTGTCCAGCAATTCTAAATCCTTAAACCTGTTCCTCACTTCCACTGTGTATTCATAAGGGATTTGGTTTAGATTGTATCTTACCGGCCCAGTGGTTTTTCCTACTTTCTTCAGTTTAAGCTTGAATTTTGCTATAAGAAGCTGATGATCTGAGCCACAGTCAGCTCCAGGTCTTGTTTTTGCTGACTGTATAGAGCTTCTCCATCTTTGGCTGCAGAGAATATAATCAATCTGATTTCGATGCTGCCCATCTGGTGATGTCCATGTGTAGAGTCGTCTCTTGTGTTGTTGGAAAAGAGTGTTTGTGATGACCAGCTTGTTCTCTTGACAGAACTCTATTAGCCTTTGCCCTGCTTCGTTTTGAATTCCAAGACCAAATTTGCCAGTTGTTCCTTTTATCTCTTGATTCCCTACTTTAGCATTCCAATCCCCTATAATGAGAAGAACATCCTTCTTTGGTGTCACTTCTATAAGGTGTTGTAAGTCTTCGTAGAATTGGTCAATTTCAGTTTCTTCAGCACCAGTAGTTGGTGCATAAACTTGGATTACTGTGATGTTAAAAGGTCTGCCTTGGATTCGTATCGAGATCATTCTATCATTTTTGAGATTGCATCCCAGTACAGCTTTCGCCACTCTTTTGTTGACTATGAGGGCCACTCCATTTCTTTTACGGGTTTCTTGCCCACAGTAGTAGATATGATAGTCATCCGAACTGAATTCGCCCATTCCCGTCCATTTTAGTTCACTGATGCCCAGGATGTCAATGTTTATTCTTGCCATCTCATTTTTGACCACATCCAACTTACCCAGGTTCATGGTTCTTACATTCCAGGTTCCTATGCAATATTTTTCTTTACAGCATTGGACTTTCCTCTCGCTTCCATGCATATCCGCAACTGAGCGTCCTTTCGGCTTTGGCCCAGCCGCTTCATCAGCTCTGGATCTACTTGTACTTGTCCTCCGCTCTTCCCCAGTAGCATGTTGGACGCCTTCCGACCTGAGGGGCTCATCTTCCAGCGTCATATCTTTTATATGCCTGTTGTCTTTGTCCATGGAGTTTTCTTGGCAGGGATACTGGAGTGGCTTGCCGGTTCCTGCTCCAGGTGGATCACGTTTGGTCCAAACTCTCCACTATGACCTGTTCATCTTGGGTGCCCTGCTCGGCATAGTTCATAGCTTCTCTGAGTTCTTCAAGCCCCTTCGCCACGGCAAGGCAGTGATCCATGAAGGGGATAGGTACCTATTATAGGTCCTATAATAGGTACCTATTAGGTCCATAAATTACCATATAGCATATATTCAACACAAAAAACAGTGACAACTTGTTGTTGACAAATGACAGCTGGACATATGAAGGGCCCCATTAGCTTCAGTAACTTGGGCCTCATCAAACCTAAATCCGGCCCTGGGTTCACCCCATTGGTCCACCCACATGAGCCCACTCAGCAGGCTCTGCAAATGGTGGAGAAGCAGCGGCGGCAGTGGCTTCCATTGAGAACTTGTGAGATCTTGTGCACTCTGCAAGATCTCACCAGAACTCACCATCATCACTGCCACTTTGCAGGTGCCACCACATGACCCAGGTGAAGGAGACTGCAGTGGCGGGAAAGTACTTTCCGATTTCGCCTCAGATGGCAAAACATAGTGTTCCACTCCTGATTGCCTGCATAGGCCTGGTGGGAAAGAATACAGTGGTACCTTGGGTTACATACGCTTCAGGTTACATACTCCGCCAACCCAGAAATAGTGCTTCAGGTTAAGAACTTTGCTTCAGGATGAGAACAGAAATCGTGCTCCAGTGGTGCAGCAGTAGTGGGAGGCCCCATTAGCTATAGTGGTGCTTCAGGTTAAGAACAGTTTCAGGTTAAGTATGGACCTCCAGAACGAATTAAGTACTTAACCCAAGGTACCACTGTTGTTTTCAGCAGAGGAAATGGAGGATTAAATGTTGACTAAGAACTATTTTGGTCTATATCACCCCCCCCCAAAAAAAAACCCAACACCATTTACACTCTACATATGTCAAGTTTTAGATAAAAGGCAGCAAAGATTTCACAGTATTCTCTCCTTTGATTCCATTAGCCAAAAACCCTAGATTATTTGATATGATATTTCAGAGAAGTAAAGCTAAATGGGAAAAAGAAGAGGTGTTATAGGCTGTGCAACCAATGGAGTCAGTTTTTGCCTATGCAGTGCTCCCCCCCCCCCTTAAATTTTAAAAAAAGATTTAGGGGTACTCTCATTTTGATTCAAGAAAATCACGATGACAAACCTAGACAGTGTCTTAAAAAGCAGAGACATCACCTTGCTGACAAAGGTCCGAATAGTTAAAGCTATGGTTTTCCCAGTAGTGATATACGGAAGTGAGAGCTGGACCATAAAGAAGGCTGATCGCCGAAGAATCGATGCTTTTGAATTATGGAGCTGCAGGAGACTCTTGAGAGTCCCATGGACTGCAAGAATATCAAACCTCTCCATTCTGAAGGAAATCAGCCCTGAGTGCTCACTGGAAGGACAGATCCTGAAGCTGAGGCTCCAATACCTCATGAGAAGAGAAGACACCCTGGAAAAGACCCTGATGTTGGGAAAGATTGAGGGCACAAGGAGAAGGGGACGACAGAGGAGGAGATGGCTGGAGAGTGTTCTCATCTCAAAGCTACTAACATGAGGCTGACCAAAGTGCGGGAGGCAGTGGAAGACAGGAGTGCCTGGCATGCTCTGGTCCATGGGGTCACGAAGAGCCGGACATGACTAACCGACTAAACAACAACAACACAAAGATTCACAAAATGTTTATGGGTATGCATACCCCTGCATCTCCCCAGGAAAAAAAAAGAAGCACTGGGCCTACATAAGGGAAAACAATATGCCATAAGTCATGAAGAACTCTAGGACAACTATTGCATAGCACTAACATGTGATACTAGAGGAGCTTATTATCGCTTCTGGTTGGAGTGTCCTCAAGTAAAACTGTTCAGGGAAGAGGTGTTCAAATAAATTTGTAATATTATCTAGGAAGCTTTACAGTGTACTCCACTACTTTTTTTATTGCCCATATTTGAATATGGAAACATAAATCCAAGGAACCTGAAATAGTATTACTGGTTGCTGTGAGGCATACCATTGCCCAAAGATGTGAAACATTGCATAGTTTGAACACTGCAATTCGGCAAATGTGTGGAACATTGCCATTTTAGGAAAGAAAGAAAAAAACATTCATAATTTGTGATCTCTACATGGAATTGAAGCTCCGGACGTTTTTCACGCTATGTGGTGGAACTTCATTATATGAGCTACCAGTGTGAACCTGCTTCAACAACTGCCTGCAGTATCCTTGGAAATTTGGAATGCATGAGTAAAATGCAATATAGATTACTGCTGATTATGTACCCATGGGATATAATTGCATGCATATATTTAGTTGATGTTTTCTTTATTTTTGCTTTTGCTTTTTTGTATTCGCTGCTTTTGTTTTATCTATAAAACCCAATAAAATGTGTTTGTTTGTTTCTTAAGGAGAGAGAGCAAGAGAGTGGGAAAGCATGACTTTCACCTGTGTATCTGAAATTTGAAGGGTCTAATCAGTTGCAGAATGCCAGAAAATATTTTGCTAATAGTACCGAAAACATAGAAGATACAATAAGCAGGACCAGTGCCAGATTTACATATAAGCTAAACAAGCTATAGCTTAGGGCCCCACTCTCTTTGGGGCCACCAAAAAATTAAAGGGAAAAAACTGGATGTACTTTCCAAAATATAAGATAAAAAAAACAAATAAAATAAAACCTACATACAACAACAGTGTTTTTTTGTTGTGTAGGCTCCTATGATGTAAGGAATGGGCCCCACCTGCTATATAAAGGGCCCCATTACCTTCAGTAGTTTAGGGCTCATCAAACCTAAATCCAGCCCTGAGCAGGAGAGCAGCTGTGTGTGCCATTGAAATCAACAGGAAACAAAATTAAATGGGAATAACACAGACAAATGAAGTGGTAACAAAAAAAAATGAATGAGGAAATGAAAATGAATGGAATGACTAAACTCCCCCTGCCTTCACACACCTAAAACATGCATTAAACACATCAGGTTGGATTCTAACCCGGTACACTCACAAAACCCATTGTAATGACTCCGGTTAGCAGAATAGAACAGTCCCTCTCTCCTCCCCCCAAATTCTACTCTGCTGGTTTGGAAGAAACCTCAGAACAGTATGCAGAAGTGGGAGAGGGAAGATCACTCCACCTGGCAAGCAGGAATTCTTAAGCTGATAGAAAAAAATATATTAGAGTGATGTTGGATTTTGCCCATCAGTTGCCTTTTTGAATCTCACTGCTTTAGTGGTAAAACATCTGCTTTGTATGCAGAAAGTCCCAGTTTCAGTGCCTGGAATCTCCAGGTATGGATGACAGGTATTCCTACCTAAAACCCTAAAATGCTAAACCAGTCAGTGTAGACAATACTCAGCTAAAGGAAGTACCGTATTTTTCGCTCTGCTCAGCACCCCTTCAGCGAAGCAGCAGGAGAAACGGAGCCCCTTCCATTTCTCCTCCCGCTTCGCTGAAGGGGCGCTGCACAGCTCTCCCTCTCTGCTGAAGCCAGGAGCGTCTTGCTCTCCTGGCTTCAGCAAAAGGAACCTGAAGCCTGCGGAGCATAGCACGAGTTCCCGCTGCGCTCCAGAGCCTTCAGGTTCCTTTTGCTGAAGCCAGGAGAGTCTATCCCTGAAGCCTGGAGAGCGAGAGGGGTCAGTGTGCACCGACCCCTCTCACTCTCCAGGCTTCAGCGAAAGCAACACGAAGCCTCCGGAGCGCGGAGGAAGCGCTCCCTCTGCGCTTCGGAGGCTTCACGTTGCTATCGTTGAAGCCAAGGAGCCTGCATTCACTCCATAAGACACACACACATTTCCCCTTAATTTTTGGAGGGGGAAAAGTGTGTCCTATAGAGCGAAAAATACGGTAATTATCTGACTGTATAAGAAGGCTTCCTGTGTTGTTGTGTTCCTATCACACATCCTGCCCCAAAGTGGGATCCGCTTTTGTGTAGAGGAAGCAAAAGGTCTGAAGAGTGTTGACAGAGTCTCCACAAAAACTGCAATGTGCATTATAGAATCAGGAATGGATTCCAGGATTTACTAGCTGACACCCAGAGTTATGCATCAAAATGTCTTCAAGTGTGGAATTTGGGGTCCTGTCCAACCTGTTCTTGCTGCACCTCCATGTACAAATATTGTGCTATATAAACAAATCAACAAAAGAACCCTAGGCAGAAATTGCTTGCATTTAATTGATTGCTTCAGGCTGCCTTTGAGTTGTGCTTGAGCATGAAAACGTTCTGAGAGGCAGCTGTGAACATGGGCGAGGGGTTAAAATAAATACTTCACTGGTTGTCTAGCATTCTGAAGCCATTTCATAATGAAGTGGCCTTGATGTGACAGGGCATGCTTTGTGGAGTCATTAATCCCGGAGTCCAATGTATCATCCTGTACCCTGCAGTGCTTAATGGTTATTATTATTATATCAATCTCCCACTTTTTAATTTCTGAGAAGCCCATATTGGCCCTGTTCCTTTTATAGCATTTTAAAAATAGGACAGGACATTGATGGAGATGAAAATTGCCTTCTGGACCACAAAAGCCTGCTGCTATTATGCATTTGCCTCCTGTACTGAACTTTTGTGAATATTATTTTGCTGACTCTAATTGACAACCATGGCACCATAGTGACAACATGCAACAACTGCCGTCCTCTCTGGGGCTATTCTATAATCTACCCATTTTAATGTATACCTGTGATACTACTAGAGTAAGCATTCCACTTAACTTTTCAAAAGAATAAAGGAGGGCAAATATCTCTGAATGCATCAGGTGTTGGCAGATAGCGAGCTTAGATGATGTTTAAGAAGAGATATTGTCCTGGTGAAATAACTGGCATAATAAGAACCAGTGTGGTGTAGTGGTGTAGTGGTTCAGAGTGGTAGATTCGTAATCTGGTGAACCGGGTTCGATTCCCTGCTCCTCCACATGCCTCCACCTTGGGCTAGTCACACTTCTTTGAAGTGTCTCAGCCCCACTCACCTCACAGAGTGTTTGTTGTGGGGGAGGAAGGGAAAGGAGAATGTTAGCCACTTTGAGACTCCTTCGGGTAGTGATAAAGCGGGATATCATATCCAAACTCTTCTTCTTCTTCTATGTGGGCTCTCTGTAGATCATGTAAAGACTTAAACTGGAAAGAGGGATGGGGGCACACTTGCCAGTCATGTCCCCATCACCCCCACATATTTTGACTCAACATTTGACCCAAATGCTTTGAACATGAAATCTGAAGCTTCCTTTCTTTACCTTCAAGCCTCCTTCAGAGCCTCATAGGAGACAGGTGGGGCTAAACACATTCCCCCTAAACACATTCATTTTGAACCCCTGAAGGAGAAGCTTCATTTCAATCTGATTGACCACTTACCAGGTTCAAGAGGCCCAAAGTGGCCCACCACCGAAACATCTTTTGCAGCCAAGGCTTAATATTGGAAATTACTTGGTCTATGATAAAACTGCCTGGTTCGACAGACAATGAGATGCAAGTGGGGGGGGGGGCGTTTGGCGTTTCAGCTTCCCTTACTCATTTGCCCCTTTTCATTTTGAAAGGACCTCATCCTCTAAAGGTTAATGGGATAGAAAGAGATCTTCTCTATTTTCTACCTAGGGCTGAAGCATCAACAACAGCAATACAGCATTCTCTGTGACTGCTCCCAATACTGTGTCCTGTGAAGCGATTCTGGATTCCTTTCCGCTGGCCTTTTGTGGTTGGTGAATACATTTTATATTGTTGGCTTCTTAATGGCATCTGTAATTGCTGTATATTTATAGTTTCATATGATGTGGCTTTAAAGATGAGTTGTGCATAGACATAGTGCATAGGGTGGTTTAGATCATTCAAAAGAAAGAAAATTAAAGATGCATTTTTTTGATGCCTTTCTATAACTTTCAGGAATCTGAAAAAGTAGAAATTACAACTATTGGTAGTCACTAGAGCACTTGGCTCCAAAGCCATGAAACAGCATGATAGGGCTAAAGTAAGCTTAGCTAAAGCACTCTGTCAAGGTCCATTATAATTTTTGGCTCAACAATTCAATATATTGGCAATATAAACAAAAGCAAAATTATCTTTTAGTAAAGAAAATAATGAAGTTAAATAAATTCAGTGCTTGATATCCAGAATGTAATCAATGACCACGATTCTACGAAATATGCTTTGGAAAACATAATGTAGGATTATGAGTTACGTAACATATAGTTCTGCAAAGCATCAGTATGCAATATTCAGTGGCAAACTAAAGCAATTATGAATGACAATATGCAGCCTAAGATCCGTGTTCATGCCTTGGTTGAAATGATTATGTAAAATCCTAAAATAATGCTGTTAATTAAAATGACTTGGAGATAAAGCATTGTCTTCAGTTGCTCAACAAAAAATTGGCTGTTTTGTAAATCATTATTAAGATATGCAAAATACCTAGAGTCACTTGAACCCAGTGGCTCTGGAGTACAAATAGCATGCCAGTTACTTGTTTGCAGAGCACATCTTTGCATGTCTGCCTCAATCTCTCCAGCTAAAAGCATCCAAGATAGCAGGGTCTAGAAAAACTCTGCCAGAGGCTTTGCAGATCACAGAAGTTGGTGCTGCAATGGTCTGAATGACAACATATCTGTCAGGAACAGCTTGCAAAGCAGTTGCCCAAAGGGCGGCTGTGGAGGTGAGCCAAAGAGATCAGGGTGTTCCACTGGAGAAGGAGAGAAGCTCAACCAGCTAGATCAGGCACAGGCAAACTCGGCCCTCCAGATGTTTTGGGACTACAACTCCCATCACCCCTGACCACTGGTCCTGTTAGCTAGGGATGATGGGAGTTGTAGTCCCAAAACAGCTGGAGGGCCGAGTTTGCCTATGCCTGAGCTAGAGGGTAAAGATGTGGCAGGCAGGACATTTAGAGAGGGTTTCGAGCAAGGAAGGAAGAAGAACAACAGGGGAGAAGTAACAGAAAAAGGAAAGAGAAAAAGAGCTAAGGGAGGAATAAGCCTTGCCACAGTGACATAGGACATAGCATGGGAGGAAGGAAAAAGCAGCACTCTTGGGACTAGATCCTCCAGTGGTGAGTCAAGGAGGGAAAGGGTTAAATGAAGGAAGGAAGGGCTATTTGCACACCTGATGATAGAAGTATTAATGAGGAAGCAGCAATGCTTCAATACAGAGATATCAGCAGTCTTTTCCTGAAGGCAAGTGAACCCCTGAAGATCTTTGGGATCCATGATGGGAGGCTTTCACAACATCATTTATGTATATATCAGAACAACTGAATTTGTACCCATGCCTTGTTGCAGTGATGATGATCATAATAAGCGTGATGCACCTCTTCCTTTAAGACATTGAGGGAGAATGGTAGAATCTATCATACAGCACAGTCAGACATAGAGTTTATTGCATTACTTTTATTGATTGCAACGTGAAATGTACATAGCTCCTTTTATTGATAAATAGCCTATGCATGCAGTGTCAGACGAGGGGCATGGAAGGGAAGGGGCCAAAGCTCAGTAGCAAGGCATGCACTTTGCATAACAAAAGTTCCAGGTTCTGTCTTGGGCTTCTGTTGATAGACAGAGAAAGCCTCCAGTGTCTCGAACCCTAGAAGGCTCCCCACCCCCATCATTGTCAACAACACTGAGCTAGATGGACCAAGAGTCTGACTTGGCAGGTTGCTATGATGGGGTCTCCCTCAGGAGATTCTCCTTCCTTGGAGGTTTATAAGCAGAGGTTGGATAGCCCTCTATCACATATGTTTAGTTGAGAGCCCTGCATAGCAGAGAGTTGGGCTAGATGACCCTCAGGGTCCCTTCCCACTCCACATTCCTATGATTCTATGATCCACATTGCCTTTATGTGATGGCTTGTGAGTGCTCTCCCCAAGAAATAACTCTGCTCACTCAGAGATACATATATACATCCTTCATTTTACATATGTACAAGCAGCACACATAATCATGCATCTGAATCCTCCGGCTCAGATTCTCGGAGTGACTTATGTCCACCCCTTTTCCAGTAGAAAAGGTGAGGCATTCTCATGTGATGTCTCTGTCCCCTCCTCTATAACACCCTCCTTTCCTGAACAGATGGAACCGGCACTGCTTCGCTGTCTGTGCCAGAGCTTCCTGTGTGGTGTTGAGGCGCTGTTCCAACATCTGTGAGCCGTCCCTCCTCCTGACTTTCCCTCCTTTCCTCCACTGTCACTTCCTGCCCCCCTTCCTCTACTTGTCTATCCTCTTCCCCTTCGTTCTCATAGAATCATAGAGTTGGAAGAGACCACAAGGGCCATCGAGTCCAACCCCCTGCCAAGCAGGAAACACCATCAGAGCACTCCTGACACTCTGTCAATACCATGACAGTTTAGATGTAATTTGGGATGTCGTAATTGGGATATTTGAAAGAAGATAAGATGTGAAGTTGTGAGGGGCATATAACATACCGTGGTACCTCGGGTTACAGACGCTTCAGGTTACAGACTCCGCTAATCCATAAAAAGTACCTCGGGTTAAGAACTTTGCTTCAGGATGAGAACAGAAATCGCACGATGGCGGCGCGGCAGCAGCGGGAGGCCCCATTAGCTAAAGTGGTACCTCAGGTTGAGAACAGTTTCAGGTTATGAACGGACCTCTGGAACGAATTAAGTTTGTAACCCGAGGTACCACTGTACTTGGGTACCTTATTTCTTCAAATCGTTCTTCAAATCCTGAGTACACCAGACCTGGCCCTAATAGAATACTATGTGTGTAAAACCTTATTCCATTTCATCAAATAATTTCACTTTATTCTTTTCTTCTCCCATAACCGCACTAAAGGGAAAGAACATGTTCAGTTTCTAGCAGTTCTATCCTGGAGGAGATTTGCAACCCATGTGCTAATTCATTAACTCTCATTTTCTTCTCGTGATATCGATGGAGAATGTCAGAAATGTCACTTCTTAAAGAGACTGATCCCCTTTAATGGTTATTTAGTTGCCCACATGGTGCTGGATCAGCAGCATGAGAACGTCTAGGGAAATGAACAAAAGCAAACGGCAAAAAAGGAACTTTGGGAAAAGGGGAAATCAAGAGTGAAAACAAATTACACTATAAGTGATAGGCATTGACCTGATAATGTACATCTCTTGTGGAAACCAATCTAAAAGCTCTGCGACTAAGAGGGATGCCCAGTGCCAGGCTGCAAATGCTTTCAGGAAAGCGTGAGAGGGAGAGAAGAAAACGTGATCTAGAAATGACAGGAGCTCTGAGAGGGAAGCGAAACACGTTTTGGGTGCTCCAGTTGTCATTTTCATTAATGCACATGGTTACTGTGATTCTTACCAGTGGATTTCACTTACAGGCCAATCTGAATGCATGTTACAGCTCAAGGCAGCAGCTTGCTCTCCTAGGCAAGCTAGCACACAGCCCTCAATCTCTGCTCCTTTTAAACCCTACAGGAGACACTCCTGTTGGGTTGGGGTTTGCATGTGGCAGCAAGAGCACTTACCCTATGTGCAGCTAAGGTGGAAAGCAAATGGGCATCACAGATAACATACCCTTTATTATGTACTGAAGTTCTCACCCTGGCCAGCAGGGGGATACTGTAGATAGTTATGCAAATGAAGGATCGAAAGTGACGTTCAGTGATTGGATAGTTTTAGAAAATGGCAACAGTTACATTGTTCTGGAGCTCTATATAAGCAGGCTGACTGAGCTCCTCAGTTAGTTCTGTTCCAGCTTACAGATAAAGAGCTGCTTTGGAAGAATCGCTGTGTCATCTGATATGTTCGCCCAGAACTTAATACCCTCCAACATTTCTCCAATGAAAATCGGGACATCCTTTTCCATAATAATTAAAAGAATAGCCAAGACTTACAAGGAAGCTGATATAAGTTAAAAAAAGAGGCCGCCAGCGCACAATTTCTTTTCTCATCGTGAAGCAAAGTTCTTAACCCGAGGTAATATTTCTGGGTTAGCGGAGTCTGTAACCTGAAGCATATGTAACCTGAAGCGTATGTAACCCGAGGTACCACTGTATAAGATAAAAAAACCAAATAAAATAAAACCTTAAGTTAGAGCTTAATAATTACAGTGTTACATCGGGTTACATACACTTCAGGTTACATACACTTCAGGTTACAGACTCCGCTAACCAGGAAGTAGTACCTCAGGTTGAGAAGTGTACCTCAGGATGAGAACAGAAATCATGCTCTGGCAGTGCAGCGGCAGCAGGAGGCCCCATTAGCTAAAGTGGTGTTTCTGGTTAAGAACAGTTTCAGGTTAAGAACGGACCTCCAGAATCATTATCTACCTACTTAATCCGAGGTACCACTGTAGGTAGATAATGATCTGTTGCATTCTGTGCCAGTCTCTCCCCATATGGGTGGTGCTCTCACATTATGACAGTTTATGTGCACAATACGGACATCAATAAGCACAGTTTTCTAGCAACCCAGAGAGAGCACGATCCCAGCAAATTTAGGAACTCTAGGGACAGTTTAAGCACACGTCAAATATCATGTTGGAATGGATGGCACTTGAGTACTGTCTTTTTACTGGGTTATGCCCACTGTTTGTAAAGCAGCAAAAACCTCAATATCATGGCTGCTCTGAGTTTCATGAACGTGAGTCGGAAGCATTTCTGGAAGCTCATTTTCAGCTCCTACTGTGCAGGTATTTTTTTAGGAGGCAAATTGTGCCCCCCACCTCCCAATTCAACAGGACCAAGGGAAATAAAGCAAATTGTCCATCATCTGGCATGACTCACTCAGCAGAGGAAGAAATGAAAATTACTGTCACATTAAATGTCAAATCTGTTTGAAACCCTGGTGATCACTTCCAAATAACTTGACAGCTATGATCAGCTTATTCTGTAAAAGCCATGGTAACCAGCTGACCACACTAATCTTGAGCCTAGATCCTCAGTATCTGAATAATGATGTTAAATGAATAGAAACTGAAAGGAAGAACTAATGATTCTAATAATACAAAATAGGATAAACTGTAGCATTAGATGAGTGATAGTGTGAAAACCACAAACAGTATATATATATTATTCTGATATTTCTCTGTTGCTCACACTCTGTCAGGACCAAGACAGAGGGGTATGCTTAGTTCTGAGTTTGCATGCAAAATAAGGCTGAGATCCTTTCCCAATGGGCAAGTGAACACACTTCTGAATTTTATAACCTCATCACACTTGGTATTTGTAACCCATGCATTCTAAGATATAAAAGGTAAAGGTAAAGGTGAAGGACCCCTGACAGTTAAGTCCAGTCACAGACGACTCTAGAGTTACGGTGCTGATCTCACTTCACAGGCCGAGGGAGCCGGCATTTGCCTGCAGACAGTTTTTCTGGGTCATGTGGCCAGCATGACTAAGCTGCTTCTGGTGCAATGGAACACCAAAACCAGAGCAGTGCACGGAAACACTGTTTACCTTCCCGCCAGAGTGGTACCTATTTATCTACTTGCACTTTTGGGCGTGCTTTCGAACTGCTAGGTTGGCAGGAGCTGGGGCCAAGCAACGGGAGCTCACCTCATCACAGATTCGAACTGCTGACCTTCAGATTGGCAAGGCCAAGAGGCTCAGTGGTTTAGACCACAGCCCCACCCACATCAGATAAATCCCCCCCCCCCGGTGGCTTTTAAATGCATATATGTATTGGGGGAGGCAGGCTTTCAACTTTTGTAGGCTCATTACTTTTGTGGCTCTGGCTATCAAGAAGAGCACAGATGTGCTTAAATTTCTCAGATGCTTTGCTACTGAAAAAAACCACCACTTTCCATTTCAGCGTAGGCAAAACATGCTGGTAGTCTAGAAAAGTGATGAGAGCCCTTATCACTCTTTGGGTTTTCTTGAAACCTTCTCAGGTGCTTCACCTAAGGAAGAGATCCAGACTTTGTGTTATGGGAAATTATGACCCTTATTGAGTGGGTAGTGAAAATAGCATTGAAACAGACTGGAGAAAGGAAGCAAATCTGAAAACAGTGACTTCTTTCAAAGGCAGGTACTGAATGGAAAGCCAAAGCTATTTGAAGAGCCCCATGACTTAATGAAAATACATAGGACATAAGAATTATTAATACCTTTTTGCTTCAGACTATCTTCCTTTTGTTAGAGGTTCATTGTGACTACAGAATTTTACACAATTCATATTGAAGGTCAGTATGAAGAACAGGTCGGAACAAGGGCAGGTAATCCATTAGGACACTCAACACTCCGATGACAGTCAAAGAAAAATAAGTTGCCCATAGCAACTGATTGCTCTTCTTTGGCCTTTTCTTTAAATCATCCTGAAATTTAATTTTGTGCTAAAGTTTCACCCTAGAATTTAGTTTCAACAGCAGGCTTAGAGCAATGAACAGCCAAGAGGGCAGCCTGCACTTGGCCACTCCAGGAATGGTCTGGGGGTAGCCCCCAAGGCCCTGGCCCTGATTGGCCTTGTGGGCACTGCCCACCCACACATGAGGTCATGGCATCCAGAGGTGGGTGGCACCAGGTGACCATTCCCTCCCCTGCTGCACTGGAAGATAGTGGCCTCCATGGTGTGATGTGGTGGTTAAGAGCGGTATACTCATAATCTGGTGAACCGGGTTTGCATCTCCACTCCTCCACATGCAGCTGCTGGCTGAGTCACACTTCTTTGAAGTCTCTCAGGCTCACTCACTTCACAAAGTGTTTGTTGTGGGGGAGGAAGGGAAAGGATAATGTTAGCCGCTTTGAGAATCCTTTGGGTAGTGATAAAGTGGGATATCAAATCCACACTCCTCCTCCTCCTCCTCCTCCTCCTCTTCTGCTTCTTCATGGACCGACTGCAGCCTCGTCATGCAGCAAACATCGCCCACCCAGAGCCCCAGGTGAGCAGTTATTCTGAGAAACATAAAGTCACGATCAAAGATGTGCCTTTCTCTCTCTCTCTCTCTCTCTCTCTCTCTCTCTCTCTCTCTAAGAGTTTAATGCTTCCAGTACGGTCTTGCAGGTCTCTGGTAAGGATGATAGTCATTCACTGCACAATGTAGAGTCAACTTAGTAAATAACCTTTTATTATTGTAGCTGAACTAAAATTAAAAAAAAATGATTAAACCTCCTTTTAAAATGTTCTGTTAGGCATGCCTGCGTAACTTAGCTTGTGTGACAGCTGGGGTGAATCTGGGAATAGCATCACAAATATCCTTTTGTTTAATTACTCGACACGACAATTTCAAGTTTATCTAATTATAACCAAGGTTTAATAAAACAACAGGTCGCGAAATTGTTTTTAAATTAGTCTCAGGGAAGTTCACTAAATTAGCTGCAATGAACTGTAGATTCCTAAAGTGTTAGTAGCATATAAAAATGACACCAGGATCCTTTGCACTTTCAAAATATTTGCTCTATAGTTAGGCTTAACTCA
The DNA here is from genome assembly GCF_965153285.1 of Podarcis tiliguerta. NCBI lineage: Eukaryota > Metazoa > Chordata > Lepidosauria > Squamata > Lacertidae > Podarcis > Podarcis tiliguerta. The sequence continues at coordinate 61,601,996 of NC_139542.1, read as the reverse complement.
ATACTTTCCTTGATTTGGAGGCCAATCACTTGTCCTTTCTGAAATATCCTGCTGACATGGAAATGAATTGATACCCTCCTGACACAAGCACCCACTGTCTGATTCTCAGTTGGCAGAACGAGGAAATAAAAATTGCTTAAAGACCTTCGCTGGTTGCCCACTTGCCGTGGGATCTGAAAGAATACTTGTTTCTTCCAACACGGACCTGTCAGTGCATTGAAGTGAGCTAGTCTAGTTCTCCTCCTACCACCTGAGGTGAGATGGATGGTGACCAGGACATGGCCTTTTTGGAGATGGCACATCTTTGTAGCAACCACACTCAAGAGAGACTCAATTGGCACTACCTTGCTATCTTTTCATCAGTACAGAAGAGCTGTCTTGTTGTTCTCCCAGAACTTCCAACCTCTGAGCTTTAAACAAATCCTCTCTTGCCTGTATATGTTCTCATGTTATATTGCAGGATTGTCACATTTCGAAACCTGAGAAACTGCTCTGGGCACCACATACATAACCACACATATATTATTCACCTCACTCCTGACAATTATGAATTTAACAGCTTGGAAATTCATCCCCCCCCCAAAAAAAAAATAACCCCATACAGACAGCTATTAAGAAAATAGAAATATTGCATTATTCAAAGTTTCTTTTTGCTATTAGTTTATTTATTTATTCATTTTTAGGTAATTGCTTGGTTTGTCACACTGTGTTAGGCAAAGTATGGTTCTCCATGAGAAACACATCTGCTAAATCCCTTTACTGTTATATAGAACTCAGCTGATCCTTAGCTCAGCAGATGAAATCTGCAACACTAAAATGCTTTGCTTCCTAAGGGAAGAACAAATCTGCTTTGAGAATAGGGACAGACCTGCCAGAATAAAGCAAGCTTTGAGGAAATCACTCGGACTAGCTTTGCGAGTGGACATCCCAAAGAACTGGCTGTAGTTTTAAAATCACATTTTTTTAAAAAAATGGAGCAAAAATGTCAATTTATTTGGACAAGCTGGGTTCTAATATACTATTTAAAGCCCTTGATCCTAAGTTCGAGTTGAGTCGAAATACATTCCATTGATATCAATGGGCATTTTGATTAGATATTTCTCTTTTTATCTCATGTCTTTCTACAAAATGGTCAAGGTGGATTACCAAGCACTAATAAGAGCAAAACAGCTGAACGCATAAAAGCACCATCGTATATATGTTTACTTAGAAGGTAAGCTTTGTGTTCAATGTGGCTAACTCAAGATGTATATGATTGTGCTTTGAAAGCTACAATTCCATGCACAGCCACTGAGGAGTAAGCCCTGCAAAACTCAGTAAGACGTATTTCCCAGTGTGCTGGAACAGTCAGTAGACCGATTCACACATGCAAGTACACCAGACACTAGCATCACATCAAACAGGAAAACAGGACCACCTTCACTGGCCTTGCCTCCACTGTTGCATCTGCTGTTCTGAAGAAGGGAGCCTGACTCCCTGAGGAGCCAGAGCTCTGATCATGTTGGGTTCTCAATCATGTGGAGAGCCTGTTCACTTTGAGGATGGCTTCTTCCTTGAAATCTTCCCCTGAACACATCAGTGACATGGAGAGTGGGACTGAAGGAAGACGGGACAGCTGGGGGTGGAATGCCAGATAGAACTTAAGAGACAATAAACACCACTGATTGCCATGGACTGGCTGGATGAAGTTAAGTGGTAGGAGACACCTGCTGAGGAACCCCCAAGGGAAGAAGGCTCAGAGCCCAGGGACTGGTGGTTGGACAACAGTGAGTGGTCAGAAGGAGCAGACTGGGAGAAGGACGTGTCAGAATGGATGCAAAATATTGTGTTTCAGTGTGCAAACCCTGGAGCCAAGATGAACCACTGAGCTATATGATATTTATTGACTCTATTTCAGGCATAAATGTGGTACGTGTGTGTGTGGAGGGGCGATATTATATGCATGTTGGTTTTATATTTTATTCCTGGTGCAGCAATGCCTGCAGTATTTTACCCTGAGAGAAGACACAATATTGTTTCCTGCGCTGTGAATTGATTTAAATCCCTAGCATTTACTAAACATATGAAAATGTGAAAAGATATACATTCGGAAGGAATTTCAGGGAGTTCACAAAATAATTTAAACAACTTCCACCCACTAGAAAATGAAATTCATTTTGTAGTGTGACGTGGCAGAGAAATTGTACCTTCTCTTGTGCTCATTTTGGAAGATAAGAAATAAATGCATGTTTTTACATGATTTAGTAACTGAACAGAGCAGGAATGGCCTCTCTTAACCAACAGAACCTTTCAGAATTTATTTTTACAATATCTCTAGTTGAAAATATGGAGGCTATAAATTGGGGCTAGCTAACCTAGTACCCGTTGCATGTTGGGCTTCAATTTCCTGTAGCAATTTTAATATGTTAAAGATGCTTCAGCAGTTCAATGACATCACAGAAGCTCAGACAATAAAGAGAGCAGCATAGTAGCCCAGTCAGTATCTAAGGGAGGGTCTCATGTGGGAAAAAATTAGCTTGCTTCAAATCTATTTCTATACATTATATATATATAAACTGATGTTGTTTTTGTTCCTGAGCTTTTTCTGCATTTCATTCCTAATCTGCACTTCACCAGCAAAACTTGACACTAATGAAATTTTTCTACATCCATCCTTAAAAATAGTACAAAGGGAGAGCTTTTCCCTTTGAAAATGTACAGCTTACTTCCAAATGACTGGAAGCAGAGATCCTTTAACTCAGGGGGAAGTCAGAAAATATGCAAATAGCTTCTTGAAATTCCTCTCTTGTAAGGTAGGTTGTTCGTGTCAGGATGACCTTGTACCTTGAAAGAAATTATACAGGAAGAAGGTGTTAAGTTTCAGATAATTTCAATTCCAAACATCTCAGGGTGCATGAAAGTACTGTAGCTGTTCAGTTATTAATTTTATGCACAGGTCATAGTAAAGGGGGAGGAAGGATCAAATAGATTATAGCAGATATTAAAATGCTCTCAGGTGTCCTTTTTTGGGAGAAAGATTTATAACTAACAGCTTAATTTATATAAGCACCAAGAGATAAAAATCAAAAAAGTATGCTTATCCAATGGATAAAATGGCTTTCTAAAGAAAAAAAAAAATCTGTGTGACATTGAGGGTGGGCATTATGTAGTGGTTAAGAGCATGAGCAATGAGTTGGATCTCCCCTGTTAAAATTACAGCTTTTCCAAGAACTCATGAAATCCTAGCCTATATCACATGGCTGATAGAGGGTCAGTTCACCCATTCATTACTTTAATATTCTTTACCATTTGCTTGTGGTATCAGAAGGTATTCATTTGCAATAATCAAGCCTTATAGGCTATTCTCATGATAACAGATTAAACAGGCATAAACACAGAGAGGAACTTTTTATTATTATTAATTCAGCAAGTCTGCCTAGACACTAAATGTAGTTATGTGCCTTTGTTTTATAGGGTTTTGATGATTTCATCTACATTTTATTATGTATACCACAGAGATTTTTTTCTGACTAGGCTGTATGTACACTTTTCTAACTCCTTCATGGACCACTGCCTTGTCGTGGCGAAGGGCCTAGAATAACTCAGAAAAGCTATGAGCTATGCCGTGCAGGGCCACCCAAGACGGACAGGTCATAGTGGAGAGTTTTGACCAAACATGATCCACCTGGAGTAGGAACCGGCAAGCCACTCCAGTATCCCTGCCAAGAAAACTCCATGGACAAAGACAACAGGCATATAAAAGAAGTGCCTGGCGTGCTCTGGCCCATGGGGTCATGAAGAGTCGGACACGACTAAATGACTAAATAACAACACTTTTCTAAATAAATGAATATCAATAAAATGGCAACTATCTTTATTGTTAGGATCTAGACTAACTATATCAGGGCTGCTTGAGCCCTTGGCAGGCTTCTAAATACCCTTTAAATCAGGTGTGAGGAATATGTGGCCATGTTGATGTTGTTGGACTACCAGTTCCATGAGCCCCAAACAGTATGGATGATAGTCCAGAGGTGGCTGGAAGCCCATGGGCTTCCCATCCCTGTCATAATGAGGCCACCATTTTAGTCTCCCCAGAATACAGCGCTACATGGCTTCCATTGTTCCTTAGTATGGTAGATTTCTAAAACGAACAAGCATGGCAGCTGCCACAACAACTTGAGCACAGCTATAGTTTTTACACACAATGTCACAGAATGACTGAACTTCTAGGCCATTTCATTTTGGCCACAACCATAACCACCTCGAATGGAGGCCTACTGAGCATCACCATCATTATTGGACCCTAGTAGGGACCACCAGTAACAGCTCCAGCTAGTGGATGATATTATCAGGCCTGGGCATGGAAATTGAGCTGTTAGAGTCTCTCAAAACTATAGGTACAGTGTATCTCTGGTGCTTCCTTACAAAGCTCTTCCCTATTGTGTCGCTCCACTCAGAAGCTTCTTAGAATATTTATCTGTGTATCAGCAGCCACCCAACTGGCGCAGGATTAAGGTGAGACACTGCCGGCAGATTAGTGAATACTCATTGTATATGATTTTAGACATTACTTGCAACACTTAGCAATTCTGGTTTAGGAAACAGTCTGAGGATTCAGGAAAAATAGTGTATGCTGATATAGTGTGTCCTCCCTAAAAGAGGGCACATATTGCAGTGAGACCTGGAGACTGACCTCTTGGTTGCGGGTGGGTATATTGGACAGCCACAACACCCGATTGGTAGCTCCCTCATTTCTGGGTTTAATCTGGCCAATGGGGAGCTGTCTAAACGGGCCAAGGGACATATATATACCCATGCATGTGACCCAGAGCTCATGCATCGGAACACCCGCCCACCTCTCCCTATATTTAGGGCATTTTGCGATTGACCTTGCTATGCCGTCGTGTGTCATCTGTCGTTGGGACAGGGGCAAGGCAGGAATTTTCCACACTTGGCTGATTGGCTGTTGCCATTTGGGTTTCACCTGCCACGTAGAAAATCATCACAACTTGTAAGGTTGCAGATAGGCACTGGTTCATGTGATAGAGATGGGAGAACGATCTCACCATCCCTATGTGAAGGGTATTTCGTTAAAGGAATCCAGGGACTCAACTTGGTTTGGTCAACCCCCAAGAGGGGGTAGTGCCCCTGCCTGAGTCCAGGGGAGCATCTGGGTGGACATAGTCCATTTCCGGGCTTTCTACCTACCTCAGATGTTCACCCTTGGCTGACCTATGATAGAGCTCTGGGTCAGCGCTATCTGCAAGGGTGCAGGGAGCTAGTCAAACCAGAGCCTATGCAACCACTCACTTTCTGTAATCAATAAAGTTGTGGCCTAAATTCTGCCTAAAACCAAAACTAAAATTTAAGTCAAATGTGTGTTTATTTAGGGCGGAGGTCTCTGAGTCTGAACATGCAAAAATATTAAAAGTACATTCCTCTCTCTCTCTCTCTCTCTCTCTCTCTCTCTCTTTACACACACACACACACATAGTGCAATTGTGTAGTCTATGGTATTTCCAGCACAGAAACATCATTTGTCTGCTTGAAAGATTACTTTTCTTTTTAAAAACAACCACAAACTTGTATGTTTCCCTGTACTTTTTGTTGCCTCCGCTTTAGGCTGCTTCCATCCTGACCACTTCAAATGTCATGAAGATCTACTTTGAAAAGGTCAACATGTCATCATGACATTTCCTTATGTACTGTTATCTGGATTTTAAAAGTGACCAAAAATCCCTGTACTCTGAAAGACCACGACTCAGCCCTCACTCTTAAAAAAAACAAAACTACAAACTACGAGTGGCAAGGGAGAGGGGAGACTGTCCAAGTATTTCAATTGGGCAGTTGAGAGAAAAGCGGTCTTCACTACTTTCCTGGGACTGGGGGAAGAACATTGGAAGGAGGGCAAGCAATATAACACTTTTCAACCTTCCCAAAGATTGTTCAATGCCTACATTTTTTTTTAAGGGGACTTTCTAAAGTTGATTTGGCCTGAGGTGGAAACAGGGATGGCCACAAAATTGGATTCAATTTGCATTTAAAGTCAAATCTGACTGATTTGTACTTAGGCGAACAATAGGCAAAATTTACCTTTCTCGGAATTTTGAGATGCAGTTCTCCAGCCAATTAATGTATACAGAAATGCATATACTAAGGTAAAGTGAACATACAAAATGTGTAATCAGTGGAAATAACATATACCGTATTTTTTGCTCTATAAGACTCACTTTTTCCCTCCTAAAAAGTAAGGGGAAATGTGTGTGCGTCTTATGGAGCAAATGCAGGCTGCGCAGCTATCCCAGAAGCCAGAATAACAAGAGGGATTGCTGCTTTCACTGTGCAGCGATCCCTCTTGCTGTTCTGGCTTCTGAGATTCAGAATTTTTTTCCCCTTGTTTTCCTCCTCCAAAAACTAGGTGCATCTTGTGGTCTGGTGCGTCTTATAGAGCGAAAAATATGGTAGTTTTTTTTAAGAAAAGAAAAAAACTCCACTGGTCTGTTCTACTGTCTGAGTAAACATGAAGGTCTGTATTGATCCCAGGAATCCTAAATGCTGTGAGTGAGACTAGGCTGAAAGTGGAGGGAGTGGAGTAAAATTGCTACCTGTTGCGAACAGGAGGAGGCAGGGAAGGCACTGAACAGTTTTGTAGATAGAAAAACAAAGCTTATAATAACTACATTGCACTATTGGTATCTGAAGAAGTGTGCATGCACACGAAAGCTTATACCAGCACAAACTTAGTTGGTCTATAAAGTGCTACTGGACAATTTTTTATTTTATTTTTTATTACTTTGCACTATGTACAGAAGGTATGCATTGCATTGTGCTCATGTTGTGTGCATTTAATACAGTTGTAATCATTGGTAAAACAAAATGCATCTTTTAATGACACTGAGAGGGGGAAAAACTTGAATCAAGTAGTTCAAGGACTGAGATGAGAATTACATAAAACTCCATGTAGAGCAGTGCAGATCCATGCACAGGGATGCAGGTGGCACTGTGGGTTAAACCACAGAGCCTAGGACTTGCTGATCAGAAGGTCGCCGGTTCAAATCCCTGTGACGGGATGAGCTCCTGTTGCTCGGTCCCTGCTCCTGCCAACCTAGCAGTTATATATGCTGGCCACATGACCCGGAAGCTGTATGCCGGCTCCCTCGGCCAATAAAGCGAGATGAGCGCCACAACCCCAGAGTCGGTCACGACTGAACCTAATGGTCAGGGGTCCCTTTACCTTTACCTTTACCATGCAGATTAGAGTCACATAAAGATTTTTGTACATTGAGGATGGACAAAAGTGATGGACAACAGGGGTGGAGCCATAACTTAATTACACAACTAATTAGGTAAGCTGAATAAGTTTTGTAAGTTATGTTACTTTGCCACAGTAAATAGAATAACATAGTTTCTCACAAATGGCAAACTGCAGCAGCAGCAGAAGAAGAGTTTGGATTTGATATCCCGCCTTTCACTCCCTTTAAGGAGTCTCAAAGCGGCTAACATTCTCCTTTCCCTTCCTCCCCCACAACAAACACTCTGTGAGGTGAGTGGGGCTGAGAGACTTCAAAGAAGTGTGACTGGCCCAAGGTCACCCAGCAGCTGCATGTGGAGGAGCGGAGACGCAAACCCGGTTCCCCAGATTACGAGACTACTGCTCTTAACCACTACACCACACTGGTGGAAACAGTTCTGTGTAAGACAAATGCAGGGCAGAATGGAAGACGATGCTTCCAGGTATGGAAAGTTTATCATCTCTTGATAAAAGTTGTTTAAAGTTCGGATTTTGTTTTTGTATCCCTTTCTCTCTTTTTTATAATTGTTATTTATTGGGTTGTGGTTTTTTTTAAGAAGCAACTTCATTTCATTTAAGCACTTCCTCAGATCCAGTGGACATTACTGGGAGGAGAACAAAGAGGAGGAGAGATGGGGAGAAACGTGTAGCCTTAAGAAGTTGTTAGAGTCAAGATGAAATAATAAAAAGGAGTAATCTGCAACCTTTCTTCCCTCGCCTGATGCTGAGCTTCAGAATAGAAAACTTCAACGAAGTAAAAAGCTCTTGAGGCAAAGTTTACCTGTGGTAGAAAAAAATAAAACCTGAACACAGCAAAGGAAGCAGTAATCACTCTATTGTATTCCAGAATGTTCGGCACAGAATCTTTTTGTGTCCATGTGGAATGACCTCATTAAAGCACTTGACTCTGCTTCCTCTTTGCTGCATCAATATATTGTATTCTTTGGTGACTGTTAAGAGAGATGGGTGAAAAGACTGAAGGGGAGAAGGGGTAGAACCAATTAATGAAGAAAGATGAGCTGGAGGTTGAAAAGCAAGCTTTTTGTTGTTGTGTGGTATTCCTCATCTGAAAAGAAAACTTTGTATGGTTGTTTCTTTAAATAAACTTTTCCATATGAGTCTCATGAAGTACTATGCTGCAAATTTCTCCTGTATCTTTTCCACAAAAATCACATTCCACCTAAGTTCTGGTTTTATGGCTAATTTTAATTGATTTTATGCTGTATTCCTATTGTATCTCTCTTGTCTTCTTGTTGTGCACTGCTCAGACTTTATGCAGTGTATAGCTCAGTTGGTTAGAGCATGATACTGCTAATGCCAAGGTTGCAGGTTTGATCCCCATATGGGACAGTTACATATTTAGATGATCCTCAGGGTTGCTTCCAACTCCATGAGTTTATGAAATAAACAGAAGTCAATGAGAGGCAAACTGCATTCAAAAAATTGTCAAGTGGGGTTTCTTCAATGAGATTTCCATAAATGAGGTGTTCGGTATTCCTTTTGTTTACCTTTTTTTTAAAAAAAAAAAAGTGAGTGTTTTGTGAATTTACTTCCTTTCCTTCTTCAATTCTTCTCTCCAGCGGTCTGCAGCCTTCCTGGGTGTCCACAGTTACAGGATGGCCGAGCTGAGGGCATCATGAGGTTTTGAGGAAGTGTGAGCTAGGAAGGCTGCAGATCATGAAGAGGTGATTGTACAATGGAAGAGGAGACACTCTTGCCTCTCAGATAGATTGCAAGTAACCTAAGTGCAAAACAAAAATATGAAAGAATTTCTGAAGTGTCTTGAGATACAGGCAGAAAAATCCCACAACCTTTTCCCCCCTCATGATGTGAAAACAAGAAATTTGAGGACAGAACACAGCATAACATTAGTGTAATAGAACTTGTAGCACAACCCTACATTTCATTTTACAATGCCTATTGTCCACCAGATAATTTTATGTTAGTCCTACTGAAACTTCTGGCTTCCCTTGAAATCTCTTAGTCATTTTTATTGGGCCACGCAACCTCCAAATCCACCTCAACATTTTGCTTTTAGATGAAATTTCATGGCAATTCTACTAAAGGGATTACAGTGGTACCTTGGGTTAAGTACGTAATTCATTCTGGAGGTCTGTACTTAACCTGAAACTGTTCTTAACCTGAAGCACCACTTTAGCTAATGGGGCCTCCTGCTGCCGCTGCACCGCCAGAGCACAATTTCTGTTCTCATCCTGAAGCAAAGTTCTTAACCTGAAGCAATATTTCTGGATTAGCGGAGACTGTAACCTGAAGCGTATGTAATCTGAAGCGTATGTAACCCGAGGTACCGCTGTATGTATATTTCTTTATACACCGTGTGTGTGTGTGTGTGTGTGTGTGTGTGTATTTCTGCACCCTCGTTGAGATCAGCTTGATCAAATGACTCACCATACATTTAAAGCACATGACTTCCCCCAAAGGATCCTGGCAACTGTAGTTTATTCCTCACAAAGATAGAATTTCCAGCACCATTAACAAACTAAGCTTCCCAGGATTCTTCGGAGTTTGCCCTATGTAAATAAAAAACAATTATCCTGCTGACAGAGTTGGGTCAAGGTACATTGAGGCTAACCAAATTTAGTGGAAGCTGTTAGATTTAACTAGCAGTTGTTACCTTTCTGCCTTATCGCTAGACAGATTTAGAGCCCTATAAAAATTTACACGGGTGGGATGCTGCTGTCACACTGACTGGAACTGAGATGATTCACTCTAGGAGAAGCTCTAGCAGCAGCAAACATATTAGCATCTTACAGTCAAACTGTTGAAGAAGTTCAATTGCAAATATGAAAAGAAAAAAAGAAATAGTTAAAAGAAAATATTCTGCACAAAATGGCTGTCATATATGATGTAATATATATAAAATTCACAAACAAAGCATAATGAGCTAATATTATTTCTACTTCTCGATTATATCTGCAGGTGTGGCAATGGATGTGCTGTGCCATTGTCTTGCCGTGGTTATAAACTGGATGAGAGTCAACAAACTGAAGCTCAATCTAGATAAAACTGAGGCACTGTTAGTGGGTGGTTCTAGACCAGATGGATGGGACGTGGTCTGCTCACACAGCCAGTGTGGTGTAGTGGTTAAGAGTGGTAGACTCATAATCTGGTGAACCGGGTTCGCTTCCCCGCTCCTCCACATGCAGCTGCTGGGTGACCTTGGGCTAGTCACACTTCTCTGAAGTCTCTCAGCCCCACTAACCTCACAGAGTGTTTGTTGTGGGGAAAGAAGGGAAAGGAGAATGTTAGCCACTTTGAGACTCCTTTTGGTAGTGATAAAGCGGGATATCAAATCCAAACTCTTCTTCTTGATGGAGTTACACTTCCTATGACATAACCTCCAACATTTCTTCAATGAAAATATGGGTGCCCTATTCAACAACAACAACAATTTTACTATTTATACCCCACTAATCTGACTGGGTAGCCCCAGCATCAGTGCCAGATTTATTTATAAACCAAACAAGCTATAGCTTAGGGCCCCACTCTCTTCGGGCCCCCCAAAAAAATTAAAGGGAAAAAAACCCTGGATGCACATTTCCAAAATATAAGATATGTGATTTATACGAGCCCGCTGTTTTATTTGATTTGTTTTGCTTTGCTGTGTTGTGTTCCATTATGGGCGTAAAGCCGAATAAACATTTGATGATGAAGATAAAAAAGCAAATAAAATAAAACCTACATACAGCAGGAGTATTTTGTGTTGTGTAGGCTCCTATGATGTAAGTAATGGTAATAATTAATGAGTACTGATGTAAGCCTGCTAGCCTGCTCCCTAAAACATAGCTGTCAATGTTTCCCTTTTTTAAAGGGAAATTCCCTTATTCCGAATAGGATTCCTCACAAGAAAAGGGAAAAGTTGACAGCTATGCCCTAAATTTTCTCTGGTTTGCTCATTTCTATATATAGGATGCCTACACTCTGCATGTGCAAATGGCTTTAGATACCTATTAGGTCCATAAATTACCATATAACATATATCCAATACAAAAAACAGCGACAATTTGTTGTTGACGAAGGACAGCTGGGCATATAAAGGGCCCCATTACCTTCAGTAGCTTAGGGCCTCATCAAACCTAAGTCCAGCCCTGCCCAGCTTCCAATATACAGTGGACCCTCTAATTACGTACCGCTCTGGATACATAACTTTTGGGTTATGAACGTGGCAACCCCGGAAGTGTATACTTCTGGGTTTCGCTGTGCGTGCATCCGCAGAAGCGCTCAATCGTGCCACGCGTGTGCACAGAAGCGGCGCCTCTGCCTACAGACTTTTCAGGCTGTGGATGGACCCCCGGAATGAATATAATTCGTATCTGGAGGGTCCACTGTATATAAAAAAACATTAAACATTAAAAAAAACCTTCCCTATACGGGGCTGCCTTCAGATGGCTCAGGGATCGGATAACTCCATACCCTCCAACATTTCTCTGATGAAAATAGGGACATCCTAAGGAAAAGCAGGACATTCTGGGACCGTGAAATAGGGGTGGCTTCTGTAAATCCAGAACTGCCCCTAGAAAATAGGGACCCTTGGAGCATCTGCTATGAAGGAGCAGATACATAGTTTGGGAGGGGTTACTCCTGGATAATTTGCTGTCTCTTGAGGTTCAAGTCGTCTTGATTGCACAGAGTGCCTTCTAGCAGCTTGGCTGGTGGCCCAGCTCAGTGGCGTAGCGTGGGTTGTCAGCACCCGGGGCAAGGCAAGTAATTTGCGCCCCCCCCGCTGCACTGTCCCTCCCCCAGATAGTCCCTCTCTCTCCGCACCGCACCGCATGCCTGGCACCCTCCCCTTCACAGTGGGCAGCGACCCGGCGGCTCGGATCGGATTCGCACAGCCAGCACTGCAGTGAGAGAGAGTGAGTGAGCCAGGTAGGGGCAGAGAGCTGCGAGTGCGAGTGGCCCCCCCCCCCCAGATGTTGTGCCCGGTGCGGCCGGCCCCCCTGCACCGCCCACGCTACGTCACTGGCCCAGCTACACCCCATCAATACAGTGATAGCCTAATGTCTATGCTCTAGTAACTTTGTGGTTACATTATTCCAGCATGGGGATGATTTTGAAGAGGGCTCTGAAACTTCACCTGGTGCAGAATTCAGCAGCCATGTTGCTCACAGGGGCAAGACAGTTTGAGTATATATAACACTGATCCTGGCTTGACTGTGCTGACTGCCAGTTAGGTTCTGGGCCCAATTCAAAGTGCTGGTTTGAATTGGCTTGGGACCCCAATAGCTCAAGGTACACCTCTCCCCACAAACGTGGGCCTCCCTGTTTGTGGAATTCTCTCCCCAGGGAGGCTTGGCTGCCACCTTCATTACATAGCTTTAGGAGCCAGACAAGAACTTTACTCTTCATCCAGGCCTTGGGCTGATTAAACAATTGATGGCCTTTTAAATGTGTCTGTGGGAAGGGGGTTACAGTGGTACCTCGGGTTAAGTACTTAATTCATTCCGGAGGTGCGTTCTTAACCTGAAACTGTTCTTAACCTGAAGCACCACTTTAGCTAATGGGGCCTCCTGCTGCTGCCGTGCCACCAAAGTACGTTTTCTGTTCTCATCCTGAAGCAAAGTTCTTAACCTGAAGCACTATTTCTGGGTTAGTGGAGCCTGTAACCTGAAGCGTATGTAACCCGAGGTACCACTGTATTGGTTTGTTTTTGTTTTATTATGTATTTTGTGTTTGCATTTTGCATTTTTATGTTGTGATCCACCCTGTGCTCTTTGGACGAAGGGAATAATAATAATAATAGTAATAATAATATTATACTCCATGGATATTTATTTTTGTCGATCTACTGTTGACATAGTTCAATATATCTCATATATATTACCTACCTTTTTTTAATTACTATCTGCATTTTCTGAGATTTCTTTTCTCACTTTTTGGTGGGGTCATTTATCTGGTTATCCCCCATTGCTCCAAAAGGTGTCATCATATATATAATATTCTGAAATTATTGAATTGGGTCAGGTTAATTTAATTTGTGTTAGGCTCTAAAGGTTGAGATTATCCAGCGGGTTTACAAATAAATCACAGATCAGCTGTATGTGATGTTATCTGGCCTTATTTTCTAAATGAACCAGTTTGGGTGGATTAAAAGGACATACTAATGAAAATGACTGCAGATTAAACAGGAATAGCTAGGACAGGCCGTATAGGTAAAGGAAGCTGGCATTCAGAAATGACTTATCTTTGCGGAGCCCGGAAAAAATTTAATTAAATCTATGTGCCAACCCATCTGATATTCAAGAAAATTAGTGTACTAAAAAGGTACTGTGCTGAGCTGATCTTGATGATTTTCCACTTCTCTTTTCCCCCATTGCTTCACAGAGAAATAATATTAAATTCTCCCATATTCCTCCTCTTGCCAATGTATTTAATATGGGACCTCAGTGATATAAGAAACTGCAGAACATAGTTTAGCATTTTATCCCCACCCCCCACCTCCCTATCCTTTAACCAAACTATGAAAAATGTTTGTGCCCTAAAATCCCACAAGTCAGACATAGGGACAATCAACTTTAGTTGCACCTTATCTTCATGGTCTCCCATGCTCCCACTTAATTACTTAGCAATTTGTTTGTTTGAGTTGCTTTGGTAATGCACAATGGTTGTGTTCCAGCATTGCACAAGCATGGATCAGCACAACTACTATGAAAGGTGGGGTTTTTGTTTCCTTCAGGGATGTGGGTGGCGCTGTGGTCTAAAGCACTGAGCCTCTTGGGCTTGCCGATCAGAAGGTTGGCGGTTCGAATCTGCAGAACGGGGCGAGCTCCTGTTGCTCTGTCCCAGCTGCTGCCTGCCTAGCAGTTCAAAAGCACGCCAGTGCAAGTAGATAAATAAATACCACTCTGGCGGGAAGGTAAATGGCGTTTCCATGCACTCTGGTTTCCATCACGGTGTTCTGTTGCGCCAGAAGTGGTTTAGTCATGCTGGCCACATGACCCAGAAAGCTGTATGTGGACACACGTGGGCTCTCTCGGCCTGAAAGCCAGATGAGCGCCGCAACCCCATAGTTGCCTTTGACTGGACTTAACCGTCCAGGAGTCCTTTACCTTTACTTTGTTTCCTTCTTTTCCTGGCAGAATTGACTGAAATTGGTTGCTTCTATCATCATCATCTTTTCAGTTTATATGCCACCCTCTCTCCCAAAGGAGTCCAGGGTGTCAAATGCACCTTGGAACAATTCCAATACAGATACAAACTGAGAAAGATCTCCGCTTAAAACAGTTGTTAAGAGATGAAGGTGCCTTCATCCATTGCCAAGCACAAGAACAGAGATGGAATCTGTCCAGAGCTGGCCCATATATGAGGTGGGGTGAACCACCTGCTTCAGGCAGCGCAAGCATAAGAGATGGCACCCTGCTCTCCCTGTTGCTTCCACTGCTGCCAGCGCACCCCCTTCTTGTAGTTCAGAGTGAGGCATTTTGGTGCATGGCATTGCTGCTCATCTTGTTCGCTCTGTTTCAGCAGTAAAAGGGGAACATTCCCATTTCACCTCAGATAGAGAAATGGAAGGGGGACACAGGTGGCGCTATGGGTTAAACCACAGAGCCTAGGGCTTGCCGATCAGAAGGTCGCGGTTTGAATCCCCGCAATGGGGTGAGCTCCCGTTGCTTGGTCCCTGCTCCTGCCAACCTAGCAGTTCGAAAGCACCTCAAAGTGCAAGTAGATAAATAGGTACCACTCCAGCGGGAAGGTAAACAGCGTTTCCGTGCACTGCTCTAGCTCTCCAGAAACAGCTTAGTCATGCTGGCCACATGACCCAGAAGCTGTACGACAGCTCCCTCATCCAGTAAAACAAGTTGAGCGCCGCAACCTGAGTTGTCTGCGACTGGACCTAATGGTCAGGGGTCTCTTTACCTTTACCTTAGAGAAATGGAACAGGCTGCCCCTGCACATCTCTAATACTTAATAGGAAGGAGGTCCAAAGGATAGAGGCCACAGCACCTAAGACCCAATTCCTGTATTGTGTGGAACAGAAGGCCCTCACCTTCAAAGTACAATAATGTACTGGGTATGTAAGGAGTGAAATGATTATTCAGGTATCCTGGCCCAAAGCTGTATAATGATTTATGCACCAGAACCAGTTCCTTGAACTTATTTCAGTAGATAATTGCCAGCCAGTGAAATTATTTCAGCAGTGGCATAGTGTTGATATCCTGCCCCAGTCAAGCCCCCAGATTTTGTACTAGCCACAGCTTTCAGACCAACCTCAAGAATAGTTCCACATAGAATGAATTGCAGAAATTTAACCTGGGGGTTACTAGCACATGGAAGACAGTCTTTACATGAGTCACAGTGATGAAGAGGAGAGAAAAGAAATTCTTGTGCAAGAACATATAGTCACAGGACTACAAAACCCAGACAATGTGTTTATTCAGACCCGTGACACCAAAGAGTCTAAACACACTTTCCCTAAGAGAAAATGCATATACAAAAAGATCTTCCTACTCCAGTGGTCCTCAGGCCAATAAGTCATTATACAGCCATTAGTTTACTGACCAGTATGAATCATAACATACAAGCCACATTTGTAGCCCTGAACCAATGTAAGGATATTTTCAGCTGTGGTGGCATGATATGTAAATAATTTTGTAGAAAGTTAAAAGAATTCCAATCAGCTAGATTTCTCTGGAGATGGAGTTCACAGATCATTCCACTGACACCAAAGTTGAGCTAAGAAGACAATCCTCTTATGTAGAGATGAAGGGATCAGACCATCTCTAGTCCATTTCAATTTTGCTGGTTTCATTCTTAAGTCCATGCCATCCTATTTCCACATTAATCACTAATATATGTGTAATATAGTTAAGAGTTTTTTGGGGTTGTTGTTGTTAATACCCCACCCATTTGTTTTGGTTGCTTCCAATGTAATCTAAAAATACAAGTAAACAACAAGCATTAAAAACTTCCTGATACAGGGATGCCTTCAGATGTCTTTGGAAAGTCATGTAATTATTTATCTCTTAGACATCCGATGGGATGCATTCCACAGGGTGGGTGCCACTACCGAGAAGGCCCTCTGCCTGGTTCACAACAAACACTCTATGTATGAACCACTCTATGAGGTGAGTGGGGCTCAAAGAAGTGTGACTAGTCCAAGGTCGCCCAGCAGCTGCATGTGGAGGACTGGAGATCTGAACCCGGTTCCCCAGATTACGAGTCTATCGCTCTTAACCACTACACCACACTGGCTCTCTGTGCTGTAGGCCCCGTGGTGATGAGTGCCACCCACCATTTTGTCACCCCATCAGGGTGACACCAGGGGTGGACCACACCCCTCGCACCCCATTTCGTATGCCCTTTCAGGAATGATGGGGGCCGTAATCCTGCCACGTCTGGTGAGCCAAGGGTTTCTTACCCTTGATTTAGAGAGAGAAAATAATTAGTAAATGGTGCACCAAATGAAAGCAACTTCTAATAAACTCACAATCCCTCTTGCATAACCAAAATTAGTTTTTTCTGCTACACAGTGCCTTTTCATTTCAGAAAGTGAAGCTGAATCTTGCTTTGTCATGCAAAATCCAATCTGTAATTAGCAATGCAACAGAGAATCTTCCCACACCCCCTGCTGCTCCTTGAGTATAAAGCAAATCAGCTATATGATATTTTTTTTAAAAAAAGATCTGACTCTCAATGATATTTTTTGGCTACTTTTTAAAAATTGCTTTTGCTGTTTTGTAAGAAGAAAATGCAATGATTTAGAGCTGCCCCCTGTACAGTCAGTTCTGCTGGAGAATTGCAGCATCTGCAATTTTTTGCCAGGTTTGGCATGTAGAAACAATAGGCTTGTCGGTGATTATATGCCGGCATGCCAGTAGCATTATTTTCCAGAAGTAATCAGCATTGGAATTGTCTTTCAAAAGACATTGTTAGTCTGTGCCGCATATAGGTCTGCTGTGTGTGTGTTTTTCTCTCTCTCTGTGTGTCTTCCATTTTGCTTACAGCAGCGATTCCAAATCTCCAGATACCAGTGACACATCCCCCCTTAAATAAAAACTATAGGCTCACATTAATTTGAAACCCAAAAGTACACTGCCGGTTTTAATTAACAATTAAATAATATTATTGAATTTGAGTAAATCTTGTAACATGACCGTCAGTTCCCTGTGATGAGGGATGGGGAATAAATTTGATTCAGTTTTCATTTAAAGCTGAATCTATAGAATTTTCTCTTTCCAAAATGTGAGAACAGAGAAAGAGCCACCCTGGTTTGTTTGTTTTTAATCCTAATGTATTGGCTCAGCCAGATTATCAAGTAATTTAGAACCCCAAAATATAGGGGGGGGGGAATAGAAGCACCCCTCCTTCCACTGCTGAGAGTAACCCGCCTCCGGAGGAAACTGATTGTAAGTACCTTGTTAGAAAGAGTACTGAGCTAGATGAACTAGTGTTCTGAAGTATTTATTGTTAAAGATATAAATTTATTATGCAGAAAATGCTATGTTTAAATGCTTTGCATTTACAATGCTATGCAGAGAGGTTTGTATTAGGCAAGAGAGGTTTGTCTCTAGCTAAATGCAGCAAGGAAAATGTGGACATTTCAATTCGGATAATTGATGATTCATCCCAGAAGCCTGAGCTGTAATATTTCTCTCAGCGGGGAGGTGGAACCTGATAATGCAGCATCTCAGTCAGTTCTCGAATCTCAGAGATGTTGCTACAAGCAAGATGTTTGCATAGGAGCTTTCTCTCTCTGAGACAAGAGAGAGGAAAGTTTCTTGAATTGTATTAAGGACTCAAAAGAAGGCACTGTATGTTGATGTTGTCGTCAGCATGCACCTACCAGAGAAAACTCTCCAGGAGGGGTACCAGCAGAGCAAGGAGCTCACCACCTGAGCTTTCTCTCAAATCTAGGAATTGGCATGTTGTGCATCCACAAACCTTCAACTGTGCCACCAATTTCTGGTTACCCAATTCATAGAAGAATCCTTAAAGAAGATCATCAGATAACACATTTGAGACGAGTATAGAGTAAAAGGCAGATGCCTATGGACTAGATCAGTGTTTCCCAAACTTCAGTGTCCAGCTGTTTTGGGACAACAACAACAACAACAACAACATTTTTTTATTTATACCCCACCCATCAGGCTAGGTTTCCCCAGCCACTCTGGGTAGCTCCCAACAAAATAGTAAAATACAATAGTCTGTCAAACATTAAAAGCTTCCCTAAACAGGGCTGCCTTCAAGATGTCTTCTAAAAGTCTGGTGGTTGTTTTTCTCTTTGATATGTGGTGGGAGGGTGTTCCACAGGGCGGGCGCCACTACCGAGAAGGCCCTCTGCCTGGTTCCCTGTAACTTGGCTTCTCGCAGCGAGGGAACTGCCAGAAGGCCCTCAGCACGGGACCTCAGTGTCCCATCATCCCTAGCTAGCAGGACCAGTGGTCAGGGATGGTGGGAAGTGTAGTCCAAAAAGAGTTGGAGACCCAAGTTGGGGAATCATAGGAGTAGATATACATCTGTCCCACTTCATGACTACCATTTGGGCATGCACCCAACAATTAAATGGAGATAAAAGTGATTCAGCTCTTATACATACTTCCCATGTGAGTGGCTAGTGGTAGCAGTAGCCATGCAATCCATGGCTTGTTGCAAGGGGGCTCTCAATCAGTTGGTGCCTGTAGTGACTGTCAAAACTGGGAACAAGTCCAAGTGAAATGGGGCTCCTCATTAAGGCACTGGCATGTTCTCCAGTTCTTGCCCCTGCAGTCATCCCAGTAGCTGACCGCTATCTATGGCCATTGATGACTCTGCTATTATCTGTATCCTAGCAAGTTAACTTGCCCTCTTCTCTCATAATGAAGCTAACGTAGCATCTGAAACATCTTTGCCTTGCAACATTTCGTGACAATTAGCCACAAATCCCATGGCAGCCAGGAAGTGCAGATGGGACAAATTAACCCAATACTTTTTTGAGCTTGAGAATGAAACTGTCGCACCATCTGAATGCCTGATATTGATATGCCAATGTGGGGTCAGCACTCAGAACACGACATGTTATGTATGACTCTAGCTTGGACAATTTGTTGTTGTTAGCAAAAGAATCCTTAACTCCAGTGTTGCAGCCTATAATTGATCTGCCTTTGGTTAAGCTTCTGGAAGCAGTACAAGTCAAAACCCAAGAGAGGAGTTGCTACAATGCAATATTTTTTTCCCCCACAGCACATTAGCAGAAAGTGCTCCTACTATTCTTTCCAAGTGCAAATACAGTTCTGAAAAGGAATTTGCATTTCTTCATTTTCTTCTTCTTTTTGTGTGTGCAGAGGGCGGCCACTGATCTGGATTAAAATATATGGAGCCTCCCTTAGCTCAAAAGAGTTTTCAGGCACATTAGCATCGTATTTGTGCGCTTCCTTAATTACACTGCTGTCTAGTGGGAGCAAAAAGTTCATTACTTTGTATTGATTAGTAAATAAAAAAGCTGCTTTAAACTCTGGTTACTCAGCCAAGGGAGAGGGAAAAGGAGTGATCCCCCCCCAACCCAAAACCCAGGAGTGAGTGCTTCTAAAGAGATTTTGTTTGTTTTCATAGTGGGTCCTAGGCAAAAAAAAAAAGGTCCTGTTTTATTCTGCTTTCCCCCAGGTGATCTGCACAAGTTAATGTGATATATAGCACAAGTTAATGTAGCCACAAAATTAAAAGGCGCCTGCTTCTTGGGAGAAAAGCAATGACAAACCTAGACAGCATCTTAAAAAGTAGAGACATCACCTTGCCAACAAAGGTCCGTATAGTAAAAGCTATGGTTTTCCCAGTAGTGATGTATGTAAGTAAGAGATGGACCATAAAGAAGGCTGATCGCTGAAGAATTGATGCTTTTGAATTATGGTGCTGGAGCAGACTCTTGAGAGTCCCATGGACTGCAAGAAGATCAAACCTATCCATTCTGAAGGAAATCAGCCCTGAGTGCTCACTGGAAGGACAGATCCTGAAGCTGAGGCTCCAATACTTTGGCCACCTCATGAGAAGAGAAGACTCCCTCGAAAAACCCTGGTGTTGGGAAAGATGGAGGGCACAAGGATAAGGGGACGACAGAGGACGAAATGGTTGGATAGTGTTCTCGAAGCTACCAGCATGAGTTTGACCAAACTGCGGGAGGCAGTGGAAGACAGAAGTGCCAGGTGTGCTCTGGTCCATGGGATCACGAAGAGTCAGACATGACAAAACGACTAAACAACAGCAACAACAATGTAGCTCACTGGCTTATGTGACTTCACACATTACATATTTAGGCACACACCCTAAATATGTTCAGTGAATGCCCCCCTCAAAAAGAAAGGTCAGCTGTGGTGATGCTGATAATAATAATTAATACAAATTGTATTATTTGTACCCTGCCCATCTGACTGGGTTGCCCAGCATATACAGAAACATAACCAAACATCAAAAATAGGATTGCCATATTGCAAACAGTGAAAGTATTGAGCTTTTTTTAGTCTTGCCCAAAGTTCTGGAGCTTTTGGGGCAAAATTGCAAAAAGACAAATATGCTGTTTTGAGCTATTTTTATGGGGAAATGTTAAAAAAAAAATGGCACTGCTGACATGGGCTGCTATACGTCCGGATTCTCCCGGACATTTTTTCCAAATTTCTGCCCAGACACTGCTGCCAAATGCAGTGTTGCATATATGTCCAGGGAAATCCGGACGTATGGCAACCCTACTAAAATCTTTCCTATACAGGGCTGCCTTCAGATGTCTTCAAAAGCTTGCATAGTTACTTATCTCCTCGACAATTGATGGGAGGGCATTCCACAAGGTGGGCGCCACTACTAAGAAGGCCCTCTCTACCAATAAGGGCAACATGATGACAAATTTGAGTGTACCTTTTCAGAACCTTGCCAAAGCAGAGCTGTAATCCAGAAAGCCCATAGTCCAAGTCAGATGGAGAATTTGATGCAGAGATGCTTGATCATGTGAGCATCTCTCCTGGAATTCTTGTCATCAGGAGTGCTTTCCTGGCCAATAATCTCTGCTTCCTGAGCAGGCAGCCTCTCCACCCTTGTATTTACACCTCATTCTCACTGCCACCTTCTATATCCTTTTCCCCTTCCTCAAGGGAAAAACTGACCTAGGAGGAAGCAGGGGGAAGCTACCTTGACATGGCCAAAGCCCTTTCCTCCTAGCCATCGCTACTAGCAACTTTTCCTTCTGTGGATCACGGAGATTAGAGACAAACATAAGAAGCTGCATGTACTGAGTCAAACCATTGGTAGATCTAGTTCAGCATTGTCCACAATGATGGGCATCAGCACTCCAGGATTTCAGATGGGGTTGTCTCCCAGCCCAATCTGGAGATGCCATGGTTTGCACCTGTGAAATCTTCTGCATCCAAAGCAACTGATCTAACAATGAGCCACAGCTTTTCCCAAAGACTGTAGGTTAACAACCAGAAGTATGAACCACACTTGTAGTTGATCTCAATGAGGGTTACTGAAATCATGTATTGCTCCAACATTCCTCCTTCGGTTGCCTGCTTCATTTCATTCTCCAACTCAACATCACCCTGGGAATTTTAGTCTATCACAGCAGTAAATTATCCTTGAAGCCTGATATAATAAATAATAATAATAATAATTTATTATTAATACCTCACCTATCTGGCTGAGTTTCTCCAGCCACTCTGGGCGACTCCCAATCACGTGTTAAAAACAGTACAGCATTAAATATTAAAAACAGGGCTGCCTTCAGATGTCTTTTAAAGATAAGATAGCTGCTTATTTCCTTCACATCTGAAGGGAGGGTGTTCCACAGGGTGGACGCCACTACAGAGAAGGCCCTCTGTCTTGTTCCCTGTAACTTCACTTCTTGCAATGAGGGAACCGCCAGACGGCCCTCGGCGCTGGATCTCAGTGTCCGGGCTGAACGATGGGGGTGGAGACGCTCCTTCAGGTATACAGGACCAAGGCCGTTTAGGGCTTTAAAGGTCAGCACCAACACTTTGAATTGTGCTCAGAAACGTACTGGGAGCCAAGGCATATCTCTCAGGACCGCTGTTATGTGGTCCCCACGGCCACCCACAGCAATTATGTTGGAGTTCTAACTTGTTGAATTGTGTTTATCAGTGTCACACTGGTTTTCTCCATTCTCCTGGTTTCTATTATGCCTGTTAGATCAGTACTCTCTTTTTCAAAAAAAAAAAAAAAAAAAAAAACACACAATCACTACAGGTCATCCATCTTGTCTTGGAGGATTCTGGTATTAGCCTCTAAACACGTAGATAGTGTCTCTCTCTAAAGACTGTATCTGTTTTATCTACAGTACTTTGGCCTCTTTGACTTGCCTTCAGGATGCCCTGCTTTTTCTTTTCCCAGTTGTGCCCCTGTCCTGTTTTGACATTGTCACCCATATCGTTTAGGCATGATTGAGTCTGAACCAGATGCTGCTGAGGTCCCATTGGCTTCCCTCAGCAGCCAGCTGCACCTTGGACTCATACTATGGAGGTCTTGAATGATGCTTTGATAGAACTAATTCAGGCCATGAGGTTCTGCCATGTTGCACCACCCGTGGCCCCACCACTGAGAAAAGTCACTGCAGGAAACTAATCTCAGCCACATCAAACTTTCATTTTCACATTACGTTATCTTAAAATAAATTGGCTAGGAATCTGGCATTACTGAGACAGCAGCATTCACATATCCCAGCTACTGAAACATGGGCCGTATTGTATTCTCCTACACTCTTTTCCACAGCTCAGACGTGCTCCGGCATTAAATTCCTTTGATTTGTATCCTTCCCATTTCAAATACAAGCAATGTTTGTTTAGCTTTCCTGCAAATTCAGCCTCCTGTTAACAGTGCTTCAGGTAAACAGACCACAAAGTCAAATTGTCCTCTAGCATTTCTCCCCTAGCAGAACTAATTGTAAAGGTGGAGAAATGCTGGAAACCTCCCATGGTGTTTTGCTCACATTATTCTCTCCTGTTGCTGCTGGCATTTACAGCATGCATACCGCAGCACAAAGGGATGGCTTTTGCTGCAGCCATTATTGGTATAAATGTAGGCTTATGCTAATGACATTTTACTTATTCACTTGCACTGCTCTGGACTTAGGATGTGAGCCTCTCTGAATGAGAACAGAATAGCTTGTTTTGGTGTGACCTTGCTAACAATTTCCTGTAAATGTGTTTGCTTTCCCTCTTCTGCAGAAGGAAACACTGCAAGGTCCTTAGCTTTAGCATTGTCTTGGAACACAAAAATGTATTCACAAACAGGTTAAATGTAGACACAAACAGGTTAAATTTGAGAACAATATGGCATTGTGGGCAATGTTGAATGCTCCTGTGTTATCATCACCCTAATCTTTAGCAGA
This sequence comes from Podarcis tiliguerta, assembly GCF_965153285.1. Taxonomy (NCBI): domain Eukaryota; kingdom Metazoa; phylum Chordata; class Lepidosauria; order Squamata; family Lacertidae; genus Podarcis; species Podarcis tiliguerta. The sequence goes on along the minus strand of NC_139542.1, from coordinate 61,578,402 downwards.
AAGGGGTATTTCTTGACAGGTATGTTGTCAAACTAGCCATTCAAGCACTTCCAATGTAGAGGATTTTATAGCTTTCTGTTGGATGGGTTCCAGGTACTTACCCTGGGCCTGTTTGGAAACAAGGCACAGTTGAGACCGTGGTGTCTTTATGATATATGGTTTATTTACACATATATACAGCCTGAGCCTACAATGGAGGAGTTTACAGCATCAGTACTGCATAGGGTATTGTTTATTCCATAGCCACAGTCTTGGATTCACACAGACATCAGCTGTTGCTCTGACCATCTTTGCCAGCCCACAAGCTTTCCCCCTGTAAGTCACACCACATCCAACTCTGCTCTAAGGCTCTGCTTTGAATCCTGTCTTTGTCTGCTAACTAACCATCTAAGAGCTGGCTCCATGCTTTTGCCATCTGGCCTAGAGGCCCCTCTCCTTAGCTTTCTTAATGGCCCATCACCTTTCCCTTTGTTCTGTCTTAATGGCTCATTTCCTCCCTCTTGAGGAAACTAGCCTAGCTTATTTTTTTAACCTTTGCTGAATCTAGGAATTTAAAGGGGTCTGGCATGCACAAATTCATAATAGTACAGCTCCCCTAAACCAGGTCAGGGTTCCTGCCTTGACAGGCTTTCAAGGGTGTTGGCAAGAAAGTGTCATGCATCAACTAAGTAAGTAGTTTCACATTTGATTAAGAGGGCTTCTGTTACTTTGCAGAGGCTTCAACTCAACTGTTGTCTCTCTAGCCATCTACTATTGTTGGTTTTCTTTTATGCCTTGTGCTTTTACATTGATTTAACCTGCATTGAATTTCATATACCAATGGATATACAACTTTGGAAGATGTATGGATGGGTGGGTGGGTGGACGCATCCTTACTTTAACTTTTATGACACTAAACTGTTTTTTTAATACTTATTATTTGGCATCTCTATTCGAATTACAGAGCATAAGCACCATCCTATAACATTTCTAGGACTCAGCTACAGTGGCAAATATAATGTTTTAAGTGCGTTATACAAATGTGACACTAGATGGTGACAGTGAGCTATGGCAAATTCAATAATTTTTTCAAAACCTTTTTATATGTGTAGATTCCACCCCAGGATCTATCAATCTACCAGAGTCTGGTTTAAAATAACATTTACCTCCAGAAGGGGTTTTGAGCAAACAGTGGTTTGTGGTGATTCCCACAACCAATGAACAGTAGACGAATGTAAACCAAATGTCCATGGAGCTATTTTGCTTAGCTAAGCCTCTCCTGTACCTGCTATGGTGAGTAGATTTCTCTGAAAGAATAGTTTGCCAGATTTTGGGATACCATCCCCCCTTCAGTATATTACTATTTGTATTGATATTGTCTCACTATTCCTATTATTACTATTGCAAGAAGGAGCCACAACAGGACTTTGTGAGGTATTTCTTCTTCCTACATCATACAAAGAGTGATAAATGTGCCAGTGTTGGGCTGGGAGGTATAATTTGCTGAATGATCTCTGAAATTTCCCTGATAAGCCTCCATAAATTTGCATTCCCATCTTATGTGCAATAGCGAGTCTCGTAAATTGCCTCCCTTCCAGAGAAGAAGTTCCAAGGATTTTTAAAGCATGTTATTAAGATGCCTGTTGTCTTTGTCCAGTTTTCTTGGCAGGGATACTGGAGTGGCTTGCTGGTTCCTGCTCCAGGTGGATCACGTTTGGTCAAAACTCTCCACTATGACCTGTCCATCTTGGGTGGCCCTGCACAGCATAGCTCATAGCTTCTCTGAGTTATTCAAGCCCCTTCGCCACGGCAAGGCAGTGATCCATGAAAGTGATTCTCGAAGCTACCAGCATGAATTTGACCAAACTGCGGGAGGCAGTGGAAGACAGGAGTGCCTTGCGTGCTCTGGTCCATGGGGTCACGAAGAGTCAGACACGACTAAACGACTAAACAACAACAACAATTAAGATGCCACTGTTGCATCTTTTAGACATGCAGGAGGTCCCAGGTTCAAGATTTGGCATCTCTAGGTAGGGCCACAAAAATGACACTATTCACCAAATAAGCTTTCTAAGGTCTAACTTGTACGTACCCAAAATTCCTCAACTCTGTTAGCACTGCAGGCTATTTGCTGATTTTTACAGACAGGACCAAATGTCTGTCACTAAAAGGAGCACTCTGCACCTCAGGGAACCATCTCTGTGGAAGCTGAAGCTGCAGAAACATTCTGGACATTCTGAATGAGCAGATAGTTACTTTAAGCTGGAGAAATACTTGAAAGTTTCTATTTTTTTCTTGATCCCAATATGAACTGTTGTAAAGAAAATCTGCCCTTTTCCCCTTATGGGGTATCCAAGAGCCCATATTGAGTCCTTACATAGGTTCCCTATTGGTAGGAGAAAATAACAGAGGCCAACCAGAGAATACTGAGGTGCAAAGCAGCTAGTAAGCCTGATCTTTATTGATCTGTTGCAACAGGGTGCTCCCCTCATATGCAGGAAAGGAGGAGGAACCCAGAACAATGGCATGCAAGGCCTTATATAGACATTTTAAATTCCCTGGCCTGGAGCTCAAGACTACCCCTCCATACATCATATATGCATCACAGAAAAGGCGGTCTAAAACAGAAATTTTGAATGTTGTTTATCTCCTGTCTGGCAGGTTACTTGATTGGATTGCCTGGGGAGCCTGGCCAGTCTTTTGTAATGATAAATACTTAGATCCTGAGCCAGGTCAGGCTCACACCCTATTCATATCTTAAATGTGCCCTTAAAACAGGATTTGTGAGGAAAGAGACAATGGGGAGGTTTCCCACTTTGACCTTGCAGGGAAATCATTTGCTCAGTTTGGGAATCAAAATGGTTTCAGGTCGGTCTTCCTGTGCTGATCTATGTACGTGCTTGGTTGGTACACTTATGAACATTACCATATAGCTAAGACCTCAAAATTCCTATCACAGAACTAACCTCTTGGGCTACTGTGAAGATTCAAATGCACTTATTAATAAATGTGCGTAGCGATCTGGGTCACACACCACATTAAGCCATAGGTTTTTTTTAAAAAAAACTATGGTTTACTGTGAATGAACGGCATGCCTGGTCATTCATTCTCAGCATCAGGCATTTTTATAAAATATGATGGATTTTGTGCAAAGAGAAGGCATTGCCATCTTGCTTGGATTCTGTTTAGTATTAACTTCATGAGCTTTTACAACGTGTTAATGGTCCTGAATGAATTCTTTGTTGGGACAATTCCAATTGTGTATTTATTTCTTACAGTGGTACCTTGGGTTAAGAACTTAATTTGTTCCGGAGGTCAGTTCTTAACCTGAAACTGTTCTTAACCTGAGGTACCACTTTAGCCAATGGGGCCTCCCACTGCCGCCGCACCACCGCCGCACAATTTCTGTTCTCATCCTGAAGCAACGTTCTTAACCCAAGGTACCATTTCTGGGTTAGTGGAGTCTGTAACCTGAAGCGTCTATAACCCGAGGTACCACTGTACTACATTTTCATCCCTCCTTTCCTTCAAGGAACTCAAGGCAACAGACATGGGATTCCCCCTGTCCTTTTAGTCCTCACAGCATCCCTGTGAGGTAAGTTGGGTAGAGAGACTATGAATGACTCATGGTCACCCATTTATCTCCAGGGCTCAGTTGGGATTTGAACTCCAGTCTCCTGGGTCCTAGTCTGACACTGTAACCACTACACTCAGTACAGTGGTGCCCCGCAAGACGAATGCCTTGCAAGATGGAAAACCCGCAAGACGAAAGGGTTTCCCGTTTTCAGAGGTGCTTCGCAAGACGAATTTCCCTATGGGCTTGCTTCGCAAGACGAAAATGTCTTGCGATTCTTGAGTTGTTTTTTTGCTCCCCAACCCCTTTTTCTAAAGCGCTAAGCTGCTAATAGCCTTTTAGCAGCTAATCCGCTAATCCCTTAAGCCTTTAATAGCCATTAATAGCCCTTAAACTGCTAATAGCGCTAATAGCGCTAATCCGCTAATGGGCTTGCTTCGCAAGACGAAAAAACCGCAAGACGAAGAGACTCACGGAACGGATTCTTTTCGTCTTGCGAGGCACCACTGTACTTTCTTTCAGGAGTATGCAAGGGTAGGAAGTACTGGCACCTATTCTTTTGTAGTCTTTAAAAAGTGTGGCACTTACTGCAACAACTTCATGGTGCATATTGGCACCATGCTGACTATACATCACCACAAACCTTTCAGCCTCTCACTCAGTGATGGTCCCCAAGTTCACTGCTACTTTACAAGTTACAGAGTTAGTTGTACAACCTCTTACTAAGTGAAATTTCCTCTATAAAAACCTAAATTTTCTTTCACCCCCGTGCAAATCAAACACAGCAATAATTCCATCTGAGGAATGGTATCATTACTCAAAGTGTTCTGAGAAAAATAATCCCCAAGAGAATAGTGGGGAAATGGGATAATACGTACAGCTAAGTTGCCCACACTTCAACAGGCACATAAAAATTCAGACATTTCATTTTTTCCCCCTCCATGAATAACACAAAGATTCTAACTGATGTTTAAAGTCAGCTTTTCCACAAGTCTTAGCCAACCAATTTAAATATTCGGCCAGGAGGAATATATCAGTATGATAACTATGCATAGGGAGTGGTGATTCAAGTCTTACTGTGGTTCCAAGTATTATATGGCATTATTATTATTATTATTACTAGTAATAGTAGTAGTAGTATTTCACAGAATTATGCTACTGTTTTCGATTATTTACAGAAAAGCCAAGCTTCTATTCTTGAGTAAATTGTTGTTGTTTAGTCGTGTCCGATTCTTCGTGATCCTACGGACCAGGGCACACCAGGCATTCCTGTCTTCCACTGCCTCCTGCAGTTTGGTCAAACTCATGTTAGTAGCTTCGAGTCTTGAGTAAATATTTTTGAGTAAATATTCTTTCAAATGCTCTCATTCCATGCTCTAATTTCCAAGGTAAAAAGAGGGCAGGAATGGGTGCATCTTATTTTGAAATATGTATGAGCTGCTCATATTGTAAAGTATCGCCTTATAAAGTGGTGTACATAAAACTAGTGTTTGCTGTAACTGGTACCTCATGTTTTCTATTGCTTCCATATATTGAATTAAAACTTAGAATCATAAAATTGTAGAGTTGGAAGGGACCCTAAGGATCATTTAGCCTAATCCCTCTTCTCTGTAATGAAGGAATATGCAGCTATCCTATTTGGGGACTGAACTTGCAACCTTCACTTTATCAACACCACATTCTAATAACAAACCCCCCACTTTTCCTTCTGTTGACTGCTGCCATCCCTTGCAAAGGAAGTGGTGGGCGGTGTTTTTTTTTGGGGGGGGGAGTGGGGAGGGACCGACCAACATTATTTTACATCTTGGTATTATTTTGAATATTATTTTATTTGTATTGGAACTTGTATGCCATTTTTCAAAACCAAAACAGCTCACAATTGGAAAGGTTGTAAGCAAACAATTCAGTAAAACAGCAACATAAAATTCCCACAATTAAGCTGCTGAGGACGGACCAGGAGGGAAGGTTGGAAATATGCCTTTTAGTGGCATTGGCTAGAGGCTGCAGCTTGTGGAGGGTCTTTCTCGACCATGGGTCCCCATATGTTTCAAAGAATCAAAGAGTTGGGAGGGATCCCAAAATCCTCTAGTCCTACAACTCCCAGCATCCCTGGCCACTGCCTCTGCTAGGGATGCTGGGAATTATATTCCAACAATATATGGGAACCCAATGTTGAAAAAGACAGCTCTGGACACTTTAACCACCAGGAACAACAACAAAAAAATGATTAATCCAGGGGTGTATTTGAGTGTCGTAGGGAATGGCTGCCATTCATGTCTATGGGGAGGCAATGAAGTGCTGTTCCTGCAAATAACAAAACAACAATAACAACAAATAATAAATATAACAACAGTAGGGCTAAACAATGCTTGTTGAACCTGCCCCAGGCCATTTTTTGCTGGTCTGAATGGATTTTGTTTTGTTTTGTTTCCATCTTTCTGATTTGATTTAGTAATAATTTTAGTTGGTGCCATTGGATTATGTTTTATATGTACGGTACTTTGAGAACCCATCATAGAAAAGTGTTCTATAATAAATTATCTTAATTAAATCAATTAATTACAGACACGTGTGAATTAGAAGTTCTGAAAATCTAAACTCAAAAGAGCAACCATGGAAGCACCTTACTTGTAAAAAGGTAAAGGTAAAGGACCCCTGGATGGTTAAATCCAGTCAACTCTGGGGTTGCGGCACTCATCTTGCTTCAGGCCAAGGGAGCCGATGTTTGTCCACAGACGGCTTTCCGGGTCATGTGGCCAGCATGACTACACCTCTTCTGGCGCAACACAACACAGTGACGGAAACCAGAGCGCACAGAAACGTTGTTTACGTTCCCGCTGGGGTGGTACCTATTTATCTACTTGCACTGGCATGCTTTCAAACTGCTAGGTTGGCAGGAGCTGGGACAGAGCAACGGGAGCTCACCCCATCGTGGGGATTTGAACCGCCAACCTTCTGATTGGCAAGCCCAAGAGGCTCAGTGGTTTAGACCACAGTGCCACCTGTGTCCACCTTACTTGTGGAATGTCCTCTGGCACTTGGTTTCTAAAACTCAGTTGTGGTACTTTAGTAATGGTATACCTCACAATATAATGTTGCAATTAACACCCCTTGTGTTTTCAGACTGTCATGACTTGTAGCAGGATTTGGGGTTTTAATATTAGCACCGCATCTTGAAATCTTTGGCGATTACAAAATATTTTGGTAATTAGAAAGCCCAATGGCTTTGGGGGTTGACCTACTCGCCTCTTTTGGGGGTGAGGCTTTCTAAGCACACAGCATTCTTCTTCAAGCCAAGTCTGGGGGATTTTGCTGACATCATTAGCTACTCCATCTTTGCAACACCCAAAATCCGAAGGTTTCACTGTTCTAAACTTAAGGAAAAGATCTGCAGGCTTAAAAAAAAAATTGGTGCACTTTGCTTGAAGAGAAAAGTCTTCCTTTAAGAAAAGAAAGTTTAAACTTTCTATGACATGCATAATCCTGCAGCTGCATTTTCATTTTATTTTTTGAAAAAGGAAGCTTTAAGGAGTCAATATGTTCTCCAAGGAGAAAGTAAATTAGGGATTGCAGTTTTCATGTCCTTTGCTCCCCTTTGCACTTTTCCCTGATGTCAGTTTATAGCTCTTCACCCTCTGGGGGAATCTGGTGTATTCTGCCAATGAAGCTCATTAATCTTCCATCCCAAGGATCTCCTGCTGCCCAATTAGACTTGCTGGCAGGGTGTTAGCTGTCCCAAACCCCAGGGGTCGGTTCCACTCTGCAGTTCTGGCGGCTGTGACTCTCTTAGTTTTAACATTGTACCTGCCAGACATTGATTCCACTTGTTAACTGATTATTAGGAGTGCAAAGGAAGTGTTCCTGAGATATGTACCAGCATGTAGATGCCCCCTGGGTGCTCTTAACTATCCCTTTATTTGTACTATTCCCCCCCCCCCACTGCTATTATGGGAAAGTGAAATACTCGCCTATCAGGGGAGAACATTATACCAATATATGATTCGCATGCCGCGGGTAGATTTGCATCCGTGAGAACATTGGGATTTACAGACCTGTGAATTTGAATTCGTTACTTTCTTTTCCTTTTCCTTTTCCAGTTCTTTCTAACAGGGGTCAGTCAAGTTTCCACTGTGCAAAATATGCAGTGCTTCCCCCGCCCCCTAAAAAAAATGTTTAGGGGTATTCTCATTTTGACTCAAGAAAATCACCATTTTATAGCTCAGGTAGGGAAAGAATAAATACAGTAAATGGACAAAAGTACAAATATTCACAAAATGTTTAGGGGTGTGCATACCCCTGCACCCCCCCCCCCAAAAAAAGCACTGAAAATATGTATGTGTACATTTTTTACAGCCATAATAAACTGGCTTTGTCTCCTGCGGCAGCGTTCATTTCTGTAGTTAGCTTTTACTATTATGGCTGTTTTGTTCACTAAAAAGAAGCAGCATTTATGTTGCAAATGGCTAGAGCTACAACTGTTTTAATTCATTTTTTAAAAACCTCAGTAGTAAGTTAAGTTAATTCTCTTCCCAGCAGTATGTATTAATTCTGGGCCAATAGAGTATGGGGACCTAAGCATCCATCACACTGGCAAATGAAAACAACAACAGATAAGTATCTAACTGAACACATACTTCCAAACTGGCTTACTTTACAACCCTATACACATGGATGGGAAACCTGTCTCCTGACAGGCATAGGATTTTGCTGTAAAATCTGTTCCTATTTATCTCTACTCAAAAGTAACACCCATTGTGTTCAAGGAAACTTACGCCTGGATAAGGGTTCATACAAATGCAACCTTATTGGACTGGAACCGGATTAAGATATGAAATCTACTAGTTGCATTCAACCTGAACCATCAACACCAATAACAAGTTCAAAATAAGTGATTCAATAAATTCTAGAGGTCCTTTACAGGGCATGAGGGAAGTGCAGCTATCTTTCGATCTCCTCCAAATTAATGATCACAACTGAATCCACCCCTACTTGGATTCTATTCTCCAGGAGCCTCATCTCAGTAAATGTGAAAACAGGAACATGATAAATTGGAATTGCCTTGCTCATCAAGGTCAGCTGTTTCCATCAATGGAGTGAAATACTCAAGGCTCACAAGCAAGGCATGCTGTGAAGACTAACCCCTGTTCCCCGTTTGGTATTTAGAGCAGAGATGCATGGCTTATTCACACGGAGTCTCGATTTGGCAAGCATGGCTAAACGCTTGATACTATGGTCTTTTGGGGGGTGTCCCCCAGGGCCACAAGGTTTTGTGGATCTCCCCTTCTGTCTTCATGGAGACAGTTTCACTGCTATAAGTCTTCTCCTAGCTACCAGGGAAATGTCTTCTACCATTGCTCCAATAAATAGAGGCGAACGGGTGTGTGTTAGGGGTGGTTCACATAGGGTTTAAAACCCCTAATAGGGTTAAACCCACAAAGGGTTTAAAAACTAATTGGAAGGCCACCAAGAAGCAGGGAGGGAAAATTATTTACTATTTATTATATTTTTCTGGAAGCCACACAGAGTGGCTGGGGAAACCCAGCTAGATGGGCGGGGTATAAACAATAAATTTACTACTACTACTATTATTATTATTATTATTATTATTATTATTATTATTATTATTATTATTCCCACTCATGTTTTACTATGTTAGCAGAAGCCGGGCAGGGCTTTGCATTGGAATACACCCCACAACCCACTCCTCTGACCCTGTGACTTCAAAAGATTTAATGACCCTAAATTTGTCTCACCCTGTTAAAATGCCATTTAAGCATCTGGGGAAAATCTGAATGTTGCCAAGAAGGGTTTTCAAGGTGCTCCCCAAATCTCATGACCACAGAGTGAGGTTCTCTCTCACACACCATTCTGTGCCTGAATGCAGCCTGTTCATTTTTCTTCTACGTGGACTCCAATGGGAGGCTTTGAGAACGGCAATAGTCCTATCTGCATCACCCCACCCCTTCATTTGCATAGCCTTGCCAAAGGAATTTGCTAGGCTTCTGTTTAGGCTGCATTTTGAAGCAAACCCACCTGATCCACACTTTCTGAACTAGCATATGAATTGGGACTTGGTTACATTTCAGATTTTGTTCACTCTGCATTTATAAGCCAGCCAGCCTGATTCTTACTTCCGGGACTAAAATTTTGTCAGGACTCAAATTTTGGGACAAAGCAGGAGGGTCGGAATACACCAAAATGTATTGCAATATGTATTTTAGGGTAAAAGTGCATTTTGGAAAAATGCAATAAAATTTTATTTTATTTTATTTTATTTTATTTTATGGGTTTTTAAAACTTTTTTTAAAGTCACAATTGTTGCAGAAGTAGGACAGAATGGATTTATGAACAAATATTGTTCTTGTGAAATGGACAGGACCAGAAACAGAGTGATGCACCCCAAATTACCGTAGTCTCTATTTCACAGTCCTACTATTGTGTGGCAGTAACTGGCTTTTGCATATATTGTTTAGGTAATGCTACAGCAGAGCAACTTCTGTGTGAAAATTGAAACAGTGTCTCCTAGCACAGGAAGCTACATGCAATGTATCTTAAAGGAAGGATATTTGTTCACTCCAAACACAGGTGTCACAATCATATCTGTGAGTATGTATATGAATAGCAAATACGAATTGCTGAGATCTGGAAGATCTTTATCATGTACTGAAAAATTCATTGGCCTGTGGATTTCAAATAGTTCATAAATACATCATTTGTTGAAAGGCGGCCACAAATTAGCCACTGCAAGCAACATCCTTCCTCATGAATTGGATGTGTTTGAAGCTGAACCACTTAATATTTCTCATATGCTGACTCTATGAAAAGATACCCCATTCCACATTCCATATACAAAAATCTGCTATCCAGGGAACATTCCTGAAGAAACTATTGTGCCAAAACTGTCATTTCTTGTCAAATTAGCAATGACAAGATGGGATCACACCCCAATAAGAATGCATTGATTATTCCAATAAATGTTGAAAGAAATGTGGCAACAGAGGCACACAGGTGATCTGACCCCGGGCAAGCATCCTTAGCTATATAGAACAAGTATTAAAGGGCATTTGATCTTGAAGCAACTTATGGTTTTGTTGGGTTACTTAGACAAATAGAAAATTGAAATATCCAAGAGGAATGAATAGGGCATTGATGGAAATGCCCCAGGATAAAGCCTATGGAGGGTTAATTGGTCATGTATGATGATGGCTTGTAGTGGACCAAAATAGCATCCCTTTGCACCCTAAGTTCAAGGACCACTTATTGGAAGAATGATTGTCATTACCGTATGTTAAATGTAAGGTAAAGGGATCCCTGACCTTTAGGTCCAGTCATGACCGACTCTGGGGTTGCGGCGCTCATCTTGCTTTACTGGCTGAGGGAGCTGGCGTACAACTTCTGGGTCATGTGGCCAGCATGACTAAGCCACTTCTGGCGAACCAGAGCAGCACACGAAAACGCCGTTTACCTTCCCACCAGAGCGGAACCTATTTAACTACTTGCACTTTGACATGCTTTTGAACTGCTAGGTTGGCAGGAGCAGGGACCGAGCAACGGGAGCTCACCCAGTCGGGGGGATTCAAACTGCCGACCTTCTGATCGGCAAGTCCTAAGCTCTGCGGTTTAACCCCCAGCGCCACCCGCGTCCCTCTACCGTACGTTAGGCTTGCCATATTTCAAAAAGTAACATTCCTGACACCCCAAAAGTTGTTGAGCTTTCTTAAGGACACCTCCAAACACACACACACACACACACACAGAGCGCGCAACCCCCCCCCCCCATATCCAAGAGCTGATACTTCTTCTTTGAGCAGGGAAAGAAAGGAATGGCCCCCCTCGTCCCGGAAGAATAATAAAACAAATTGAACACACACACACCCCAGAAAACTCCCCCCTAATGAAAATGACCAGGCCCTAATGCACCCCTTTCTCCAACATGGCCACCCACCTTACTTTCCTCTCTATTGCACCCCACCCACTGTTCAGGCCCCCCAACAGCCCTCAGAAACATGTAGTGAGGTGCTAATAATAATAATAATAATAATAATAATAATAATAATAATTTATATTTACCCCGTCCATCTGGCTGGGTTTCCCCAGCCACTCTGGGCGGCTTCCAACAAAGATGAAAAATACACTAAAATGTCACATATTAAAAACTTCCCTGAACAGGGCTGCCTTCAGATGTGTTCTGAATGTCAGGTAGTTGTTTACCGCTTTGACATCTGATGGGAGGGCATTCCACAGGGCGGGCGCCAGTACCGAGAAGGCCCTCTGCCTGGTTCCCTGTAACTTGGCCTCTCACAGTGTGGGAACCGCCAGAAGGCCCTCGGAGCTGGACCACAGTGTCCGGGCAGAATGATGGGGGTGGAGATGCTCCTTCAGATATACTGGACCGAGGCCATTTAGGGCTTTAAAGGTCAGCACCAACACTTTGAATTGTGCTCAGAAATGTACTGGGAGCCAATGTAGGTCTTTCAAGACCGGTGTTATATGGTCTCGGCGGCCGCTCCCAGTCACCAGTCTAGCTGCCGCATTCTGGATTAGTTGTAGTTTCCGGGTCACCTTCACGTAGATTGCATTGCAGTAGTCCAAGCGGGAGATAACCAGAGCATGCACCACTCTGGCGAGACAATCTGCAGGCAGATAGGGTCTCAGCCTACGTACCAGATGGAGCTGGTAAACAGCTGCCCTGGATACAGATTTGACCTGTGCCTCCATGGACCAGCTTTCTCCCCCCACAACCTCAAATTTACCACAGCCAGTTTTGTTCCCCTTCCTCACGGTTTTCTGCCTTCGCTACCCAGGCCTATCCAAGTCTTGTTTCTTGCCTGGACATACACAAACACGTTACCTTCCCTGCCCCCCCCCCACCTCAACGAAGATGCAACATGGACTGGAAATAATCTGGTGCATCCATCCTTATTCCGAGTTGGGCAGCAAAAACCGCTGATCAATTCTTAGGTTTCAGCCAAAAGTTTAAATAAAACATGACGCTTTAAAAATAACAACACTGCTAATGGGCTTGCTCCAATTAAAATGTGGAGAGGCAGAGAAAGCATATGCTGTCTGAGTCTAGTGAACCATACATATGATAAGCTTCAGTGTGTGTTATTTCCACCCACATTCATCCTTTTAAAACTCCATTATAAGTCATATGCTTCCCCCCCACCATCCAGGGTAACTTTAAATAGATATATACATTGAATTCCGAATGAAGATGGGCAGCAATACTTCATGTTTAAATAATTGCATTCTTTCTCTAGTGATTTTGTTTTTACCGTTTATCCTTTAAAGTAGCACTCCTTGTAATACTCCCACTCTTAGTACTTCTTTTCAAATGCTTTCCTTGATGCATAAACTACTTCTAGCTTACCTTCATTTCTTCAGTAATAATTAAGGCTTGGCATACGATGCTGGCATCTACAGCTACTGCTGTTTTCCCCTTATCTCTCCTATAGCTGGATAAACGGGGCTTCTGAAAGTAGGGCCCTAAATGTAGATCCATTTCTTTCACCATTCTGTTTCTAAAAGAATAGAAACAACTGCCAATAGTACGGTAAATACAATACAAAGTTCTTGCTTTTTTGTGGTTGGAAATTCATTGCCAGAACCAGCAAATGGCATTTCATACCTCTGTTAGAAAATTCATGTGGCCAATTTGGCCAGTAACCTCCATCTTGGTATCCAATGTGGCTATGCTGAATTTACATGCCAGTAAAATGTACAGCCCCTGTTATAGGTTCTGAGTTAATTCCAATATCATTTCAACTGAGCAGATCTTTCACAACATTTCTGTCATGGTGATTAGAGTGAATTCAAAGATGGGTGTTGCAAATTTAGAGTTTTGTTCATTATACAGTATCTAATAGGTTAGGGAAATTGCTACAATAACTCTAAAATGCTAATATATTTCAGATTTACAGCCGGATTTCTCATGGTATGAGTAACAAGTCAATTACTTCTCAATCTTTTGTATATATACTGCATTATTAATGCATACTGTTTTCAGTACTGACAAATTGTACTTTTTTCCTCTATGTGGCATACCTGACTGAAATCAACCATCAGATTTTAAGAGGTCTAGTAGTAGTAGTAGTAGTAGTAGTTTTAAATATCTAATCAAACATCTTGTAATAATCCAGTACAGGAGGAAAATGAATATTGTATGGTTTGAAGGCTTATCAGCCCATTGCTTAACAGAAACTAAGCAGCTCACAATCCACTCTGTTCTCAGATGGGAGTGCGCCTGGAAACCAGTGTTGCATTAGATTCTATAATGGATATAAATGTAAGAAAATAAATAATTGAAATAAAAAATAAGTATTTGTCTCTCACCGTGTACAAAATTATGTTTTTCCCATGGCACTAAGGTGAAATGGAGGAGAAATTGGATTCAGTGAGCATTTAAAGCTACATCTATCCTATCCACACTTCCTGAAACACAATTATCTTTTTAAAATTTGCAATCACCTGAATTTTGTGATGCAGTTGTCCAACCAAAGCATGTTAAGAAAAATACGTATATTATAGGAAAGTGTGCATAAAAGTGAAGTTATCCGTGAAAAATAACATACAAAATGCACTACAGTAGCGGGAACGTCATGCAAAAATGTGTACATTAGTCAAAACTGCATGTAAAAATGTGTTTGCTGGGAGAAATTCTCACTAAAATGCCGGTGAATTTTCACAAATATGTTTGTACAGAGAGAGAGAGAGAGAGAGTGTCACAAGTTGTTGCCGAATGTGGAGAACTCAATCTAAGATAGGGAACATGAGAAACAGAGATATTGATAGATCCTTCCATCCCTAGTGCTAAGGCATTATATTTCACAACTTTCAGAATCTGATGGAAGTGGGGCAGGGGGGAATAACACAGTGAATGAAGCTGTTAAACTGATTCGTGCTTAGCACAGCAGATACTGTCAGAAAGTCACTTTGAATCTGCTGAGAGTTCTTCAGGATGGTGTTTAGTCTCTGCTGTCCCCCCCTCACACATCACATCCTCCCCCAGTTATTTTGTGTCACAGCATATCATTGTAAAGTTAGATTTTTGGCGTGCAAGTCAGCATTTAAAATAAAAATAAAATAAAAATCATACAGTGCAATGTTACCCTCTTTGTCAGTTTTGATTTGTTGTAATTGTGGATGTGTTCCAGGCACTGACAACACAAGCAGTTGCTGCTTTGTGTACAGATAGAGTTGAACAGCCTGTGCTTAATATGTCTTGATATGTTTTTGACATATAATTATGAATTTATAGCCTAAACTCAGGCTTGGGTATCAGTTTTGCAGCTCTCAATTTTCAAATCAAAGTCCTCAGTTACTATATCCTACTCTGCACTGCACAGGAGTGAAGTGTGAGCCTTACCCAAAGGCAAAATGATGCATAGATTCAAAATGGGAATCTGTGCAATCTGATACTTGGCAAAGCAGCTAGAGGAGGTTTAGAAGAATGGTTAGCAAAAAATAAATTTAAAAAATGGTTTGAATGACACTTGCACCTCTTACAGAGGATGAAAAGGCTCAGGCTTTGGGAAGTTTGCAGGGGAATAAAACTGACAAGTTTCAGGACAGCGCTGAATATAATCTTCTGCATTCACTCATGGTCCTGAGTTTATGCAAAGATGTTCCAATTTAACATGGGAGTGAAAGTGCTATTAAGGTGGGAGGTCATCACCACCACTGGGGTCCAGCTCCGAGGACCTTCTAGCAGCTCCCTCAATGTGAGACATGAAGCTACAGGGAACCAGACAGAGGGCCTTCTTGGTAGTGGTACCCACCCTGTGGAACACCCTCCCATCAGATGTCAAACAGAGAAACAACTATTTGACTTTTAGATGACATCTGAAGGCAGCCCCATTTAGGGAAGTTTTTAATGATTGAGGTTTTATCGTGTTTTTGATAATCTGTTGTGAGTTTTCCCGTGTGGCTAGGGGAACCCTGTCAGATGAGAAGAAGAAGAAGAAGAAGAAGAAGAAGAAGAAGAAGAAGAAGGGGCCATGAAGTTATATATCTCTGTAGTTCTTGATGTAATATGGTTTTGATTATCTCTCCCCTTCCCAAGAATATGGACCACAACATGTTTTTCACATTATGCACCTTTTGAACCAAAAAAACAAATACTCTAAAAGTCAAACAAGCACAGATTTCTTGTTGTAGGAAGGTATCGTGGGCTAATAAGCCTAGAAGTGAGAGGAAAGGTAAATACTCCCAATAAATAAATCAATACTAGTTTCTCACAAAGCAAATGAAAAGAATAGTGTCTGCATATTTTGGCCCATATCCCAGGTTCTACAAATGCTGGAAACATACCCTTTTCAAACAAAAGAAAACTGGGAATCTGTGGATCGTGGTTCATTCAGTGGAAGGGGGAAAATGTTCCTTCTATAAATGTCCATGTCAAATCATATGATCAACACCACTACTTCAACAAACAATCTTTTTCAAGCTCCCATTTTGAGATCTCTTGATTTTGAGATTTTTCCAGCTTTGTAGCTCCCCCCCCCCCACAAACAACAGTATCATTGTTAAATGAAATTGTATCCCAACGTCTTTTTGGTTTCCAATGAAGTCGGCTTTTGTTGAGCTACATAAAAATAAAAGTGCGACGCAATAGCATACTTTAATGAACTCTAGCTTTAATGACTGCCTTCAGCAAAAAAAGCAATTTAAGCACAAAGAATAAATGGAGCCTTAATATGTGTCACTAATCAAGAATGTACAAATGGATCCTGTTTTCTGACAACAGTGGGTACAAAACAGTTTGTTGCCTCGGGAAGAGAGAGCACTCTGTAGCCTAAATGATTTAACTCCAGAGCCATCAGCGCGTTTGTTCTGTATCATAGCATTTTCCCTCTGAACTCTGCAGGTTTGGTTCACTGAAGGGTTACAGAGAAGCACTTTGTGTTTGTTTTTCCCCCCAGACAGCAGTAAGAACAAAATATGGAGCACTTAAATGTTCAAGGATGTTTGTTCGCACACATGCCATATTCCTTATATACCTTTATTTATTTAGTGTATTTGTATCTCACTTGTCCATTAGCATGCTCAAGAAAGCTAGCCCAATCAATATTGCATTATGTTAAACACCGGTTATGCTAAACACAGGACGATGAGAAGAAATTGTTATCTAAGGATAACAATTTAGGGCTGCCCCCTTTGTCTCCTGATGACCATTCATTCCAAGCAGTATGGATGACGATTGGAGAATCCATCACCTAGGAAGTTGCCGTACACTGAGTCAGCTGTTGGCCCAGCTCTCAGAATTGCCTGTATTTGCTGACAGTAGCGCTCCAAGATTTCAGATGGAAGTGTCCCCCAGTCCTATCTGGAGATGCCAGTGACTGGATCTAGGACCTTCTCCACACAAAGCATGATACCACCCCTGTCATCATACTCCTTACTCTGGAACTGGGAATGAGAAATGGAGGACTAAGCTTGATCTCATCACACTGATGTGCCAATTACAAGAAGCAGTGATGGCAACGAGAGGCCATAAACACAAATTCCCACACAGGACCACTTTTCTTCAGATGTGTGTCTACACAGACATGGGATGGTGACACATTTCTACATCTGTTTTTAAACTAACATAGGAAGCTAGCTTATGGTGTGTCTGCACACAGTCCACCCATCCACCCATGGCCCTGATCCTGGAGTCCCCGATCAGGGTGACCCACCCTGTACCCAGCTGCGCACCACTCACCCGGGTCCTGAATTATTGGGGGGGGGGCAAGGCTGATGTTTAATTGGGAAGCAGGGAGAGGGGACACTGCATTTCCTTCCACCCAGCACTCCCTACTGAGAGCAGGAGGGTTCGTTCTGCATGATCTTCTTTTTCAAGTGACTCTGGCGGCAGAGGCATTGATCCTGTCCAGTGCAGGGAACTCTGCTGAAAGCAGCTTTCCTGCAGAGGAGCTTTTCAGCAGAGACTCCAATCCTGCTCACTGCTCCTTTGCAAAGAAATGTTGAGTCCTACATTCTCCATCCTCCCCAAAACACCACCACAACCACCTGGTTCATGCATGGGCCTGAGCAGCCAGTCATCCAAGCTTCAAGCTCACTTCCCTTAATCCTGGGACTTGATGGAGGACGCACTTGAGGTCAGAGTATGTGCACTATTTGAGTACAACCCACCACCAACATTGGTCTCTCTTGTTCTCTCTGCCTCATACACCCACAGAGGATTACTGTATTTTTCGCTCTATAGGGCGCACTTTTCCCCCTTCAAAAATGAAGGGGAAATGTGTGTGCGTCCTATGGAGCGAAGACGTCATAGCCCCGCGACCCTCTCCCGGCTGGAGAGGTGACGCGCGGTTATGGCAGGAGCCTCTACAGCCGCGAATCACCTCTCCAGCCGGGAGAGCGCGCGGGGGGCTAAAGCATCCTCCCGTGACCCTCTCCCGGCTGGAGAGGTGATGTGCGGCTATGGCAGGAGCCTCTCCGCTGCTCCTTTCCGCTGCTCCCTGACCTGCTCTTTGGGGCTGGTGGTGGGCTTCCCCCCGCCAGCCCCAAAGAGCAGGTCGAAAGGAAGCTGAAGCCTGGAGAGTGAGAGGGGTCAGTGTACACCAACCCCTCTCGCTCTCCAGGCTTCCAGGGTAGCCGCCTGAACACACCTTAAACGGCACCTTGTTTTAGAGCGGAAAAACAAGAGGGGGAAAGTTCTCCCCCTCTCTGCGCAGTGCCTCCTGCCGCTTCGCTGAAGGGGCGCTGGGCAGAGAGGGGGGGATTTTTTTTTTCTTGCTCTCCCCCCACAAAGTGTGTCCTATTGTCCGGTGTGTCCTATGGTGTGAAAAATACGGTATTTGATCAGTGAGGGAAGTTACACTTCAAGACTAAGGCTGCAACTCTAACCATACCTCAACAGAAGAAAGTCTTACTGTATTCAATAAAGCTTCCTCACAGGTATGTAGAGTAGCCTTAAAGTATTGCAGCGGTAGAAGTGACTAGCTTAGAGCATGGGTAGGCAAACTAAGACCCGGGGGCCGGATCCGGCCCAATCACCTTCTAAATCCAGCCCATGGACAGTCCGGGAATCAGTGTGTTTTTACATGAGTAGAATGTTTCCTTTTATTTAAAATGCATCTCTGGGTTATTTGTGGGGCATAGGAATTCGTTCATTATTTTTCCTCCAAAATATAGTCTAGACCCTCACAAGGTCTGAGGAACAGTGGACCGGCCCCCTGCTGAAAAAGTTTGCTGACCCCTGCTTTAGAGGATGCATGGCTGAAAGAGGCAATAGCATCCTGGCTGTGGTAAACTTCTCCAAACTTCAACTGATTATTTTTTAGCTTTCCTCTTGCACCAGACTTTTTTGAGTAGGCTGCTAATGTGCCTGAGATATATTTGTTTGTGAAATAAGTTGCATATATATTCTGGCTGATAGTTGCAACAAATGGAGGATGGTTGTATTTTAAAGCATATTCTGTTTTTCCCCCATTGTGTCTTGCGTTTTACATTTTTTCTAACCACATATAATGTGTGGTGAGGGGTGGGATATAAACCTTATAGATAAAATTAGTAGGAATATATTTAATGTAATTGTTATTATGAAAAATATAAAAACATTATTGGCTACATGCAGTTCTTGTGTGTTTAAAATGGTAAGACAATACACAGTGGCAAGGGAATATAATATTGTGGCACTTCCAAAACAATGGTAACAGAGATCTCCTTTGAACAACTACAGAAAAGATATTGCTGAAACACATTAAGCCTTTAAGAAGATTATAGAAAAATATTTAATTTTCATTTCAAATCACAACCAGCAGACTAGCCCCAACAACTGAGAGTTACTTTGTGAACCTCTCACCTAATTTTGATATGAACATTTGGGAACATGCTTGAATATAAAAATATGCATATAAAATGCATATATTAGTGAAAATAACATGCAAGCTGTGTTATATTAGGCGGATTGCTTTGCCAAAAGTACATATATTAAGCAAAATTATGTACATAAGGGGGGGGGGGAATCCACATTAAAAGGCTCATGGTTTTTAAGGAGAGCTTTTTAAAAACAACAACAACAACAACAACAACAACAACAACAGACTAGTGCAGAAATGTGGAGAATTGAATATAAGATTGGGGAAAGTGAGAAATGGAGAGATTAAAATTTACAGATTTGCCTATCCATAACCTTAGGCATCAAAATGCATAGCTGGCTATGGGGAAAAATTTCTAGCAGTACTTTGTGTCCACAGACTGGCAGCAGGAGAAACTGCACATTTAGCACTCATTTGTACAAATGATTTATTGGCATATGTCTACCTGCTGAATCAGGAAACAAATGTCCACTATGCTTTCTTGTTTTCATTGGATAAGGCAGACTTGCTTGTTAATAGCCCAGGTACCTGCTACCTGAAATTAGGACCAATTCCAAATAAAGTTTACAGACTTTGGGGAGAGGCAGTCTTTAATGCCACAAATGACCAACATTGGAATATGTGGTCAAGAGGGCTGGCTAAAATATAAATAAATGATGGACCAGTAACTTGTGTGGACTTCTTTGTGAAACTTGGATGAGATGAAATAGCTTGTAGAGAGAAAACAGCTAGATGTCTTTTTCTTTTTCCTGGAAAAATATCTCCTGTGGGGAATGATATAAAAACCAGAGCTGAGCAAAACTGAAGATCTTCTTGAATATAATTGTTAGCAGAGTGGTGGTGTTGCTGCAAAAATCATTCAGCACATAGGTCACGTTCACACCGGACATTGATTTAAAGCACATTTAAAACACGTGGCTTTCCTGAAACGGATCCTGGACTCTATACTTTACCCCCTCACAGAGCTATAATGCCCAGCACCTTTCACAAACTGCAGTTCCCATGATTCTTTGGGGAAAGCCATGCACATTCCATAAATGGTACTGATGTGACCGCAGTCACACACAACAGAGGTGCATTTTAGCAATCCTTTTTCTGCAACAACAGACACCAAGCAACATTACGTCACTTGACTTCAGCATAAAGAAATGGGAACAGGAAGTTAAGAGAGAAGATTGCTTAAATTAGAGGGAGACAGAGAAACGAATCTCTAACCGTCAGGATAACTTACAGCTCTACCTACTGTTGGATACAGATTGATTGCATCCTTAATGATGCATTGATCTAACTCTACGCACTTGTGGACACTTCCACAATAATAAATATACACTTCACTGGTTGGATGAAGACCTTCTGCACTCCCACCTTTTTTCATAGCATGCACTTAACAGAGAAGGTGCTCTTTAGCAGACGTTCAGGCTTCCTGGGACGCGGGTGGCGCTGTGGATTAAAGCCTCAGTGCCTAGGGCTTGCCGATCAAAAGGTCGGCGGTTCGAATCCCCGTGGCAGGGTGCGCTCCCGCTGTTCGGTCCCAGCGCCTGCCAACCTAGCAGTTCAAAAGCACTCCCGGGTGCAAGTAGATAAATAGGGACCGCTTACTTGCGGGAAGGTAAACGGCATTTCCGTGTGTGGCTC